>NC_140942.1:134092099-134784599 GCF_014529385.1 Adiantum capillus-veneris | reverse complement strand
ACAATTGGACGATGAAGGTCACAACATTGCATTCGGAAACAAACGGTGGAAGATCTCAAAGGGATCTTTGGTGGTTGCCAAGGGTGAAAAAGTCGGTACACTTTACTTGTGTACTGTTAGCACGCAACCTTCAGCTTGTGCAGCAACTACAAAAGTTGACAGTGCGGTGTGGCACTACCGACTTGGGCATATGAGTGCCAAAAGAATGCAAATCCTTCAAACAAAGAAGCTTCTACCAGGTTTGAAAGAAGTGGACTTAGAGTTCTGTGAAGATTGTGTTTATGGTAAACAAAAGAGGGTAAAATTTCAAAAAGCAGGAAATGAAAGAAAAAATAAAAAACTTGAGTTGGTTCATTCTGATGTTTGGGGTCTTGCAAGTACACCATCACTTGGTGGCTCATTGTACTATGTAACATTCATAGACGATGCAACTAGAAAAACATGGGTTTATATCATGAAGAATAAATCCGATGTATTTTCCATATTTCAAAGGTGGAAAGCCTTTGTGGAGAATGAAACAGGTACCAAGGTTAAATGCCTCAGATCCGACAATGGAGGCGAATATTGCAGCCAAGCTTTTGAAAGCTTTTGTGCTAGCAATGGCATTCGGAGGCAAAGGACAACCCCAAGGACACCTCAACAAAATGGGATTTCGGAAAGGATGAACAGGACAATCATGGAACGAGCACGAAGCATGCGGCTACATGCAGGCCTATCGCTTGAGCTTTGGGCGGAAGCTGTAAGTACGTCTGTGTACTTAATCAATCGGTCATCCTCAACGGCTTTGGATGGAGGAGTTCCAGAAGAGGCATGGACAGGTAAACCGGTGAATTATGCATTTCTCAAAGTGTTTGGGTGTGAGGCTTTCATGCACATAGATAGAAGCCTAAGATCAAAGCTAGATGCAAAGTCCAAAAAGTGTTTCTTCATTGGCTATGGAGATGGAGACTTTGGGTATCGCCTATGGAATCCTGAAGATGGTAAAATCTTAAGGAGTAGGGATGTAATTTTTAACGAACAAAATATGTACAAAGATTACTTGGAAAAAAAACAAACAAAAGAAACAGGTGATGAGTACATGGAGCTTGAGGACGGTGAAGACTCAAGGACTGCAAACGGTGACAATGTGCAACAACGTCAACCAAATGAGGAGCCTCAACCTATTCCCCGAAGATCTACAAGAGCAAGTAGACCTCCAGAAAGGTTTGTTCCTTCCTTCAACCATCTCTTGATCTCAGATTCTGGAGAGCCGGAATCATACGAAGAAGCTATGCAACATAAATCCAAAGAAGAATGGACGAAGAGCATGCAAGTGGAGATGGACTCACTACATCGCAACCAAACATGGGAGTTGGTTGAGTTGCCTAAAGGTAAGCGGGCACTTCAAAACAAATGGGTGTACAAGCTAAAGGAAGAAGAAGGTGGGAAGAAAAGGTACAAGTCTAGGCTTGTGGTAAAAGGTTTTTCTCAAAAGAAAGGTATTGACTTCAATGAAATATTTTCTCCTATTGTAAAAATGAACTCAATTAGGCTTGTCTTAAGCCTTGTGGCTGCTCATGATCTAAATCTCGAGCAAATGGATGTAAATACGGCGTTCCCTCACGGTGACTTAGAGGAGGAAATCTACATGCTTCAACCAAAGGGGTATGAAGTAAAAGGTAAGGAGAAAATGGTTTGCAGATTAAAGAAGAGCTTGTATGGTTTAAAGCAAGCATCAAGACAATGGTACTTGAAGTTTGATCGATGGATATTGGATCATGGATTCACAAGATGCAACTCCGATCACTGCGTCTACACGAAGAATTTGGGAGATGGGAAATTCATCATCCTAATGTTGTATGTTGATGACATGTTGATTGCAAGTGCTAACATGCAGAACATCAAAGACCTAAAAGAGGAGCTGTCCAAATCTTTTTCAATGAAAGATTTAGGTGTTACAAAGAGGATACTTGGTATGAAAATATCAAGGGACAGGACGAAGAAGACAATAAAGCTATCTCAAGAAGATTACATCAAGAAAGTACTAGAAAGGTTTGCAATGCAAAATGCAAAACCAGTTTCTACACCTTTGGCTCGTCATTTTAAACTAACGAAGGATATGTGTCCAAAGACACAAGAGGAGATAGCCTATATGTCTAAAGTTCCATATGATGCAGCGGTAGGTTCTCTAATGTATGCTATGGTCTGGACAAGGCCAGACATATCACATGCAGTGGGAGTTGTGAGTAGGTTCATGGACAACCCAGGTAAAGAGCATTGGCAAGCTGTGAAGTGGATACTTAGGTATCTAAAAGGGACAACAACAAATGCTTTGTATTTTGGAGGAACTGATATTTTTCTAGAAGGGTATGCTGATGCAGATATGGCAGGTGACAAAGATACTCGAAGGAGCACTACTGGCTATGTGTTCACGGTTGGAGGCACAGCAGTAAGCTGGGCTTCAAAGCTGCAGAAAGTGGTTTCACTTTCTACCACGGAAGCAGAGTATGTAGCAATGACGGAGGCAAGCAAAGAAATTCTGTGGCAGATTCTTAGAAGAGCTTGGATTCAAACAAGACAATTGTGTCTTGTACAGTGATAGCCAAAGCGCTATCCATCTTGCGAAGAACTCAGCCTTTCATTCAAGGACAAAGCACATTGAGGTGAGATATCACTTCATACGCACTCTTTTGGAAGAGGGACAACTAAAGCTAGGAAAGGTGCATACAAGTGAAAATCCTGCAGACATGTTTACAAAGGTGGTCAACAAGGAGAAGTTGAGTTTTTGCTCATCTTCAATCGGCATTCAAGGATAAGAAGCCAGAATGGAAAGCAGTCACAGGTTTGGTTTGGAGATCAGTCTCCAAGTGGGAGATTGTTAAGTATGGAGCTTGATTTACCCTTGTAATCTTCTGTGGTAAAAGTGCACATTTGTAAGGCCCCCATTATGAGGAGAAGCCATCGTGCGTGAAGGAAAATCACTCACCGGAAACCAAAATTTTCACGGACAAGAATCAGGGGCAACTTTAAAGGCCTCAGGGGCGGAGGCCCCCGAGACTTTTTTTTCGCCAGAATATTCTTTTTCGACGGAATATTATGGCCGGACGGCGGTCAGAAAGTGGTCGGAAGTCAATGGCCGGTGGCCGAATTCAAAAGCGGACTTGTCTTCTCAAGGGCGGCCACACATGGGCGGATTGGAGGGTCCGATTTGGACTTATTCGCACAAGGGCGGCTACACATGGCTGTCTCTCATAAGAGAGGGCAGCTCTTTTGGCCTATAAAAGGAGGCCATTTCTACACACATTTCATAGTGTGAAGTTGATGCAACAAGGTGAGTGTGAGGTGGTGAGAGTGAAGCAAGGCGGGAGCTCCATTAAGGGTATAATCCCTTTGTAAACTACTTCTTGTTTTGAAGTACTAAAGCCATTGAGTGGCTGCTTTCCTGTGGACGTAGCCCACATTGGGTGAACCACGTATATCGTGTGTACTCTCTCTCTCTCTCTACTCTATAATCTCGTGTATATAAATCTGTCTCTCTCCATTAAGTAATCTACTCAATTATCTATTTAGCTACGTCTTATTTCCTAACAGTTTGGGGATATGTTCATTCCTAGCTAAATGTGTGCAATGTTGAATTAAAAAACTTGAATGAAATCCTAACCTACCTCTTCCATTTCTTCGTCAATGGCCCGTGAGATGGCCGGTATTTGTTCCTCCATGGGAGCTTTTCCCTTTCCATTGACATTGCTTGTTCCTGCCTCGCGGTCGTGGGCACCACCGAAGCGAGTTCTCTTAACCGGAGCCATTTTACTCACTACTTTAAATAATTAGCTTGGAGAAAAAGCTAAGGTTCGCAAGCGTCATAACAACCCAATAGATAGATTAGCAACATTAATTAATCCCTCCTATATGAGAGGTCTAGAATTTTCATATAGCAATTATTATGGGTGACACATAATCCTATGGGAACAATATCTAAAGATAATTACTCGGCTTACATGATTAAGAATAGTAGAATTTCACTAATGGAATTACCAGAGAGATGAATTAAGTATGATTAATCTCTTTCCTAGCAAATAGATGGTGCAGATTCACTTTATGCATAGGTGTGAGGAAAGTCAACTCTTAGAGACTTAACTACGGATTAATTTTTCCTTAATTACATCTTAATGGATAAGGGAAATGAATTTAATTTAGCTACAGTATTAATGAATGATAGAAAGAGTGATTCTCATCAATCTACACAATTACCAGCTTACCGATTAATTACTATGCTACCTAGAGAGAGAAAATTCTAATAATCATGCACAAATCATTAATTAAGAGTGATGAATGGCTGACAATTCAGCTATGGGATGATGATTATATAATAGAATATGGTTAAGGAGAAATTAGAGAGTAATTATAGAGAATTACGACTAGGAATAAGGATAATAGACGGGGAATTTCGATGGTAATGAAAAGAATTTACAGAAGGCATTAATTAAATCATGGTTATCGTGATTAAGGGCTGATAATCTTCTTGATTCTCTGATCTAATCGAGCTCCTTGAGGCGAGAATTCGACAGCACCTCCCTCCTTGCTTCTCCTTCAAAAGGTGTGTGTGCCGACAGCACCTTCCCAGTGTGTGTAGGTGTGTGTGTGTGTGTGTGTGTGTGTGTGTGTGTGTGTGAGTAGGCCTTTAAATAGGCTCCTACAGGCTGAAAATCGACCAGCCTTGCTAATTGCATCTGAAGGAGCACTCAGTCTCTGCATTGGCAAGTCCAGTTCCCCTACCCACCAAGTGTCAAGTTGGCTTGGTTAACTGGCTCTGAGACTTAGTTACTGGCTTGGCAGCGTTCCGAGGACTCCCACAAAGACAAAAGGCGCACCCTAGCTGCTAAAGCTGATCTGGAGTGGCCTGGGACCTGTTCCCACACAGTCCTGGGCTCTGGTGCCTCCCTACTCAATTTTTGGAAAAATTGATTTTTGGCTAAAACGGTTCATACGAGTCGGATTTTGATGCCATAAATTGCTATACGGAGCTCTAACTAAGACGTACTGGCCTGAGTACCTACCATATTTAGCAACCCCCTGGGTCCGAAAATGCAATTTTTTTCAAATTCGGGGTACGGGTGCAGTTTTTCGAGACGATCAAAACTGGATGGGTCGGGTGACCAAAAACTTACTATTTTTGGATTTTTTTTACAAAAATGATTTTAGTTCACATTTCGAAGCTTTAAAACATTCTAAACATCATGGCACTGACAGAATTTAGAAAACTGCTAAAAATAGTAACTTTTTCCATTATGTTCATTTCATGGTACAATGCTGTTCTTTTTGATCGGAGTCAAAGACCTTACAACCTCCCCAACGTGAAAAATTTGAGATGTCCTCATCTCAAGAATGTGTTTGGGTAATCTATTATGAGCGTTGGTTCGTCCTCCCAAGTTGCATCTTCTTCAGGGTAATCCTTCCACTTTACCATATGTTCCGTGATAGTTCTGTTGCGTAACTTCCTTTCCCTTGTTTCCAGTACGTAGTCAGGTTGGAGCTCGAGAACTCCTTGTGTTGGCACGACTATCTGATCTGAGTCCAAGAATTGATCAGTGTTAGGAATATAGGGTTTGAGTAAGCTGACGTGGAACACATCATGAATCTTCAAGTTTGTAGGTAACTTTAGCTTGTAGGCTTGGTCACTCACAACCTTAATGATCTCGAATGGTCCACGATACCTTGGGCTTTATGTTCGGAAGAGTTATAAGCATACTCCACCAAAGGTAGATATTGTAACCACTTCTTTGGCTCTTGTGAACAATAGGCTCTGAGAATGTCCTCGATGACTTGATTAACTCTCTCAGTTTGCCCATCTGTCTGCGGATGATACGCTGTACTGAAAGCTAATTGTGACCCAATAGATTGGAAAAGAGAAGTCCAAAATTTTGATGTAAACTTGGCATCTCTATCATTGACGATACGCTTGGGTAGACCATGTAGCCTAAAAATATCCTTGATGAATACCCGACTAATATTTGAAGCAATAAAGGTTGTCTTTACGGGTATTAGATGAGCCACTTTTGTGAGCATATCGACAGCCACGAAAACAGAATCATACCCTCCTGTAGAAGGTAATCCTGTAACAAAATCCATACTAATGCATTCCCATTTCATCTGCTGATCTAATCGAGCTTCTTGAGGCGAGAATTCGACATCACCTTCCTCCTTGCTTCTCCTTCAAAAGGTGTGTGTGCCGGCAGCACCTTCCCAGTGTGTGTAGGTATGTGTGTGTGTGCACTGTGTGTGTGTGAGCATATGTGTGTGTGTGTGTGTGTGTGTGTGTGAGTAGGCCTTTAAATAGGCTCCTACAGGCTGAAAATCGACCAGCCTTGCTAATTGCATCTGAAGGAGCACTCAGTCTCTGCATTGGCAAGTCCAGTTCCCCTACCCACCAAGTGTCAGGTTGGCTTGGTTAACTGGCTCTGAGACTTAGTTACTGGCTTGGCAGCTTTCCCAGGACTCCCACAAAGACAAAAGGTGCCCCCTAGCTGCTAAAGCTGATTTGGAGTGGCCTGGGACCTGTTCCCACAGAGTCCCGGGCTTTGGTGCCTCCCCGCTCAATTTTTGGAAAAATTGATTTTTGGCTAAAACGGTTCATACGAGTCGGATTTTGATGCCGTAAATTGCTATACGGAGCTCTAACTAAGACGTACTAGCCTGAGTACCCGCCATATTTAGCAGCCCCGGAGGTCCGAAAATGCATTTTTTTCAAATTCGGGGTACGGGTGCAGTTTTTCGAGACGATCAAAACTGGACGGGTCGGCTGACCAAAAACTTACTATTTTTGAAATTTTTTAACAAAAATTGTTTTAGTTCACATTTCAAAGCTTTAAAACATTCTAAACATCATGGCACTGACAGAATTTGGAAAACTGCTAAAAATAATAACTTTTTCCATTATGTTCATTTCATGGTACAATGGTGTTCTTTTTGGTCGGGGTCAGAGACCTTACAGAAACCCATGGAAAATTGACTGTCAAAGACGGTGATGCTGACAATCATGTTATACATATGTTCCAAGAACTTGAAGAGTTCCGAGCAGAGGCTCTCAGTAAAGGACATCAGTTTGTACATATTGGTTATATAGCCATTGGTATAGTTCCTTTGTTTAGACAAGGATTAAATGTATCTTGTATCGGTGCTCTCTTAGATACCCGACATGGGAACCTTCAAGATCAAACCATTAGTATAATTCAGGGTAGTCTATCTAATGGTCCTATATATATTGAGTGTTATCCTAACTTTCCTGCTAGTCTAACAGATCGATATTTTAGTGAAATAGTCTCTCTGCTAATTAAAACTAATGGCTTATATTTGAAGTATCAATCTGATCATTTACAAATAGCCTATAGAATTATACTTAGGACTATCAATACATGTCTTCCATCAATCTATAATTCTGGATATCTATGTAATGAGAAATCTAATGAGAAAGGCCAGAATATAGTAATGAAGGTTGATCCAACTTCCCAAGGATCTCTACCAGAGATAGTGCAGTGGCAGGAATTGGAATTCCCCTCTGAATGGAAATTAGATATTTCCAAAACTCTAGTGAACGAGGCCCAACAACCCATGAAGATGTCAATTGAAAGATTGGGGCTCATAAGTCAGTATAAGTTGCTTGGTGAGTCTAAGTCTCTCAAAGACTTAGGACCATTTCTACAAAGACCTCAGTATAAAGAACCTGTAAGTGCATCTGTTTCATCTACCAAACCATCTACTAGTAGTCGACGACATGCAAAAGAAATGATGCTTTATTTGCATCTTGAAACATATAAGGATACTGAAGGCCTTTACAGGTGCAAACTCTGTAATCGACTTGTCGCTTCTGATTTTCTGCAAAATGGAGTAACTGTTCTAACCAAAGAACAGGTAGCTAAAACAGAGTTTAAATTCAGTGAACCCTATATTTTGCCTCCTGCTAATTCTCGTCTGCAACCTCTTGAGTCTGCCTCCAATTGGCATACTAATGCATTAAAAGAAATTGCAAAGCTTCAATATGATATTCTTAGCAGGGTAGAAGCACTGATTAAAGCCAAACAATCTGCTACTCCATCAACCAGTACGGTGAATCGACCTGAAGTGACATAGTTATTACCCCTGAGCTACACCACCATCGGTAGTAGCTCTATTCTGCCTCGCATGTTTTCGGCCTTACAAGCCTCTTCCTTGACCAGCCATACCAACATTCCTCCATCTTCGGAATCGCCATTTGTTGATGATGATCTCGTTGACGCTTTCGATCCTTTTTTAAGGTGGGGGAGTCAAGCACAAAACCTTTCTAAACCACATGACAGGTATGAGCATGATGAAGTGCTATGCCAGTTAAATAAACCTGAAGATTATTTGTGGCAAGGATTTATGGATGATCACTGTATGCCCTATGAGGAACAATTAGTCCATAAGCTAGACTTCAATCTAGCTAATGCCTTTCCAGAGCCCGATTCTACTTCAGAATCAGAACCATAAGTGATTGACGAAGAAGCAGAAGTAAGAAGATTAAACCCTGTTAAAATGGAAACATATGAAGCCAAGGAAGAAGAACCTTCTACCTCTACTTCATCATCTTCATCACTCAATCAAGAGTAGGTATGGAAAGTGTTGGAGTTCATTTATAATTCTGCACACTATGGAGTGCAATACAAAGATCTGACCCAACGCCAAGCCATCACAATGCTAACAGAAGGATTCCAAGGAATTCTGAGATATTGGTGGGATGACCTAAATGAAGAAAGCAAAGTATTCATTCTGCAAGGAAGAATTCCTGAAAACTTTGATAATGTTATTACTCTGTTTTTTGCTGCCATAGTAATGCAATTCTTACGATCACAGCAAAAGATAAAGGACAGGTACAGGGAAGGCTTTTCCCGTGGTAAGCAGTGTGATCTTACAAAGATCAAAGCTTATCAACAACATATGACCCACCTGGTGTATCAGTTCCCTTCAGGTTACTTTAAGGCAGAGTATAAACAATATTATGTAAGCTCTTTTCCTACGTCATTTTCAAATTTGGTCAAAGAGCGTATTAAGGCATCTGGTTTACAACTTGATGACCAAATAACATTAGGACAGATAAATTCTTTTATTGATGACGTCACAGATCTTGAATATGCTCGACTCAGAATCAAGAAAGAATTTAAGCAGGTAAAAGGATTTAATTCAAGTTTCTGCAACAAAGAAACAAAGGTCAAAGACTTTGGATGGGCTACGGCGGAAAAGAAATGCTCCTATACAATAAAGAACTGTAGAAACAGATTTGGAAAAAAATACAAAGTAGCTCGCACAATCAGGAAGCTGTCTAAACAAGAAAGAAAGACGGTTCGGTGCTACGTATGCCAGAAGGAAGGGCATATTGCTCCAAAATGCCCTAAGCGTAAAAAAGGGTTTGGAAATGCTCTACTCAAAGAAAAATATGAGGATGAAGTTGTCTATTGTAACAGGTTTCAGAAGCATGATATTCCTATCAATGAATACATGGACAATGATTCAGATGAAGAAGAAATTTTTGACTCTACGACCACTGAATCTGTCAGTGAAGTAGCTTCAGCCTTCTCTGACGACAACTCTTCTGTGATGTTTAATATGGTCAAAAAACCATATGCATTTTCAAAGAAAGCAAAGGTACAATCTGAATTTTCCTCTTCTTCTCAAACTCCTAGTACATATACAGAAGATTCAAAACCCTCTTGGATGAGAAAAAGAAGACCCTCTACATTAAATCTCTCTAAGAAAGAACAGAAAGATTAAAAACCACTTCCACTGTTTAGCAATATGATAGAACAAGCTGAAGCCTTAGCCAAAACAGAGGAATGGAGAAGAATGGTCCATCCTGGACTTAGACAGAATTCAACAACACCTATAACTCCTGTTGGTCGACAACCTGAGTCTATTCCATTTCAGACTCCTATGACTAGTCAATAACCAAGTAAGTCATCAACAGGAAATCAGGACAGATATTGTGCTGAGGAACACCTAGCAAAAGCAATCCAAGCTCTATTCTCAGCATTGGATCAGGTTAACAATAGAATTGAGCAACTGCATAAACAAGTGATCAATACTCAGTCACAATTAGCTGCTATTGAGGCTAAAGTGGATCAATGCCATGGAGAACTTCAATATCTGATTGATAAAGCAACTATGAACGATATTGCTAATGAACCAGTGTCCGAATGGCAGCAAGAGCGGCAAGTGAATACTTGTCAGGTAATCCCTTTTAATGAGAAAGAGAATATCTCCTATTTTTCAGAGATTTGGATTAAATTTCCCAACTATCCCTCCTTTCGGGTAGACGCTCTTTGGGATACAGGTTCAACATTGTCTTACCTCAATCAGGAACTGGTGCCTTCACATCTCCGACAAAAGTTTAAAACATGGCATTCCACTTTCATATGCTAATAATTCACGGGGACAAATCAATCAAATAGTCCATTGCAAAATAGCCCTCACCAACCTCAAAGCTCAGGTTACATTATACCTACATCCACATCCCAATACTGACCTGTCTATTGGGACTGATATAATTTCCAAGCTCACCCCCTGGGCTATTCAATCGACAGGTGCTATTTCCTTTACTTTGCACCCTCTTCCCTATACTATTCCAACCAAACAACACGGATCTTTTCTTGTGGGGGGAGTTATGCCAAAGTTACTGAATCCAACCAAAGACCTTCAGTACCTTAGCTGGTTTGAGCAAGAAAAACATAAATGGAGTACAGAGCTGCAGAAATGTGAAGACAATTTAAGTAAGCATACCAGTGACAATCCACTGGCTTTTTGGGATTGTGAAGAATACTGGATTTCAATACCAGGAGAACCAGAACCCAAAGGTTTGAAAGCCACTCATCCTGGCATGTCTTTAGAAGATTCACATTTATGTAAAATAGAAATAGATCAAATGTTGCAGGATGGATTGATCTCACCATCAAACAATCCATATGCCTGCCAAGCTTTTTATGTCAACAATCATTCAGAGCAGAAACGAGGAAAAAAGAGGCATGTAATCAACTACAAACTTATCAATGATTGTCTGGAACACAAAAGATTCCCCTTGCCTCTGAAAGATGATTTGTTGCGCAGAATCAAGGATAGCCAAGTGTTTTATAAGTTTGATTTAAAAAGTGGTTTCTGGCAGTTTAAGATTTGACCAGAATATAGGGGCAAAGACAAGCTTTGTAGTTCCCCAAGGGATGTTCCAATGGAATGTCTTGCCAATGGGACTGAAGCCAGCCCCTTCTCTATGTCAGGAAACGATTGAACGCATCTTTGCATATTGTAGGAAATTTGTGTTGCTTTATATTGATGACATCTTGATCTACTCAAAAGATGTTAAAAGTCATGTCCAGGATTTGACAGAGTTCATTGCCAAATTAAAGAATACAGGATTGGTGCTTAGTTTGAAGAAAATGGAAATCTGCCAAGCAAAAGTGTCCTTTTTAGGAGTCGAAATTTTTGGAGGCCAAATTAAGATGCAGGAGCATGTAATGGAGAATCAACTTTCTGATCAATTATCCACTCGAAAAGAATTACAATATTTTGTGGGTTGCTTACAGTGGATTGCCCATCTATACCCTCAACTTGCGAAAGTTTTATTAATCTTTAAAGAGTGGGATAGAAGCAAGAATTTTTTCTGGCATGACAGGCTAACCCTTGCAGTCCAAACAATCAAGCAAGTTTGTTTAAATCTGCCCCCACTAAAGA
The DNA here is from genome assembly GCF_014529385.1 of Adiantum capillus-veneris. NCBI lineage: Eukaryota > Viridiplantae > Streptophyta > Polypodiopsida > Polypodiales > Pteridaceae > Adiantum > Adiantum capillus-veneris. The sequence goes on along the minus strand of NC_140942.1, from coordinate 134,772,887 downwards.
TCCCTACAGATAAACCTCTGGTTGTTTATTCAGATGCTTCCGAAGAAGCTTGGGGAGTGATACTTTGTGAAATCAAAAATGAAGATCCTATCATTTGCCAATGGGCCTCATGCAGATTCAGTGATACAGAAACACTGCATCTTAATTTGGCCTGCAAAAATTTCGACTTCTAAAAAGGACACTTTCGCTTGGCAGATTTCCATTTTCTTCAAACTAAGCACCAATCCTGTATTGTTCAATTTGGCAATGAACTCTGTCAAATCCTGGACATGACTTTTAACATCTTCTGAGTAGATCAAGATGTTATCAATATAAAGCAACACAAATTTTTTGCAATCTGCAAAGATGCGTTCAATCATTTCCTGACATAGAGAAGCGGCTGGCTTCAGTCCCATTGGCAAGACATTCCATTGGAACATCCCTTGGGAAACTACAAAGCTTGTCTTTGCCGTATCTTCTGGTCCAATCTTAAACTGCCAGAAACCACTTTTTAAATCAGACTTAAAAAACACTTGGCAATCCTTGATTCTTCACAACAAATCATCTTTCAGAGGCAAGGGGAACCTTTTGTGTTCCAGCCAATCATTGATAGGTTTGTAGTTGATTACAAGACTCTTTTATCCTCGTTTCTGCTCTGAATGATTGTTGACATAAAAAGCTTGGCAGGCATATGGATTGTTTGATGGTGAGATCAATCCATCCTGTAACATTTGATCTATTTCTCTTTTACATAAATGTGAATCTTCTAAAGACATGCCAGTATGGGTGGCTTTCAAACCTTTGGGTTCTGGTTCTCCTGGTACTGAAATCCAGTATTCTTAATGATCCCAAAAAGCCATTGGATTGTCGCTGGTATGCTTACTTAATTGGTCTTCACATTTCTGCAGCTCTATACTCCATTTCTTTTTTTCTTGCTCAACCCAGCTAAGGTACTGAAGGTCTTTGGTTGGATTGAGTAACCTTGGAATAACTCCCCCCACAAGAAAAGATCCGCGTTGTTTGGTTGGAATAGTATAGGGAAGAGGGTGCAAAGTAAAGGAAATAGCAACCGTTGGTTGAATAGCCCATGGGGTGAGCTTGGAAATTATATCAGTCCCAATAGACAGCTCAGTATTGGGATGTGGATGTAGGTATAATGTAACCTGAGCTTTGACGTTGGCGAGGGCTATTTTGCAATGGACTATTTGATTGATTTGTCCCCGTGAATTATTAGCATATGAAAGTGGAATGCCATGTTTTAAACTTTTGTCGGAGATGTGAAGGCACCAGTTCCTGATTGAGGTAAGACAATGTTGAACCTATATCCCAAAGAGCGTCTACCCGAAAGGAGGGATAGTTGGGAAATTTAATCCAAATCTCTGAAAAATAGGAGATATTCTCTTTCTCATTAAAAGGGATTACCTGACAAGTATTCACTTGCCGCTCTTGCTGCCATTCGGATACTGGTTCATTAGCAATATCGTTCATAGCTGCTTTATCAATCAGATATTGAAGTTCTCCATGGCATTGATCCACTTTAGCCTCAATAGTAGCTAATTGTGACTGAGTATTGATCACTTGTTTATGCAGTTGCTCAATTCTATTGTTAACCTGATCCAATGCTGAGAATAGAGCTTGGATTGCTTTTGCTAGGTGTTCCTCAGCACAATATCTGTCCTGATTTCCTGTTGATGACTTACTTGGTTGTTGAGTAGTCATAGGAGTCTGAAATGGAATAGACTCAAGTTGTCGACCAACAGGAGTTATAGGTGTTGCTGAATTCTGTTTAAGTCCAGGATGGACCATTCTTCTCCATTCCTCTGTTTTGGCTAAGGCTTCAGCATGTTCTATCATATTGCTAAACAGTGGAAGTGGTTTATAATCTTTCTGTTCTTTCTTAGACAGATTTAATGTAGAGGGTCTTCTTTTTCTGATCGAAGAGGGTTCTGAATCTTTTGTATCTGTACAAGGAGTTTGAGAAGAAGAGAAAAATTCAGATTGTACCTTTGCTTTCTTTGAAAATGCATATGGTTTCTGACCATATTAAACATCACAGAAGAGTTGTCGTCAGAGAAGGCTAAAGCTACTTCAGTGACAGATTCAGTGGTTGTAGAGTCAGAAGTTTCTTCTTCATCTGAATCATAGTCCATGTATTTATTGATAGGAATATCATGCTTTTGAAACCTGTTACAATAGACAACTTCATACTCATATTTTTCTTTGTAGAGCATTTCCAAACCTTTTTTTACGCTTAGGGAATTTTGGAGCAATATGCCCTTTCTTCTGGCATATGTAGCACCGAACCGTGTTTCTTTCTTGTTTAGACAACTTCCTGATCGTGCGAGTTACTTTGTATTTTTTTCCAAATCTGTTTCTACAGTTCTTTATTTTATAGGAGCATTTCTTTTCCGCCGTAGCACATCCAATGTCTTTGACCTTTGTTTCTTTATTGCAGAAACTTGAATTAAATCCTTTTACCTGCTTAAATTCTTTCTTGATTCTGAGTCGAGCATATTCAAGATCTGTGACGTCATCAATAAAAGAATTTATCTGTCCTAATGTTATTTGGTCATCAAGTTGTAAACCAGATGCCTTAATACGTTCTTTGACCAAATTTGAAAATGACGTAGGAAAAGAGCTTACATAATATTGTTTATACTCTGCCTTAAAGTAACCTGAAGGGAACTGATACACCAGGTGGGTCATATGTTGTTGATAAGCTTTGATCTTTGTAAGATCACACAGCTTACCACAGGAAAAGCCTTCCCTGTACCTGTCCTTTATCTTTTGTTGTGATCGTAAGAATTGCATTACTATGGCAGCAAAAAACAGAGTAATAACATTATCAAAGTTTTCAGGAATTCTTCCTTGCAGAATGAATACTTTGCTTTCTTCATTTAGGTCATCCCACCAATATCTCATAATTCCTTGGAATCCTGCTGTTAGCATTGTGATAGCTTGGTGTTGGGTCAGATCTTTGTATTGCACTCCATAGTGTGTAGAATTATAAATGAACTCCAACACTTTCCATACCTGCTCTTGATTGAGTCCATCTATGTTGATTATGGTCATATCTCCAATCTTGGAGACTCCTTTGAGTGATGAAGATGCTGAAGTAGAGGTAGAAGGTTCTTCTTCCTTGAGAATCTCATGGAGATCGGCACGGCATGTTGCTAATCTTGATGAAGGAGGCAACAGGTGCTCGACAGGACTAACCATTCACAACCATTTCAAGAAGCTGTCAAGCAAATTGTTAGGGCTTGTCTTCGTAATCAAGCCAAGCAGGTACGAGGTACATCTTTTGCCATACATTTTTATTTTTTGTTTTTCAATACATTGTCCAATTCGACAAGGTCGATTGTTTGTGATTGTCCGACAAGATCAACTTTCTTTCAATAGGACATTTGTCTATGAGCAAGAGTATCTGTAGCTCTGAGGCATGGTACCATCCAAATTGGGTCTACTGAAAAGTATCATGCAAAGACAAGACTTCCATGTTTGGCCTCTACTATGAGCATACAAACTTGGGACGGACTTGACAATATGCCAGCAAGTTATTTCATGAGAAACAGACGGGCGTATCTGATACAAGGGATGTATTTGTACATACAACAGACCCCACTTGTGCAACAGGTATGGCTATGTGCCATTTTCTAAGCGAGTTTTGTTTCATGGAATATCGGGCCAACTGGTTACAACAACAACCGGTGCTTTGGCAATTTTATAGGAAGCAGGGCTTTGAGTAACTGCCAAAAAATAGGGAATATGAGCTCACAGAATCCCTACCAGTGTAAACTGTGTAAGGCACTTATGGTTTTGGTTCTCACGATTGAGGCCATCACTCTCCGCAAGGGCTTAGAATTCTGCATGCAAGGCATGCTAGTGAGGTGGATTCATTTCTACCGATTCATGCTTTATGCTTCCGCTATCATTCGCAACTCTGTCAAGGACCGACTAAGTGGATTAATATGATTGTTGGTTGTTATCAACACACAACAACACTAAAAGGAACCAAAATCTAGGACTTATTTTATGGGCAAAGTGCTAAGGCTAAGTAGTCCTCATACAATCACGACCCCTGCATGGTAGGTGGGTCGGAATGAGTTTTCTCTTTTTCTGTTACCTCTCTCGATGAGAGCGTCATAGCGACAAACTATGGAATGCTTATACGATAAGCTGCAATTTAGGCATAAGATGCGTAAGGGCAGATAGCTTGGGTACACACTCTAAAACCTTAAGGAAAGTTCCTCAGCCCAGCATGCTCTTGTTCTCCCTCTCTCTCTCTCTCTCTCTCTCTCTCTCTGTATGGGAATAATGAAAATCTTCTAAGAAGCTTTTGATACATGTTTTGCTCGTGAGTCAACCTAAGCCAAGGTGCTCTACCTCTCAGCTACCACGTGGCTAAGATGCTACTCAAATTAGTATTCATCGCTTTGTTCATTGAACACTAATCTGCATCATGGCTATGGACTACATTGGCTAAGAGCCATTGTCAGGACAAGGGTAAGACCTAACTACTAGCATTCTTTGGGTGATTGTTTTCAAGATTGAACAGCTCTACCCAGGAAAGTATACATAGATATTATTGGACAAGTAAGAGTCTTGTCCGTACGGATGTCTAGGGTGTTATTTTTGCACTATATGTTTCTAGTGCAACACTCAAGTTGAGTTCTTGATACTCTTCCACTTAAATCAGCTGATCTATACCATGGGGTCTACAGTCAGCAAACAGTTGGGACAGCATGGCTGTTGATACGAGCTAGGCATCTCACTTGTGTGGATTTCTTGCTCTCTCTATAGCACTACGAGTGTCTATGGACATACTGTTTTGGGGTAAGACCTGGTGGGTGATTGTTACATCACCCCACAGGCATTAAGGATCACAGTTTGATCTGCATTGAGGATCACAGTTGATCTCTCCCAGTTATACTTTCCACGAAAGAATTCCACAATCTACCAAACGCGGTAGTGGACGGACACACTTTTCAAGTTGATTCTAATCATTCAGTACACGGTTGACTATGTTGGTTACCGTTACCTGCTAGTTGAGCAGTTTCTACAAAGGGTCTTACCAAGGGGTTGCCTATGTAGATTCTACCCAACGGGTTTGGATTGCGAAGGCAACACCCAGGGTTTCCAGTGCAATGTTGCTTGGTTTTTTCACAAGTGGGAGACGTGCTCCTTTGTCTTTGAATACGGGTAAGGGAACATTCAGTTCAATCTCCAAGTACACATCTATTGATTTGGTGTTATTCCAGTTTTTAGTCTGCATTACTTGGGTTTTTCAAGATCGAACAGAATACCCTTGAATATTTTAGGGCCATGCCCAGGGCATGTCAAAACACGTAATTTGGGCTGTAGTGTCCAATGTACATTATGCTGTTATGAATCCATTTATAGGATTCGATTTGGCACATGTTGTCACATGGGGTACAACATGGTCTAGGGACTCAAGGAGTTCGGTTTAGCCAGTGTGGAGCAATGAATGAGGGTCACTCTCTCTCTTGTCGCAGAGTGTTTAGAATTACCTCCACACACAAGTACATCTTGTACTTGTAGGATGTTTTTTTTTCAAACATCCTTAGTTGAGACATATTCCGCACGTGGTGAATATGAGTCTCTGCGACTGAGATTGGCACCCCTATTTCAAATATGTGTCACGACAAAGTCCCTAGGTGCTGGTCAAATCTGTTTTCTAGACCATTTTTAGTACGACGTATCAGGAGCAATTTCAGTGGCCAAAAATTGTCAGATACTTAGAAGGACTTGTTCAGTTACAAGTATTGCTAAACAACATTATAGATGGTTGTTTATACATATAGCAAAGCTATAAGTTGTTAATGAAAAAGTTTCATTGTCTGTATCTAGAAGTGATCAATGTTTCACCTTCTATTGTCACTTAGACGTTTCAGCAAGGCTTGCACAAGATTGCAACTAACAGTATTTAGTTTCTTTTCAGAACTATTTACACTCCTTTTTAATGTGTGCTAGGCGCATCACATTTGCCATAAGTATTGGAAAGGATCATTATGGATATACAGGTTCGGGTTTGTTTTTGCTAAATGCATGCACACTAGGTGTTATGGGCCCTAGTGCTTAGCAAAGGATGATTTGAAACATGCATATTCCTTAAGTTGTTGCTTATGAAGCATTTTGCACTCTAAGTGCAATATCTCTAGGAGATTACTTTTGGGTCTACTAATCACCAATAGAGGTCATGGCTCGGTTTGGGCGTTTGTGGATTGTCACAATTAACTGCTATTGAGGCTAAAGTGGATCAATGCCATGGAGAACTTCAATATTTGATTGATAAAGCAATTATGAACGATATTGCTAAAGAACCAGTATCCGAATGGCAGCAAGAGCGGCAAGTGAATATTTGTCAGGTAATCCCTTTTAATGAGAAAGAGAATATCTCCTATTTTTTTTAGAGATTTGGATTAAATTGCCCAACTATCCCTCCTTTTGGGTAGACGCTCTTTGGGATACATGTTCAACATTGTCTTACCTCAATCAGGAACTGGTGCCTTCACATCTCCGACAAAAGTTAAAACATGGCCCCAACATGGCATTCCAGTTTCATATGCTAATGATTCGCGGGGACAAATCAATCAGATTGTCCATTGCAAAATAGCCCTCCCCAACCTCAAAGCTCAGGTTACATTATACCTACATCCACATCCCAATAATGACATGTCTATTGGGGCTGATATAATTTCCAAGCTCACTCCCTGGGCTATTCAACCAACAGGTGCTATTTCCTTTACTTTGCACTCTCTTTCCTATACTATTCCAACCAAACAGCGCGGATCTTTTCTTGTGGGGGGAGTTATGCCAGAGTTACCCAATCCAGCCAAAGACCTTCAGTACCTTAGTTGGTTTGAGTAAGAAAAAAAGAAATGGAGTACATAGCTGTAGAAATGTGAGGACCAGTTAATTAAGCATACCAGTGACAATCCACTGGCTTTTTGGGATCGTGAAGAATACTGGATTTCACTACCAAGAGAACCAGAACCCAAAGGTTTGAAAGCCACTCATCCTGGCATGTCTTAAGAAGATTCACATTTATGTAAAATAGAAATAGATCAAATGCTACAGGATGGATTGATCTCACCATCAGACAATCCATATGCCTGCCAAGCTTTTTATGTCAACAATCATTCAGAGGTGAAACGGGGAAAAAAGAGGCTTGTAATCAACTACAAACCTATCAACGATTGGCTGGAACACAAAAGGTTCCCCTTGCCTCTGAAAGATGATTTGTTGCGCAGAATCAAGGATTGCCAAGTGTTTTCTAAGTTTGATTTAGAAAGTGGTTTCTTGCAGTTTAAGATTCGACCAGAAGATAGGGCAAAGACAAGCTTTGTAGTTCCCCAAGGGATGTTCCAATGGAATGTCTTGCCAATGGGACTGAAGCCAACCCCTTCTCTATGTCAGGAAAGGATTGAAGGCATCTTTGCAGATTGCAAGAAATTTGTGTTGCTTTATATTGATGACATCTTGATCTACTCAAAAGATGTTAAAAGTCATGTCCAGGATTGGACAGAGTTCATTGCCAAATTAAAGAATACAGGATTGGTGCTTAGTTTGAAGAAAATGGAAATCCGCCAAGCAAAAGTGTCCTTTTTAGGAGTCGAAATTTTTGCAGGCCAAATTAAGATGCAAGAGCATGTAATGCAGAAGATTAATCAATTTCATGATCAATTATCCACTCGAAAAGAATTACAATATTTTGTGGGTTGCTTATAGTGGATTGCCCGTCAATACCCTCAGCTTGCGAAAGATTTATTAATCTGAAAAGAGTTGGATAGAAGCAAGAATTTTTTCTGGCATGACAGGCTAACCCTTGCAGTCCAAACAATCAAGCAAGTTTGTTTAAATCTGCCCCCACTAAAGATCCCTACAGATAAACCTCTGGTTGTTTATTCAGATGCTTCCGAAGAAGCTTGGGGAGGGATACTTTGTGAAATAAAAAACGAAGATCCTATCATTTGCCGATGGGCATTAGGCAGATTCAGTGATACAGAAACACGGCATCACTCTATTCAGAAGGAACTACTTGCTGGTGTTAATACTGTCTTAGCTTTTCGGCTATTTCTCATCGGCCATGCTTTCATCCTCAGAAGTGACTTAAAGCACTTCGATAAATTTCTTAAAGAGAAAAATGCAGGAAAAGTAGGCAATGCCAGGATCTATCACTGGGATTACAAGTTGAGTCATTTCGACATCACTTATGAATAAGTCCGAGGAATCAAAAATAATATTGCCGACCTTTTGTCAAGAGTCAAAGGGGATGAAAAAGGACTTAAAGATGACATTCAGTATGACACCACACAAGGGAATAAAAAGTGACATAAGCACTGAGACTAGGGAATAAAGTCTTTCTATTTTTTCACGCACTCACTCTTTATGTCTCAATCACACTTTTTGAAGCACTTACTAGATGTTGTTGTATTGTTCACGCAAGTGCTCAATCGCCTATATAAGTGAGGCCTTGCACCTTCACAAGGGTGTCCTTTACCACCACACCTGAGTCTTTTGTAATTTCTTGAGTATCAATATACTTCTGCTTTTTGTAACTCTCATACTGTCTCTGCACTAACTGTTCATCGTCTTCAAACTTCTGTATGTTGTCTGCTCGCTTCGTTTTGTGCTTCCCCCTAAATTGGTATATATATATATATATATATATATAGAGCGATATATGTATATATATACACACACATATATATGTATATGTATATACATACATACATACATACATACATACACACACACACAGACACACACACACACACACACACACACATATTATCCCAACAACAATATATCCTATATGAACAAATTGATGGCCTTTGCTTAGTGCCTTCTTTCTGAACTCAGAAAGTTCTTCAAATAGATGGATAAGATGATTATCGATATCACTATCCTTGATGGGTAACTTTCCATGAGTTTCAAGATGCATAGTGTTAGCGAGAAAGTGCAAATACCTTGTTATGCTTATACACTTGAGAAGTTGAGTGGTAAAAATGGCTAATGGATCTATTGTTACGCCTATTGGAATGCTTAAGGATCTCAGGATCAAGGTCTTGGGACACAAGGTAAGGCAGACTTTCATTGTTATGGATTTTTCCAAGCATCCTATGTCATTTGAGATGATCTTAGGGCGTCCATTCATGAGGGAAGCAAAAATGGTGCGTGACTGGTCCAAAAACCACGTCTACTTACAGTTCCAAGACTCTGTCATTCGAGTTGATCTTTTAAGTGGTCAAACGCATCCTCTAGGAAATAAATTCATCATTGATAATCGATCAGACACAACAATTCACTCAGCTCCATTACACTATTGTTACACGTGTAACGAAGACACGGATATTGGGGAGAACTCTCCTTATATGGATATCCTACCCGGATGGCTGAGTCAGACAATGTCGATTGGGTACACCTAGCGGCAACTATAGATACATGGGGAGCTAGAGGAACAACCTGGGTAACACCAGATGGGGAAGAGATACCACACATTTCACCAGTAAACATGTTAGGTGTAGCGCATGTAACATCCGATGATAAGAAAGAGGCACACCTACCTGAGAGTGAAACTGATGATTCCTCAAAGGCTTCAGGCCAATACACATCGGAAACGGAATCTCAGAAAGAAATGGATTCAGAACCTGAGGAAACATCGAGTGAACCAAGTATAGAAACTGAACACTCAAGGCCTAGTACGACCATCTATGGTAATTCATATGAGAGTGAAGAAGATACAAGCGAAGACCTATCAGGCGAGTCGAGTTCAAAAATTTACCAAAATCAAAACCTTAACAAGAAACAAAGGTCATATAAGAGACGACGATATCAAGCAAATGTGAGAGCTAGGATAAACAAGGAAATATCTACTGCAGAATGGCTTAGTTATCTAGGGGCATGTGATGCTCATCGAAAGCTAGTAGACAATTGGGGTGAACATCTCCAGAGTGTCATGTGGTGCAACCCGCGACCCATTGACCTCGCTCAATTGGAGGTTACAGAGCCGAAATTGAGTCGAACTATAAGAAGACGTCAAAACCGAGAGTTAGCTCAACAACAAAAGGAGACAGAACTAAAAGAAAGGTCTCTGTCAGGGCAGGAGCCTGCTGACTTACATACGGCTCCTGAACATTTTAAATCTTATACCACGGGGGAGCGAAAGGTTGTGTATGCCAAAGCCCAATGAATACCTACCAATGGAAGCAGTGGAGTCTATGATGGTCCAGTGGTAGTTAAAGAGATAGAATTAGCAGAGCCAGGTGAGGAGTCTAAACCAGTCTTTATTGCTCAAGACCGTACCGAAACGGAAGAGGCTGTACTTCAGGAGCTCCTCAAGGAATACAAGAATATCTTTGCTTGGACATATCATGACATGAAGGGCGTTCCACCTTCTGTGGTGCAACATACAATTCCCATGATCAACACTGCTAAACCCGTCCGGCAACGACCCTATCCAATGAATCCTAAGTACGCCAAAATTGTACAAGAGGAGATTGAAAAACTTATCCAATGTGGATTCATAGACCCTATTGAGCACTCAGAATGGGTTTCTCCAATAGTCATTGTGCCAAAAAAGAAGGGGAAACTAAGAGTGTGCGTGGACCTCAAGAAAGTTAATGCAGCCACTAGGAGAGATCATTATCCCTTGGCATATTCAGAACATGTGCTTGAAAGAGTTGCGGGCAAGGAAGCTTATAGCTTTTTAGATGGGTACTCTGGTTACAATAAAATCACAATAGCATTAGAGGACCAAGCTAAAACTGCTTTTATCACAGAATTTGGAGTGTTTTCATTTCGTGTTATGGCTTTTGGCTTAACAAATGCCCCTGCTACATTCCAACGATTAATAAACACTGCGTTTAAAGAATTTCTAAGGGAGTTTTGTGAAGCTTTCCTGGACGACCTTTGTATTTATTCTTCTTGGGAGAAGCATTTGTTATATCTACGAAAAATATTTGAAAGGTGCAGAATTTATCGCATCTCATTGAACCTTTTCAAATGCCAATTTTGGGTTAAGCATGGAGTCATTCTAGGGCATATAGTGTCCAAGAACGGGATATCCACAGATGAGAGTAAGATTAAAGCCATTGCCAATTTGCCACCACCTACGAACTATAAAGAAGTTCAAAGATTTATGGGCCATGTTGGTTATTATCGAAGATTTATTTTAAACATTGCCGAGATAGCGCGTCCATTGTACAAGCTTCTTATCGAGTTTCACTGGACGGAAGAATGTCATCAATCTTATGAGTTATTAAAGAAGGCCCTAAGAAGTGCTCCAATCTTGCGAACACCCAATTGGAATGTACCTTTTCATGTGCATATTGATGCATCAAATTTTGCTATTGGGTGTGTTCTAACTCAACCAGGAGAACATAAATTGGACTACCCTATTAGCTTTGCAAGTCGCCAATTAAATGATGCCGAGATGAACTATACTACTACAGAGCGCGAAGGTCTAGCTATGATTTACACAGTAAAGAAATTTCGCTATTACCTTCTTGCTACCAAGTTTGTGTTTTATGTTGATCATCAAGCATTGCTATATTTGGTAAACAAGTCGTGTTCCACGGGTCTAATTCCACGATGGTTGTTAATTCTTCTTGAGTTTGACTTCACCGTTGTTGTGAGGCCTGGGAGGAAACATGTCATGGCGGATCATTTATCTCGTATCCCTAATGGCGAAGCTCCTATGGGGGTTGATGATGAATTGTATGATACTCCTTTGTTCATTGTTGAGACAATGCCTGAATGGAGTGAAAAGATTGTTAACTTCTTAGTTAATGGTTTTCCACCCAAAGAACTGCGAAAAGATATAGCTCGAAAATTAATCAAGGAATGCGAACCCTATTGCTTACTTGCTGGAACTCTCTATAAGAGAGGAAAAGATGATGTTCTTAAACGATGTGTCCGCGAGGATGAGTATTTATATATTCTACAAGAGGCACACATGGGCGTAGCTGGTGGTCACTTTTCAGGAAAGTTGACTGCCCGAAAGATCTTACAGTCAGGCTATTGGTGGCCCACTCTGTTTAAGGATGCATCACTTTTTGCAAAGGGATGTGATGATTGCCAACGCTTCAACAAGCCACAAAGAAGGGATAGGATGCCTCTACATCCCATCAAGGTAACCCAACCATTTGAAAAGTGGGGCTTAGACTTTGTAGGACCGATTAGTCCGACTGCACGTAACACGCAATCACGATGTATCATTGTGGCTACCGACTATGTAACCAAATGGGCTGAAGCAAAAGCAACGCGAAAGGCGGATGCAAAAACAATAGCTAAGTTCCTCTTTGAGAACATTATCACACGTTTTGGATGCCCCTTTGAACTTGTGAGTGACAATGGAACTCATTATATAAATGAAGTAATAAAAGAACTCACATCAAACTTCATGATATCTCACCACAAGTCTACACCCTATTATCCCCAAGCAAATGGCCAAGCTGAGAGTACCAACAAAACTCTCATCTCCATTTTGACAAAGACAGTCGAGGCTCATCGCACTGATTGGGACCTAAAGCTTACATCAGCTTTATGGGCTTATCGTACTGCGTATAAAGTTGCTATTAATTGCACACCGTTTAAGATGGTGTATGGCCAAGAAGCAGTTATGCCATGGGAGTTTGTCATTCCTAGTCTTCGAGTAGCTTCTCAAGAAGTTTGGGATGGTAACCCCTTAATGGAGCGATTATATATCCTGGAAAGGCTACATGAAGAAAGGCAATTAGCTGTGCGAAATGCTCTAGTGGAGAAGGATAGGAGAAAGAAGTGGTTTGATAGCCATTTAAAGGATAAATACATCAAAGTTGGTGATAAATTTCTTATGTACGGGGTACGTAATGAAAAGAACAAATTGAAATACGCTGGTAAGGGACCATATCGAGTGTGTGAAATTACCCCGCAAGGGACCATTCGTGTGGAGACTCTAAATGGAGTTGAAACCATTGGATTCCTTAATGGGAGTAAATTCAAAAGATATTATGATCCTCTAAGCCAAGAAGAGTTGCAAGCCATCCATCAAAAGAAGGCTGCCAAGGAACAAGCAGAGCTCAAAAAAATCCAAGCAAGAGTTGAGGCTCGAGAACGACAACAACGTCTTAGACGCCAACAAGAGGCTAATCTGGGAATCACGCAACCATTTTTTGAGGACACAGATGACGACTCATTAGAATCTGAGCCACCCCTACGATACCCAATTGAGCTAAATAGCCCCTATGGGAAAGTACTATACAATGCCTTATTAGATACGGGAGCTAAACACAATTTTTTATCCTATGGAATTCGGTGTCAATTAGGGAAACCGACCCTATCCCCGAGTACGATGCAAGTCAAGGACATTAATAAAAAGAAAACTGCTATTCTTGGAGTCCTTCAGACCCCTATTGTCTATGACAATGGAAGCATAGTGCAGAGGTTTCTAGTCATGCCCGCGGGAGCTATGGAAGGCAACGTAAACCTGGGACGCACGTGGATGTTGGCAACCAAATGCACTATTGATTGGGATACTGTTAGTGTCACGACGCGACCACCAACTCTTACCCCTATCATTCAAGCAAAGTCACCTACGTTGCAAACTCTAGCAAAGTTGAAGGATAGCCAACATTCACAAGCCAAGGTGGTTAACTCGTCTTTGCCAGCTACCCATGAATCTAGCACTTCAACACTTGTAGTTGCAGCAAGCATTAATATTGCAAGTACTCAACCTGCACGACCTAAGAGTACATATCAATGGGTCCCCAAGGCCTTACTTCCAACTACCTCAACCCTCCCATCCATTCCAAGAAAAAATTTCCCGGAAAACCAAAAACGCGCCCTAGGAGAGTCAAGACCAAATCACGATGGATTCCAAAACAACTATTAGAAGCCCAAGGCTACTATGATGGAAATGAGCAAATTTGGGTACCTAAACGTAAAATGTGTCCTTCCCTATCGACAACAAACCCATACGAGTCAAACAGTGTAACGCTAAAGCCAATGGCAGACCGTGGGAAGGGCAAGATCACAGAATGCTACACACCTAGTCCAGAGCTAGTTTGGGCTCCAAGGCAAAACCAATTTATTCCACCTAGCTTAGGAAGGGGGGAGTTCCATGAAGCTTCTAGCTCCTCATGTAATACATCCATAGACGTAAAAGCTTCTACGCAGCCTCCATCTATAGTAGTGGACCTCCATGAAGCTACAAAATAATCCACACCTCCCACTGTTCAAGAATCACCTGATGAACCACTTCAAGTTCGATCCTGGGAGAGTACCTTACCACCCTTGCAACTCGACGAGGCACCTAGGGTAATAGAAAACTACTGGCAAAAATCCTCACCTATTACCAACTAGAACAATTGGTTTCAAAGGGTGACGACATCATTTCAAACGGTATGATCTACCCAAGGAAGGGGGGAGTGTTTGTGGACATCCATCATTCACTTGCTTCCCTCTCAACCTTTCTCCCTGACCTCTTAATCTCCAATCTTAGGGAATGTATATATAAAGCCTTATACTCACAAAAACAAGATAAAAAAGTAAAAGAGCAAGAGCCATAACACAAATCATAAAAACAAATTATGCACAAGAACACGACCCTTGTAATATTTGCACTCTAACCATCATCTATTTGCATGTACAGATATGGCTAGTACGCTAGAGTCATCCACTCCTGCCTTGGGTGAGAGGTACCCTCGTTACTTTTCACAAATATTTCACATGGTCTTTCCAGTGCTTGCATGTGAATGGGATTTGATAGGTACGCTAGCATGTGAGAGGAATTTTGAGGAGTTAGAATGGCTGATATGTCTCTTGACCACGTCTGATCCATACTTAGTAGAGAGCGTTTCTCCCATTGCAGAAGCCTACCCTTTTGACCAAGATGACTATAGGCGTCTAGTGACCTTCTTAGTAAACATGGGCACCTATGATGAAGAAGAAAATTTACATGACTACACGGATGGCACATATGGTCTCATGGATAATGACTTTGTTTATCTCGACGACGAGGATAGGGGTTTAGCCTTAGGGTTTCCCCCCAACCTCTACAATATCCTATTCCCTTGACTCTCTAGGGGAGTGCAAATAATTAGGTTAGGGTTCCTTATGTTTTTTGTTGTGTTCAATAAGTGTTGGTACCTTTTTCCACTAATGTGCCTCCTGGAGGTATTCCTTTTGTTTCCTAGTGTGTACAGGAGCGTGTTGCGATTGATAGGATTTGGACCTTCATGGGATCTTTATCTCGACTCACTCTTCAAATCAAGCGCGACCATCGACACAAACAGGTGTTTCTTGTCCATTAGCATTGCCCCTTATCTTTTTTGCATCTATGATTGTCTGCTTTAATTGTGATTGGTAGGATAATATCCAGCACATTTGCTTAGTAACAAACATTTAATTCAATGTAATTTTTTGTCATAATCAGTTGTCTAGGTTTAAAAATCAAGCAGTCTAACTAAGCTAGTTTGACCAAGTTAGGTGTTAGAGATCTTCTCTTAATACCATGGGGAATGCCTTCCTAATAATCAATGGTTACTTAGGTTCTTAATCCGATTTAGGCAGCATTGTGTGAAATGTACTAGGGCTTTCTAGTGGGCTTTACCCTATTGACCTTTAGCTTAAGTATTATAAAGGGAGTTTACTAGTGTGATGAGCCTAGGGAGGTGTATCAGTGTTATATGACCCCCCAAAGTTACAAAATTAAAATGCTGAAAATGAACAAACAAAAAATCAAAGTGCCACAGTGTAAAATCTTAAGCTGGAAGAGAAATCTCAGCTTGCTTTGGTACTTCACTCACATGTATTGCCTATGGTACTAGAGCCCTAGAGGTTCCCAGTGTGGGCGCTTTTCCTTGAAAAGCAAAAAACCCAAGGCATACAAAGTAAGCACACACATCAAATTGAATCACTGTGAAAAGACTTTGGGGGGTCAAAGAAAAAGTAATTAGTCGGGCGATGATTTCATGAGAAATTCCTTTTATGGTAGCTTAACTATAAGGTCTTCTAGATATAGCCTCTAGTCAGCCCTCGAACATGAATACTTGGCTCTCGCGATTAAATAACTTAATTGACCACAGAAAATTAAGAAGCTTACCCATGGTATTAATATTCGATCTCTAGTGCCTTTCGACCGTCAAATTAGCGACCCCAGACTTGTTTAATTTTTTACCTTTACGTCTGTTTATGCATTTGATTACATTGCAATTTAATGTTCATTGCTGACAAATTGTTTGAAATTCTTTTACCAATCAATTTGTCTACTTAAAACTGCATATGCTTTTTAATCACTTATGAGAATGCAATTACTATGCCAATGTTGTTTGATTTTGCAGTGACTGAAGAAGGCTAAGGACATTCATCTCAAATGCTCTTCCACCTCGACGAGCGAGCTTCAACTCAATAGCTTTCGAGGACGGAATCTACATCAGAAAGGGGGGCATGTTAACCCTCACGGCTCACGGACACCCCATCACCTACGACGGACGTGTATTATGTATTTGGTAGAGTCAGGTACCGGGCTTGTCGGACCAATAGGAAAAGGGTAAGAGTGATCGCCGATGAGAGGCGCACTCTAACCGGGACATTCAAGGGATTAGTTGGCTAAGCATGGGCGCCCAAGTGTGAATGGGGTGAGCTCATATAAAAGCCAACTAAACCTAAAATTCACTCATTCTCTCATTTGTGCAATAGAAGAGTGCTCTTGCTCCATCTGCATCTCCATCTTCTTCTTCTTCACCTCCTTGTGTGTGTGTGTGTATGTGAGAGAGAGAGAGAGAGGGAGAGTGTGTGTGCGGTCGAGCATTACGAAGGCACGACGGCGGCGGAGCGGTTGAGCGCGGCATGACTGCAGCTTCTTCTTCATCGCGGAGAGGAATCCACCACGAAGGCGAGCGTAGAGCAGTGAGTGACACACCCTTTGCTCTCTTGAGCTTGCTAGTTTAGGCTTGTTGTGTGCTTGGATCCATTTGTGGCTCGCACACGGTGTATCGCCAAGTCCCTTGCTTTGACAGTGCGGCAAGGAGCGCACATTATGACAATTCCATCTCACTTTTCTTTGCAACGTTGGTCCTGTAGTTTTTGGGATCGACCAACAAAATCCAAGAACAAAATAAGGAAGCTTTCTTCTGAAGAAAGCTATGTGATCTTACCCAGATCAAAAAACACCAGCAACATATGACTCATCTGATGTATCAATTCCCAAGAGGATACTTCAAATCAGAATATAAGCAATACTACATCAACTCTTTCCCCGAGTCATTTGCTAATCTGGTGAAGGAAAGGATTAAAGAAGTTGGTTTCTATTTAGATGAAAACATCTCTATAGCCCAGATTAATGCTTTCATTGATGAAGTAACTGATTTGGAATGTGCTCGCATCAAGATGAAGAAAGACATTAAATAGGTTAAAGGATTTAACTCTAACTTCTATGACAAAGAAGCTAAAGCCAAAACCTTTGGGTGCAGAGATAAAGCCAAATGTCCCTCCAAGTTCAAGCAACAAAAGAATAATTATGGTAAAAATTTCAAGGTGGCACACCGGAAACACAAATTCAGTAAAGAAGAAAGGAAACAGGTATGATGTTACATTTGTCAGAAGCAAGGGCATATTGCACCAGGATGCCCTCCTCAAAGAAAAAAGAAATTTGGCATTGCAGTCCTTAAAGACAAATATAAATATGAAGTTGTCTATTGCAAAGTTTTCCAAAAGAGAGATATTCCTATTGTAGAATATGCCAAATATGATTTTGATTCTGAGCAAACAGAAGATAGCTCTACCACTAGTCATTACTCTTTTGATGAAACAGAATTTTGGCAACAAGCGCAACGACCTCTGAAGCTAAACTTATCTCGAAAGGAGCAGCAAAAGTATACTCCTCTGCCACTATTCAAAAATATGGTTGAGCAAGCAACTTTCATTGCTCAACAACAAGAGTGGAGAAGATTTATGCATCCTGGTCTACAACCCACACAAGTTCCTCAACAAGCTACAAAGGAGTCTTACAAACATGAGCCCATACAAAGGTCTGATTTTGTGCAACATCATCCGAATCAAGCTTCTACTTCTACCATTCATCCTCTAAATGAAGCTACTAAATATATTCAAGTATGTAGCAAAAATGATCACGCTATCGTAGAAGTATCCAAGCAAATAAACGCCAAATGTGATCAGCTACATCATCAGCTACTCTCTGTTCAATCTCAATTAACATCTACCAAAGCTAAAGTGGATAATGTTTATGGGACAGTACAACATCTGTCCAAATTAGCTATATTAGTGTAGATTGCTAATAAACCAATAACTGATTGGATCCGTGAGCACAACATAAATGGTTGCCATATATTACAATTCAACCCAGCCTACAACAGAGCCTACTATTCTGAGGTATGGATAAAATTTCCCCAAGAACAATCCTTCCAATTAGATGCTCTTTGGGATTCAGGCTCGTTTATCTCTTATATCAACTAAGCGTAGGTACCGACACACCTAGTCCAAAGCTTGTCTTTTGGAATCACAGTTTCTTATGCTGATAATTCAAAGGGCCAAATCAACAAATTTTTCTCTACAAGCTGGCCTTAGGGCATGCTAAGATGCAAATTTACTTATATTTGCATCCCCATCCTAATACCGATCTTACCCTCAGTGCTGATCTTATTTCCGAGATTACACCTTATACCATTACTCACGATAACTCTATTTAGTTTTGGCTAGATGGTCTCCCCTATATTGTTTTCACAAAGCCTCGTGACTCTTTTTTGATGGGGGAGTTGTTCCAATGCTACCAAATCCACATAAAAATCAGTGGTTTCTCCAATGGTTTGCCGACAAAAAAGCCAAGTATTCATAATATCTTGAGCTCATTGCTTCTCAACTGGCTCAACAAACAAGTGACAACCCACTGGCTTTTTGGGAAAAAGAAGAATATTGGATCTCTTTGCCAGGTGTCCCTAAGCCTACAGGACTTAAAGACACTCATCCTGGTATGTCCTTAGAGGATACTAAGCTATGCCATGAAGAGATCGATCGTCTTCTTGCAGACGGACTAATCGATCCATCCAACAATGCCTTCGCATGTCAAGTTTTCTTTGTAAACAATCATTCTGAAAAGAAAAGAGGAAAAAAGAGATTGGTAATCAATTACAAACCCATCAATGATTGGTGGGAACATAGAAGATTTCCACTACCCCTTAAAGATGAGTTACTAAGGAGAATAAAGCATTGTGAGGTTTTCTCTAAGTTTGACTTAAAGAGTGGTTTCTGGCAGTTTATTATCTAGCCTCAAGATAGATGCAAAAACAGTTTTGTAGTCCCACAAGGTAAGTACGAATGGAATGTGCTTCCTATGGGACTAAAGCCAACACCTTCTCTTTGTCAAGAAAGAATAGAAATTATCTTTGCAGATTGTAAAGAATTTCTACTTCTTTACATTGATGACGTCTTAGTCTACTCAAAGGATATTCAAAGCCATATCAAGCATCTTCAATTGTTTATACAAAAGCTTCACAAGACAGAGCTTGTGCTAAGTCTCAAAAAGATTGAACTCTGCAAGCCTCAAGTGGATTTCTTGGGAATAGAAATTTTTGCAGGATTGTGCGCTCCTTGCCGCACTGTCGAAGCAAGGGACTTGCCGTTACACCGTGTGCGAGCCATAGACGGCTCCAAGCACACAACTAGCTTAACTAGTAAGCTCAAAAGAGGGCAATGGTGTGTCACTCACCACTTTATGCTCCTGTCGTGGAGGATTCCTCGCCGTGAAGAAGAAGGAGACGCGGCTACGTCGCGCTCAACCGCTTCACCGCCGTCGTGCCGCCGTAATGCTCGATCGCACTCTCTCTCTCTCTCTCTCTCTCACACACACACACACACACACACACACACACACACACACACACACACACACACACACACACATACACACACACAAGGAGGTGAAGAAGAAGAAGATGGAGATGGAGATGGAGCAAGAGCACTCTTCTATTGCACAAATGAGAGAATGCCTCAATTTTAGGTTTAGTTGGCTTTTATATGAGCTCACCCCATTCACACTTGGGCGCCCATGCTTAGCCAACTAATCCCTTGAATGTCCCAGTTAGAGTGCGCCTCTCATCGGCGATCACTCTTACCCTTTTCCTATTGGTCCGACAAGCCCGGTACCTGACTCTACCAAATACATAATACACGTCCGTCGTAGGTGATGGGGTGTCCGTGAGCCGTGAGGGTTAACATGCCCCCCTTCCTGATGTAGATTCCGGCCTCGGAAGCTATTGAGTTGAAGCTCGTTCGTTGAGGTGGAAGAGCATTTGAGATGAATGTCCTTTGCCTTCTTCAGTCACTGCAAAATCAAACAACATTGGCATAGTAATTGCATTCTCATAAGTGATTAAAAAGCATATGCAGTTTAACGTAGACAATTTGATTGGTAAAAGAATTTCAAACAATTTGTCAGCAATGAACATTAAATTGCAATGTAATCAAATGCATAAACAGATGTAAAGGTAAAAAATTAAACAAGTCAGGGGTCGCTAATTTGACGGTCGAAAGGCACTAGAGATCGAATATTAATACCATGGGTAAGCTTCTTAATTTTCTGTGGTCAATTAAGTTGTTTAATCGCAAGAGCCAAGTATTCATGTTCGAGGGCTGACTAGAGGCTATATCTAGAAGACCTTGTAGTTAAGCTACCATAAAAGGAATTTCTCATGAAATCATCGCCTGACTATTTACTTTTTCTTTGACCCCCCAAAGTCTTTTCACAGTGATTCAATTTGATGTGTGTGCTTATTTTGTATGCCATGGGTTTTTTGCTTTTCAAGGAAAAGCGCCCACACTGGGAACCTCTAGGGCTCTAGTACCATAGGCAATACATGTGAGTGAAGTACCAAAGCAAGATGAGATTTCTCTTCCAGCTTAAGATTTTACAGTGTGGCACTTTGATTTTTTGTTTGTTCATTTTCAGCATTTTAATTTTGTAACTTTGGGGGGTCATATAACACTGATACACCTCCCTAGGCTCATCACACTAGTAAACTCCCTTTATAATACTTAAGCTAAAGGTCAATAGGGTAAAGCCCACTAGAAAGCCCTAGTACATTTCACACAATGCTGCCTAAATCGGATTAAGAACCTAAGTAACCATTGATTATTAGGAAGGCATTCCCCATGGTATTAAGAGAAGATCTCTAACACCTAACTTGGTCAAACTAGCTTAGTTGGACTGCTTGATTTTTAAACCTAGACAACTGATTATGACAAAAAATTACATTGAATTAAATGTTTGTTACTAAGCAAATGTGTTGGATATTATCCTACCAATCACAATTAAAGCAGACAATCATAGATGCAAAAAAGATAAGGGGCAATGCTAATGGACAAGAAACACACGTGTTTGTGTCGATGGTCGCGCGTGATTTGAAGAGTGAGTCGACATAAAGATTCCATGAAGGTCCAAATCCTATCAATCGCAACACGCTCTTGTACACACTAGGAAACAAAAGGAATACCTCCAGGAGGCACATTAGTGGAAAAAGGTACCAACACTTATTGAACACAACAAAAAACATAAGGAACCCTAACCTAATTATTTGCACTCCCCTAGAGAGTCAAGGGAATAGGATATTGTAGAGGTTGGGGGGAAACCCTAAGGCTAAACCCCTATCCTCGTCGTCGAGATAAACAAAGTCATTATCCATGAGACCATATGTGCCATCCGTGTAGTCATGTAAATTTTCTTCTTCATCATAGGTGCCCATGTTTACTAAGAAGGTCACTAGACGCCTATAGTCATCTTGGTCAAAAGGGTAGGCTTCTGCAATGGGAGAAATGCTCTCTACTAAGTATGGATCAGACGTGGTCAAGAGACATATCAGCCATTCTAACTCCTCAAAATTCCTCTCACATGCTAGCGTACCTATCAAATCCCATTCACATGCAAGCACTGGAAAGACCATGTGAAATATTTGTGAAAAGTAACGAGGGTACCTCTCACCCAAGGCAGGAGTGGATGACTCTAGCGTACTAGCCATATCTGTACATGCAAATAGATGATGGTTAGAGTGCAAATATTACAAGGGTCGGGTTGTTGTGCATAATTTGTTTTTATGATTTGTGTTATGGCTCTTGCTCTTTTACTTTTTTATCTTGTTTTTGTGAGTATAAGGCTTTATATATACATTCCCTAAGATTGGAGATTAAGAGGTCAGGGAGAAAGGTTGAGAGGGAAGCAAGTGAATGATGGATGTCCACAAACACTCCCCCCTTCCTTGGGTAGATCATACCGTTTGAAATGATGTCGTCACCCTTTGAAACCAATTGTTCTAGTTGGTAATAGGTGAGGATTTTTGCCAGTAGTTTTCTATTACCCTAGGTGCCTCGTCGAGTTGCAAGGGTGGTAAGGTACTCTCCCAGGATCGAACTTGAAGTGGTTCATCAGGTGATTCTTGAACAGTGGGAGGTGTGGATTATTTTGTAGCTTCATGGAGGTCCACTACTATAGATGGAGGCTGCGTAGAAGCTTTTACGTCTATGGATGTATTACATGAGGAGCTAGAAGCTTCATGGAACTCCCCCCTTCCTGAGCTAGGTGGAATATATTGGTTTTGCCTTGGAGCCCAAACTAGCTCTGGACTAGGTGTGTAGCATTCTGTGATCTTGCCCTTCCCACGGTCTGCCATTGGCTTTAGCGTTACACTGTTTGACTCGTATGGGTTTGTTGTCGATAGGGAAGGACACATTTTACGTTTAGGTACCCAAATTTGCTCATTTCCATCATAGTAGCCTTGGGCTTCTAATAGTTGTTTTGGAATCCATCGTGATTTGGTCTTGACTCTCCTAGGGCGCGTTTTTGGTTTTCCGGGAAATTTTTTCTTGGAATGGATGGGAGGGTTGAGGTAGTTGGAAGTAAGGCCTTGGGGACCCATTGATATGTACTCTTAGGTCGTGCAGGTTGAGTACTTGCAATATTAATGCTTGCTGCAACTACAAGTGTTGAAGTGCTAGATTCATGGGTAGCTGGCAAAGACGAGTTAACCACCTTGGCTTGTGAATGTTGGCTATCCTTCAACTTTGCTAGAGTTTGCAACGTAGGTGACTTTGCTTGAATGATAGGGGTAAGAGTTGGTGGTCGCGTCGTGACACTAACAGTATCCCAATCAATAGTGCATTTGGTTGCCAACATCCACGTGCGTCCCAGGTTTACGTTGCCTTCCATAGCCCCGCGGGCATGACTAGAAACCTCTGCACTATGCTTCCATTGTCATAGACAATAGGGGTCTGAAGGACTCCAAGAATAGCAGTTTTCTTTTTATTAATGTCCTTGACTTGCATCGTACTCGGGGATAGGGTCGGTTTCCCTAATTGACACCGAATTCCATAGGATAAAAAATTGTGTTTAGCTCCCGTATCTAATAAGGCATTGTATAGTACTTTCCCATGGGGGCTATTTAGCTCAATTGGGTATCGTAGGGGTGGCTCAGATTCTAATGAGTCGTCATCTGTGTCCTCGAAAAATGGTTGCGTGATTCCCAGATTAGCCTCTTGTTGGCGTCTAAGACGTTGTTGTCGTTCTCGAGCCTCAACTCTTGCTTGGATTTTTTTGAGCTCTGCTTGTTCCTTGGCAGCCTTCTTTTGATGGATGGCTTGCAACTCTTCCTGGCTTAGAGGATCATAATATCTTTTGAATTTACTCCCATTAAGGAATCCAATGGATTCAACTCCATTTAGAGTCTCCACACGAATGGCCCCTTGCGGGGTAATTTCACACACTCGATATGGTCCCTTACCAGCGTATTTCAATTTGTTCTTTTCATTACGTACCCCGTACATAAGAAATTTATCACCAACTTTGATGTATTTATCCTTTAAATGGCTATCAAACCACTTCTTTCTCCTATCCTTCTCCACTAGAGCATTTCGCACAGCTAATTGCCTTTCTTCATGTAGCCTTTCCAGGATATATAATCGCTCCATTAAGGGGTTACCATCCCAAACTTCTTGAGAAGCTACTCGAAGACTAGGAATGACAAACTCCCATGGCATAACTGCTTCTTGGCCATACACCATCTTAAACGGTGTGCAATTAATAGCAACTTTATACGCAGTACGATAAGCCCATAAAGCTGATGTAAGCTTTAGGTCCCAATCAGTGCGATGAGCCTCGACTGTCTTTGTCAAAATGGAGATGAGAGTTTTGTTGGTACTCTCAGCTTGGCCATTTGCTTGGGGATAATAGGGTGTAGACTTGTGGTGAGATATCATGAAGTTTGATGTGAGTTCTTTTATTACTTCATTTATATAATGAGTTCCATTGTCACTCACAAGTTCAAAGGGGCATCCAAAACGTGTGATAATGTTCTCAAAGAGGAACTTAGCTGTTGTTTTTGCATCCGCCTTTCGCGTTGCTTTTGCTTCAGCCCATTTGGTTACATAGTCGGTAGCCACAATGATATATCGTGATTGCGTGTTACGTGCAGTCGGACTAATCGGTCCTACAAAGTCTAAGCCCCACTTTTCAAATGGTTGGGTTACCTTGATGGGATGTAGAGGCATCCTATCCCTTCTTTGTGGCTTGTTGAAGCGTTGGCAATCATCACATCCCTTTGCAAAAAGTGATGCATCCTTAAACAGAGTGGGCCACCAATAGCCTGACTGTAAGATCTTTCGGGCAGTCAACTTTCCTGAAAAGTGACCACCAGCTACGCCCATGTGTGCCTCTTGTAGAATATATAAATACTCATCCTCGCGGACATAGCGTCTAAGAACATCATGTTTTCCTCTCTTATAGAGAGTTCCAGCCAGTAAGCAATAGGGTTCGCATTCCTTGATTAATTTTCGAGCTATATCTTTTCGCAGTTCTTTGGGTGGAAAACCATTAACTAAGAAGTTAACAATCTTTTCACTCCATTCAGGCATTGTCTCAACAATGAACAAAGGAGTATCATACAATTCATCATCAACCCCCGTAGGAGCTTCGCCATTAGGGATACGAGATAAATGATCCGCCATGACATGTTTCCTCCCAGGCCTCACAACAACGGTGAAGTCAAACTCAAGAAGAATTAACAACCATCGTGTAATTAGACCTGTGGAACACGACTTGTTTACCAAATATAGCAATGCTTGATGATCAACATAAAACACAAACTTGGTAGCAAGAAGGTAATAGGGAAATTTCTTTACTGCGTAAATCATAGCTAGACCTTCGCGCTCTGTAGTAGTGTAGTTCATCTCGGCATCATTTAATTGGCGACTTGCAAAGCTAATAGGGTAGTCCAATTTATGTTCTCCTGGTTGAGTTAGAACACACCCAATAGCAAAATTTGATGCATCAATATGCACATGAAAAGGTACATTCCAATCAGGTGTTCGCAGGATTGGAGCACTTGTTAGGGCCTTCTTTAATAACTCATAAGATTGATGACATTCTTCCGTCCAGTGAAACTCGATAAGAAGCTTGTACAATGGACGCGCTATCTCGGCAATGTTTAAAATAAATCTTCGATAATAACCATCATGGCCCATAAATCTTTGAACTCCTTTATAGTTCGTAGGTGGTGGCAAATCGGCAATGGCTTTAATCTTACTCTCATCTGTGGATATCCCGTTCTTGGACACTATATGCCCTAGAATGACTCCATGCTTAACCCAAAATTGGCATTTCAAAGGGTTCAATGAGATGTGATAAAATCTGCACCTTTCAAATATTTTTCGTAGATATAAGTAAATTTGCATCTTAGCATGCCCTAAGGCCAGCTTGTAGAGAAAAATTTGTTGATTTGGCCCTTTGAATTATCAGCATAAGAAACTGTGATTCCAAAAGACAAGCTTTGGACTAGGTGTGTCGGTACCTACGCTTAGTTGATATAAGAGATAACAGAGCCTGAATGTTAAAGAGCATCTAATTGGAAGGATTGTTCTTGGGGAAATTTTATCCATACCTCAGAATAGTAGGCTCTGTTGTAGGCTGGGTTGAATTGTAATATATGGCAACCATTTATGTTGTGCTCAGGGATCCAATCAGTTATTGGTTTATTAGCAATCTACACTAATATAGCTAATTTGGACAGATGTTGTACTGTCCCATAAACATTATCCACTTTAGCTTTGGTAGATGTTAATTGAGATTGAACAGAGAGTAGCTGATGATGTAGCTGATCACATTTGGCGTTTATTTTCTTGGATACTTCTACGATAGCGTGATCATTTTTGCTACATACTTGAATATATTTAGTAGCTTCATTTAGAGGATGAATGGTAGAAGTAGAAGCTTGATTCGGATGATGTTGCACAAAATCAGACCTTTGTATGGGCTCATGTTTGTAAGACTCCTTTGTAGCTTGTTGAGGAACTTGTGTGGGTTGTAGACCAGGATGCATAAATCTTCTCCACTCTTGTTGTTGAGCAATGAAAGTTGCTTGCTCAACCATATTTTTGAATAGTGGCAGAGGAGTATACTTTTGCTGCTCCTTTCAAGATAAGTTTAGCTTCAGAGGTCGTTGCGCTTGTTGCCAAAATTCTGTTTCATCAAAAGAGTAATGACTAGTGGTAGAGCTATCTTCTGTTTGCTCAGAATCAAAATCATATTTGGCATATTCTACAATAGGAATATCTCTCTTTTGGAAAACTTTGCAATAGACAACTTCATATTTATATTTGTCTTTAAGGACTGCAGTGCCAAATTTATTTTTTCTTTGAGGAGGGCATCCTGGTGCAATATGCCCTTGCTTCTGACAAATGTAACATCATACCTGTTTCCTTTCTTCTTTACTGAATTTGTGTTTCCGGTGTGCCACCTTGAAATTTTTACCATAATTATTCTTTTGTTGCTTGAACTTGGAGGGACATTTGGCTTTATCTCTGCACCCAAAGGTTTTGGCTTTAGCTTCTTTGTCATAGAAGATAGAGTTAAATCCTTTAACCTATTTAATGTCTTTCTTCATCCTGATGCGAGCACATTCCAAATCAGTTACTTCATCAATGAAAGCATTAATTTGGGCTATAGAGATGTTTTCATCTAAATAGAAACCAACTTCTATAATCCTTTCCTTCACCAGATTAGCAAATGACTCGGGGAAAGAGTTGATGTAGTATTGCTTATATTCTGATTTGAAGTATCCTCTTGAGAATTGATACATCAGATGAGTCATATGTTGCTGGTGTTTTTTGATCTGGGTAAGATCACATAGCTTTCTTCGGAAGAAAGCTTCCTTATTTTGTTCTTGGATTTTGTTGGTCGATCCCAAAAACTACAGGACCAACGTTGCAAAGAAAAGTGAGATGGAATTGTCATAATGTGCGCTCCTTGCCGCATTGTCGAAGCAAGGGACTTGCCGATACACCGTGTGCGAGCCACAAATGGCTCCAAGCACACAACAAGCCTAAACTAGCAAGCTCAAGAGAGCAAAGGGTGTGTCACTCACTGCTCTACGCTCGCCTTCGTGGTGGATTCCTCGCCGCGATGAAGAAGAAGCTGCAGTCATGCCGCGCTCAACCGCTTCGCCACCGTCGTGCCTTCGTAATGCTCGATCACACACACACTGTCCCTCTCTCTCTCTCTCTCACATACACACACACACACAAGGAGGTGAAGAGGAAGAAGATGGAGATGGAGATGGAGCAAGAGCACTCTTCTATTGCACAAATGAGAGAATAAGTGAATTTTAGGTTTAGTTGGCTTTTATATGAGCTCACCCCATTCACACTTGGGCGCCCATGCTTAGCCAACTAATCCCTTGAATGTCCTAGTTAGAGTGCGCCTCTCATCGGCGATCACTCTTACCCTTTTCCTATTGGTCCGACAAGCCCGGTACCTGACTCTACCAAATACATAATACACGTCCGTCGTAGGTGATGGGGTGTCCGTGAGCCGTGAGGGTTAACATGCCCCCCTTTCTGATGTAGATTCCGGCCTCGGAAGCTATTGAGTTGAAGCTCGCTCGTCGAGGTGGAAGAGAATTTGAGATGAATGTCCTTAGCCTTCTTCAGTCACTGCAAAATCAAACAACATTGGCACAGTAATTGCATTCTCATAAGTGAGTAAAAAGCATATGCAGTTTTAGGTAGACAAATTGATTGGTAAATGAATTTCAAACAATTTGTCAGCAATGAACATTAAATTGCAATGTAATCAAATGCATAAACAGACGTAAAGGTAAAAAATTAAACAAGTCTGGGATCGCTAATTTGACGGTCGAAAGGCACTAGAGATCGAATATTAATACCATGGGTAAGCTTCTTAATTTTCTGTTGTCAATTAAGTTGTTTAATCGCGAGAGCCAAGTATTCATGTTCGAGGGCTGACTAGAGGCTATATCTAGAAGAACTTATAGTTAAGCTACCATAAAAGGAATTTCTCATGAAATCATCGCCTGACTAATT
The DNA here is from genome assembly GCF_014529385.1 of Adiantum capillus-veneris. Classification (NCBI taxonomy): domain Eukaryota; kingdom Viridiplantae; phylum Streptophyta; class Polypodiopsida; order Polypodiales; family Pteridaceae; genus Adiantum; species Adiantum capillus-veneris. The sequence continues at coordinate 134,744,528 of NC_140942.1, read as the reverse complement.
ACTTTTTCTTTGACCCCCCAAAGTCTTTTCACAGTGATTCAATTTGATGTGTGTGCTTATTTTGTATGCCATGGGTTTTTTGCTTTTCAAGGAAAAGCGCCCACACTGGGAACCTCTAGGGCTCTAGTACCATAGGCAATACATGTGAGTGAAGTACCAAAGCAAGCTGAGATTTCTCTTCCAGCTTAAGATTTTACAGTGTGGCACTTTGATTTTTTGTTTGTTCATTTTCAGCATTTTAATTTTGTAACTTTGGGGGGTCATATAACACTGATACACCTCCCTAGGCTCATCACACTAGTAAACTCCCTTTATAATACTTAAGCTAAAGGTCAATAGGGTAAAGCCCACTAGAAAGCCCTAGTACATTTCACACAATGCTGCCTAAATCGGATTAAGAACCTAAGTAACCATTGATTATTAGGAAGGCATTCCCCATGGTATTAAGAGAAGATCTCTAACACCTAACTTGGTCAAACTAGCTTAGTTGGACTGCTTGATTTTTAAACCTAGACAACTGATTATGACAAAAAATTACATTGAATTAAATGTTTGTTACTAAGCAAATGTGTTGGATATTATCCTACCAATCACAATTAAAGCAGACAATCATAGATGCAAAAAAGATAAGGGGCAATGCTAATGGACAAGAAACACACGTGTTTGTGTCGATGGTCGCGCGTGATTTGAAGAGTGAGTCGACATAAAGATTCCATGAAGGTCCAAATCCTATCAATCGCAACACGCTCTTGTACACACTAGGAAACAAAAGGAATACCTCCAGGAGGCACATTAGTGGAAAAAGGTACCAACACTTATTGAACACAACAAAAAACATAAGGAACCCTAACCTAATTATTTGCACTCCCCTAGAGAGTCAAGGGAATAGGATATTGTAGAGGTTGGGGGGAAACCCTAAGGCTAAACCCCTATCCTCGTCGTCGAGATAAACAAAGTCATTATCCATGAGACCATATGTGCCATCCGTGTAGTCATGTAAATTTTCTTCTTCATCATAGGTGCCCATGTTTACTAAGAAGGTCACTAGACGCCTATAGTCATCTTGGTCAAAAGGGTAGGCTTCTGCAATGGGAGAAACGCTCTCTACTAAGTATGGATCAGACGTGGTCAAGAGACATATCAGCCATTCTAACTCCTCAAAATTCCTCTCACATGCTAGCGTACCTATCAAATCCCATTCACATGCAAGCACTGGAAAGACCATGTGAAATATTTGTGAAAAGTAACGAGGGTACCTCTCACCCAAGGCAGGAGTGGATGACTCTAGCGTACTAGCCATATCTGTACATGCAAATAGATGATGGTTAGAGTGCAAATATTACAAGGGTCGTGTTCTTGTGCATAATTTGTTTTTATGATTTGTGTTATGGCTCTTGCTCTTTTACTTTTTTATCTTGTTTTTGTGAGTATAAGGCTTTATATATACATTCCCTAAGATTGGAGATTAAGAGGTCAGGGAGAAAGGTTGAGAGGGAAGCAAGTGAATGATGGATGTCCACAAACACTCCCCCCTTCCTTGGGTAGATCATACCGTTTGAAATGATGTCATCACCCTTTGAAACCAATTGTTCCAGTTGGTAATAGGTGAGGATTTTTGCCAATAGTTTTCTATTACCCTAGGTGCCTCGTCGAGTTGCAAGGGTGGTAAGGTACTCTCCCAGGATCGAACTTGAAGTGGTTCATCAGGTGATTCTTGAACAGTGGGAGGTGTGGATTATTTTGTAGCTTCATGGAGGTCCACTACTATAGATGGAGGCTGCGTAGAAGCTTTTACGTCTATGGATGTATTACATGAGGAGCTAGAAGCTTCATGGAACTCCCCCCTTCCTGAGCTAGGTGGAATAAATTGGTTTTGCCTTGGAGCCCAAACTAGCTCTGGACTAGGTGTGTAGCATTCTGTGATCTTGCCCTTCCCACGGTCTGCCATTGGCTTTAGCGTTACACTGTTTGACTCGTATGGGTTTGTTGTCGATAGGGAAGGACACATTTTACGTTTAGGTACCCAAATTTGCTCATTTCCATCATAGTAGCCTTGGGCTTCTAATAGTTGTTTTGGAATCCATCGTGATTTGGTCTTGACTCTCCTAGGGCGCGTTTTTGGTTTTCCGGGAAATTTTTTCTTGGAATGGATGGGAGGGTTGAGGTAGTTGGAAGTAAGGCCTTGGGGACCCATTGATATGTACTCTTAGGTCGTGCAGGTTGAGTACTTGCAATATTAATGCTTGCTGCAACTACAAGTGTTGAAGTGCTAGATTCATGGGTAGCTGGCAAAGACGAGTTAACCACCTTGGCTTGTGAATGTTGGCTATCCTTCAACTTTGCTAGAGTTTGCAACGTAGGTGACTTTGCTTGAATGATAGGGGTAAGAGTTGGTGGTCGCGTCGTGACACTAACAGTATCCCAATCAATAGTGCATTTGGTTGCCAACATCCACGTGCGTCCCAGGTTTACGTTGCCTTCCATAGCTCCCGCGGGCATGACTAGAAACCTCTGCACTATGCTTCCATTGTCATAGACAATAGGGGTCTGAAGGACTCCAAGAATAGCAGTTTTCTTTTTATTAATGTCCTTGACTTGCATCGTACTCGGGGATAGGGTCGGTTTCCCTAATTGACACCGAATTCCATAGGATAAAAAATTGTGTTTAGCTCCCGTATCTAATAAGGCATTGTATAGTACTTTCCCATAGGGGCTATTTAGCTCAATTGGGTATCGTAGGGGTGGCTCAGATTCTAATGAGTCGTCATCTGTGTCCTCAAAAAATGGTTGCGTGATTCCCAGATTAGCCTCTTGTTGGCGTCTAAGACGTTGTTGTCGTTCTCGAGCCTCAACTCTTGCTTGGATTTTTTTGAGCTCTGCTTGTTCCTTGGCAGCCTTCTTTTGATGGATGGCTTGCAACTCTTCTTGGCTTAGAGGATCATAATATCTTTTGAATTTACTCCCATTAAGGAATCCAATGGTTTCAACTCCATTTAGAGTCTCCACACGAATGGTCCCTTGCGGGGTAATTTCACACACTCGATATGGTCCCTTACCAGCGTATTTCAATTTGTTCTTTTCATTACGTACCCCGTACATAAGAAATTTATCACCAACTTTGATGTATTTATCCTTTAAATGGCTATCAAACCACTTCTTTCTCCTATCCTTCTCCACTAGAGCATTTCGCACAGCTAATTGCCTTTCTTCATGTAGCCTTTCCAGGATATATAATCGCTCCATTAAGGGGTTACCATCCCAAACTTCTTGAGAAGCTACTCGAAGACTAGGAATGACAAACTCCCATGGCATAACTGCTTCTTGGCCATACACCATCTTAAACGGTGTGCAATTAATAGCAACTTTATACGCAGTACGATAAGCCCATAAAGCTGATGTAAGCTTTAGGTCCCAATCAGTGCGATGAGCCTCGACTGTCTTTGTCAAAATGGAGATGAGAGTTTTGTTGGTACTCTCAGCTTGGCCATTTGCTTGGGGATAATAGGGTGTAGACTTGTGGTGAGATATCATGAAGTTTGATGTGAGTTCTTTTATTACTTCATTTATATAATGAGTTCCATTGTCACTCACAAGTTCAAAGGGGCATCCAAAACGTGTGATAATGTTCTCAAAGAGGAACTTAGCTATTGTTTTTGCATCCGCCTTTCGCGTTGCTTTTGCTTCAGCCCATTTGGTTACATAGTCGGTAGCCACAATGATACCTCGTGATTGCGTGTTACGTGCAGTCGGACTAATCGGTCCTACAAAGTCTAAGCCCCACTTTTCAAATGGTTGGGTTACCTTGATGGGATGTAGAGGCATCCTATCCCTTCTTTGTGGCTTGTTGAAGCGTTGGCAATCATCACATCCCTTTGCAAAAAGTGATGCATCCTTAAACAGAGTGGGCCACCAATAGCCTGACTGTAAGATCTTTCGGGCAGTCAACTTTCCTGAAAAGTGACCACCAGCTACGCCCATGTGTGCCTCTTGTAGAATATATAAATACTCATCCTAGCGGACATAGCGTCTAAGAACATCATGTTTTCCTCTCTTATAGAGAGTTCCAGCAAGTAAGCAATAGGGTTCGCATTCCTTGATTAATTTTCGAGCTATATCTTTTCGCAGTTCTTTGGGTGGAAAACCATTAACTAAGAAGTTAACAATCTTTTCACTCCATTCAGGCATTGTCTCAACAATGAACAAAGGAGTATCATACAATTCATCATCAACCCCCATAGGAGCTTCGCCATTAGGGATACGAGATAAATGATCCGCCATGACATGTTTCCTCCCAGGCCTCACAACAACGGTGAAGTCAAACTCAAGAAGAATTAACAACCATCGTGGAATTAGACCCGTGGAACACGACTTGTTTACCAAATATAGCAATGCTTGATGATCAACATAAAACACAAACTTGGTAGCAAGAAGGTAATAGCGAAATTTCTTTACTGTGTAAATCATAGCTAGACCTTCGCGCTCTGTAGTAGTATAGTTCATCTCGGCATCATTTAATTGGCGACTTGCAAAGCTAATAGGGTAGTCCAATTTATGTTCTCCTGGTTGAGTTAGAACACACCCAATAGCAAAATTTGATGCATCAATATGCACATGAAAAGGTACATTCCAATTGGGTGTTCGCAAGATTGGAGCACTTCTTAGGGCCTTCTTTAATAACTCATAAGATTGATGACATTCTTCCGTCCAGTGAAACTCGATAAGAAGCTTGTACAATGGACGCGCTATCTCGGCAATGTTTAAAATAAATCTTCGATAATAACCAACATGGCCCATAAATCTTTGAACTTCTTTATAGTTCGTAGGTGGTGGCAAATTGGCAATGGCTTTAATCTTACTCTCATCTGTGGATATCCCGTTCTTGGACACTATATGCCCTAGAATGACTCCATGCTTAACCCAAAATTGGCATTTGAAAAGGTTCAATGAGATGCGATAAATTCTGCACCTTTCAAATATTTTTCGTAGATATAACAAATGCTTCTCCCAAGAAGAATAAATACAAAGGTCGTCCAGGAAAGCTTCACAAAACTCCCTTAGAAATTCTTTAAACGCAGTGTTTATTAATCGTTGGAATGTAGCAGGGGCATTTGTTAAGCCAAAAGCCATAACACGAAATGAAAACACTCCAAATTCTGTGATAAAAGCAGTTTTAGCTTGGTCCTCTAATGCTATTGTGATTTTATTGTAACCAGAGTACCCATCTAAAAAGCTATAAGCTTCCTTGCCCGCAACTCTTTCAAGCACATGTTCTGAATATGCCAAGGGATAATGATCTCTCCTAGTGGCTGCATTAACTTTCTTGAGGTCCACGCACACTCTTAGTTTCCCCTTCTTTTTTGGCACAATGACTATTGGAGAAACCCATTCTGAGTGCTCAATAGGGTCTATGAATCCACATTGGATAAGTTTTTCAATCTCCTCTTGTACAATTTTGGCGTACTTAGGATTCATTGGATAGGGTCGTTGCCGGACGGGTTTAGCAGTGTTGATCATGGGAATTGTATGTTGCACCACAGAAGGTGGAACGCCCTTCATGTCATGATATGTCCAAGCAAAGATATTCTTGTATTCCTTGAGGAGCTCCTGAAGTACAGCCTCTTCCGTTTCGGTACGGTCTTGAGCAATAAAGACTGGTTTAGACTCCTCACCTGGCTCTGCTAATTCTATCTCTTTAACTACCACTGGACCATCATAGACTCCACTGCTTCCATTGGTAGGTATTCATTGGGCTTTGGCATACACAACCTTTCGCTCCCCCGTGGTATAAGATTTAAAATGTTCAGGAGCCGTATGTAAGTCAGCAGGCTCCTGCCCTGACAGAGACCTTTCTTTTAGTTCTGCCTCCTTTTGTTGTTGAGCTAACTCTCGGTTTTGACGTCTTCTTATAGTTCGACTCAATTTCGGCTCTGTAACCTCCAATTGAGCGAGGTCAATGGGTCGCGGGCTGCACCACATGACACTCTGGAGATGTTCACCCCAATTGTCTACTAGCTTTCGATGAGCATCACATGCCCCTAGATAACTAAGCCATTCTGCAGTAGATATTTCCTTGTTTATCCTAGCTCTCACATTTGCTTGATATCGTCGTCTCTTATATGACCTTTGTTTCTTGTTAAGGTTTTGATTTTGGTAAATTTTTGAACTCGACTCGCCTGATAGGTCTTCGCTTGTATCTTCTTCACTCTCATATGAATTACCATAGATGGTCGTACTAGGCCTTGAGTGTTCAGTTTCTATACTTGGTTCACTCGATGTTTCCTCAGGTTCTGAATCCATTTCTTCTGAGATTCCGTTTCCGATGTGTATTGGCCTGAAGCCTTTGAGGAATCATCAGTTTCACTCTCAGGTAGGTGTGCCTCTTTCTTATCATCGGATGTTACATGCGCTACACCTAACATGTTTACTGGTGAAATGTGTGGTATCTCTTCCCCATCTGGTGTTACCCAGGTTGTTCCTCTAGCTCCCCATGTATCTATAGTTGCCGCTAGGTGTACCCAATCGACATTGTCTGACTCAGCCATTCCGGGTAGGATATCCATATAAGGAGAGTTCTCCCCAATATCCGTGTCTTCGTTACACGTGTAACAATAGTGTAATGGAGCTGAGTGAATTATTGTGTCTGATCGATTATCAATGATGAATTTATTTCCTAGAGGATGCGTTCGACCACTTAAAAGATCAACTCGAATGACAGAGTCTTTGAGCTGTAAGTAGACGTGGTTTTTGGACCAGTCACGCACCATTTTTGCTTCCCTCATGAATGGACGCCCTAAGATCATCTCAAATGACATAGGATGCTTGGAAAAATCCATAACAATGAAAGTCTACCTTACCTTGTGTCCCAAGACCTTGATCCTGAGATCCTTAAGCATTCCAATAGGCGTAACAATAGATCCATTAGCCATTTTTACCACTACGCTTGTGGCTTCAAGGTGAGGTCACCCCATAGACTCCCAACAACTCTTTGTGACCATGCTGACTCCCGCACCACCGTCAAGGACTCCCTTTACAGTTAATCCTTTAGTAGTGATTGGCAGAGTAGCATTAGATTCATCACCTTCAAAGTATTGCCCCAACTTGTTAACGGGTACTTCAATTACAGATTCATGTCCCGCTAGGTCAGATGGTGGTGCTAAATGTTCCTCATTATTCATTACCGAGTCAGGTTTGTTCATATGTGCAAACTGTGGTAATCCGGCCTGTAATTCTCCATTGAGGAAGGCTCGAAGAGCTGAGACTAGCTCGGGGTCTTTGTATAGTTTGGACATGATGGTGGTTCTAACTTCTGAAGACATGAAATCCATCAATTTGGCAACATTTAATGGCATATTGTGGGACGTAGGACCTTGAAAAGAGAATGGTGAAGATGGAATCTCCACTTCCTCAAGGGGGTCGGGCATTCCCTCACCAAACATTCTCTCTAGTAGGAAAGGTGTGTGTCCACTTTCAGATGTCCTACCCTCACTCTCTTCCCGAATGATACTGGGTATAGCTAACGGCATGTAGTTCTTGTGAGGTTGAACTTGTGTGGGAAACACTGTGTCCGACATCTGGATGTGTTTGGGTTCAGGTTCTAATGTTCGTTGAGTTTCTTCCACCAAACCCCTGAGTTGTTGGACTCGTTCAATTTCCACTGTTGGGTTTGGATAGGTTCCAATCTTTCTCTTGCAATCCTCATTTTTCGTCTCTCGTGGCTTATCTTGGGGGTTCGCAACTGGGTAGTTTAACTTTGAATACTCTTTTGATGTTCGTCGTAATTCCCTCTCGTGATCCTCCTCACTGGCTTTTTCCTTAGTAGTAACAGTTTTGGTCTCCGTGGTCTCTATCGAATCTGAGTCATCCTCAGGGTCATTCATATACACGGGATCCTCTCCTGTCCCTATGTTAGTCTTTGAACTAGGTTTTGAGCTAGAAGCATTAAGGGATTTCTTTCTTCGTGTTTTCTTCTTTCTCGCTCGGCCAATGGATGCAGCATCTCTCTCTTCGAGGATGTAATTTTGCTTTTGGAGCATCGACCGTGTGAGTGCATTCAATGGTGCTATGTTTATAGTTGGTGGTGTCCCATCAACAATCTCTATTATGTTCAATGGTGTGATTTTCGGTGCGTTTGGATTGTTAGGACACTGTGCGATCAAATGATCTATGCCACAACAATTACAAGTGAGTATTGGCATTGCCAATGCACTCCCTTGACTTGTTTGCATTAGTGCGGCATTCTTTTGCATTCTAATGGGGCACTCAGCTACTCGATGTGGTCCACCACATTCGTAGCACTGAAGAGGTGGTCTCTTGGCAAAACTATTAATGTTTTGGCCTCTTGCTGCTAGCGCAGTAGCTTGATATACCGGTTTGATTTGTCCCCAATGGTCTTCCATATAGTACATGGGACACTCCTCAAGCATGTCGACTCCATAGGTGATACTAGAGTCTATGTCATCTTCGCAATCTACATAAGTACTAGATGATTCGCAACCTATTTGGTTCATAGGTGTAACTCTTGGATGAGGGGGTTGCGGTCCTAGCACTGGAGGTGGCAACGGTGTGGTTTGGACCACATTTTGGGTTCTAGGGACCATGTGTTGTAATGGCAACTGTTGCTCCATGGGTGGGGTAGGCATCAATGCAGGAACTCGAGGTGAGTCTGCCCAAGCTATAGGCGGTCTATTTTCCATGATGCCTTTAAGCATTAGGCAATCCTTCGCTTGATGGCCATACCTAACACACGCGTTACAAGTTCCGTTAAACTTTACTCTGAAAGTAGGGCATTCACTCGTAGTATGTGGGCCCAAGCAAATTGAGCACCATTGTTGCTCTCTTCTTGGATACATATGAGTGTTTTGTGGAGCACGATTACCCCTAAGGCTTTCTTGGATGGACTTTGTGAGATCTGCCAAAGTCATCTCAGATATCGTTTGCTCTTTCACGATTGGCTTTATCTTCATTGGCTCATGCCCTGATGCTTGCGAGCTACTAGACTTCGGCTCGGCAGACACTCTTTCTCCTGCAATCATTAAATTATCCTCCAATTGGATTGCATTCATGGTGACTGCTTCCCAAGTAGTGATACCTCTAATGACTAGGCCATTATAGATACTTTCATGTCGTAGTCCCCTAATGAATCTATCGAGCAATTGGTTGTTGTTGAATCGCTCGTTTGGATTGCATCGAGAATTCAAATTCTTTAGGCGACTAATGAAGTCTCTCACGGATTCACCTTCTTCTTGTTGTGCTTTCTGGAGCTGAGAGGCTACACCCCAAAGTACTCCCTCTCGTATGTATTATTTTAAGAACAGTCTCCTTAGAGTAGAGTAGATCGTTTTTTCTTCTACTCTTAAGGTTCTATACCAATCTCCAGCCTTTCCGCTTAGGGTCAAACTCAAAGCCTTACACTTATGTAGCTCATTGTGCTCTTCCAAGGAATCGCACACATGTTCAAAGACTTCCATATGCTTTCTAGCATCTCCGTCTCCATTGAATTTCTTTGTGAGCTTAGCTACTTGAACTGCCTTGCTCCTAGGCTCTCTATCAGGTGCACTACGCATGATTTCCGCAATAGAGTGACCGATAGTTTGAGCAAATGCTGCCAAATCTCCTATTTGAGTAGGTATAATGGGTGTATGTGCTCCTAGAACCACATGTGAGATGGGAGTTGGCCTTGGCCTTGGCATACGCGCGGCTCTTGGGTCCCAAATTTCGTATGGCGGTGTACCAGACGGTGGTCCAAAGTTTACAGGCGTGGCCCTAGGCATAGGGGGTGCCTGATATGGCATGTTATTATTAAATGGCATGGCTCCACTTGTATAAGAGCTTGGATAATTCCATTGTGGATTGTAAGCTCTTGGAATAATCGGAGGTGTAGGAGCTACATGAGGCTGAGGTACGACAGTTGCACATGATTGATACATACATGTAGGTATAGTTGGGGGCACTGTGCTACTAAGCATTGGCGCAGTATTAACAAACGAACTCCATGGTGTACTTCTTGTCATGCTCACCACTGGGATATGCATGGTAGCCGTAGTGTCATTAAGAGAAAGATGATCTAGATCTGGAAAGGTAAAGCTGCCACTTGTGGGCTCAGATTGTACTGAGGCTCCTGGCGAAACAACATATGGAGGATCAATGGGGCTCACTGAGGGAGTCTCCATTTGTGATAGGGTTGGTTGGTTGGCCTTTCCTGTATCCAAGAATCTCATTAGGCCTGTTGAAGGCATGTTGATCCCTGTGTTCTGTCTTTCTAACTCGACAATCCTATGGAGGACATCACAGACTTTCCGTTGTTGCTCATCTATGCTAGTAGCACCCGATGTGGATTGTAGAACATCTAACCAACCCACATGATAGGTGTGTCCTGTGTACCGATCAGTTAAAGGTTCTGCTTGTAGGTCATACTCCCAATTTTCATTTAGGAATATCCCATCTAGGCCTGGCGTGCTAGAGGTTTCCCTTGAAGTGGAAGCATTATTGCTCCCCATAGCTTGCCCCTCCGTGACTGCTACCTTGGGAGCACTCGGTTGCTCGGCTGGCATGATTGTTGTCATAGGAGCCTTTGCTTTCAGGGCTCGACTTTGTTCTAGCCCTCGTAGGTTCTCAATTTCCCTCTCCCTTGTTGCTTGCATATAGCGTTCGATCTCTTGTACTTCGGCAAGACTCCTACCATCGGGTAGTAAAACCTCAGAGGGAGATAGTCCTAAAGGATTAGGAGGTGCAGTGGATGGAACATTCACATGCACACTCTGAAGAAGCATAGGGTCCATTTTAGGCATGAAGGACGAATTTACTTCCCCACTCCCTTCATTTATTTCATTAACCGCATGTTCGGAGCGAGTAACTCTACTAAGGGTCTCTTTTAAGCGGCTAAACACGCTGGACCCGGGCCGTGGGCCCATGGCATGCATGTCTTGACTTGAACTATCAGGGTTTGGTGTAGGATACCCCTCCATGAATTCGTACTCAGAGGAAGAATCGCTAGACGCGATATGAGAATCTTGGGTCGCGCTACCTTGAGTCCGGGCCGAAGGTCCAGAACCTAGGGTGGAGGAATAATGGGTGCCCGCATAAATGGAGGCACTACCAATATGCTCGTGCTCTAACACTCGTCCAGAGCGTAGGTTCATATGACTTGGTTCCCCTAGAAGTGTCAGTGAGGGCCCGTGAAGGCTGCTCACCTAGTAATTTTGGGTGTTTTGCAACCCAAGTCTTTTCTTATTTTTTGATTTTTTGGCCTTTTTTTTTTGACCCAGCTATAGAATAGAATGTATGATAGCTCAAAACGAGCGCCTCGGTCAGAGGGACGTGCCGTGCTTTACAGCCCTCCGTTTGGTCACTTTATGCCCTCGGAATCCCTAAAACCATCAATTTCTAGTAGGGAACTAGGCCCGAATTAGAAAGTTTAAGGGTGCAAGTGGGAAGAGAAGGGAGGAGAGTGGAGGACTTGCCCCACATGCTCTCATTCCCTCTTGAGGGGGTAGGGTATATATATAAGAGTGAGTCTAGTATATATCATAAGACTGAGGACTGGGGCTTGGGCTTGGGGAAATGATCCCGATCTCGATCCCGATCAAAATTTTAGTGTAGCCCCTCAGTCACTCACGCTTAAATATTTTTGGTTTATTTTATTTTATTTATTTATTTTTTTTGGGCGACGACCGCGCGCGGATTTGGTGACCCTTTCTTGGCCACACACACTCTCACCTACCTAACCTCCCAGTCAATAGCTCACAGCTCACAGACAGCTCACTACCTTATCTGCTTACTAACAGTGCTGCTAACCACTAACTAATCTACTAACTAATCTGTTAGCTGCCTACTGACAGTGACCTAACTGTCCACCTACTTCCTTTCTCACTACCTTGCTGTGCAAAAAAATGTGTGCAGGCAAACCTTGACAGAAACTGTGTGCAGACTGTGTACAAGCAGAAATTGCTAACTGCCTTCCTACTTATTCATTCACTGCAAACAAGCTAACGACTACTAATTGTGCAAAGACTGTGTGCAAACAGAAAACACAACATTATGCAGAAATCAAAGAACTTGCAGACAACACAGAAATTAACAATTTACAGAAAAACAACTCATTCCTCTTCCTCTTCCTCTTCTTTCCTACTACAAACAACTCATAGGAGAAGCACAAAGTGCCTCTTGGGCTTAGTGCAGGGCATTTCCCCGGCAGCGGCGCCAAAAATGTGCGCTCCTTGCCGCACTGTCGAAGCAATGGACTTGCCGTTACACCGTGTGCGAGCCATAGACGGCTCCAAGCACACAACTAGCTTAACTAGTAAGCTCAAAAGAGGGCAATGGTGTGTCACTCACCGCTTTATGCTCATGCCGTGGAGGATTCCTCGCCGCGAAGAAGAAGGAGATGCCGCTACGTCGCGCTCAACCGCTTCACTGCCGTCGTGCCGCCGCAATGCTCGATCACACACTCTCTCTCTCTCTCTCACACACACACACACACACACACATACACACACACAAGGAGGTGAAGAAGAAGAAGATGGAGATGGAGATGGAGCAAGAGCACTCTTCTATTGCACAAATGAGAGAATGCCTCAATTTTAGGTTTAGTTGGCTTTTATATGAGCTCACCCCATTCACACTTGGGCGCCCATGCTTAGCCAACTAATCCCTTGAATGTCCTAGTTAGAGTGCGCCTCTCATCAGCGATCACACTTACCCTTTTCCTATTGGTCCGACAAGACCGGTACCTGACTCTACCAAATACATAATACACGTCTGTCGTAGGTGATGGGGTGTCCGTGAGCCGTGAGGGTTAACAAGGATGTATCAAAATGCAGGAACATGTGCTACAAAAACTGCAAACGTTTCCAAATCAGCTCAAAGATCGCAAAGATGTCCAATCCTCTATTGGTTGTCTACAATGGATTACACCCCAGTATCCACAAGTCGCCAAGGATTTACTTCCCTTTAAGACTCTTGAGAGGAGTAAAGCATTCTTTTGGTCTGATGAATTATCACAACCAATGATAAAGATCAAACATGTTTGCAAGAATGTCCCTCCTCTCAAAATTCCCACAGATAAGCCTCTCATAGTCTATTCTGATGCTTTTGATGAAGCGTGGGGAGGCATTCTCTGCGAAGATCATAACGGTACCCCTATCATTTGCAGATGGGCTTCAGGTCGCGTCAAAGATGCAAAGGTTTGGTATCATTCAATTCAAAAAGAGTTTTTGGTGGGTGTAAATGCTCTTCTATCCTTTTGACTATTCCTTATGGGAATCCCCTTTATGCTACGAAGTGACCTGAAACACTTTGATAAATTCTTAAAAGAAAAGAATGCCAGTAAAGTCGGGAATGCCCGGATTTATTGATGGGCCTACAAAGTTAGTCACTTTGATATTACCTATGAATATATCCCAGGGAATAAAAATAATCTTGTGGATCTCCTTTCCCGCATAAAACATAACATAAGCACTGATGTCATATAGAACAAATAAAATAGAATCAGCAATGATGACATCAAAACCAACTACTGTAAAAAGCACTTTACTCACTTTACACAAGGGGAGAACACGTACCTTAGCGTATGTAAAATGCAGGTGACCAATCCTCTATATAAAGAAGGCCTGGCTTATTTGCAAAGGGGACTTCGAAGCACTACTCCTTAGTTAATATACCTACAGACAGCCATACCATTGCAACTCCCATTATTGAAGCTTTTATCAATCTATGAGTTTGCTTTGATAAGTTTCTGCATGTTGCTCTTTCAATCCGCTCTTCCGATCTACTCTTTAGTATGTAGTCTGTCCTGCCTGTTCTAAACGTCTATTCTAAACATACATACATACATACATATATATATATATATATATATATATATATATATATATATATATATGTATATAGATAGATACACACACACACACACACACACACACACACACACACATATACATATATATACATACATATATATATATATATATATATATATGTATGTATATATATGTATGTGTAGATGTGTATATATATATATACATATATACACACACATGCACACACATATACACATCTATGTACACACACACACACACACACACACACACACACACACACACACACACACACACACACACACACACACACACACACACACACACACACACATTGTATTACTTAAATCCCCTAGCTTATTGGGCACAAACTTCCTAAGTTTCACTGGGTTGGGTCTCCACCATGGGGCTTGGCCCTTCTGAGATACTAGCACGTTTTGATTAAAAAGAGGGGCAGTTTACTACCATGTGTAATACTTTCCATGATGGCGCTAGGTGATTCTCTCATACTGCTTCATAGGCGGCCTCGCTATTGTAGAAGGGGGTCTCTCCACTTATGGCGCTCTGCTCATTACATAGGATTGACGGCCCGCCTCCTTCCTCTATTTAAAGAGGTGAGGGTGCAACTCTGCCCCTCACTTAGCTTTGGTTGTTGTTCTGCTTCCATAAATAGAATCGTGTGTCTTTTTTACACTGAAGAATGGAGCTTGCAACACAAGTTACTCATGTTTTCCACTCTACCCATGCATATTTCTTTGCGGACCTACTTTTTAAGGGGCAATGAGAATGATGCTGTAGCTAGTTTTGATTATGTGGTTCTCTTTATGATTTTCACTTTGTATTAACAGAACCTGGTTGAGGCCCTTGTTGGTCGGTGAGTAAATATGGTGTTGGTATTTTTTGGCATGGCTTCGATCCTTCCATTGGTTTTTGGGTTGCTGTTAACACTGCGTAGTTACTTATTCAAGGTGTTTTCGGGGTAAGTAATTGAACTTTTTACACTCAAAAGAACTATTATACATGGAGGTGGTTTAGCATGGCTTTGATCCTTCCTGCGTAGTTGCTGATTCGTGGTGGTTTTGTAGCATAATATACCAGTTGTTGCCGTTTAAAATCTCTGTAAAAACTGGTTGTTTTGGGAGGCTGCTCTACAATAACTTTTTTTTTTTTAAAGGGATTTTCTGTCGCTTTGCTTAGCATGATAGTACTCTGACCGGACATGTTATGGGGGCTTACTGAGCCATCAAAAAGCCTTGTGATTTACTTTATACTGTCGCTCTTGCATAGGTGTTTTCAGCACTATCATAAGAAGCCATGTATAGGCCCTGTATATTGGTTGGCTATTGGTACTTACATGGTGGTGGTGTTTTTTGTCCGACTGCGCAATGATATAGAATGGTTTTTTAGGGGTGTTGGGCCCTGTTGCACATCATTGTAGTACTTGAACTTTACTTTATTCGGTTAGGATATACATTACATTCACTTGGGTGGATGTTGCTTCTTTTGTAACTTTGAGTATTGAGGTGGTACTAGCACTTTAAAGCATGATATATTTTTCCTTAAACTTCATGGTTTGGCTCAAGGCCTGGCTTTTATCAGGGCTCCTTGTTACTTGGTTTGCTAAAGAGAAATATATGGTTAGTGATATACAAATAGTGGGATGATTTAGAGTCCATTTATTATAATGGGCGTTTGACCTAAAAACAAACTTAAACAAAGCTTGATACTTTATGAGAATTGTAAATGGAAAATTTTAAAAGAAAAAACTTCTTGTATAAACTTCATTTGGTGGAGCTTTCATATCTGATAAAACTGATGAAAATTAAAAAAAGGGGGGGGGGGGTGGATTCAGACTCTTGGATTAGAAGGGGTGATGGCCTTCTTATCAAAATGATAATCTTTTACTTGAAACTTTGGGATTTTTATATGAAAGAGATAACATCTTTACATAAATACTATGGACTAAGCTTGTAAGCTGAAAAAAGTTTGTAAGGTGGACATGGATAACAACTTGTATAGTTCATTGATGCCTGTAAAACACATCCAAGGCTAGCATATTTGTTGTTTTGTTTGGATGGATGCAGGTAAGGACTCTATCTTATCTTGGAAAGTTTTTTTGGCTGTAGCAAGCTGTCCAACACTGGAATACACATTCACCTACTGCTTGGGAAGTTCTTTAGTTAATTGAATACTGGAATGGAGCTTCATTCTTACAATAATTGTACAAAGATAATTCTAAGACTGAGTTGTTTTTGTACTTATCATTTCCCCTCTTCTAAAGCTAACTACCTTTTGAACGTAAAAAGTTCAATTATGTCGTATTATTTATGATAAAACAGCTACACACACATCATAAACATAAGGTTTTTTCTTTTCCGAAAAAATCGGATGATGGCTTTGGAAACTATTTTTGAAACTTAGCTCTTAGATGGACCCACAGTCTATAATCCCTTCAATGGTTGATTGGTGTTAGGTGGTCCTTCTTAGACTATGTTTCCGGTCTCCTGCTCACAGCTATTATAGTCTTTGACTTTGCCGGTTTAAGGTTTGTAGGCCCAATCTATAGTAACTGATCTTATTTATTTCCTTTTAGGACCACAAACCCTGAGAGTAAAACACAGCCCTAAGAATCATAAAAAGATTCTTAAGTAGATTAAGTTGTACCTTAAAGACCATAAACCAAAAAATGCTTCGGCAGTTAGAACCAAACCCTTCCTTGCTAGAAAGGCCAAAGATTGTATTACTCACTACTGCAAGTAATCATAACCTCACTAAATTTTTTTGACACATTGCAGACCCTTGCTCTCTCAGAAGGATTGGAATTGACATCTGAGCCGCTCTTTGTGGCCACATCTCTTGTCCTCAGATGTATTAATAGCTTGGATGCATCTCAACTAATATATGACAGCTCGGCTCTTACCACAGACAAGAAAATGTCTATCTTGAACATGTTATCTTGTAATGATTGGGTTAAAGTTTTGGCTACCTTAGACAAGGACTCCAAGGAAGGAGTGAATTTGATTTCTCAGTACATAGCCCAACTTCCTTTACTCTCTTTACAATACCAACATGAGCTTGCCCTATTGGGGCTGAGCTGTCTAACTTGCTAAGAAAGCTATGCGGCCTCAATCCATCTTTTGTTAGTACCCCGGCTACCCCTACTATCCCTCAAACTGGTGGTATCTTCTGTAGGGATAGTGCAACTCTTGAAGCCGTCAAAGAGTTTCAGAGTAATCTTTGTTCCCTCAATGACTCTAACCTCTTGGAAATGGTGCCAAAAATCTCTAAAGTTTCTCCTTTCTTACTTGTTAGACGGATTGAAATCGAGTCTTTTGGGGTGGACCATCAGCTTTGGGTCCTTCCCAACAAGAATTTCTTAGCACCTATTTTAAGTGAAACTTGAGTTTACCTTGCCAACCTCCCTGCCTCTATTGTTAAAGACTGCAGACTCAAGATCTTAAAAGGTGGACAATTTCTTGACAAAGGAGAGCTCATCAAAGCACCCTTCAACCTCAATCTCATTGACCATTCTAAATGCCCTTCCAATACAGGCCTCTACATCCGTACAAAAGGGAACATGGAGTTTGCTAAAAGCAACCCGGACTTCTACACAGAATCCATTTGGAATGTTTTTCGGCCCTATGTTAAATGTGCCTGCAAATTTCTTGACCCAAAAGCCTCTTGCGAATCCAACATCATGTGGTTTGATCATGCCATTTGGTTTATTCTCAACCATCTTGACCTACTCTTCCCTAAAAACCAGTAGATTTCCACATTTCCCTTATTTGCTCCTAGTTGGGCGGCCAAGCTAAACAGATAATAATTGTTCAGATTGCCTTTAACATCTTTCGTGGATTAATGCTGGATATCTTGAAGGAACTGAAATCTGATGAACCTGGAATCTACCTAACCACTTATGCTAACTACAAAGGTGTAAAGATCATCATTAGCTTACCCAAACCATGTATGAATGAAGATGATTCCCCTGCTTTGAAGAGACCTAACTCTCTTACTACCCCCAACTCTTTCACTTCTTCTTTAACACCTAGCTCTTCCTCTAACTGGGGGAGGTCTCGTAGCTACACTAGGGGAAGAGACAGAAACTCCCCCATCATGAATTTTCTTGAAATGTAATCCTTGGTGGAATTGCATGTACTACGAGCCCTTGCGACGAAGATTTCTCAACAAAGTAGCTCCAAACCAAGGCTTTATCTACGTACACTGTCTCTTCCATAATGTACTTCTTGATTGGATACAATGAAAAGCTCTTTTTTGTGAGTGCTTTGACCTGCTTTTTGGCAATCACAAAATGCTCGATAATGTACTCATTGGTTGGATGTATCAACAACCCGTGAAAAACTTAGTCTATAGTAATGATTTTCTTTGGCATGAATCTGCTCCAAAATGTGCATGCAGTCAATTTACCACATTTTTAAAAAACTTTGATACTTACGGTATGCATGTTTGTACTTGTGATCTAAGCATCATTGAAAATATCAAAATACGAAGGATCTTGGCCAATGGGCTCAATCACATACCTAGCTCTCCCAAAAACCCTTACCTCGCTCTATTAGCTATACTAAGTTGCCTAACTGACCTTGTCATTTCTCCCCAATTGGAGAAGATAGTCCTACTGGACTTAACAAAAGTTGTGGAAGAATGCTTCTTTAAGAAAATATCACAAATTCCTGGAAAATGGTTATCCTCTGATAACTACTGGATAACACCGGAACTTGCTCTCGATTTTCAAAAAATTTCTTATAATTGGTTCATAGCCGGGTTGGATAAAAGCTCTAATTGTCCCACTCTTATCTACAAAAATCTTTCTTAGAATGCTGCTCATGATCAGGTTTTTGAGAAGGAATTCATTAGAATTAACTCTTCCTTACAAACAGTTACCAATAACATCTCAAGACACTTAGGGAATTTAGGCTATATTTTACAAGATACTAAACTATCAATACTTTTTCCCACCTATAAGATACATAAATACAAATTAAGATGGATATCTGACACTTCTAATGGTATCTTTACTGATATCACCAAGGATATCAGTCTATGCCTTGACCTAATTTTAGCTGAGTTTGAACTTATTTGTGCCTCTAAACAGAAAATCTGCCATAATTTTCTACAAATACAATACAACCCCTTCTGGATAACAAAAAACTCTACTGAGGTCTCTCTTAACCTCCCTAAACAAATCTTCCATATTTTTTCAGTAGATATCACACAATGCTATGAAAACATTTCCCTTGATGGGGATCTTGGCCTTAAGAATGTTCTAACCAAGGTTATTAAAATGGCTTTCTCCAATGCAAGAAAGAGAAATTTTTTCTACATATCACTTTTCAAAAAACCAAGGTGGATAAAAAAGACTTACTCCATACACCCTTACACTTCAATGAGGAGAAGCTTTGTCTTTACATCTCATGGTTGCATGATAAATGTACTATCCTTTCTAGAGGACATTGTTTTAACCCATGCCTGGGCATCCCTATGGGGTTCTTTTGTTCTCCACTTATGTGTAATATTTACCTGGCCTTCTTTGAATAAAAATGGTTTCTCAAAATCATGGAATGTATAAATAATAATCTTTCACTGCTTTACATACTTACAGATACATGGATGAGATTTTAAGCATCAACAATAAAGCCTTCCTTGAGGAAATATGCCTTATATATCCTCACTGCCTAAATATTGAATCTACCTCTTTGCACAAGTTCATGACACCCAATGGGCCTTTTTGTACTTCGGTACACTTCCTTCTCTATCTCCCTTCATATTCCTTGTGTTGGAGGGTACTACCTTAGATTTGTGTGGAAAAGAGATCACAAAGCAGCACTTAGCACTTTTATCGGCCTATTTTATTTGATCATCTACTCTTCCTCCAACTATCTCCTTGCCTGGGAGGACATAAAATTACTAATAAGAAAATATCACCATAACGGCTTCAATAGAAACCAAATAGTCCATAAAATTTTACAGTCCCTTACTCAACATGACTGGCTTGGGTTACAACTTTAACTGTGAAAATCTCATTTCTCTAATAAGGTGGTAGGCCCATTCACAATGGGTCTACTATCGACCCATTGTGTTTGGTGCTTGGGACAGGGCAGGTACACACACACACACACACACACACACACACACACACACACACACACACACACACACACACACACACACACACACACACACACACACACACACATACACACACACACACACATATTGTATTACTTAAATCCCCTAGCTTATTGGAAACATACTTCCTAAGTTTCACTAGGCTGGGTCTCCACCAAGGGAATTGGCCCTTTTGAGATACTAGCACGTTTTGATTAAAAAGAGGGGCGGTTTACTACCTTGAGTAATACTTGCCATAATGGTGCTAGGTAATTCTCTCATATCGCTTGATAGGCGCCGTCGTTGTCACAGAAGGGGGTCTCTCCACTCATGGCACTTTGCTCATTACACAGGATTGATGGCCCACCTCCTTCCTCTATTTAAAGAGGTGAGGGTGCAACTCTGCCCCTCACTTAGCTTTGCTTGTTGTTCCGCTTCCGTAAGTAGAATTATGTCTTTTTTACATTGAAGAATGGAGCTCGCAACACAAGTTACTTAGGTTTTCCACTCTGCCCATGCATATTTCTTTACAGACCTACTTTTTTAAGTGGCAATGAGAATGATGCTGTAGATAGTTTTGATTATGTGGTTCTTTTTATGAATTTTGCTCTGTATTAAAATAACCTGGTTGAGGCCCTTGTTGGTCGGTGAGTAAATATGGTGTTGGTATTTTTTGGCATGGCTTTGACTCTTCCACTAGTTTTTGGGTTGCTATTAACACTGCGTAGTTACTGATTCAAGGTGGTTTCGGGGTAAGTAATTGAACTTTTTACACTCAAAAGAACTGTTATACATGATGGTGGTTTAGCATGGCTTTGATCCTTCCACTGAGTGTTGGGTGGCTGTTAACACTGTGCAATTACTGATTTGTGGTGGGTTTGTAGAATAATATACCAGCTGTTGCCGTTTAAAACTTCTGTAAAAAACTGGTTGTTTTGGGGGGCTGCTCTACGACAACTTTGGTTTTTTTTTATAGGGCTTTTCTGTCGCTTTGCTTAGCATGACAGTACTCTGACCGGACATATTATGGGGGCTTATTGAGCATCAAAAAGCCTTGTGATTTACTTGATACTGTCGCTTTTGCACAGGTGTTTTCAACTCTATCATAAGAAGCCGTGTATAGGCCCTATACTTACATGGTGGTGGTGTTTTCTGTTGGACTGCGCAATGATATAGAATGGTTTTTTAGGGGTGTTGGGCCCTGTTGCACACCGTTGTAGTACTTGGTCTTTACTTTATTCGGTTAGGATATACATTACATTCACTTGGGCGAATGTTGCTCCTTTTGTAACTTTGAGTATTGAGGGTACTAGCACTTTAAAGCATGATATATTTTTCCTTAAACTTCATGGTTTGGCTCAAGGCTTGGCTTTTATCAGGGCTCCTTGTTACTTGGTTTGCTAAAGAGAGATATATGGTTAGTGATATACAAATAGTGGGATGATTTAGAGTCCATTTACCATAAATGGGCATCTGACCTAAAAAAAAACTTAAACAAAGCTTGATACTTTATGAGAACTGTAAATGGAATATTTTAAAAGAAAAACTTATTCTATAAACTTCATTTGGTGGAGCTTTCATAACTGATAAAACTGATGAAAATATAAAAAAAGGGGGGAGGTGGATTTAGACACTTGGATTAGAAGGGGTGATGGGCTTCTAATCAAAATGATAATCTTTTACTTGAAACTTTGGGATTTTTATATGAAAGAGATAACATCTTTACATAAATACTATGGACTAAGCTTGTAAGTTAAACAAAGTTTGTAAGGTGGACATGGATAACAATTGGTATAGTCCATTGATACCTGTAAAACACATCCAAGGTTAACATATTTGTTGTCTTGTTTGGATGGATGCAGGTAAGGACTCTATCTTATCTTGGAAAGTTTCTTTTGGCTGTAGCCAGCTGTCCAACACTAGAATACACATTCACCTACTGCTTGAGAAGTTCTTCTGCTAATTGAATACTGGAATGAGGCTTCATTCTTACAATCATTGTAGAAAGATAATTCTAAGACTAAGGTTTTTCTGTACTTATCATTTCCCTTCTTCTAAAGCCAGCTATCTTTTGAATGTAAAAAGTTCAATTATGTCGTATTATTTATGATAAAACAGCTACACTTAGACACACACACATATAGATACATACATACATATATATATTTATGAATATACATATGTATATATATATATATGTATATGTATGTATGTATATATGTGTGTGTGTGTATATATATACGTATGTGTGTGTGTGTGTGTGTGTGTACATATATATATATATATATATATATATATATATATATGTATGTATGTATGTATGTATGTGTGTGTGTGTGTGTATATATATGTATCTATGTGTATATATATATATATTTATGTATATATATATATATATACACACACACAATATATATACACACAGATACATATATATACACACACACACACACACATACATACACACACACACACACACACACACACACACACACACACACACACACACATATATATATATATATATATATGTATGTGTGTGTATACATGTATATATATATATATATGTGTGTGTGTGTGTGTGTGTTGTTGTGTGTGTGTGTGTGTGTGTATACACACACACACAACAACACACACACACACACACACACACACACACACACACACACACACACACACACACACATATATATATATATATACATGTATACACACACACACACACATACACACATATATATATACATGTATATCACACACACACACACACACACATATATATATATACATGTATATACACACACACACACACACACACACACACACACACACACATATATATACATGTATATACACACACACACACACACACACACACACACACACACACACACACACACACACATATATATATATACACACACACACACACACACACACATATATATATACACACATATATGTACATACATATGTATATATATATATACTCATATATATGTACACACACACACACATATATATATATATATATATATGTAAATAAATAAATAAATATATAATATAAATATAAATAAATAAATATATATATATATACATACACACACACACACACATATATATGTATATATATATACACATATATATGTACATACATATGTATATATATATACACATATATATGTACACACACACACACGCGCGTTTTGAGCGTGTGGGAGAGCGTAAAAGCTACTGCATTGAGGTGCGCGGGTTGTGTGAGTTAGGGTGTGTCTATGTGAGCGCATGTGCACACGTGGTTTGGTGAAAAGAGCGAGTCGAAGGTGCTCGCAAAGTGGATTGGGGTGCAGTGTGTGCCCTGGGCTATAGGAGGCATTCCGTGCTGGCACGCTGGGCGTGCTCCCCATTCCCCGTCTCCATCTTCTGGTGCCCCCACTGAGGAGCACACTGATTGCTCCCTGGTGATGTGTTTATAAGCAAAAATGTGGCAGAGTGTTGGCCCAATTTTCAGTGGTGAAGAAGATGCGGATGAGTGGCTGGCAGATTTCGAGTTATTTATGCTCTCATTACAAATGTGGAGTGATGATGAAAAGATGGAGGCAGTTCCATTGGTGCTGCGAGGTAAAGCAAAAGCCTGGTTTGATGGTCTGGAAGCTGCGGATTAGCAAGATTGGGCTGGTTTTTGAGAGCAATTTCTACACAGGTTTCGGAAAGTGGTGTCGGCTGCTGAAGCGGATGCAAAGATTAAAGGGCTGCGACAAGAAGTAAGTGGAAATTTTGATGCTTTTGTTGATAAGTTCGAAGCTTCTTGGAGTGATCTGGTTGCTGCCACCGAAGTGGTCAATGCGGATGGTTTCAAGTTGGAGAAATTCCTAGCTTGCCTGTGTCCTCAAGTTCGAGATAAGGTGGATGATGAAGAGCCAAAGATTTATGCCGAGGC
Organism: Adiantum capillus-veneris; assembly: GCF_014529385.1. Lineage (NCBI taxonomy): Eukaryota > Viridiplantae > Streptophyta > Polypodiopsida > Polypodiales > Pteridaceae > Adiantum > Adiantum capillus-veneris. Next base: position 134,720,651 of record NC_140942.1, on the reverse strand, counting down.
AGTCAGAGTTTCCTGGGTGAAGAGAAGGAAAATGAAAAGAAAGCTGGAGTTAGGCTTGTTAAAGCCTGCAGATTGTGTGCATGTTGAAGCAGCAGTTTGTTCTATGGGCCCGTCAAGGATGATGCCAGTGATGCGAAGTGTGGAGCCTATTAGGGTAAGACATATGATTGACTACGTTCCTTGGGAATTACCTGTTGGTGAAGCGTCTATGCCGATTGTGGAGGAGCTTGTCCGTGAAGATGAGCCTTTTGTTAAAGATAGCATGTGTGTAGAGGAGTTAGCAGATGACAAGTATCCAGTGCAACTTCAAGAGGTGAAGCCTGTTCTCGTGGAGTGCTTGTATGAAAGGGTAACAGATCGTGGCCAAATGGTAGGTGCCGAGAGCTTGGGGTTGGATGATGGAAGTGGGCACGACGATGGTCCAGCTTTTGTAGAACAACTAGAGGATGATGATGATGATACCGAATTGGCCTATGGTGAAGATGATGAGGCTACAAGCTCAAGCTTTTGGGAAACGAGCGAGGAGGATAGAGATACGAGCTGGGAGACAGAATCCGAGGAGTCGATGCTGGTAAAGGTAAGGTTACCCTATTATATGCATGAAGATGTGGTGGTTGCCACTATGAATGAAGAGCAAAGAAGAGTGTCAGAGCTTGAGAGCGACGACATGCAGATGAGGGTGCTATACGGCACCATGCTAATGATGATGCTCATCAAGGTAGCTATGGAAGGTGCTTTGATTGTACATCAGATACAAGGGTTTCCCAAGAAGGAGAGAGTTTATGTGGCTGAGGAAGAAGAACAGGTTGAAGAAGATGGCATGTAAGAGATATTGGATGCTCATAAAGAAGAAGAGCAACTCCAGCTAGCCATGGATTGCACGAGAGATGCCTTGGATACAACTTCTTTTGAGCAGGTATGCTTGGATGATGAGGTTGATTGGGGGTTTGATGACCCAGTGGGTGAGATGGATGAAGAGACACAAGTGCTTGTAGGGAAAGCTTTGACCAGAATGTAGGTGATACGAGGGTCTATCCCTCTCCAATTGGCGGTTTCTTTTGGAGAGCAAAAGTCAGCTGCTATAGTGGTGCCAACAGAGGCAGGTACAGAGGTGAGTATGGAAGCAATGGTGATCGGGGTGCCTATGTTGAAGGAGTTGCCTGCTAAGCGGAGTGGTTCTTTTGAGCATGAAGAAAAGTCCAAGGGTGTGGACTTATTCGAACTTTCAAAGGAAGTTTGTGTGTGGTGGCTGAAGGGTATGCTGATAAGTACATCAGTGCAATGGACTGTCGAGCAGGTGCAGGATTTGCTTGAGGAGGATCTCACTTTATATGGTTGGGAGGATGGGGCAGGTATGCATGGTATGTTCAGTGTGAATGATGATATGTACTTGGAGAGTGATGATGATTTTGGTGGTGTCTTTTTGGAAGTGGACAGTATGCCTATGGATGCTTGGAGCGATGGAAGCATGGCGAGAACAACTTATGTGGATGATTGGCTATGTGCTGGGATACAACACTATGTGAGCATGTTGCAGGTGAGTGGACATGATCAATGTCAGGTGTTTGACCCAGGTGGTAACCATGCTATAATGCAGGGGGTTGGGCAACCCGCATGAGCAAGTGTGGTGGGTGAAGGAAGATAGCCTTTGTACATATAGTTGTGGTTTTGGAGTGCTATTGGTCGCTAGTTTGGTGTTGCAGTTTTTTTAGGTGCAATAAACATGTGTGTGGTTGAACATGAATGTTCAACAAGGGGGTGGGCAATGATGGTGCAACCAAAGTTGTTCTGCGCTATAAAGTGTGCTATGCAGTGCAAAGGGTGCTAGCAGGCACATGGAAAAGGGCTAAAGCAGGAATGAAGGCCGTGGGAGAGCATGTCATGGCAGAGGTGTATGTCTAATGCGGTTTTTAAGGCCAAAAATGGCCCCAGAATGGTCCAGGTGGAAAAGCAGGTGAAGGTGTCCGGAATGCTGAGTCAGTGTTCTAGAATGTGGTCTTTGAGATGCTCTAGGAGCCCTTCCAGACGGCTCGTCAAACGGAGCCCAGATGTGCGAGATATGGCAAGTTGAAGTGGGAGGCTTCGCAGGTCCCGATGAACAGAGCAAGTACAGACAGGTGGCGAAAAAATGGAATCAGTGGATACACGTGAAGTGTTTGAACTGTGGAGCATGCCGGTCTTTTCGGATTGCCATTCGGAGCTAAGACGTACAAGTTATGGCCTGTGGAATATTTGCCGGGGGTTAGGTACGTGCTCATCGGGCCACGTTGATAAGCATGCCGACAGAAGTTTTTCTTTAGCTCGCCAAGGTTCTAGAAAAGTTGCATGCAACATGGGGAGTCAACGAAATTTATGGCTCGTCGATCAGAGTCAAACGCATCATGGTACGCCCAATTTAGGTTGGCGGACAATCGGAACAGAGGCGAATTAGTTTTTTTGTCCAGTTTGGTGGCTTGATGTTCGAGGGTGTGAATTGATCGCAAGCGGCAAAGTTTTCGAGGTTTGGGAGCTGGCCTTGGTGTGGCTGAGGAGAGAAGGGGGTTCGCTGAACTCGAACTCATGGAGTACCCATTGCATGGGAAATGAGGGCTAAAAAGCCTTTCGTTGTGAATTGTAAAGGAAAAGAAAAGGGTGGCTGGACTCATGTGAGTTTGAAGAAAAAAATAAGGTCAAGGCTAAGTTAAAAAAAAGGAAAGCTTGAGTTTAAGTACAAAATGGAAAAACCTCAAGTCACAATGGTGCCGGGCGCTAGTGCCAAAGGGGCAGGATTTTGTCTTTGCCTAAAAAGAAACAAGGAGGGAAGAAAAAGAGGTGAAAGTGAGGAGCAGCGGGCTTCGAAGGGGGTCATTTTCCTGTGGAGAGAAGAAGGAGGAAGATCCTCATACGCTTGGGCTCGGTAGTCGAAGTCGAGAGGCATGGTCGGTGAAGTGGTGCGAAAAGAACAAGCACCTTGCAAAGGAAAAGGCCTTCAAGGGCTCGCTCATTAGAGAGTGGGGAAAGCTCACGAGGAGCAGGTCTTATGGAAACCTTTGTGTATGGCTAGAGCGGGGCTCGCCCTTTGTGTTTTTTTTGGTTTGCGTCAGTTGCGGCGATGGTGTTGTACCTATTTCTAGTGTGAATGAAGAAAAGAAGCCCCCATTGCAGTTGATTTTGACATCGTCTCGCCCCCCTTTCCCCCCTTCTCTTCTGCTCTTGTGTGTGTGCGTGCGGGCATGTCGACAAGTGTGCGCCGCCCCGATGAAGTGTTGCACAGAGAGAGAGAGAGAGAGAGAGAGAGAGAGAGAGAGAGAGAGAGAGAGAGTGCGTCTGGCATTTTGAGAGTGTGGGAGAGAGTAAAAGCTACTGCATTGAGGTGCGCGGGTTGTGTGAGTTAGGGTGTGTCTATGTGAGCGCATGTGCGCACGTGGTTTGGTGAAAAGAGCGAGTCGAAGGTGCTCGCAAAGTGGATTGGGGTGATGTGTGTGCCCTGAGCTATAGGAGGCATTCCGTGCTGGCGCGCTGGGCGTGCTCCCCATTCCCCCTCTCCAACGGGTGTCTAACCTCACTCCTATTTTATTGCATACATAGCGAGAACCACGAATATAATTGTCAATCCATGGGACAAAGCTGACTTGACTAATGCATAGAGGCTACAAGAGGTGGTCAATCTCTTGGAAAACAACAAACAACTCGCATCTACCTCAAGCTACACTCAAATGACAAAAATCACCAAAAGCTAATCGCTTATCGGTAAACAAATCACATCCGTCACAGCCTCAAACGACATCCAAATGTTACGAATCTTCTAGGACATGTTTATAAGACCTAAGCACACATTCTTATGGTCTCAAATCTCACTTTAAGTCAAGTGCAAAAATTACGATTATTAACAACAGTGGATTTTTGACCTAAACGGTTTCGACCCGGATTGCATCTAAATGCTTAGCAATGATGTCCCAATACCATGTCTATACTTATTTTATGATTTTGAAGATTAAATTCCTATATATGAGGAAATTAGGCCACGGGTCGCGGTGACGCCAAAAGCTACGGATTACCATGAAATGCTTATGTCAATGCATAGATCTCTTACTTGCGGTTGCAATGCAATAGACTACACTGCAATGTGACAACCGGAAAGGGAGTAGGAAGCACGAGAAGGAGAGAAGTAAGCGCCGTTAGCTCACGTTGTGTTTCTATTATCCAAAACTTGTAAAAAACTTACAAAAATTGGATTTTATACCTTAGCCAAGATTTTTGGTGGTCAAAACTAATAATCTGGGAGCTCTAACTAAAAACAGGTTGATACAATCTAGAAGCTTGTAGCCCCGACTTATCAATTACAATGTTTATCTAAAAAGTAGAAGTTACAATATTTCCGATTCATCAAAATAATGAATGTTTTTATAATGAAAAGCTCCAAAAAATGATATCCGAGTTAGCTTGCTGCTAACATTTCCCCCCTCCTCGCATGTGTTGTCTCACGACACAGCTTTATGGGCTAAAGTAGTTGTCGGGTTGATGACTGGCGAGGTGGTCTTTAAGCGCATGGAGTGCTTTCTCATATCTCAGTCTTCTCTCTTTGTCAGGAACCTACAAGAACTGCATGGTGACTCGTTTTTAAGCTCAATGGCTGAATAGCCAACAAATCTGGAGGTTAGATTGTTGATCACTGGCCCAAATATCTTGGTTTGCCAAGTGAAGAACCCTATATAAAATCCTTCCTCACATTGCTTGAAGGAAAAAACATGCATTGGGCATAGAAGCCATAAAGGACTTCCCCGAAAGGTTGGCCGCTTAGGTCGTAGCAGAGACCCTTATTGCTTTGAGGAACGATATCCGTGGTGCTCCTGCTTGCTTTGGCTCATGAAAAGCTACAATACATGTGAGAAACATTCAAGAGATCTTGTATAGCATGGCACATGAGAGGTCAGGAAGGCTCTTGAAGAATGTCATGGGGCCCGTTAAGGTTTTCACCATGTATTCCTCTGTCGGTGTTCCTTGCTCTGGAGCTGGCAATCGTGGATAATTCAACCATGTAGGCCGCTTCTTATTCAATGCTTCATGTGCTTGCCATGTCCTTACCCATAGTACATGACAAAAGGTTGGGTCTTTCTGAAGTGTGGTAGGTGCTCTTGTGAACAAAACCAGATATCTCGAATTCTTGTTCAACCAGCTCTTTCTCCACTTGGGGTGGGCATCCTCTATGCCTTCTGCCTGTATATCTTTATATAATCCTTCTTTGACCTGCAAAAGCTCTACCTTGATCAAAGGATATGGCAATGATTGTTGATGCCATTGTGCATTGATTTGGTTGGGAGTGAGTTGAGTGACATTGACTGAGTGGAGAACTCTCAACTCCCAATCCATCGCTGCTTTCCATTTGGCATCTGTCTCTTGGGCAACCTGCTCCTTGAGTGCTTCTTCTTCAGCTTTAGACATCTGTACCATGGGTACTTGCTCCACATATGTGAGTGGTACTTGAAAGTCTTCTACAATTCCAAGCCCTTCTGTCAGCTGTGTTTCCATCTCAACAAAAGAGACTGAGGGAATTTCAACATTTGGTTGCTCAGAGGTACCAAATTCTTCTTGTGTCTCTGGTTGTCCCTCTTGTAGCAGATGATTAACTCTTTTTAGCTTGGCTATCACCTTGAGCAATTGTTCTTCTCGTTGAACCTACATTAGTGAAAGGTCTCTTTTTGTGTTGTGTCCCACCTTGCTCTATAGCCTCCACTTGTCTTTGTTTCTCTGTTGCATCTTCTCTTGCTTTTCTCTCAGCTTCTTGAGCTTCTTTTAACTTGAGGGCTTCTGCCTCTGCATACATGTGCTCAAGGAAGTCTGTGGGGTCCTCTGCTTCTTTCCTTGCATGGTTCTTAGTTCTTGGACCCTTATCTCTTTTTGTACCCACCTTTCCGGGTCCTCACCTGCAGCTTGGTGGCTTCTTTCATAAGTTGTTTTTCCCTTTCAAATCTCGCCTTTTTCTACTGAGGTTCCTCTTGGTGTGCAGCTACGGCTTTCTTCTTCATCTCTTCTATTCTGGCCCTCCTCTCTTCACTGTCTAAGCTCTCATTGCTATGTGATTCATGGGAGCTTTCTGCCAATTCTTCATCTGACTTGTAATCTCTCTTCGATGAACGCGTAGTTCTTGGAAAAGGATGTGCAGAAACAATCCATGTGTACTGATCTGGGGCTGGTGGAAAATTATCGGCCATGCTAATAGCATGGTATGCTATTCTTTTCAGTACTTCAGGCACGCCCAGATAGGTGACTTTTCCTTCTTTCTTGGTGCCTTTCAGTGTTGTCAACACATACTACGCATGATCAATCGGTTGATTGGTTGTCAACTTCAACACTTGGGTCGCAATTGCATGATTTGGTGTGGTATACCGTGGTGGTCTCTTTGCCAGAAATTCAAAGTGCTGATGGTATAGACGTGATGGATCTTCCACTTGCCTTTAGATGAGGTCGACAAAAGTTGGAGCAGCAGTCTCCTTGGTGAAGGTGCCTATTGTTTTTCTGTCCTAGGCCCGCATTGTCATCCCTTCAGCTGGCAATTTCAATGCCTCAGCCACATTTTCCTTTGTGATTATCACTTCAAATTTCTACCCTTGTTGGTGAATAATTTGGGATGATCCATCTTCTTTAACTGTAGACAACAACTCATAGGCTTTCTGGAAATCTACGCTGCATGGTTCCTGGTCATAGAAGTCCCTGAGACCCAGCCTTCTGTTAGCTTCCTTTTTGTCTGGCTTAGCAGCGACATCTTAGATCTCTTTTGGTAGCAGTTGTAGCTCTACTTGGTGTTCTTCTTCACTCTTAAACCTGCCAGTGAAAATCATTGTATTGTTTTCCTCAAGCTGTTCTCTGGACAAGTATGTTGCCTTGGCCGTCTTTACTGAACTTGGGTTTAGTTGGTAGGGTGGCAGCTCTTGCAACTTCCCTTTTTGGGACACCCTCTTCTTGGCCTTCTTGGCAACTTGCATTGCCTTTGTTAAGTGAATATAGTGCCAAAGTTAGAAAATTTTGCAAAATCCGCTCTGAAATGTCCTTGAGTCTGAATTCCTGACAAATTGAGTCCAATTTGCTTCAAATCAATTTTGAAGCATGCATAGATGTATAAAAACATGTAAAGATCAAAACCATAAAGTTCAAGCAAAAATTTGCAACAAAAGTAAATAATTACGATTATTTACAGCTGGGGATTTTTTTCAACTTTTTGCATTTTTGACATGGTAGGCTTGAAATATATAGCAATTAGATACTCTGAGTGAAGTGTGGGCTCATTTGAGTGAACTGGGTGAAAATGATGCCAGATTTAGGCTTTCAATCTCTGAGACAGTAGGTATTTTGAGATTTTGAGATCCAAATTTGCTTAAACTTGGTCAGTGGGCTTTGGACATCATGTGCTTTGGTCCCATAAGGTCAAAGTTACAACTTCCTTCCATTTTGGCAAGAAAGTAAATAATCATGATTATTAAATTTTTCATCAAAATGAACATTTTTTGGTGCAACTTGGTTCTACGCATGATGTAGACCTTGTGTATGAGATATGGGGTGATTTGGATCAATAAATGTAACAAATAACTCAGAAATTGGTTTGGAAAGACTTCTTTGCTTTTTTTGACAATTTTCCAAGTTTTCCTTGATCATTTTGGCTCATACTTGAAATGTGGCATGTAATAGCTGTGTACAAGTGATAGGTGAAGTGAAGGTACCATTTCCAAGCCAAAAAAGTGCAAAGTAAATAATCACGATTATTTATAGCAGTAAACTTTTTTGCTAAACTTGACAATTTTTTGACCTAAACATATTCAATACACCTAAAACACGTCCTAAATTGAATTTGGTAGAATTTTGTCTGGTCGGCATCACTTCGTGCTTTGTCGACTCTGAAATTACCAATTTTTGTGACTACATGGCTTGTGGAGTTGGTTGGTCACTTTTGACGCTATGGACTTGTCCGCTACATAGTCCTGAAGCTACCCATCCAATTTTGGCTCATTTGGAGTCAGTTTGACTTCATATGTCAAATTTGATGCTTTGTGGCCTTCAAGCTGTTTTTTGCTTTTCGAGAGCTTGCCTTGACTATTTTCATGAAACCATCCATGTACATTGGGTATAGACCTAGTTTATAAGCTGTCTGTGGAGTCAAAATCCAATTCTGGCATCTGGAAAAAACCTAGATTTTCTACTTGGGACCCCCCTCAACCCTTGTTGAGCACGGTCATCTGGTGATATAGAAGTGTTCTATTATATAGGGGCATGCTACAGTTCAAGTCTCATCCGATTTGGTTGAGCTGACAGGCCGCTATGGTCAATTTTTGGTCGTAGAACTTCGTGCAATCCTCGGTCTCTAGGGTTTTTCCCATGGGTTTAGACTAGCTACCGGCCATACAAAAGTGATCATTGATGAGCATAGAACTTACCCATCATGTCTCGTGTGAGACGACACTGTAAACGTGCGACTGTGGACTTCGAAAATCGTGCGCGAAGAAGGTCGAGAGCTCTCTTCTCCAAGGGCGACTAGTGGAAATGAAGTGATTTTAGTTGGATATCTATACTCGGACTTCCCAAACCATTTTCCGCCAAATTTCCCTGTTAGTCCTACTAGGCCGTGAAATCTATGTTAGACTCAAAAATTTCCTCAATCGGATTCCAATAGCTCATTCTGCAAGAATTTGCGAAAGTAGACCTTGGCCGCCTAATTTAAGCTTCCCGCTTCCATCTGCCGATTTGAATGAAATTTTTTGTGCCTGTCCGCCTTGTCCTTTTGATCATCAGTGTATCTTTAGTTTTTCCATCCGAGCTCATTTGCTATTTATTATTAATTTTTGACCTGTTTATTGAAAAAATCAAAGAAAACAACAAAATGCGCTAAAAAAGTAAATTAAAAATCCAATAATTAAGAAAATCCATTGAAAAACAAAGCTTTATTGTTTTTTGGCAAATTTCTCCCTTTTTAAGTCACAACATCAAGAAAAATGATAAAAAATAACCAAAAAAGACCAAATTTTGATGATTTTCTCATCGTATATATACTATTTACACTCATTGGGGAGATCTTATCAGTTAAATTTCCCCTGTTGATGACTTGTTAAGGGTATTGTTAGATGATTTTGCAAAAAATCACACGTTAACATCAAACTTTTTTCTCCCTCTTCAAACATTACCCTTAATTACTTAGTTCCCTTCCACCCCTCCTAGATGGCGTACTCCGGGACGACTGTGTGCAAGGGTTGAACAATCGTGTCTATGCATGGCCTTGGTTGGCTCTACCATGCTATGAAGATCAATGTAGTTCAAACCATTATGCTGTGTAAGAGTTGGGTCTTGAGTAATTAACTCAAGGGTTTCTAATGTCGAGGTTTTCTTTTGCTGTCTTTCAAAGAGCACATCTTGTAGCTTGTGTGCTCTTTGCTTGATTGTATCATAAGGATGCTTTGGCACGCTGATATCCTGAGCTGTCGGTATCACTAATGGTTGCTATCGAGATTTTAACGGCCGTTGGTATCTTGGTTTGTCTTGGTGAGAATGTTGCGGTTGAGTCTTTTGAGACTGAACTCTCCATTGCTTTATCGGTTTTACAGTTGTCGGAGAAGATAAGTGCTCCTTTTTTCTCCAAACCCATGTCATGTTAGGTTCCTTGCTCGGTGATGCTCTTTTTTATGTTTTGAACTTTGGAGCCATTTTTGGTACAATAGATGATGTTTTGGGCACCCAAATTTGAATCGGCTTCTCCTCAAGATGTGATTTTGGTACCCAAATTTGCCTGACTCCTTGCATGCTACTTGTAGCATTTTCTTGTCTATAGGATGGAGAAGATTGATTGCTTTGTGGTTTATTTTGCTGGTAGCTTCCTTTCCATTCCTCTTTGCTTGGTGCAATTGGAACAATGACTTGTCCACTTTTATGTGATAGCTTGAGCTGATTGGTATCCCAATCTGGTACTACCTTGTACGTTTGCATCCATGAGATTCTAAGAATCATTGTCTCATTCATGTGTTCATTTGGTAAGCATACAAATTGATGAGGACATGAACATCCATGTACTATCATGTTTAAGTTGACTACTCCCAATGTCGGTGTTGGGTTCTTGTTGCATCCTTTAATAGTCGATATTCTTGCTGTCAAGGATTGACTTGTGGCTTTCTTGTATGTGGAATAGCCGACTGCATTTACTCGAGCTCCTATATCGACCAATACATTTTTTCTACAATTTTTCAACTGTACTTTGATGGGAAGGTCCATTCCATCTAACCATTCATCATCTGTTGACACTACAACTTTCTGTAATTCCCATTGTCGTTCATCTAGTTCCAGAGTGTTGATGGGAATAGGTATTTGTTGATTTTTGAGAGCAGCTTTCCTTTTGAGTACTCGAAGTTGACCTTCCTCTTGGGCTTCATAAATAACCTGTTGTCGTTTTATCTTTTGTTGCTTTGTTGCATGCATATTTTCTAGCAATTCATTTGTTATGGAAAATTGTACTTCTTTAAACGGCATCCACCAATCCAATTAGCCATTGGTTCACCATCTAGGGTGGACAACTTAACTGCTCCACTTGGAGATACATCTTCAATGATAAACGGTCCTTTTCCCTTTTTCTTAAACTTGGGAATGTGTTGCTTAAGAGAATAGACTAAAACTAAGTCCCCTTTTTTGAAGATTTCTGTAACTATATGGAAATCAAAGAACTATATGGGAATCAAAGGACCATTTTTGTTTTCTCTTTTGTGCATAGATGTGAGCTACAATAGTTAGCCTTTACTCATCAAGTTTTTTTAAATCTTCAAGCCTCTGAGACAATTCGTCCCGTCCACTCAAGATCCTTAGCTACCCTTAGTGTCGACAATAGAAATTCTATTCGCAGTATGGCATCAAGACCATAAACAAGGTTAAAGGGTGTAGCATTTAAAGTTGTTTTGAATGAAACTCTATAAGCCCATAGAGCACCATGGAGATTCATTTTCTAATCTGTCCTTCCTGAACTAACCACTTTAGTCAATACCGAGCTAAGAATTTTATTCGTATGCTCAACTTGTCTATTTGCTTGTGGGTGATAGGGAGCTGATTTGTTATGGATGACCATAAATTTATTAAGCAAATACTCATTTATCTCATTGAGGAAATGAATTCCCCTATCAGTGGCAATTTCTATTGGCAGTCCATATCTTGTGAGCATAGACTCATATAAGAATGCGGTTGTGGTTCTGGCATCATTCTTTTGGGTTGCTTTAGCCTGGGCCCACTTGGTCAAATAGTCCGTAGCTACAATGATATATTGAGCTTGGGTTCTATAAGCATGTGGCTATATTGGCCCAACAAAATCTATACTCCATTTTGAAAAAGCTCTAGCCCCCATCATTGGTCTTAAGGGCATGCTATCTACACAGGTTGGAATTTTAGCTCGTTGACATGCATCACATCTTCGAACATATTCTTTGGCATCTGCAAAAAGTGTTGGCCACCATATGCCTGCCATTAAGACTGCTCTTGCGATGATCTCACTAGAAAAGTGACCTCCAGCTAATCCAGCATGTGCTAGTTCTATAATGGGAATATATTCATCTTCATTTGCACAAAGACGCAAATGTTGATCCTTACCTCTCTGATACAGTTGGTTGCAATAAGAGCATAGTCTCTTGATTTATTTTCAATTGCTCTTTGATGACATTTACTCATATCCTCAGGACATGTTCATCTTGATAAGTAAGTAACTAGACAGTTACTCCACTTAAGAACAAGTGATATTTGGAACAATGTTACATGAGGTATGGGTGCTTGTTTTTTGACATTGAGGATAGTTTTTCACAAATGAATGAACATCCCTCCTTGGCCAAAATACTCAAAGTCTTAAGATCCGTTGCATAGTTTGGTCTTTCGCAAAGTGAAGTCCTACTATGGTAATATGTGCTTGACTTAGTTATTGGGTTTTTTCTTCAGGATTAATGCAATATTCCATCTCGATTTCTTTTGTACAATTTTCCAGTCAGTAATTGATACATAGCCAATTGCTCAATTAATCCAGTTGTAAAAGGAAGTGGTATTTGTGAATCCACTTGAGCTATGGTCATCAAGGATACCATATTTTTTGACCATCGAGGTATCATTTCCATGGAGAGTAGATATGCATCTAGTAGATTATCGTCTACCCCCTTAGGTGGTTCTCTTGAAACAATCCTTGACAAATGATCCGCTCTTTGATGAGTGGTGCCCTTTTTCACAACTACAGTGAAGTCAAATTTCAAAAGAATGATGAACCATCTCACTATTCTTCCTGTGTTGCATGTCTTATTGACCAAGTACAATAAGGCTTGGTGGTCCACAAAGAACATAAATTTGTTAGCTAATAGGTAATGTCTATACTTTTTGACGACATAGATCATTCCTAATCCTCCTTCCCTTTCGGTGGTTGTGTAGTTTTTCTCCGCCATATTCAACTATCTGCTAGCATAAGAAATAGGAAAATCAATTTTCCCATCTCTTGGTTGAGCTAGTATACACGCGATGGAAAAATTGGAAGCATCTACATGTATGTGGAATATTTTATTCCAATCTGGTGCTTTTAATATTGGAGCTGAAGTGAGAGCTTGCTTAAGCTTATGAAGGATTCTTCATATTCATCAGTCCATTCAAAGAGTGTTATCAAGCTATACATGGGTTTTGCAATTATAGCGTACATGTAAATGAACCGCCTGTAATATCCACAATGTCCTATGAAGGCTTGAACCCCTTCATTGTTGTAGGTCTAGGCAAATCAACAATAACATGAATTTTATCCATATCAGTAGCTATGCCATTTTTTGACACTATATATCCAAGATTTTTTTCTTGTCTACCCATGAATGTGCACTTTTTCAGAATTTAAGCAAATCCTATAAAGTCTACAATTTTTGAATACCTTTTTGAGGTGTTCAAAATGATTAGCCCGGACTGATGAATGTACACATAGATCATCCAACCCACTTCAGTTGCAAAGGCAGTTTTATGCTAATCCTTGGGGTCAATGAAAAGTTGATTGTATCCCAAAAAGCCATCTAGAAAATTGTAAGCTTCTTTTCCTGCAGCTCGTTGTAAAACATGCTCAGTGATGGGAAGAGGAAATTTGTCTCTAATGGTAGCTGCATTCAATTTCTTGAGATTGACGCACACTCTTAATTTTCCATTTTTCATGGGTAGTACCACAATTGGAGACACCCAATCTGTGTGTTCAATTTCATAAATAAATTTGGCTTCCTTTAGCTTTTCAATCTCTTCTTTGATCTTCCTGGCAAATGTTTCATTATAAGTGTAGGGCCTTTGACTGCTTGGTTTGGCATCATCTCTCATAGGTATGGCATGTTGATAGATTTTTGGATCAATACCCTTGAGATCCTTATAAGACCAAGAGAATATATCTCGGTATTCTTTTAGTAAGCTTAACAAAAGCTCTTCTTCTTTGTCCGTTAGGTCATTTGCAATGTAGGCAGGTCTAGGCTCTTCTCTTGGTTCGGTCAGATCTATCTTTTTTGCATTTTCAGGTCCTCCTCAATGGTTTCCATTTCAGTTGTATATATCTCCTTTAGAGCTTTCTTTAACTCTTGATACTTCTTTTTCCATTCAACTCGTGTCACGGCCAAGTCCTTGTTCTGGTATTTAGGTTTTACTTGAGTTTCCTTTCCCGTTTTTCTGGATGTTTTTGATATTTCTTGCTTTTCATTTAAAGGATATCTACTAGTGATTTTGTCCTTGATGCAATCTTGTGCATCTATCTGCATCAGAAACTGTGTTCTACTAGAGACTGATGGCATATGTTTAGCTTTCAAGTTCTCATGTCTCTTTTTCTTCTATACCATTTTTGTCTTCTTGGTTTTTGGTTTGAAAAATAAAAAAACTTATCCTCCCCTCCTTTCATGAGAGTAGTTTAGCTCTCACATGTTCTTTTTCCGACCCCGAATCATCTGAGGTAGCTGAATGTTCTTCTAACTCATCTCTTGCATCATAGTAGAGGTCTAAAAAGACTTGTTGAGCCTTCATTAAGTCCTTGGGTTCTTGAATGTCGTCTTCAATGTGAAGGGTTGAGATCATTTGCATGGGAATTATGTCATAGCTGTCCTCATTGCAAAATTGAGTAGGCATAGACGTATTTACACATACATCCATTGTTGCTAAAATTTGAGTCCACTCAAATGGCTAAAACAAATGATCTAGAAAGAGTTCAGGTACATAGGCTTCGTCTGTGCAATCCCTTTATAAGATACATTCTTCTCCTTTTAAGCTCCCATTTTTTGAGTCTCCGCACATCCAAATAGGTGTGTCTTTGTTCATCCAAGATGGAAGTTTAGTTTCAGCCGAAGAGACCGAGTCAAATTCTTGAATGGTTTTCATGACATCTCTATAAGTGTGATCTTTTAGATCAACCCCTGTTATTGATCCCACTTGCTTCACGTACAAATAATTCTTTCCCTATTCCTGGATAAGTTGTACTTGTCTCATGAAAGGTCTTCCCAAGATGATTTCATAATTGAGTTTCTTTCCAAAGTCCACTATGGGAAAAGTGTGTTGATAATCAATCCCACAGGAATTAACTATCACTTTTTCAAGCAATCCTAAGGGTCTTTCGATATATCCATTAGCCAATTACAATTTCATTTGAGTTTGTCTAATGGTTGGTTGTCCCCATGATTCCCATACTGCTTTTGTGGCTATGGCTATGCCTACCCCACTATCCAGTATTCAGAGTTGGACTCCCATCATTAATCTCTTGTGAGGTCCCTGCCCCTTATCGAGAGGAGCGGTGTACCTTTGATAGGTCTCCAATCCTGAGAAGGAAAAACCAACGGACATTGCCTTAGCTACTACGTAGCCACGGGCATGAACCGTTAGTGAAGGATTGGTCCTATCTCGCTATGGCGGAGCGTGACCACTATAACCCTATCTAAAAACTATCTATAATCAATTATACCTAAAAGTATAAATCTTAGAGTGACCAACCTGTGCGCTTTTTTCCCCATGTTTCAGAAGCACAGCCGCCAAGGTTTGTCTCTTTTAAGATTTATGACTAAAAAAAAAAATTCTAGCATTGGAAAGTTACCCGACTCATTGGGTCCACCCGTCCATAGAATGATACCGTCGGGGTATCATTCTCCCACTTTCCACACCACACTCACCCTTCTTTTGTTATCTAATTACTACCACACTGTTTAAACATACATGTTCCTTTACTTTATTTATGATACTGGTTCGTTAAAACAGCCCTTCAAACAGTATTACAAACAATTGTCAAACAAGAAGTCATCCAATTTTAAACCAACAACCCTTGGATTAGGTTCACTCAAGAATCTCTACTGGTGCTATTATGTCCGATCGGTATATACATTATTTATAAAAACCCTTGTCCTCATGAGCGTCCCATACCGCTCGACAAGTACTCGTTGTGCTAATCTGGACGTACTCCCGTCACAGCAACAACGGTGCCAATCTGGGCGTCATCCTCACGCCACGGCAAAACAAAACCGCAGTATCCAGCTGGGCTAATCTGGGTGTACTCCCACCACAGCATCAGCGGTGCCATCCTGAGCGTCATCTCACGCCTCGGCAATTGCCACATAATACCAGCGCTAATAAGTAGAGATACTTGAGAAAAACCATACCGAAGGTTTTGGACAAACATTCTTTCCTATAGCAACCAGTTTAACCAGATAATCTTTCCTACTTGTCAAACATATGACGCGTTTCTTGGGATTAAGCCCCGTGGTTTCGGTCCATTTTTTCTTTTCATAAGGTAAATAATATATTCCTATGGTCTCGCATATGCAATGATGCATAACTTGAAACTGCAATACTAACCTGTACCATAGCTCCGATTGGTCCGATTGGTGGAGACATAGCATTTTCTGAAGTCGCGGAGCGGAGCGTGGGTCGACTCTCTCTCTCACACACACACAGCTTACACAGTACACAGTACGCAGAGATCTGTTAGAAGGGTTATCACCCAAATCCTTAGTATTCACAAAGAATATGTTAGTATATACAAAGAGTTAGAGGTAAGTGAGTTAGGCGGGCGGCCGGCCATATCCGCATAAGAGGCCACTTGGGCTTTAATCCCAACAACCTCCCACTTAAAGTCCAATGTGGCACTTTAAGTAACTGTAAATCTATGAACATAAATGTACAAAGATTTACATGGCTGCCATCTATCCAATGCCCAATAACTCACGACAATGCACAAAGCCCTCTCCTGGAAGTCCCTTTGTGAGTAGATCAGCAGGATTGTCCTTGGTGTGGATCTTCAGCAGTTGTATCTGCTTGTCTTCAAGTACTTCCCTAATGAAGTGATACTTCACATCAATATGCTTAGTCTTCGAATGGAACACTGGATTCTTTGCCAATTGTATAGCACTTTGACTATCACAATATAACTCTGGCATATCTGCATTGATTCCCAAGTCTGCAACCAATCTACCAAGCCAAATAGCTTCTTTGCATGCCTCATTTGCTGCAACATACTCAGCTTCTGTAGTAGACTGCGTAACACAATCTTGTAATCGAGATCGCCATGATATGGCACCTCTAGCCAATGTAAAGACATAGCCTGATGTAGATCTCCTCTTATCCAAGTCTCCTGCATAATCTGAGTCAGTGTATCCTCTGACACTCAAATCCTGACTACCATAGCATATGCGCATACTCTTTGTATGTTTTAAGTATCTCATGATACCTTTCACTGCCTCCCAATGTTTCTTGCCGGGATTTGACATATATCTGCTAACCACTCCCACTGCAAATGCAATATCCGGACGTGTAGCAATCATTGCATACATCAAACTACCCACTGCAGACGCATATGGAATCTTATCCATTTCAGCCTTTTCTTCCTCAGACACAGGACAATCTTGTTTGCTAAGTTTCACATATGGTGGCAATGGAACACTCAATGCCTTTCCCTTCTCCATATTGAAACGTTGCAAAACCTTGTCAATATACTCTGTTTGAGATAACCAAATCAACTTCTTTGATCTGTCTCTCTCAATGCGCATACCAAGTATATGACTTGCCTCACCCATGTCTTTCATGTCAAACGATTTTGCCATCTTTGACTTCAAAGCTGAAATTTCTTCCAAGTGTTTGCCAGCAATCAACATGTCATCCACATACAAAATAAGGATCAGCCAACTGCCATCCTTAGCCTTCTTTGTATATAGACAGTGATCGAACTCACTACGTTTGTAGCCTTGAGAAAGCATAAACTGGTGGAACTTATGGTACCATGCCCTCGGTGATTGTTTTAAGCCATAAAGACTCTTTAACAACTGGCAGACCAAATGTTCCATGCCTTTCTCAACAAACCCTTCTGGCTGCTGCATGTAAATTTCCACATCTAAATCACCATGCAAGAACGCTGTCTTGACATCCATTTGGTGCAACACCAAATCCAATATAGCAACCAATGCAAGAAAGCATCTCAATGTAGTCATCTTGACCACTGGAGAGAAGACTTCATCAAAGTCAATGCCTTGTTCTTGCTTAAAGCCCTTGGCAACAAGCCTTGCTTTGTACTTTGGCTGACTATCATGAGCGGTGATCTTATACCTGTAAACCCATTTACAAGGTAGAGCCTTTTTGCCCTGTGGTAATTTAACCAACTTCCATGTCTGGTTTTTATGCAGAGCTGTCATCTCTGACTGCATGGCCAACTGCCATTTTTTCGAGTCAACCACTTGTAATGCTTCCTTGTAACAAGATGGTTCTCCGCAATCTGTGAGCATGACATAATTTAGAGATGGCACATAACGATCAGGTGGTTTGGAGACACGCTCAGAACGTCTCACCACAACTGATTCTGCCTCTCTAGCCACTATAGGCTGTTCCTGAGCCTGACCATGCTGTCTTGATGTGCTAGCACTAGGTCCATCTTCCCTGAAGACAACTCTTCTGATCTCCTCTGTCTTCTCTGGCTTAGCGTGAAACTTGGCTTCATTGAAATGCACATCATTGCTACGAATAAGTTTTCTGAACTCCTTAGGAATATGGCTATAAGCTTCACAACCAAAGACTCTGAGATGCTTATACGAAGGTGCCTTGCCTGTCCATAGCATCTCGGCCACTGCACTCTTATCCAGAACCCTACTAGGAGACCTGTTGAGCAAATGGACTGCTGTAGCCACTGCTTCCGCCCAAAATCCATCAGGCAACTCAGCATTTGACAACATGCTTCTGACCTTCTCTTGTATGGTCCTATTCATACGTTCTGCAACCCCATTCTGTGAAGGATTATATGGTGCAGTAAGTTCCCGCTTAATCCCTTTTTCTTCACAAAAGTCTTGAAAAGCTTTGGAAACGTACTCTCCACCATTGTCAGTTCTCAAGCACTTCAGCTTCTGACCACTCTGATTCTCCACCAGCTGCAAGAATGTCTTAAAGACCTTGAGCACCTCATCCTTGTGCTTCAAGAAGTAAACCCATACTTTGCGAGAATAGTCATCTATGAATGTACAAAAGTACGCTGCTCCCCCTAGTGACAAACTAGGCATTGGTCCGCATAGGTCACTGTGTACAAGAGCTAACCGTTCGTCCCTACGATTCCTCTTTGATCTGTGCGGTTCCTGTGTTTGCTTACCATAAACACAATGCTCACAAAACTCGAAATCTTGAAATGAAAAGCCAGGCAAATAACCATAATGAGAAAGTATTTCCATTCCTCTTTTTGACATATGTCCCAACCTACGATGCCACAGTGACACACTTGGCTGCTCAATCACATTAATTACATGGTTTTTAACCTCTGAAACATGTAAAGTGTACAGAGTTCCTGACTTGCTGCCATGTGCTACAGTCATCGAACCTTTGGAGATCTTCCAAGCGCTGTTCCCAAAAACTGTCACATAACCCGCATCATCCAACTTCCCTATACTAATCAAGCTCTTTCGGATTGCTGGAACATGTCTGACATTCTTGAGCCATAAAGAAGAGCCATTCTGAAACTTCAACTGCACATCTCCCACTCCAAGTATGTCACAAACCTGCTCATTGCCAAGTCTGACATAATCTTTAGTAGCCACATATGATGTAAACCACTCTTTGTGCGGAGAAACATGTAAAGATGCCCCTGAGTCGATAATCCAATCACTCATAGCATGTCCATCCTCTGCAGTCAAGAAAACAGAATCAAGATTGCTTGTAAGGAAGATGTCACCAGCTGCTATACCAGAATCACTGTCTGAACCAGATCCTGTGACATTCACCTCTTCAATCTTCACTGAACTCTTCTTTTCATCTTGCTCAGAACTCTTTGTTTTGCCTTTTTCTTGTTTCCACTTCGTACAGTCTCGCTTCATGTGACCCTTCTTGCCACAATGGTAGCATTCTATGTCATCCTTTGACTTCGAATCACGAGACTTACTTCGGTTTTGTGCCTTCTTACCCTTCTTCTCTTTAAACTATTGTCTCCCTCGAACGACCAAAGCACTATTGCCTTTGCCTTTGTCAATGTTCTTCCTGTTCACTTCCTCTGTGAGCAAGCTGCCTTCTACATTGGCACTTGTAAGACCTTCTGGCGCGACAGAATTACCTAACGCTGTACGAAAAGTATCCCAACTGTCTGGCAAAGTGATTAAGAGAAACATAGCCTTCACTGAATCTGGAAAGACTATCTCTTGTGTTGTTAACTGGCTGAAAATTGAGTGAAATTCATTCAGATGATTTGACATGGCTGTCCCTTCCTTCATCTTCAAATCCACCAATTTCTTGAGCCAGTAAATCTGAGAAGCAGCACTTTGTTTCTCGTACATATCACATAGCTTTTGCCATACGCCATACGCTGTAGTCTCTTCTACTACGTTGAAGTAAACATTTTCTGCCAGTGTCAGCATGATTGTGGAACAAGCTAACTCGTCAAGCTCTTCCCACTCATCTTCAGCCATACCTTCTGGTCTCTCCCCTTTGAGCTTCAGTGGCTTCACTTGTTTTTTCTGCACCAAAACCTGCCAAATCTGCTTCTTCCAGAATGGAAAGTTTGTGCCATCCAGCTTCTTTATGTTGTAAAGAGTCTCACTTTGAGAAGATGCCATATCTGCCAAACTGTTTACTCCTGAGAAAAATCCGGCAGAGTTTCCCCTGTAAACTGGCCTCTGTACACAGTAAACAAGCTATAATCAACAAGCTGAACACCTCTCCTCAGGAACTGTCAGTATTTTTGAAAATTTTTGACAGAGTCTCCCCTGTAAACTGAGCTCTGGGAACCAAAAGATAGCTCAAAAAACAATCATAAATAGCTGACCAGTGACAAATCCTGTAAGCATACACTGTCTCCTCTCTGGGCGATGACAGAACCTGTATCTGTCTCAAGACTGAACCCTGAACAATGCCTCAACGGCCTGACGCATAAGATGCAATCCAGTGTCTACACAAAGTCATACATCCTAAGGGATAAAAGTCGCCGAAGAGGATGCGTGTAGAGGGGAACTCCAGCAACCTAATCCACCTCACACTGGGTAACCCAGCCCCCAGTGCTTGGCTTCAAAAAACCTCACACACGACCCTCTCAGATGGCTCAGCAAACTGCCCAGAACTAGCATACATCCTATAATAGACCAATCACTGTCCTATGACCGCTGCGGCGGTCTGTCTGCTAGCGTGACTCACAATCACAGTACATCAATCTGCAATACATGCCAGTGGTGTCAAGCCGTCGTATGGCCACACCTCCCCTGGAACCTGGCAAGCACAAGAAGTAGCAATGCAGACTGCAATATATATATCTGATGATATATATGTGTACCTGGTCTATAGATGATGCTCTGAAGACGAATAAGTGATGTATGTCGATGTCGATATTGATGTCGACCACCTCCTGCTTGCCAATCTACACAAGACGGATTTCTTTGCGGCTGAAATCTATCTTCTGCTGTAGTGCTCAGAACGAAATTCTGAGGGCATAAACGGCTTCGAAAGGGGGGTAAAACTCCAGGTCGCCTGATGGAAACGCTCCCGGAACGCCGAGTGTGAATCTTCGAACTCCGGATCCAGAATCTGCCAGAAAAGTGCGCGCGCGCGCGATTGCGCAAATCCGCACTGAACCAAGGCTCTGATACCAATTGAAGTCGCGGAGCGGAGCGTGGGTCGACTCTCTCTCTCACACACACACAGCTTACACAGTACACAGTACGCAGAGATCTGTTAGAAGGGTTATCACCCAAATCCTTAGTATTCACAAAGAATATGTTAGTATATACAAAGAGTTAGAGGTAAGTGAGTTAGGCGGGCGGCCGGCCATATCCGCATAAGAGGCCACTTGGGCTTTAATCCCAACATTTTCCGCAGGGATTCCACCGTTACTTGTACCAGCTTCATGATCATTAGTGCCTTGTGTTCGAGCACGCTTTGGAGCCATTTTTTTGTACTACACTTATGTTATACACTTAGAACTTTAAATTAGTCAATTTTCCTAGTAATCTCCTTGTTTTCAAAGAGAGTCTGTAATTTGAATCCTCGCCAACTCGGATTCACACTTAGTGTTGTTGTTCTACATCTAATTTCTATACACCAAATATTTGCTAATCTTAATTAATAAATTAAGTGTGTAAATTATGAGTGAAAGTTTAGGAATGCATTACTTTTATGCTTGACATTTCTAATCCAATTCTAACTTCAATTCTATACTTCAACTAAATCAATTTTTAGTATTATTCAAAATTCTATTTAACCTAATTGATAATAACACTGGTGAATGAGAATTTCATCATGTATGATAAGAATATGATGAGTTCTCTTATGTATTAACTTTCAATTAACAATATATAAGTTAATAGTGAAGATGTACTAACTAGAGAGAATAGGTAAACTTAGAGAGATTAGAGTAAGAGAAAACATACACACACATCTTTTCTAAAGTTAATTGAATCTCCCCAATCTATTAGAGAGATTAGAGTAAAAGATAACACACACACACACACACACACACACATCCTTCTTAAAGCTAATTGAATCTTACTAATCTATTAGAAGATTAGAGTAATAATAGATAGCACACACACACACACATAACTAATTGAATCTTACTAATCTATTAGAGAGCTTAGAGTAAGAGATAGCACAGACACACACACATGGCTAATTGAATCTTACTAATCTATTAGAGAGATTAGAGTAAGAGATAGCACACATACACACATATCCTTTTTAAAACTAATTGAATGCTCAATTAATACATACCTTATTAGTCCACTAGAGTTTTTGCTCTCTTAGTGGTTTGTGGACGCCTTCTCTCTAAGAGAAGTGGCAGCACTTCGTGAGCGCTATAGAAGTAATCTCTATGCCCAAAGTGTGAGCATGGATGCTCTATTTATAGCAGAAAGAAAAACGTCCAACTTTTTTTTTTCAAAAAAAATGTATTTTAAAATTTTTTTTTAAAATAAAAAAAATAATTTTTTATTTTTTTATTTTTTTTTCAAAAATCATATCCGCGTTTTTGGTACCCTTGTGGTGCCCATGAGTTTGACCACTTTGTCATTATCATCAAAAGATAAGGCCACTCCTTTCCATGTGATAGTGTGTCCCACTTTGTCCCCTCCTATGTGATCCATGTGCCTTCATTTGTCATCCCTATGTATTATTTTATTTATTTCCTTGATGATAATTTACTTTACATTTTTAAGTTAAACTTTACAGTCTTATATTAACTTTACAGTAGTAAAAGAAAATTCTACAATCAGTAAATAAGTCTTGCAATAAGTTAGTTAGTGATTCATATAGCTAAACATGTCAGAATTTTGTAGCGTAAATTTTAAATTCTAGGTTTTCTCAACCTACGATTCATAATTTGAACTTGAATATCTTAAATAATGAGTGATGGTTAAAAAAATTCAATTGCGTAATAGAACTTGTGTGAAATTTGAAAGTAGAGACCTTACAATCTTCCCAACTTAGAATTTGAGATGTCCTCATCTCAAGAACAGTGAAGGGTAATCCTTAAGAAGGGATGTCTCATCTTCCCAAGTAGCATCTTCTATAGGGAAATCCTTCCATAAGATAAGATGTTCTTTGATGGATCTATTCCTAAGCTTTCTCTCTCGAGTTTCTAGGATAGTATCAGGCTGGAGTTGTAGAACATCTTGAGCAGGTAAAATGATTTGCTCATCATCAAGGACATGGTCAGGGTTATATACATAAGGTTTTAACAGACTTACATGAAATACATCATGCACTTTGAGATGAGAAGGGAGTTTTAGTCTATAAGCTTGATCACTTACAACCTTGATTATTTCGTAAGGTCCACAATATCGGTAGCTAAGCTTCTTATACCTTCCGAGAGATAGATTGCTCTTTTTGGGCTTTACTCGTAAGAAAACTTTGTCACCTTCTTTGAAAATCCGATCAGATCTTTTTAAGTCGGCGTACTTCTTTTGTCGATCTTGAGCCGCTTGAATATCCCTTCGAATAGCTTTGGTTTGAGCTTCCATTTCTTCAAGCATTTTCTTTGAGGCTTCTACCCTTATAGTGGGGTCAGAAAAGTTAAGAGGTGATAAACATTCTTGACCATAAAGAGCATTAAAAGGTGTCATTCCAATACTTCTATGAGTAGAGGAATTGTATGCATACTCTACCAAGGGTAGGTATTGAATCCACTTGCGAGGTTCTCTATTGCAGTAGGCTCTAAGGATGTCTTCAATTACTTGATTAACTCTTTCAGTTTGGCCATCAGTTTGAGGATGATAAGCAGTACTAAAACATAATTGGGTTCCAATAGCTTGAAACAATGATACCCAAAACTTTGAAGTAAACTTGGCATCACGATCACTGACAATCCTCTTGGGTAAACCATGAATTCTGAAAACCTCCTTCACAAACAGACGAGCAATATCTGAAGCTGTAAAGGTTTTCTTGACTGGGATTAAGTGAGCCACTTTAGTAAGCAAGTCGACTATGACCATGATTGAATCATAGCCAGCTTAGACAGAAGGAAACCCGGTGATAAAGTCCATGCTAATACATTCCCATTTCATTTGTGGAATATCTAAAGGATGTAATTTACCTGGCATCTTTAATCTCTCTGCCTTAATCCTTTGACAAGACAAACACTGCTTGACATAACGAAGGACATCACCCTTCATACCTTGCCAATAGTAACTTCTGCGAATTGCATTGATGGTTTTGGCATAACCTGGATGTCCTGAAGTTGGGCCATCATGTGCTTCATATAGGATAGCATTCCTTAGGGTAGAATCCTTAGGTATGCATAGTCGATTCCTATAGTAAATTTTTCCGTCTTCTAAGGAGTAATGTAGAGGTTTAGGCTGATTTGATGATACCCTCTCTTCACGTAGGATACTAGCAAGCATCTGGTAATCTGCATCTCTGACAGCAGCATAGGAGACCTTGTCTAAAATAGGGTTGTTAGCCATGGAAATTGCCCCCAGAAAAGCTTTACGGCTTAGGGCATCTGCCACAACATTATCCTTTCCTGGTCTAAATTTAATATCAAAATCATATTCGTGCATGAGCTCTATCCATGTCCTCTGTCTCATGTTAAGGTTAGGTTGGGTCAAAATCCACTTAAGACTCTTGTGATCTGTTACCAACTGGAATTTGCGTCCCAATAGATAATGTCTCCATAGCTTGAGAGCATGAATAACTGCTAGCAATTCTAAATCATGTGTAGCATAATTCACTTCATGAATCCTAAGCTTACGAGAAGTATAAGCTACAAGCCTTCCTTCTTGAGTAAGGACTCCTCCTAATGCAAGGTTACTAGCATCTGTGATCACCTCGAATTCTTGGGTGAAGTCTGGAAGTTTTAAGAGAGGTTCTGAAGCAAGATACTCCTTAAGCTGTTTGAAGCAAGATTCATGTTTTTCTTCCCAAAGTATCGTTGCTCCTTTATTTAGCAAGTCGGTTAGTGGTGCAACTTTAAGAGCATAGTCCTTTACAAAGATCCTGTACCACCCTGTGATACCTAAGAACCCTCTGACTTCGGTTTGTGAAGTGGGTTGAGGCCATTCCACAATATCTTTGACTTTGTCAGGGTCAACAGAGACTCTTTCAGGTGAAATGATAAACCCTAAGTAACAGACCTTAGGGGTAAAGAAGGTACATTTGCTTTTCTTTGCATACAGCTTATTTCGGCGTAAAAGCTCTAACACTTTCCTAACATGTCCTTCATGCTCTTCCTCTAATTTGGAATAAATTAAGATATCGTCAAAGAATACTAGGACAAAATCATCCAAGAATTCTCTAAAGATATCGTGCATCAGACGATTGAAAGTTGCAGGAGCATTCGTAAGTCCGAAAGCCATTACTGTAAATTCGTAATGACCATAACGAGTGTTGAAAGCTGTTTTGGAGATATCAGCCTCCTGGATTCGAATTTGATGATAGCCAAATCGAAGATCGATCTTTGTGAATATTTTGGCTCCATGTAATCTGTCCAGCATCTCATCGATACGAGAAATTGGATATTTATTCTTGATGGTAACCTGATTTAAGCCCCTATAATCTATGCAAAGTCGAAGAGAGCCATCCTTTTTCTTTTGGAAGAGAACAGGTGCACCCCATGGAGATGTACTAGGTCGGATAAACCCTTGCTCAATCAACTGCTTGAGCTGCTCCTTGAGTTCTATAGCCTCTGGAAGTGACATCTTGTACGGCGCTCTTGAGACTGGTTCACTACCTGGAAAATTTTTGATTTCATGGTCTACCTCCCTAGGTGGTGGTAGTTCAGAAAGTTCACTGGGGAAAACATCCGAAAATTCTTCTAGCCACATTGGTTCAGGGTTGGAAGAAGATTTTTCTACTTTGTTTAGCTTGACTAAAAAAATTTGTTGACCCTTGCGTAACCCTTTCAAAAGACGATTAGCTTTGACTAAGTAAGCTTTTGGTCGTCCATTCTAGCCTTGAATAGTGACTTCTTGACCTAGGTTGTCCACAAAAGTAACACTTCCTTGGGCACAATGGATATTGGCATTATGACTGGCTAACCAATCCATTCCAAGAATTTCGTCATAGATTCCTATGGGTAACGTTCGAAAAGTAGCAGAAGTAGAGTATTCTCCCAACTTGAAATCTATTTTGCCCACAGTGTACTGAGATAACACCTCCTTTCCATTGGCTAATTCAACTCTCATCTTTCTTGTAGGATGTTGATTAAGTCCTAACCTCCTTTAACATTTAGGTGACAAGAAAGAATGAGTACTACCACAATCAATAAGAAGCTCAAATTTTTCACCTTGGTGAGTTGCAGGTGTTTGAATGACAGCATATTGTTGTCTTGCTCTTGGGTTATCAATTGCAGCATGTAGAGTTGCTCTTTCCTCTTGTTCTTCTCCCAATGTTGGTTCTCCTATGATAGCATTGACTCTGGCAGCCATTTCGCGCCCTCGACCTCGTCCTCCATTTCTTCCTCCACGATTTATTATTTGTCCTCGTCCTCTAGCTCGATTAGGTGTATTTGTTGCGGAGACTCGCCTCGGACATATATTCCTAAAATGTCCTAGCTCGTTGCATTCATAGCATCTCAGATCTGCATTTTGAGCTCCATTTGCTGAAGCTGCAACTATTGGATGAGTTTGGTGAAATGGGTAAACTTGCCTTTGGTTCCACATCATAGGCCGTCCTCTCCTTCCAGCATTCCTTAAATTTCCATTTCGTACCCTTTGAGAGTTTGACATCTCTTTAGCT
Organism: Adiantum capillus-veneris; assembly: GCF_014529385.1. Lineage (NCBI taxonomy): Eukaryota > Viridiplantae > Streptophyta > Polypodiopsida > Polypodiales > Pteridaceae > Adiantum > Adiantum capillus-veneris. The sequence continues at coordinate 134,694,020 of NC_140942.1, read as the reverse complement.
AAGGGTTTAGCTCTTAAAAGAGCATCTTGCAAATTTTCAGGCCTCATAGCTTCTAGACGTGTATTTAAAGGAGAATTTAGCCCTTGGCAGAAACGGGCTACTTGTTGATCTGCGGTCATTGGCGGAGCATAGCGCCTAAGAGTTACAAATTTGGAGTAGTATTCTTCCACTGTAAGATGAAACTGACGTAAGTTGAAGAATTCATTCATCTTAAGGGATTCGTGTGCAGGTGGAAGATAACGTCCTTTGACAGCATACTTAATGTCTTCCCAAGTTTGAGTGTTTTGAGCTACTTGATTATCTTTGCAGTGTTGTTTCCACCAAAGCTTGGCATCCCCCGTGAGACGAAACATAGCCAACATTGCCTGGTTATCGGGAGTAGTACCAGCAGCAACAAAATAATCCTCCATCTCTTCGAGCCACACTTCAGCATCGCGCTCAACTAGGGCTCCTTCCCCTTTGAAAGAGGGAAGTTTAGCTTGCTTGAGAAGTAGCTTTTTCTCTTGAAGAGATGTATACACCGCACTCTGTGCAATATAGATTAAGTGAAACTTTATTGGATACTCTAACTTTAATCCACTTTAAGGCAAGACTTGATCAGACAATAATACAAACAAAAGATAATATTAATCCAAACTTTATTTATATACACATTATTTACTACCAAGGTTGGTAGTCTTTAGGTACAACGATTGTAATGTCTCTATATTTTGAGTTTAGTGACTACAAAAGGATAGGCTAAAGGATCAAAATAATAAGTTTCCTTTGACCCTTGAAATCTACGAGATACACATATGGGTCGAATCCTACCACCATGGATAACTTTTGTAACTTGGTTATAGACCCATTGAGTCTGAGATATCTTTTCTCCTCCCAAGGTAATGGTAGCATCTGGATTCTTAGTACCAATGAAAAGATACACTTCGATGACTTTTAACTCCTCTGCCCAACGAAGTTTCTTAAGATTGGTATCCATGCACCATATCTTATCAGCATCGATGGTATAGATTCCTCCAGATGGACTCCAGTTGATACCCCATACTCTATGCACCCTTGGAATAGGTGGTGCAAACACCCTATCCAAAATCATCATCACCCTTTTTCGAAACTGATAATTTGGTGATTGGCATGCATTTTCAAACATGATGGTGAACACCTGGAATTTCTGGTAGGCTGAATGAACATCTTCCTGTACCAGGAAAGTTCAGTCTTCAATACCATATAAAAACTCAAAACAATTTTTCTAGGTTCTTCTATTATTTCAAACATTCGCATCCTTCAATATCCAAACATCAATCTGAAAATATCCCCAAGCTTTAACCTAGGGTCTGATACCAGTGTGAGGTCCCTGCCCCTTATCGAGAGGAGCGGAGTACCTTTGATAGGTCTCCAATCCTGAGAAGGAAAAACCAACGGACATTGCCTTAGCTACTACGTAGCCACGGGCATGAACCGTTAGTGAAGGATTGGTCCTATCTCGCTATGGCGGAGCGTGACCACCATAACCCTATCTAAAAACTATCTATAATCAATTATACCTAAAAGTATAAATCTTAGAGTGACCAACCTGTGCGCTTTTTTCCCCATGTTTCAGAAGCACAACCGCCAAGGTTTGTCTCTTTTAAGATTTATGACTAAAAAAAAAAATTCTAGCGTTGGAAAGTTACCCGACTCATCGGGTCCACCTGTCCATAGAATGATACCGTCGGGGTATCATTCTCCCACTTTCCACACCACACTCACCCTTCTTTTGTTATCTAATTACTACCACACTGTTTAAACATACATGTTCCTTTACTTTATTTATGATACTGGTTCGTTAAAACAGCGCTTCAAACAGTATTACAAACAATTGTCAAACAAGAAGTCGTCCAATTTTAAACCAACAACCCTTGTATTAGGTTCACTCAAGAATCTCTACTGGCGCTATTATGTCCGATCGGTATATACATTATTTATAAAAACCCTTGTCCTCATGAGCGTCCCATACCGCTCGACAAGTACTCGTTGTGCTAATCTGGACGTACTCCCGTCACAGCAACAACGGTGCCAATCTGGGCGTCATCCTCATGCCACGACAAAACAAAACCGCAGTATCCAGCTGGGCTAATCTGGGTGTACTCCCACCACAGCATCAGTGGTGCCATCCTGGGCGTCATCTCACGCCTCGGCAACTGCCACATAATACCAGCGCTAATAAGTAGAGATACTTGAGAAAAACCATACCGAAGGTTTTGGACAAACATTCTTTCCTATAGCAACCAGTTTAACCAGACAATCTTTCCTACTTGTCAAACATATGACGCGTTTCTTGGGGTTAAGCCCCGTGGTTTCGGTCCATTTTTTCTTTTCATAAGGTAAATAATATATTCCTATGGTTTCGCATATGCAATGCATTATGCATAACTTGAAACTGCAATACTAACCAGTACCATAGCTCCGATTGGTCCGATTGGTGGAGACATAGCATTTTCCGCAGGGATTCCACCGTTACTTGTACCAGCTTCATGATCATTAGTGCCTTGTGTTCGAGCACGCTTTGGAGCCATTTTTTTGTACTACACTTATGTTATACACTTAGAACTTTAAATTAGTCAATTTTCCTAGTAATCTCCTTGTTTTCAAAGAGAGTCTGTAATTTGAATCTTCGCCAACTCGGATTCACACTTAGTGTTGTTGTTCTACATCTAATTTCTATACACCAAATATTTGCTAATCTTAATTAATAAATTAAGTGTGTAAATTATGAGTGAAAGTTTAGGAATGCATTACTTTTATGCTTGACATTTCTAATCCAATTCTAACTTCAATTCTATACTTCAACTAAATCAATTTTTAGTATTATTCAAAATTCTATTTAACCTAATTGACAATAACACTGGTGAATGAGAATTTCATCATGTATGATAAGAATACGATGAGTTCTCTTATGTATTAACTTTCAATTAACAATATATAAGTTAATAGTGAAGATGTACTAACTAGAGAGAATAGGTAAACTTAGAGAGATTAGAGTAAGAGAAAACATACACACACATCTTTTCTAAAGTTAATTGAATCTCCCCAATCTATTAGAGAGATTAGAGTAAAAGATAACACACACACACACAGACACACACACATATCCTTCTTAAAGCTAATTGAATCTTACTAATCTATTAGAAGATTAGAGTAATAATAGATAGCACACACACACACATAACTAATTGAATCTTACTAATCTATTAGAGAGATTAGAGTAAGAGATAGCACATACACACACACATGGCTAATTGAATTTTATTAATCTATTAGAGAGATTAGAGTAAGAGATAGCACACATACACACATATCCTTCTTAAAACTAATTGAATGCTCAATTAATACATACCTTATTAGTCCACTAGAGTTTTTGCTCTCTTAGTGGTTTGTGGACGCCTTCTCTCTAAGAGAAGTGGCAGCACTTCGTGAGCGCTATAGAGGCAATCTCTATGCCCAAAGTGTGAGCATGGATGCTCTATTTATAGCAGAAAGAAAAACGTCCAACTTTTTTTTTTCAAAAAAAATGTATTTTTAAAATTTTTTTTAAAATAAAAAAAATAATTTTTTATTTTTTTAATTTTTTTTTCAAAAATCATATCCGCGTTTTTGGTACCCTTGTGGTGCCCATGAGTTTGACCACTTTGTCATTATCATCAAAAGATAAGGCCACTCCTTTCCATGTGATAGTGTGTCCCACTTTGTCCCCTCCTATGTGATCCATGTGCCTTCATTTGTCATCCCTATGTATTATTTTATTTATTTCCTTGATGATAATTTACTTTACATTTTTAAGTTAAACTTTACAGTTTTATATTAACTTTACAGTAGTAAAAGAAAATTCTACAATCAGTAAATAAGTTTTGCAATAAGTTAGTTAGTGATTCATATAGCTAAACATGTCAGAATTTTGTAGCGTAAATTTTAAATTTTAGGTTTTCTCAACCTACGATTCATAATTTGAACTTGAATATCTTAAATAATGAGTGATGGTTAAAAAAATTCAATTGCGTAATAGAACTTGTGTGAAATTTGAAAGTAGAGACCTTACATCTCTCTATCTTTTTTCCATAAATGTCCCTGGCCAGTCTTCTTCTATGAATGGAATTCCGTCAAAGGCATCTTCGCTGTCCGACACTATAAGTTCTTGTTCTTTAGTTTCAAGGTGAGGTTCTACCACCACTTTGGATTTCTCTTTACTGGTTCCTACCAGAAGCTCTTCAGGTTTTGCCATACTTTCGAGCTTGGGTTTTTGTTTTTCCAGCATATCTTGAGTAATTCTTACCAAACTGTGATAAGCTTCAAGCTTAGCTGCTTCCATATATGAAGAAGGATAGTTTTTCTATTTGTTTTTCATGTTTTGGCCCGCTTTAAGTTCCGCTTGGTAAGCTTCCAAGGCTGCATTAATAGGCTAAAAATTTTTGTCTACCAAGAGTGATCCTCCAGATTTCACAGTGGTTTCCTTGATTTCACTTCCAGTTTCTTTCACTTTTTCTTAGAATATTTTCTTTGCTTTTTCCTCGATTTCAACCCTTTGTTTCTGTTTTCTCATCTCATACCTCTTGCTTTTGCTTCTCTTGGTCTTTTGAGAGGAAATTTTAGTATTCTCCGAATCATCAGAGAAGTTATGCTTCTTTTTCTTAGCCTGGGCTCTGGTGATTACCTTGATTAGAACAATAGGTTTACTTTTGGATGAGCTACTCGGTATCACTTGGACTATGTTCACTACTATTTTACCCTTGTTTAAAGGAATTTTTGGACAATCTTCAGGGAAGTGTCCTCCCTTTTTGATGCAATAAGCTTCAACTGGCTTAAGGTTCTTGTCAGGCTCTGGGCATTCATTTTCCAATGATCATTTGCACCACAATTATGACAGTTTCCAATTCTTGGCTTGATCATGTGTCTTACCATAGGAGGTCTAACACCTTGATTAGCTACATAGTACATTGGTGCAAGCTCTGGTGTAGTATAAGTCACATGTTCTTCCATTGGTGGTGGATGTGAATTATACCAGTCTGCTTCTACCATTATTGTAGATGGACTAGGCTCAACATAGGGTGTAACATGCACTAGTGCTTGTTCATCTATGACTCCTTCTGAATGCATGTACTTTACAAGCACTGCATTATATCCAGGATATGGAGAATGTTGACCCAACACAGGTTGAGGTCTTTCCATACCCATCGGTAGTCTTTAAGCTGGGGTCATATTAGGCTAATATCTATACATGGCTTGTCCTTGTGGCCTCATAGGCGCATATTGAACATTCCCATCATACTTTGGTCGGTAATAGCACTCATTGGTCTCATGGTTGGTCAATTTACCCTCGATTGCACACCATTTTTGCTGTCTAATTGGTTGTCCCTGTTGAGATACCCCTTGCCCGTCCCCTCATAGGTGCTTCTTGCATGTTATTCATCATCTCATTCATCCTTTTGAGCATGTCTTTGATGGTTGTAAGCGGTGCTGCAACAACCGTTCCCACTTGTGCTGGTTTGGTGGATGCTATTTTCTCGCTTTGGTTATCTTTAGGGACATCTTCTTCATTGAAAATATCATAAATTGTCTCCTAAGTCAATAGCATCTGACACACACTCTTCTAGGGTCATATGCTTCTTGCTATATAGTATAGCATGAAGTTCTTTTTTTAGCAGTCCCTCTAGAAACAATGATACTAATCTTTCTTCCGCATGTATTTTTAGCTCTGGCATCTTGTAATGTATTGCTTCATTCTAGTTGCACAATCCCTAACAGACTCACCTTGTTTATGTTTGAAGCTATAGATTTGAGATACCTTATTGTGTTTGATCCCCGTTTTGGAACATGTAGCTACAAATCCTTGAGCTAATGTATTTAAGTCCATGATTGACCTTGGTGGAATGTTTTGGAACCATGTTAGTGCTTTTCCTTCTAATGTCATTCCAAACCCCTCAAATTGAGTATGAAAATCAAATATGCGTTCTGCTCTCAGAACTTTCTTAAAGCTCGCTAAGTGGTCATATGGGTCCCCAGATCCATTGTGTTTTCTAATCCATTTTTGAAAATCAGCTGGTCTGACACACGTCTATTTGGTTCAACTCTCAGTCTCCTGGCAGTTGGTCCTGTTCCGAGTCCTTCAAACCAGTCTATTGGAAATAGTGACTCATGTAGCCCTGGACTGGCTTTAGTGTCACCCGGTTTTCTTCGTGATGAGGTAGTTTTTTGGTTTTTTAACATTACTCTCAAAATATCTCTCGTGGAGTTCATCTTTTGGAATAGTTTCTGGTCCTTGCCCAATATCCAATCTCTTATTAAGTACCCTTGGTATTTGGTTTGTTCCACCTCTTCAGGAGCCATCATAAAAAAGTTATTGTTATAACAATCCCTAAACAGGTAGGTTGGTAGATCTGCTGAACCCTTGTCTTTGATTTTGAAGATATAAATGATCTTCATGGGTGTTAATTGTCCTGATTTGGCATGAGAAGTTCATAGAAGATCTTTGACGTTTCTATCCTCCCAATAGTATACTCCGATCCTAGGATTATCTGTACTAAGATGTTTCAAAGGCTTTAAATCAACTTGATTGTATCCCTCGAATTCTAAAGTCAGTGGTCCTTCTTTTGCTGCCATATCTCGAATTATAGTATATACCTCTAACCCCCATTTGTCTATCACGTCAGGGATTTCAACTTGTAAATACTGAGTTTCATTTTTATCCATACATTTTTCCTCGTTTGTTTGCCCTGATTTTCTCTTCAAACTCTATGTCATGGTCATCAATGCGAATGGCATACTCTTCATAGAAATCTAGGTAAACCTCAGCTCCATGGCGATTAGTCTTATAAAAAGAGAGTATGTGCTTATATCGCACTGTTGTTCCGGCTTTTGAACGAGTCGAATAGGAAGACATTTCAGATGTTGATTCTAAAAAGGTGTCTGAGACTTCTTCAAAGATAGTTTCCAAGTGCTCTCCTTGGTTCATGGTGGATACTCTACTAGCAGTCTCTCCAAATATGACTTGATTTGCTAGTATACGACCAGATCTAAGGTTTCATATAGACTTATGAAGCCCTGGATAGAGTACTTACTGTCGGATTGACTTGATTGCAACTTTTGTCAAGCTTTCAATTTCTTGTCTGCAACCTCATTCCTGTATCAATTTTAATCAAGTTAGCTATTCTTTCACAAAGACTGTACAATTCTTGCTAACTATTGCGACTGCTCTATGTGCATCACTTCAATTTGAGCTAAGTGAGTCAACAATTGAGACTTTCAGATTCTACTTTGTGACAAAAAGCCAAAGGACTAATCTGCAACCTGGAAACTGAGTGAACATGTATCAATTTGGATCCGATTGTACCCCTCAATTTTTTGCACTTTTTGGCTTGATTTGCTAAGTATGCAACTTGTTAAGGTCTCTAGACAAGTTTCACTAAGTTTGAACAAAATTTGTTCAAGTTATCAACTGTTTCGCATCCGTAGACTTAGTTTTCAAGAATCTGGCTTAAGTCTCAATTGTGTCATCCAAATTTCACCAAAATTGATTTGTGTGGTCTACTTGATATGCTTGACCTTGTGGTATACTCAAATATGTAAAAATATCAATTTTTGTAGCAGATGTAAATAATCTTGATTATTTAATCCTGCTATATTTTTTGTAATTTTTTGACACAATCTTAGCACAGATTTGTTAAGTAGCTTAACTTAAGCTCCCTAGCCAAGTTTCATCAAGTTTGGATAATTTTTGTTCAAATGGTCAACAGTTTGTGTCTGCAGACTGGCAGACTGACTTTACAAATTTGGCCACAATTTTCAATCAATGATTCAAATCTTACCAAATTTGATTTGTGGGCTCAATATAACATGCTAAAACTAATGGTATGCTGACTTGGTCAAAAAAGTTGAAAAATGGGACAAGTAAATAATCACGATTATTTACATCTGGCAAAGTTTTGCATTTTTTTGGTCAAATGAGCATGTACACTTGTTTATCAAATCAATATAAGCCTATAAGTCAAGTTTCACTTGGTTTGAACAAAATTTGTCCAATTTACAAAGTCAGTACAAAATTCAGTTTTTACCAAGTTTTTGGTCGGTATGGTGATCCAAATTCTATGGGCCTTTACAAAAGATGTTTATAAACATGCATAGAGTCTCTAGTATCAACATTGGTCACTTTTGAGCTGAAAGTAAATAATTGTGATTATTCACTTTAGACCTAAAATGAACACTTTTTTGAACTTTTTCACTAAACAGTCTTTTCATGAGCTATTTTAAGCCTCTGAGTCAAGTTAAAACTTAATTTGGCCTAAAATGTAAAAAAAAAAGTAAATAATCTGAGTTTTTGCCAACTCTTGAAATTTTTACCTTAATGCGTCCTTGAGCTTACCCACTGGTTTATATAACTTTTAAAGCATACTCTCCAGTCGAATTTAGTGGTTGACAGTCTTCTTGTGCTATTTCTAGCCGTAGACTTGAAATTCTGCAACTTCACATAAACACTCACAATTGATTCTTTTGGAGGGAGAAATGTTCTGAAATCTACCTCGGATTCTACTTACCCTATTCCTAGATTCTACTGCAATGGGGTTGTGGAAAGTGTCCACAAACACTCGTTTTCTTGTCGTTTATGGTTTTTTGAGCTTTGATCTTAAGACTTGTCTCGTCCATTAATCATTCTCAAAATCCTAATAACTCTACAATCCTACAATCCTAAAGGAACTTAGCAAGTACGACTTACTTCCAAGCTAACTTTACACAACAAAAACGACAATCTTAAGCTATGTGGTTTTAAAATGAAAGTTTTGACTCTAGGAGATCCTAGAGAAAGTTAAAACACAACTTCACAAGACGCTCATGTTTTTTTCTAGTTTAGGTCTCTTTGATCCTCGACAACGGCGCCAAATGTGGGACAGGTGTCTAACCTCACTCCTATCTTATTGCAGACATAGCGAGAACCACAAATATAATTGTCAATCCATGGGACAAAGCTGACTTGACTAGTGCATAGAGGCTACACGAGGTTTTCAATCTCTTGGAAAACAACAAAAAACTCCCATTTAACTCAAGCTACTCTCAAATGGTAGAAATCACCAAAAGCTAATCACTCATTGACAAATAAACCACATCCGTCACAGCATCAAACGACATCCAAATGTTATGAAACTTCTAGGACATGTTTATAAGGCCTAAGCACACATGCTTATGGTCTCAAATCTCACTTTAGGTCAAGTGAAAAAATCACGATTATTAACAGTAGTGGATTTTTGACCTAGTCGTTTTTGACCCGGAATGCATCTAAATGCTATCACAAGAATCATGCAACAGACATTGCTGATCCATGGTCACATGGTATAGGTCACACCCTTATAAAAAATATAGGAACATCCACCCTATCTTCCTATATAAGGAGAGGTCACCATCACAAAACCAACCGTTGTCATGTCATCTATTTTCAATGTAAATCACTTATCATGAACCATGCTTTAGATAGGTTTTTCTCTCACACCATCATACTTCTAATGATCAGCACAAGCTACAACTATCACACACCATTGGACTCTCTATCATGCTGCAACTGTAGATTTCTCTAAATCATCCAGTGCACCGTATGCATAAGATCTTGCTAGCACCATTGGCAAGGCTTTGTGGAGTGGCACATCCTGTAGAACCTCTATGGAAACATGCACTGGGTGAGTGAAGCAACATGGCGCACGTATTGACACCAAGCGCCTCTCACCACCATAATGAAGCTCTCCAATGTTGTAACTCAATTCACCCTCTTGTGTTCTTTAAAATATGCATATTTGTGTGATTAGTCGGATTCATGGTCCATGACAGCAGATTGGTGTGATAATTTTGGGTCTCTCTCCCTTCCCCCCTCACCCCATTGCCCTCTTATCCTTCACTCTTGCATGTGCCTCAACTTACCCATGAGTGGGAGGGTGGATGTTGAGGATGGGGAGCCATGGTGACCTTGGAGGCGTGCAATAGAAAACAAGAAGGAGAGAGAGAAAGAGAGAAGTTGATACACTATGATATTGATTGTGTGTATTCTTTGTAAAAAACCTTATAGATATAAAAGATTTTAGCCATGCGAACTCCACTTTTAACTGAAATTTCCTCTGCAAGCTTTAAGGCTTGTTTCCATGGGTAGACTAGGGATTGAAACCTAACACAAGGATCTTCTTCATGCTACCTACAATTTATAGGTTTGGGTAGATATGGGAAATTTTTTCCTGAGTTTCATGGTCATGAGGGTGAAAATGCAAAAACGTTTATTGAAGAATTTGAGTTTCAATGCTTGCTTATAACAAGCTTTTCTTGAGCACTTTCGTAAGGTAGAAGAACCTGACAGGGGATGGAAATCTATCAAAAGTCTTTTTCAAGGTGTGAATCAAAATGTGGAAGATTATGTGAAGCAATTCAATGATCTATGATGGGAGAGATGGAGCGTTGCTTTAGGGGCTGAAAATCCTCCCATGGAATTGAAGAAGAACAAGTTTCTTGAAAGTCTCAAAGCTAGTCTACGTTTCAAGGTAGAGTTGAAGCAACCAAGGACATTTGATGAAGCAATTGAGATGGCAAAGAAAAAAAGTGGAAAATGTAGTGTTTTAATCAAGGGGGATCCTAAATTTGGAGTAAGGATTATGCACCAACCACATGTACATACACAAAAGATACTTATAGGGAATAATGGATAGGTAGCTCATGGTGTGTATGATGCTACTTCAAGTGCCACTAAAGCGAGTCTTCACAAGGATATGTAAGAGATGGTGGGTCTTATGAAAACCATTAGTGTACATATGATGGGAGGTGGATTAAGAGGTGAAGGATATACTCATGGTCATGGCTATGGAAACTATGAAGCAGGTGCATGTGGTAGAGGAAGAGGCATATATGGTAGAGGGGATATGTTTTGATGCTATAATTGTGGTGAATGGGGTCATAAGAGCCCTCAATGTGACAAACCAAAGAGAATGGGTGGTGATATGTTCCCTCTTCCTTCACAGATTCCTTCTCGAGCTCAAGATTATGGTATTGATATTAAGAGGGAAGCAAGACCAAGTGGTTTGAAAATTGCAGAGAAGGACAATAGAAAGGTGGTAAGCATAATCCTTTGGAGAAGAATGAGGATTATTTAGGAGCTCTGTTCATGTCTATAGATAAGAGGGTTACAAGACATCATGACATGTGTGATGCAAGTCTTAGCCATAAAAGAGGGAAACAGGTTGAAACAAGTATAGATAAAGAGAAGAAGAGGAGAAAATCCAAGCAACATTACAATGCATCCAATTTCCTTTGGGAGAAGGGAAACCAAATTATAGCTTAAGGACTAATTTGCTGAACAAAAAGGATGATGTTACCTTTGAGCAAATCATGGAGATGTGTCCTAAGTTAAAGAGGCAATGGAAGTATGTGTTCAACCCTATGAAGAAGGAGCCTACTAGGGGGGCTGTGAGAGTCCTATCTTTGAATGAGCTACCTGATATATGTCCTACTATGGATGCATGGCATAAGAGGAAGTGCATTGGAGAGGCTTATATTGCTGGAGGTGCACATGTATGCGTTATCACTCAAGATACTGTATTAAAGTGGGACTCAACATGGTGAAGAATTTGGGTTTTTGTATAAATCTTGCAAACCAATCAAGGGTGAAGTGTTGGGAGATATAAAAATCTTGGAGGTGGATGTATTTGATGTTACAATGTTGGTCAATTGTCATGTTATGTTTGTGCATATTGGTGCATTTCCTCTCATCCTTGGAAGACCATGGTTACAAGAAACCAAAGCTATACAAGATTAAGGACACGATAACATCACTTTGTGGAATGAGCTGAATGTATTCAAACAGCTATTCCAGGTTGGTGATTAGAGTTATTTCACATTAGACTTAAGACTTCATAATAGAATTTAGAGTACTGAAAGACAAAACTGGAATTGAAAATGAACAAACATTAGAAAAGGTAATTGAAATTGGAATTGTATTATTCAAAGTTAGAACAATGTACAATTGGAGTAAGCACTAAAAGAGCTTTCAACGTAATGAGATTACAAAGTACACCAGCCAATGGCTCAAGATACAAGTAAGTGGAATATAGGATAGCATGACCCCTCCAAATGAAGTAATGGGTCCTATTCATAGTCTTCAAACTAGTGTTTGACTGACTGTGTACTATGTCAGTTATTGTGGTAACTGTCTCTGAATTGTTGCTTTTGGAAACTTCAGTCTAGCTTTTGCTAAAGGCCATTCCCACCTTTTACATTCCTCCTCTCCTTTCTTGAATTTTGGTGTGTACCAAAATTTTTAGAAAGCCTTAATTTAAGAACACATATTTGGAACACATGAACCATCATTTTCTTTATGAATCATCCTATAAAGTGCTTCTTGTTTCAACTGGTCCTTCCAAGCAATCTCTGAATTACCATGCTTTTGGAAACTTTAGTCCAGCTTCTGCTAAAGGCCATTCCCACCTTCTACATTCTCTAAAAATAGAAGGGGTGATAAGAAGAGGTTTGCCATGGCTAGCAAGAAATATTTGGATGCTAATTTTGATGAGAAAGATGATGAAGAGGAGTATTCAAGTGAACAAGAAGATAGTGGGGGTGATGGCAGTGAAGTGGAAGATAGCAACGATAGTGATGAAGATGTTTCTTCCTTGTTTCTTGAAGAAGAGCATGATGAGAAACAAAGGTTTCTTTGCCTTATGGAGAATGAGGATATCTCTAGTCCTTATGAGAAAATTGAAGAGCTGATGCAACCCAAGGTTCATGTTACGGCATAAGCCGCACAGTGCAGTCCTGCGGTCCTGCGGAGGTCTGGACATTGCGGACTAGGAGTCATGCAACTTTGGGGCAGTTATTCATAGGATATCATAAGATAGGACAGGGGTCTGCACCATTCCCGATCTGCGTTGGAGCAGCGGTTGTATATGGGGGGCATACCTGTCTTTGGTATTATCTCTAATGTTCATGTTATCAAATACATCTTCTCTCTTGTACTCTGTGTTCAGCTATATATCAATGAAGAAGGCAGTGTTCTACTTGCTGTAATCTGTCTTATGTTCTACCTTCCTGTATTTCGCTGTTTATATAATGTAAGACAGTGTGCAGGTAATCATTCCCGTAATGCTTATTGCTCCTCTGCAGACAATAGACATTACATCTGGCGACCACGATGTGCGATGGGCGACCTGCGGTGAACATGCATGCGCACTAGGTCGCAGGGTCCTCCTGACGCGGTGGTTCCAATTGTGGGGAGACGTCGGAGGAGAGGCGGTTCGGACGAATTCCTTTTTTCTACACCACAGTCTGAGGAACATGAATCTCCATCATCAAGTCCGATGCGTGGTAGACGCATTCGGTGTATGCGGCGTACTCCACATAGCCAAGCATGTCCTCCTACCGTGCATTCACCCTCACCTACCCATGTTGCTCCACCACCGTCTCCGGTAAGCAGTCCTGGGGTTTCGCCGCCATTGTCACCACCTCCTAGTGTTCGTCAGCTTTTTCTAGGAGGGGGTACACTTGGGCAAGGGACGATGGCAGAGCCTCACATTAAGTATAGCCGTTTTAGAGGTATTTCAAAGGAAGACTCGGATGCACATTTGCGACAATTCAATAAAGTGTATGGATTGAATCACCCTGGGGTGGTGATTCCTCTTCATCAACAATCAGTGTTTGAATCTATACTTTCAGGGAAAGCCGCCAAATGGTTGTCAGAATACCCTGATGATCACTTCCACACGTATGTCGAAGGATCTAGAGCATTCTTGCGATGGTTCAGAACGGAAAAGATCGTCCCTCAACATCTAGAAAAGCTTCGTGCGCTGCGTCAAAAGTCGTTGCCAGTGGAGGACTATGCTGCAAAATTTCGGATGCTTTTGCAGCGGGTACCTCAGGCACAAAGGCTAGCAGCCGAGGTGTTGAATGATTATTTTCTGCGCAGACTCAATAAGGATCTTAGAACTGCTATGGCAATAGTGGATAAGGTAACTACTCCACTGGATAATGTAATTGCCAGAGTTGTTGTATAGCAGAAGAAGCTTTGGAGGATACGGAATCCCCAAAGAAATCGAAGAAAAAAGAGCAGAGGAAATCTCATCGTAAGTCTCAGGGAAGTGGCAGTGATAGTTTGGAGTCGGCGACTGCAGATTCAGATTCCTCAGACTTAGGCAGCAACGATTCGAGGTAAGACTCGGAGGAGGTTACAGTTCAAAATTTGTCAATAAGTTGCTCAAGGAATTCTTCCCTTTCTTACAGACATTACAATTCAACTTAATGTCAAAGCAATAATTGATTCAAAGCATACTATCTTTGGATTTGACTAGTCTTGAGAAGGGTGAATATCTTGCCATGATACAACAATTTTCCAATTTATTCATCTATTATCATGAGGAAATTAGAGGCTTAAAAGGAGATTAAATCCACATTCCAATCAAGAAAGGAGCTCATTCCATACGCCAAAAGCTAAGAAGGATGGGACATTCAAGTGCAACTTAATGCTTTAAAGTAAGAGGTAGACAAGCTTCTCAAAGTAGGTTTTATATGTGTCGTATAAGTATTGCAGAATGGGTGAGTCATGTTGTTTTCACACCCAAGAAGGATGGAAAGTGGAGATTTTGTGTTTATTTTAAGACTGTAAACCCAACCATGAAGAGAAATCCATACCCTTTTCCTTTTATAGATGACATACTTGATTCTATTGCAGGGCATGAGAGGTATAGTGTATGTGATGGATTCTCTGGGTATTTTCAGCTCACCTTCGCTTCAAAAGATCAAAAGAAGACCATATTTAGCACACCATAGGGGTGCTTTTGTTATTGTGTGCTTCCTTTTGGTCTTATGAATGGCTGTGCTTGGTACCAAAAGCGCATCAATAAGTTGTTCTTTCCATTTCTTAGCAAGTTTGTGAAGGATCTTATTGATGAATCTTGTGTTTATAGCTCTAGAAAGGATCATTATGCAAATATTGGGATGTAATTGAAGCAATACAATGAGACTGGAGGCAAACTCAACCAAAAGAAGTTCATCTTGCTCAACCAAAAGTGAAGTTTTTTCGGCATATGATCTTCAAGAATGGAATTGAAGCAGATATGACAATATGAAGGCTTTGGTGCTCCTCCCATCACCTAAAGATACAAAGAAACTTTCTACTTTTATTCAAAAGGTGAAGTATTTGTCAAGATTCATTCCTTTGTCTTTCAACTTCTTTATCCTCTATAACAAGTAGAAAGGTTGGATCCTCTACAATGGACAAATGAATGTGAAAAGGTTTTTCACGGCATCAAAGAGGTTCTTGGCTCTCTTCCTGCTATCCAAGCTCCTAATTAGGACAAAGAGTTTTATGTGAATCCATTAGTAGGTGAGGATGCTATTGAGGCTATGCTTTTTCAACGAGGTAACAAATCCCACTACATGAAGCCTATCTATCATGCTAGCATGGTGTATTTAGCTGTGGAAATAGACTGTACAAAAGTGGAGCTCATCATGGTGAGTGTAATTTATACATGTAGAAGGTTTAGGAACTACCTTCTTCCCAAACCTTTCACATTTCTCACTAGCTTATACACTCTTCTACCTCAATTGGTGTGAGTAGCCTTACCTTACAGAGACTCATGAAGTGCATTGTGGAGCTATAAGAATTCCAATTCTCTTTTCTTGTTCAGGAGAGTATAAGGGCTACAATCGTTAATTTTCTTACCTATAAAGAAAGCCCTGAAGGAGGATGCTGTGAAGAAATAGAAGCTCCTGACATAGGCAATGCCTATTTATTGTTTATTGATGGGTCTTATAGAAAATCCCATGGTGAAGCTTTAGGAGGTATTTTTATTTATGTTCTTCAAGGTGCTTTGGTAACCAAAAGGAGTTTGAAGCTTACATCACAAAGTAACAATGAAGCTGAGTATGCTACTTTGGAGAAAGGACTACAAAGTTTGCCTTGAGCTTGGCATCCATCTTGTGAGGGTAAGAGGTGATGCTCTTTTGGTGGTTAAGCAAGTTCTCGAGGTGTGGCAAAGTAGGAATCCAAGGCTAAAAAACATGTGTTTTCAAGTAAAGAAACTTCTTAAGCATTTTGAAGTTTGGAGTTTAAGGCATGTGGATAGGTCTCAAAATGAATAAGCACATGGTGTAGAACAAGCTTCAATTAGCCAACTCTATGTGATAAAGACTGATTTGGGAAGGGAATATTTGGAAACGGAAGAAGAGTTTAAACAAAATGCATGCCAAAAAAAGAAAATAAGTGCACTTACATCGTTGTATTTTGTGTGTCTCCTTGATGCCTCTTGTCGCCGACAAAAGAGTTAATGCCGCCGCCAATGCTCCTTTGCCACCTCTTTCCGCCAAAAAAAGAGGTGCCACCGTCGCCAACGCTCCTTTTTCACTCTCTTGCCGCCGCCAATGTTTGCTTCCCTCCTCTGTGTGTGTGCGTGCGTGCGTGCACGTGTGTGTGTGTGTGTGTGTGTGTGTGTGAGAGAGAGAGAGAGAGAGAGAGAGAGAGAGAGAGAGAGAGAGAGAGAGAGAGAGAGAGAGAGAGAGTGTAACATTTAATGGCCTAGTAACTTGTGTGTAGCGGAAATTAGCATGAACATAGTGGGCATTTTATTAGAATAGATTCCTAATGAGAATTACAAGAGTGCTTCGGTGGAGAGAGCAACAAAAAGCATAACACCTAGTTAGATAGCATCAACAATACTTTCAAAAGAGAGAGAAATTAAGCTATTGACAACAGTTGAGGACCGGATTTGCATGGAGCTCGTCCCCCCTCCAAAAGGCTTTGTATTATGGTTTCTCCCATCAAGAGAGACATTGTACAATACAATTCTTTGTGTTCCTTCAAGACTAGCTAGTGTAATGAAGATGAAAGCTTCATGCACTAAGCAAAACACTTAACAAACACAACTTTAATTATCCCCGTTCTCAGACCCAAGACCTCACACACCTTCGAAGATGGTGAGAGCTAGCAGGGTATGAGAGTAGATTGAGAGGAAGAAGCAGTATCTTACGAGAAAGATGTACATCTCCTCACATAATCACTCATATTAGCATAGCTTAGCTTAGTAATTTTCTTGGTAGAGGAGATGAGCATGCATTGAAGCTTGGATCTTGGTTGGATTTGCATCCACATGCCAAGAGAGTGTTGATGTAGGCTTCTATCTCACAAGCTTGGAGTAGGTGATGAGTTCTCCATTAAAGCTTGGGAAGAGATAGTCTTCTCTTTCTTCACACATGAGATTGTGTGAGTGTGTGTGTGTTAATGCCTTGCAAAAATCAGCCCCCTCTCTCTCTTGGGCGAGCCCTCTTGCTATTTGCTCTTGCTCCAGCATCATTGGCCCTCCCCAAGTCAAGCCAATGACTATTAAGCAGCATAAGTGATAGCCTTTTGACATGTGTCCCCCTTTCCCCTTTTGTGAGAGATTTAGGTAATTTAATAATTAAACTAAACTCTCATTGGACCCCTTTTCCTCCTGGCCAATAGGAATCAGGCAAGCCATTGGGCTCCTGAATGCTCATTGGACCCCTTGGGAGACTGCCCAATAGTCTTCTAGGAGACTTAATTATCATTGGTTCTTTTATTAAGTGTTTTTAAATTAATTAAACTAGATTTACTCTAGCCTAATTCTCATTGGTCCACCTCTAAGGCCATCCAATAGGAATTGGGTACACCTTGTGGGCATCTGGCCTAGGGAGCTGACATGTGTCCCTCATTCCCTTTGTGTAAAGGGAGCTTGTGTGTGTGCGTGTGACTTTCTCTCTCATCCCCTAGAAGAAGGGCTCACCCCCTCCCATGTAGGGATATGCAAAGAATTTTTTTAACACACACAAAGCATCCAATTCCCCTAGGTTTGACCTTTTGACTTAACCTTTGAATTTTGGAACCTTAGCATTTTGGAAGTCTTAATGGGCTGAACCTTAGGGTCTTTTTAGCCCATTGTTGCACATGGCTCTTTCGCAGATGCCCCCCCCTTTGGATCCCTATTTTCTCTCCTTTGGATCCCTACTGTGGTCGGTCTGCTAGCTTAACCAATATTCTAGCTTTTTCTCCCCTAGCACTTCCCCACATTAAATGATCAGTTTAATATGAGAAAATCATTTAGGAGAATTAGATATTGATTATTAAGAGAGAGAGAGAGAGAGAGAGAGAGAGAGAGAGAGAGAGAGAGAGAGAGAGAGAGAGAGTTCTAAGAAGAGAAGAAGAAGAGAAAAAAACACAGAGATCATCGCGGTTGTTTTTGTAGTGGGTTAGAGTAAAAAAAGCGCAGCCCAACCCACTGCCTTTTTTATATAATTTTTTAATCAATGTTTGCTACACTAATTGGCACACCGATTTCCGCGAACATTGTTGCTATTGTACCCAAGGGCGCGTCAATAAAAAATATATTTGTTCACTTCTCCCTTCTTTTGCCGACCTGCTCCCTCCACTTCTTTTAAGAAGAATCTATTAAACATGCAAAATCATTCTCATTTTAAGCTCTTGTTCACCTTCCTACCTCCCCTCTTTCATTTTAATGATGCAAGCGCCAAGGTGGGACAAAGACAAACCAGACAATGCGGTGGAATGCGATCGATGGTTCAACGATAGGTTGTTGTGTCCATGTGAGCGTTGCAAAAGGGCCATTCCTAGGCTCCGACGAGTCTGTTTGAAGCATGTCGAGGACTATGGAATGTGGGACAATCCACGAACACAAATAACCGATCTTTGCAAACTTTTGCACATGGATACCGCTCCTCACTGGAGTGTTGTAGGAGGAGGATCTCAAGTGAGAAAGTTAGAGACACAATTGCAAGAAGACAAGTTTGTCTCTCCAACAACAATGGGCGAGAGTTTGAGATCCAGTGCAGGTGACTATGGGGAGGAGGAGATGATAGATCTATCACACCAGATGGAGGAAAATACAGTTATGGAGAATCTGGTTGCTGAGCTTCTCGCTGACGAGGAGGGTCCGCATGATGATGACAATTGTGTATGCGAAGAGACTGTGCAAAAGGATGAGGATACTCTTTTGGCTGCAAGCAAGACACCTATATATACAAAAGCTTCGTTCTCTATTCTCCGTGCTTCGTAAGATATTTTGAATCTACAGGTCATGTGCGCAATGAGCAATACAAGCATTGATCCTCTTTTAAGGTTAAGTAAACTTAGATTTTTACAGTCTTTTTTCAAAGTTGATAATCAAACTTTGCAACTAATGGTTAAATAAACTTTGATTTTTTCAGCATGTTATCAAAGCTACTTCCAAAGGGTCATAGGATGCCACAAGATAGATGCAGTGCTCATAAATGTGCTAGGTCTGGACTACAAAAAGATACATGCATGTGTTAATGATTGCATTCTCTTGCGCAACGAGTATGATTGGTTGGAGAAATGTCCAAAGTGTGGTGAAGAGAGATACAAAGACCTTCCCATTGATCCAAAGGAAAGAAAGAAGACTCACTTGGTACTAAGGAAAGTTTTACAACATTTTCTCTTCATCCCTCGTATCCAATACATGTTCAAGACCACAACCTTCAACAAACTCCTTACATGGAATGCCAATAGTCGCTCTGTGGATGGTATAATGCGTGTCCCAGTGGCTTCATAAGCATGGAAACACATTGAGGAAAAATGGCCCACATTCAAAGGAGACCCACTATATCTTTGTTTGGGCCTTGCAAGTGACGGTGTCAACCCTTTCGGAACCAACAGTACATCATGGAGCAGATGGTAGACCCCCTCAATGATTGGTAATTGTCTACCAAAGGTAACCATACTAAATATGAATATAATGTACTACCAATAGGTTTGTCTACATTCAAACATGCAATGTGCCCTATTTGTGGTCCTTCTCTCATCACAGAGAGTCCATCACACCTCAAAAAGGTAATTTATCCTAATAGTCATTGTTTTCTACCACCAACACATGAAAAATAGAAAGAACCTTCAAATGGAAAGGCTCCATATAGATAGACAATGAGAGATTGGAAAAGAGCATGGGATAGGCATTGCTCAATGGACCCCCTTCATCGACAGTCACCAAGGGTATGAGACGATGTTCTGTGAAAATTTGAGTTTCCTTAAGTCTAGACAAATTGAAAGGTCCAACATTTGCTAGATCCAATGCACATATTCAAAAACGTAGGCCAGATGATCCGGGACCACATCATAGGCAAGAGCAATAGTCCTGGCATTAGGGAGGACATGAAACATCAACGCAGATTTCCAGCATCAGCAATGCTGGTGATGGAAGACAACGGGAAGTATCTTCTTCCAAAGGCACCATGGATCGTATCAAACACTCACCAAATCAAAATGAAAGAAGTTATTGCTTCCATTAGAACACCTACACATTACATGTGGTATTTAAAGGGAGCATTCTCGAAGACAAAGATGGTGATGGACCCCTATTACATGGGTTGAAATCCCATGATTGGCACAAGATGCTCCAGTTGATTATCCACCCTTTACGTTTTATCTTAATTAGATGCTACTCTAATGTTATTACTTTTGAAAACAATATGAAGTTCATCTTACCATTGAGCATCAGTGGATGTGGAAGCAAGAAAGTACGTGATGCTATATATAAGATGGGAGATCTTGTCAGGTGGGTGAGCTATAAGGAGATTGAAGTCGCATCCATATCAACTGCAAGATTGTTAGCCAAAGAAGTAGTTTTTCTCATTGAAGAGAGCTTTCCCAGGTCCATACTCGTGAGTCAATTCCATCTTATATTGCATCTTGTGGATGAGGTAAAGATTTGTGGAGTTTTCCATTCCCATTGGATGTTCTTCCTTGAGCATTTTCTTAAGACACTCAAGGACTTTGTGAGGCTATGTTCACAACCAGAGGCTAGCATGGCCAAATGATGGATTGTTCAAGAGTCGTTTGTGTACTTCTCTAAGTACCTGGCTATAGTGGATGAAACGATACCACGTTTATGGACTGATAAATAAGATCCAAGGATGAACTCTCATAAGCCGAATGGTAAGGGGAAGATAAAGCTCATGGAAAGGCACATATGTGATGCAATAGACAACTACCTTGTCCTTAATGCACCAAAGATGCAAACATGGGTAGATCTATATATAGAATTGAAAAAAAAGCGTGAAGAAGATTGAGAAGTGTATAGGGAAATACACTCTCGCAGAAGAAATTGCAATGTGGTTTACCCACCGTACCTTTCCATGTTTCCAAAACTCATAAGGCCCGATTGGTTGCATGAACAAATGACTAAAGCTAAAGCTGATGGTGAGCATGTTAGTGATGAGGAGTGGGAGTATGCGGTGCGAGGTTGTCTACCAAAGGTAATCGCTAATCAAACTCATTATGCACAATATAAAGTATTAGTATATAGCTACCTATACTTAAACTTGTTCTACTATCAACAAGCAACAATGTTCAACTCGATGTGGCATGAAGGAAGGCACTTTTGAAATGATAATGTAGACAAAAAAGGGACGACAAATGATAGTGAAGTGATGGGAAATTTTGATGCGCAAACTCGAAATGATATGGAAAATAGATATTGTGGAGTTATCCAAAGAATATACCAAGTAGTTTTTTAAACTTTCCAAAAGTATGTGTTCAATGTGAAGTGTTTTGCAGGCAGTTCATCTACACATGCAAACGGTATCTACATGGTGCACTCTACGAGATTCCATAGGGGCACAAATGATATCTACATCTCTCTAGAAAGTTGTGAGCAAGTGATCTATCTTCCAAGTATTTACGAATGAAGGTTTTGGTTTGTCATACAAGTCACTCCAAGAGCAAGATGTATACTAGATGACGCAGCGAACATATGAACCATTGTGGACGAACACAATGGTGATGATGAAGTAGACATAAAAGGAGAAGAACTTCTAGCACCATCGCTTGACGAACCGAATGATAATGATGTCGATAAAGAAGAGCAAACTTACATAGAAGATGAAGAAGAGGATGAAGAGCTAGAAGAAGAGAATGATGATGATGATGATCGTTTCCATCCCTATATTGCTGATTTTGATGAACTCAGACTCCACATAGACCGCATCATGGCTATGGAACTAGCACATGATGATGAAGTGGATGATTTATTAAGGACATGTTTTAATGCATCGTAATGAGGATGTTGTAGCTAATGTCGATCACTTGCTTTTGTGAATGCTTTGTTAATGATCTTCTACTAGCATACATTGTAACACATTTGTTTGATCTCTCTCTCTCTCTCTCTCTCTCTCCCTCTCTCTCTCTCTTCCCCCCCCCCTCGGATAGATCTTTAAGGTCTCTTGAGATAGTTTCCTACGATGTTAAAATACTCTTCTTTTTGTGTATGCTTATAAAAAGAGGAAAATGGTATAACCTTTCTATCACCCAAGTATGGTAGATTGGTTATGCCATTTCCCTCTTGAATAACAAGTTTTGAGTTAAAATATCCCCATCAGATAGATCTTTAAGGTCTCTTGGGATAGTTTCCTACGAGGTTAAAATACTCTTCTTCTTCTTGTTCTTCTTCTCTCTATGGCTTGTCATTTGTAGACGCGACGAGCAGCAACAAGGCAAGCTGAGGTGAGGTGGTCTTTGCAGTGGGAATCCTAAATTTTAATGGATTTCTTTTGAGGAGAACCAGTATGTAGCTATAGTATATAGAGAGGATACAAAATGAAAGTAACTTTTATTATATATTTTGTATTATGGGGTCCAAAATTTTGATAGTACAGTGGATAGCAAGTTGTTTTTTGACCATAACTCTTAGCTCGTGTGAATTTTTTTGCGTGACACCGACAAGAGAAAATGTTCTACATGATGTTTTTTTTCTCTTGTTTAAAGGGTTTGATCTGATTCATAGCGGTTTGTGAGATATGATCAAAACAGTATTCCTACCGCCTACGTGACGTGCCAAACAAAAAGTGCTTTTTATGTACAAGCATGACCATAAACACGTCATGTGCATAAATCAACGTGCTAAACATGATGAAATAAATATGGAGAAACCTCATACACAACCAGAAAACATGTCCTTGTACACAAAAAAGAAACCACTGTGAGGGTACTACATGATGTGTTTTTTCTTTTGTTTAAAGGGTTCGATCTGATTCATAGTGGTTTGTGAGATATGACCAAAACAGTATTCGTACCGCCTACATGAATTGAAACGAAAAGCGCTTTTTATGTACAAGCATGACCATAAACACATCATGTGCATAATCAACGTGCTAAACATGATGAAATAAATGTGGAGAAACCTCATATACAGCCAGAAAACATGTCCTTGTACACGAAAAAGCAACCACTGTGAGGGTAGCTATTCAGAAAACGACGTAGAGAGAGAAAGAGATGTTGGCTGTGGAACTTAGAGATTCTTACCGTGCTTTAGAATTTCTTAAGGGTTGGAGAAAGGCTTCTTTATTTGTCGCAAGAGAGTGGTGATGAGAGCTACGTAGAGGTTTTCACCACGAAGCCGTTGGAGAACGTGCACTCCGTGAAAAGAGAAGAGAAGATAGTAAGCAAGTAGAGAGAGAAAGTTCTTCTTCTTCTTCTTTTTGCGAACGAGAGAGAAGATCTTATGGAGATGGTGATGGAGGGCTTGCACTACTCCGTAAAATAGATACATATTGCCGTGCAGAAGTAGAATCAATTATCTTCATTGGAAATTGAGCAATATAGGCCAATTTATAGGCACCGTGCCAAGATGGAGCGTTGTTCAAGCTAGCAAGTACCACCCCCTCTTTTGCTAGGAATAAATGCAAGCTTTTAGGAACTTGTCTAAAAAGATGGCTTTGCTTTTGGTGGTCAACTCTCCCACCTACCATTCAATTTTTACAATAAAGATTGACTAATTGGCTAATATCCCGGCAACTAATGTGACCGTGACTAGACTATGCTGCATTGTGATACCCCGACATAATTATGACTTTCCCATACCGTCCTAGCATATTTATGGTGTCTCTTTGTATAAAATTAATTTTTGTAATTTTTTTGTTTAATCTCGTTTTTTTTTGGGTGGCTGTTTCTAAATCCGACGGTGACTAAAAATAATAATTTTATACTTAGGTCATCCTGAAAAGCACGTTGCTTTTAAAAAACGCCAAAAAGCATGAAAAGATAAAAATAGTGTAAAAAGTAAAATTGTAAAATTTTCTAAAATTGAACCACGAGTTCGCCTTATCCATGGGGACAAGAAAGCGGCCTCCCTTTTTAAAAAGCGCAAAAAATCATGAAAAGCTAAAAATAGAGTAAAAAGCGTTCGAATAGCATATTTTCACAAAATTGGACCATAGCTTCCTTGAGACTCGTAGATCAAGGATCCAACCTTGCTTTTTGCAAAAAAAGCACCGAAAAGCATGAAAAAAGTAAAAAAATTGTTTTTTTTTCAAAATTGAACCAAACGCACGTCTTACCAACCAAGACATGGAAATGACCTTGCTTTTCACTTTAGAACCTCACAACACTGCCAAACAAGCATTCTAAACCAAAATTTGACAAACCAATATTGAAAACTATTTTTCTTATTTTTAAAAGAGACCCAAAATTTGGGGATCTTACATCCTCTCACACTTTAAAAATGCAAGGTGTCCTCATCTTGACATGAGTTTTGGGTAATTTAGTCTCATCACATCATCGCGTTCCCAAGTAGCATCTTCCTCAAGATACATTGACCAATCTTTTTGTTTTGAATGATTGATATAATGTTGTGTCAGCATGATGGAACCAAAAATCAAGCGATGGTAATTCTTTATTTGGTATGGGTTTTGATAGCAATGTTTGTTAAATGATTTTCAGTTTAGAGTTGTGATAACCAATAATTGTTGGAGGTAACCATCTTGGCATTGGGGCCAAGAAGGGGTAACCAATGCCAAAGAGCACACTGGGGTAATTGTGGGCCTATCCTCAGCTGTAGGGTAGCCAATATCAACCTAGGGATCGCATTGGGGTAACTACTTAGGATTAGACCCAAATCCTAGGTAGGGAATAGGGCTCCTATTAGGAGTGTTTAGTTGAGCTAGGGGTTCATTGGTGGTTTGTGATGGAGTGTGAGAGGAAGGCTACTTGCACCATGAATCCTTGTAGCAAGGATGGTGTACCTCTCCATAGGGGATAACTCGATGCACCAAGGGAAACTCAATTAGGCTGGCCAATTGAGATACTATACTTTGTATTTATATTCTTGTGATGATGATTATGTTTTGCTTTGTATATACATCTATCGTGAAAATAAAATCATTTTAATGTTTACACTTCATAAAGAGGGTAAAGGAATTTGTTCTAAGGCACTAGGGAAAATCAAACCCTTTAAGGAATTTATTGTCATATCTTGCACATGTACAAACCTCTGGTAGTTTAGAAAACTCACAACTACCTTTTTCTCAGTGGAAAGCATGTGGTATGGTGGATCCAACTACACAAACCTTGCAAGGTAGAATCCTCTATCGTTGGATTCCAAAGGCATGCATTCTTATGGCCTCCCTTGTGTTGGGAGTATTTTTTTGCAAACACAATGCAGACTTGTGTATATTTCAAATCCTAGAAAAACTGAGAATTGTGCACCACTATGTCTTCTATAATGGAAATTGCCTATGAACTTTGAGAAAGCGGAATTAAGAGAATTAGGGAGAATATTTTTGTGAGACTACTTTGAGAGCAGAGAGGGTAAACTTAATTGATGGTAGAAACATAATCATAGTACAATACTTGGCATGAACAATACTTTTGCAAGAGAGAGAGTTTTGAGAACTTGACAACAATTGAGGACCGGATTTATGTGGAGCCGGTCCCCCTCCAATCGGCATTTGTATTATAGATTCTCCCATCAAAAGAGACTTGGTATGATACAATCTTTGTGCTCCTTGTGACCTAGCTGATGCAATGAAGATGGAAAGCTTCATGCATCACAAGCATAACATAGACTTTGTAAAAAAAGAATTAACTATCCCCAGCCTCAGTCCCAAGGCCTCGAACACATTCAAAGGTCATTCAAAGGTTGAGAGAGCTAGCGGGGAATGAGGGTAGGGAAGTGGAAGAAGAAACATTCATAGGAGAAGGAAATAGTTCCTCACTTATCATCACTCTTCTAGATAGCATACATAATAGCATAGTAATGAAGATAGAGAAGACGGAAATCTTAAGCATTGAAGAGCATGGCTCTTGGTTGGATCTGCATTCCATAGCCAAGAGTGTTGGTATAGGCTCTCTAATTCTCAACGAGCTTGGATAAGGAGATGGAGTTCTTGCACTTAACCAAGTGAAGAATGAGAGCAAATGAGAGAGAGTGTGAGGGAGTATACCCCCCAAGCACACCCCTTGCTTGCTTTGGTCGACCCCCCCCTTGCATGCTTGAAGCTCATTGGACTCCTCCAGGCCTAGCCAATCACATGCAAGAGGCATATCAAGCAACAAGGGTAGGTTTTGGACAAGTGTCCTTATTTCCCCTTTGAGAGAGAGAGGCTTGATAATTTCTTAGATAATTATTTAATTAATCTAAATGCTCATTCAACCCCTTTTAAGCCTATCCAATAGGATTCAGGCACACCTGAGGGAAACATGGGTGGGGTCTTGACATGTGTCCTTGCTGCCTCTTGAGGCTTGGGCTTACCTTGTGTGTGTGTATGTGTGTGTGTGGGTGTTCTCCCTCATCCCCCTAGCTTTAGGGATTCCCCCCTCCTTTGTAGGGTTTTTGTTGACTTTTGGAACACAAGCACCTTAGTCAGCAAGGACAAAAGCTTGGGTAGTGTTCCCACAAGCACCTCAAGATCCCTAGTCGGCAAGCACGACAAGCACCTCAAGCATCCGAGCCATCAAGCACGACAAGCACCTCAAGCATCTTAGCCATCAAGCATGACAAGCACCTCAAGAATCTTAGTCAGCAAGCACGACAAGCACCTCAAGCTTGGGTCGGGTTCCCACCTCAAGCACAACCCTAGCTTACCTAAGGTCAAAGGCCTTTTAACACTAACGTTTGGAGGTCTTCAATGAAGCTAAACCTAAGGTTTTTAAGCTCCATTGGCTAGCCTTGCTCTTTGACATACCATCTCTCATTTGGAACTCTTTACCATTGGCCCCATGTTGAGATAGATCTATAAGCACATGTCTATATTCTAACCTTTGTTCCCGTTTATTGGCTAGCCTTACTCTTTGACATACCATCTCTCGTTTGGACCTCTTTAGCATTGGCCCCGTGTTGAGATAGATCTGTAAGCACATGCCTATATTCTAACCTTTGTTCCCGTTTATTCTCCCACATTAAATGATCAGTTTAATATGAGAGGATCGTTTGGGTTGGTTAGATATTAGATTTTATGACATTACCTCTCTTGAAATGATAGTTATCCTTGACTATGAGGTAGAAGAGATAAAGCCTTAGTCATTAGTCAATCTTTCTTAGTGGGTAGAGGATCCTTTTTACCCTACATCATCATTCCAAAATGGATGATTAATGCATGTGGTGCTTGGGAGACACAGCTATTGCAAGCATGTCCGCTCTTTAGTCCATTTCATTCTCCCAAGTAGAGTGACAAATTCTACTTGGTGTTTGAGATACTTTGTCATCACAAACATGATTCTAAGCATGCATACTATTTAAATTTGTGCACAATTAAAAAGAGAACTAGTCTTATAAGACAAAAACATGGGTCATTTAATATAAATTTGTACATTTGCTTACTCTAATGTAGCATTGTAAGCATTGACAATGTTCATACTATCCTTTTAAGCTGTATTCCTTGCATCCATCTAGCATCTTCAAAAGGATAATTTTTGAGCTTAATAAGATACCGTCGGATAATCTTACCATGTTGTAGTACCTTGTCTTCATGCCGAAGGATAGCTTTGGGTTGTAGTACCTCTTCTTGGTCTTCAACTTTGGGAGGGTCTTCAATAGTTGGTTCACTTGGTGGTACTTTGTAGGGCTTGCGTAGGCTCACATGAAAAGCGGGTGAAAAGCATTATGTATGAGCCAATTGTTGGGCAACTTGAGTTGGTAAGCCGTTTCATTGATGGGCTTCAAGATTTTTGGAAAGGACCATAGTATCTTTTTGTTAGCTTAGCATAATACGTTTGATGGCCCGTAGGACTTTTTCCCGTGGTTTAGCTCAATTGAGCCTTGGGAAACTTAAGTAATTCCCAATCATTTTCTTTGAATGTTAAGGCACTTATGTGCTTGTCAGCAACAGATTTTTGCCTTTGTTGAGAGATGGCTATAGCCTCCTTAATATTTGAAAAGATTCTTGTAGGTCACGGCTATACTCATCGGCAACAAAGATCTTCCTATGTACTTTAAGTAGAAAGGGACTTTTAGGTCTTCCCTCAATGATTTCAAAAGGTGCTTTTTCCGTAGAAGTATGGACAATATTATTGTATGCATACTCTACAATGGGTAAAGTACTTTTCCCATTATGAGCATTGATCTACTTTTGTAACGTAAGTCTTTAGTAGATCGAGAATCATAAGATTGGCTATCTCACTTTGGCCATCCGTTTGTGGGTGATAGGTTGAAAAGAAATTCAATCTTGTACCTAGATTTTCAAAGAGCCCTTTCCTAAAAATAATGGTCATTCTAGGATCTCTCTGACATGATGGATGTCGGAAATCCATGGTTCTTGAAAATTTGAGATATGAAGAGAGTTGCCATTTGGTGTGCCTTAATAGTCTTTTTGATAGGAATAAAACGTGCTTTCTTGCTAAACCTATCAATTATTGTCCATATTCTCATATTCCCATGGATAGACTTGGGTAATTCAAAGATAATGTCCATGGATATACTCTCCCATGCTGAATTTGGGATAGGCAATGGCTGGAGTAATCCAGGTTGTTTCCATCTATCATACTTGGTCTTTTGGCATACCATACATTTTGAAACATACTCTTGTATGTCCACTTTCATGGTAGGCCAATATAAGTACGTCTCTACTCCTCAAAGAGTAGGTTGAATGCCTCTATGCCCCGCATAGGGAGGAGCATGTGATTCATACATAACTTTCTCACAAAGGGATTGAGTGGGTAACACATAGCCTATTGCCATGGAGAAGATAACCATCCTGCAAGGTGAATGGTTCTTCTTTCTTTCCCAAAGCTAGGGCTGACATTATGTCTTTAAAGTCAGGGTTAGTAGCATACTCATCTATCATAGAAGATAGATCATTGTGAGTTTCTATAAACACCGCATTAACTTTTGGTCGTCGTGAAAGTGCATCGGCTACTTGACTATGCTTTCCAAAAATATGAGCAATATGAAAATAAAATTGCGAAATAAAATTTGCCCACCTCATCTGTTTGTTGAAAAGCTTGGTTTGCGTCATGAAGTACTTGAGACTTTGGGTGTCTGTCTGCAAAATAAATGGAGTCCCCAATAGATAGTGCTTCCATGTGTCTAGGGCATGTAGAACATCTAAAATCTCTTTCTCTTAAATGCCTAAGACCCGTTCATCCGTATTGAGCCTTTGGCTCTCATATGCTATGGAATGCCCTTTTTGAAGCAAGACTACTCTAAGGCAATCACCACAAGCATCACATTGGACCTCAAATGGCTTTGAGAGATTCGGAAGCATGATGACTGGTTGGGAGGTAAGCTTCTCTTTGAGTTTGTCAAAAGAATTTTGCTCCTTAGCAGTCCATGAACACTTAACGTTCTTCTTTGTTAAGTCTATTTGAGAAAATTTTTCTATGAAGCGTCTATAGTATGCACACATACCAATAAAGCTTCTTAGCTCATGTAGATTCCTTGGATTAGGCCATTCTTTTATTCCCTCTATCTTTGATTGATCCATACGGATACCATCTTAAGAGATATATGACCTAAGTATTGAATCTCTTGAAGGAAAAAATTGCTTTTCTTTTGGTTGAGAAAAAGCTTGTTCTCCCTCAATGCTCAAAAAATCACTTGGAGATGTTGCTTGTGTTCCTCCAAGGACTTGGAGTAGATGATGATATCATCAAAGAACACTCCAGTGAATTTGCGGTAGGGCCTAAAGATTTTCTTCATTAGAAAATTGAACGTGGCTGTGCATTTGTCAAGCCAAAAAGCATGACTAGATATTCATAAAGACCAAACATTGTACGAAACACGGTCTTTAGGATATCTTCACCCACTATCCTTATTTGATGATAGCCACTTTTAAGGTCAATCCTACTAAAGTAGGTAGAGCCTTGTAGCTTATCAAACATATCTTCTACTCGAGGCACGAGAAATTTGTTTTTGATAGTGATATGGTTTAGTGCTTGACAATCCACACACATACGGTATGTACCATCTTTCTTTTGCACTAAAAGGACTGGAGAACAAAAGGGAGAGGCCTCACCATCCCTTTGTCTACCAATTCTTGTACTTGCCTTATGATCTCCTCTTGTTGTGCTTGGTTAACTCAATGAGGAGGCTTGTTGCGCGGTGAGCTTCCCGGTAGGAGCTCAATTCAATGGTCATCATCCCCTCGTTTTGGAGGTAAGTCCATAGGGATATCATCGATGAACACATCTTGGAATTCTTATAGAAAATTAGACAAGTATGACTCTTCTTGATTCCTAACATTTACATTTGACAAAACATTAGGATCTTTTAGGGACTCTTTGACAAAAATCATGTATGCAAAAACTGAGCTCTTCATTGATTTATCAAAAGCAGGAGGATTTACAAGTGGTACAGTACGGCCAGACTCACTAGCATCTATATACATGCTCTTTCCCCTGTAGGTGAAGTAGATTCTCTTTTCAGGGAACTTCCATTCTGCAACCATGTGGTTGAACCATGGTGCCCCTAGGATAGCATCCTCATTTTCAAGAGGAGCGATGAAAAAGTCTTCTTTGTTGACGTAGCTTTAGACATGAAGCCTCAACTTCCCAATCAAGGGAGTAACGGAGGCTTGCTGTCCCTTGAAAGCGGTGCCGACAGTTACAATATCTCCCATCTTGAAAGCTTGAATGCCCAACTTGGTGGCCAACTCCATTGATATGAAGTTGTGAGCAGAGCCAGGGTCAAACAAGATAAAAGCATCATGCTCCCTTACCTTTCCCCAAGCATAGGAGAGAAGTGATCCTTTGCAATGAGCATCCTCTTTTGGAGCTTCGATAGTGGAAGCTCTAAGAGTTTCATTGCGGGAATTTCTCTTGGGGCAAGAATGATAACCATCTCCTTGCTCCCCAAACTTGAAAGATTTATGGTCCTTGCGAAAAGCTTCAAGATCTTCAAGAGAGAGTTTGTTTTTACCTTTATAAAATCCCTTCTCCTTGGATGGATTGTTGTTGTTGTTGTTGTTGTTGAAATTAACTTGCAAATAATTTTGGGCATTGATTTTCCCCTTTGCATCACTTTTATCTTTTCTTTCCATGGGCTTGAACTTCCATCTAGCCCCTTGTTGGAAATTGATGCACGAAGCAACCATAGTGTGGTGGATTACTTTGGTGATAGAACCATGCCATTGGGAGTTGACGTACTCGGCGGTAATCCCGCACAAAATTGTTGCTTTTTCTCAACGAAGTCTATCTTTTGAAAGATAGTAGCTTTGAGATGTAAATCCTAAAACTTGTCTACATATTTTTGGATAGACTCATGGGAGAGAAGCTGCAAACTTTGCCATTCGGTAAGGACTTTGTCCTTTGCATTGCCTGCAAGGAATTGCTTCATGATGGAAACTCGTAGATTTTTCTATGTCTTTGGGGATTTTCCATTGCCACGACGGCTAGCACACCATTGATGAGCCAATTTTTGGAAGTGCATAGCTACATGGAGTAGCTTGGAGGACCCCGTGAAGCCCTCATCTCCAAAGGCCGCGTCAAATTGCTGGATGAAGGCCAATACTTTGTCGGTAGCACCAATGGTGCCATCATAGGTGAAAAAAGAGATACTCTTTCCTCCCTCTTTGAACTTCTTGAGCTTTTGTGACCTTCACCATGCAGGGTAAGATTTGCGATGTCCTCCCCTCTTATATTCTCTAATAGTCATATCTTTCGTTGGACAAGGAGGAAGGTGAAGAAGAAGGAGAAGAGGGTGACCTCTTTCTTTCCCTTTTCTTCCTTTGTTTCCTCTATTCCCTTTTGGAGTGACGAGGAGAAGGACTATGGGCGGACTGTTTCCTCTTGGGAGGAGTTGGTGACCGTCTAGACCTCCGTCTTCGTGGAGCCACTTCTTCAGAGGAACTTAGGGATTCATTAGTTTCTCACTCTTTGGATTCCTCCTCTTGTATGGGAGAGAGTCTTGTTTTTGGGGTCTCATCAAGAGGTCTCCTAAGATCTCTCTCCTCTTCGAGAGGAAGAAAAATCCCATAAGCACAAAGTTGTTAACTTCGGCCTGCAAAGCAGGGTTGCCCATCGCTTGTTGCAACCTAGTAACAAGACAATTGACAAACATGGGGGCATCATCATTAGCACCTTCATCTCCAAAATCAAACTTATCAATGTTCATTCTACTCTCTTGGTTATTGTCAACCATGCTATTTAAACTTATGTATACAATTACTTTGTGCTTTGGTACCCTCAAAAAACTTAGTCGCTATTCTTCTTTACCTCTGAAAATCAGCTCTCAAGCAGCCACACCCATGGTTTAGAGACTGTTGATTGTTGCAAAGACTAGTGGAGAGGGTCTAGCATTGCTCGGTTGATTATGGTTCCTGTTGAGCTTGCTTGTAGATGAATGATAGTAAAGCCAAAGGCAAGCCCCAAGAGGCTCCATTATTAAGACTATAGTCCCCAGCGGTGTACCTCAAACTAAGTCCTTCTCAACCAAGATAATAGATCTCTATACCACTTACACTATTGCAATAAACAGGACCAACCTTTCATGGAAAACTTAAGGACCTCTCTTCTTAAGCAAGAAAAGCAAAACCAATAGCTCTGATACCAATGTAATGGAAATGGCCTATGAACTTTGAGAATAGCAAAATTAAGAGAATTAAACATAACATTTTTGTGAGACTACTTTGAGAGCATAGAGGGTGAACTTAATTGATGGTAGCAACATAATCATAGTACTTAATTAACTTGGCATGAACAATACTTTTGCAAGAGAGAGAGTTTAGAGAACTTGACAACAATTGAGGACTGGATATTTGTGGAGCCGGTCCTCCTCCAATAGGCATTTGTACTATAGATTCTCCCATCATGAGAGACTTGGTACAATGCAATGTTTGTGCTCCTTGTGACCTAGCTGATGCAATGAAGATAGAAAGCTTCATGCATCACGAACATAACATAGACTTTGTAAAAAAAGAATTAACTATCCCCAGCCGCAGTCCCAAGGCCTCAAACACCTTCAAAGGTGGAGAGAGCTAGCGGGGAATGAGGGTAGGGAAGAGGAAGAAGAAACATTCATAGGAGAAAGAAATAGTTCCTCACTTAATCTCACTCTTCTTGCTAGCATACATAATAGCATAGCAATGAAGATGGAGAAGAAGGAAAGCTTAAGCATTGAAACATGTCTCTTGGTTGGATTTGCATTCCATAGCCAAGAGTGTTGGTGTAGGCTCTCAACTTCTCAATGAGCTTAGATAAGGAGATGGAGTTCTGCACTTCACCAAGTTAAGAATGAGAGCAAATGAGAGAGAGTGTGAGGGAGTATACTCCCTAAGCACACCCCTTGCTTGCTTTGGTCAACCCCCCCACCCCCCACCCCCCCCCACCCCCCCCCTTGTAGCTCATGCTTGAAGCTCATTGGACTCATCCAGGCCTAGCCAATCACATACAAGAGGCATATCAATCAACAAGGGTAGGTTTTGGACAAGTGTCCTTGTTTCCCCTTTGAGAGAGACAGGCTTGATAATTTCTTAGATAATTATTTAATTAATCTAAATGCTCATTCAACCCCTTTTAAGCCTATCCAATAGGATTCAAGCACACCTTGAGGGAAACATGGGTGGGGTCTTGACATGTGTCCTTGTTGCCTCTTGAGGCTTGGGCTTACCTTGTGTGTGTGTATGTTTGTGTGTGTGGGTGTTCTCTCTCATCCCCCTAGCTTTAGGGATCACCCCCTCCTTTGTAGATATTTTGTTGACTTTTGAAACACAAGCACCTTAGTCGGCAAGCACGACAAAGTACCTCAAGCTTGGGTAGTGTTCCCACAAGCACCTCAAGCTCCCTAGTTGGCAAGCATGACAAGCACCTCAAGCATCTTAGTCAACAAGAATGACAAGCACCTCAAGTCTCTTAGTCCTCAGCAAGCAGAACAAGCACCTCAAGCTTGGGCTGGGTTCCCACCTCAAGCACAACCCTCGCTTACCTAAGGTCAAAGGACTTTTAACACTAACTTTTGGAGGTTTTCAAGGAAGCTAACCCTAAAGTATTTGAGCTCCATTGAATAGCCTCTATCTTTGACATACCATCTCTCATTTGGACCCCTTTACCATTGACCCCATGTTGAGACATATTCCTTGGACCTTTGAGACCCGAAGAAACAACAACCATTCATGGTTCCACAACTTTCAAGGCACAAATTACTTACAGCCATGTTCATGAATTCATTCCCAAGGTTATAACTCTTTGTTGTGGTAATTTTTGCCATGGATTCATAGGGGATAATGATAGGTCTAAGATTTATGCCTTGCACACGCGCGCGCACACACACACACACACACACACACACACACACACACACACACACACACACACACACACACACACACACACACACACACACACACACACACACACACACACACACACACACACACACACAGACACACACACACACACACACAGAGAGAGAGAGAGAGAGAGAGAGAGAGAGAGGAACCCTCCTTGATTTGTAAAAGGGATCGATAATGAACCTCTACCTGAATGAATCAATTTAGCTTATTAACTTGATTAGTTTTCCAAGATATCCACCTAGTCCATGTTTGTTTACGTTTATGGCATCTTGTTTTGTCGAGGATGGGGATGATGAGGATAAGATCTTGCTAAAGAAAATGAAACTGGGCTCATTCTTTGGAGAAGAGAGTGATTTTACTAAAGGTGTTGAAGCATAGATTGAAGCTTGAACAACTACTTTCTTCTTGTATGCACAACGTCAAAAATCCTATCCATGTTCCCACACTATAAGATCACTAAAAATGCCAATATTTGATGGAAGCAGTGGTGCTGATAACAAGGGTTGACACTAGTTTGATACCAGAAAGGACACTTTAGTGTCCTTTTTTTACGAATTTAAAGAAAATGGTACATGAAGTCTAGAAAAGATCTCAAGAAATGATTTTGTAAAGTCATAAAATGCTAGACAAAGTAATCATAAGAATTATAATCCCCCACTTTTGTACGCAACATAACTAGTAACTACACTCATAAAAAGCACCTACGCAAAACACAAGTTGATGTTTCACTAAAACTCGTACTCTAGTCAAAGAAAAAAATGAGTAGGGTGCATGCAATAATCCATGGTTAAAATTTTTGCAACTATCCTATGGAAAAAAATTGTGACTAGATTTAAATTTAGAAAGTCATGTGGATCAAATATGCACCAATTGTAAGTTCAATTATTAGCCACATATCACATTTAGTTTATCTTAATTTGCGTTGATTTATGTGGCATATATATTAGATCTACCACTAAATATCTTAAGGTGATACTATCTGATGGTTATACAAGCCAATATTTGGTGATTTATGTCATATTCCAAAAATTGCACATGTTGAAATTATTATTATTTATTCATCAAAGATTAGCCTTAAAACAAATTCCACTTTTGTCTTTGTTCATTCATCTCATTTCATTGTATACAAATACCTCATATAGAACCAATTGAGAAATCTATGTGCACACTTTCATTGGGGTTTCTTAGCACTAGTTGTTTTAAATAACTTATGCACTATATATTTTTTTAAATGAGCTTAAATTACAAGATGCATGTGATTTTGAACCTTGAGAAATTCTTAGTTGATGGTTGTTGTCCTATAGATACATTATAGACCTTAAGTTTTGCCCCATAAACTCATAATGTTAATAAAGAGGCTTTAAATGACCAAGATTTGGGTTTTTTGATTATAACAAAACCTGGTCCAAGAACTAAGTTATGAAGCTCCAGTTCTTGCTATAATAAGTTTTTCTTATAGATAAACCTTGAAATCTATAAAAAATCTCATTTTGATGAGAAGCTACATTCAATTTATGAAAATTTTGTTAAAACTGCACTCAAATTTTAGAAATTTTCCATCTTAAAACTTATCACCATAATCTAAAATGGTATTGAATTTGACAAAATTAAACATTTGGCTATGTTCTTCACCTCATAACTCACCTAGGACATGAACATGACCTATAAATCTTGTTTCTAGATTCACCAAAAGATTACGACAAGTTGCTTAGAAAACATGACACTTGAGTGTCCAATTACAGAACTAGTGTTGACAAAGATTTCAAGGAAGCAGTAAAGGAGAGACATTTCTCCTTGGATCATCAAAACTTGAAGATGAATGAGTACTATAAGCTCACCCAACATAACCTCAGCATTGACACTTATTATTACTCCCACTTCATCAAACTCAACAAGTGTGCCCCTCCCATGACTACTAGGCAAGTTGTTAGCTGCTTTGTGCAAGGGTTAAATTCTCTCTTGAACCATAGGTTGGAATCCATGAGACCCAAAATTATTCAAGATGTAGTGTGTAGGGCCAAACCACTTGAAGATGAATGAAGAGGCCAACCTAATGCAAGGAGAATACCCCTTGAGTCCTACCAAAATTAGCCTCAAGGTACATTGTCATAAAATCTAATATCTAATCAACCCAACTGATTTTCTCATATTAAACTGATCATTTAATGTGGGAGAATAAATGGGAACAAGGGTTAAGATATAGACATGTTCTTATAGATCTATATCAACACGGGGCCAATGGTAAAGGGGTGAGATGGTCTATCAAAGAGCAAGGCTAACCAATGGAGCATAAGACCTTAGGGTTAGCTTCATTGAAGACCTCCAATAGTTAGTGTAAAAGTCCTTTGACCATAGGTAAGCTAGGGCTGAGCTTGAGGTGCAAACCCAACCCAAGCTTAAGGTGCTCGAGGTGCTTGTCATGCTTGATGACTAAGGTGCTTGAGGTTCTTGATGATTGAGGTGCTTGAGGATTGAGATGTTTGAGGTGCTTCTCATGCTTGAAATGCTAGGACTGTACCTATGAGAAAAATGGTTGAGAATCTAGCACACTACCTCATCGATCGGAAAACATGTCGATCAAAAACCAAACACATAGCCCCGACAAGCAGTTGTGTATGGCCAAAATCACCATTTGAGAGACGCACTCACAAGAAAAAATGCTCCAAAATGGTCCGTCGGAGCCGCTATGCGTGTGTGAGTGCCATCGGAGCCACTATTGTGCCAAAAAAGCTTGAAACTTGAGAATCATCGAATCCAAAATGTTGTGGCGACTATGCCAAAGCCGAGCTACTCTAGATGGGGGCTAGAGGAGAGTTGATGCCGCCAGGAATTTAACATTTACGTAATTACCAAAAAATTTGTCTGATCACAAGGTCTTGTTGACATATTTACATAATCACAGCTAACATGATCACAAACAAGCGGGTTCACAGCGACCTGGAAACCCACAAAAAGCCCTCTGAGCTTTTGCATTTTCCCTACGGGCCCACCAAGAAAACGCTAAAGCCTGATGGGCTACACCTTAACATATTGAGAGCCCTAGTCGGACCCGCTATGTGTTTTTTGTTGAGCCACACACACACACACACACACACACACACACAGTAGGTTATTAAAAAATACAGAGACATCTTTTTGTTAAAAGACTTATTCAAATAATAACAAGATGACATCTCCTACTATAATCCCTCCTTTCACCACAGTTTTCATCAAGCTAATCACTTCCAAGATGCTTATATTAATGCGATAATTTATAGGGAATTTATCCCCAATGTGTGTGTGTGTGTGTGTGTGTGTGTGTGAGAGAGAGAGAGAGAGAGAGAGAGAGAGAGAGAGAGAGAGAGAGAGAGAGAGAGAGAGGGAGGGAGAGAGAGAAAGCGTAAGAAAAGTTTGTAGAGGTTGTAGGTGAATCCAAGAAATAGGAATATTAACCAAAAGAATTATATGTACCTACCACTATCACCATACACAAAACATAAGTTAGTGTGAGGTGGAAGACAGGTGTCAAAAATAATTCTTACATGTTATAGATGTCAAGTTAACACACTTATTCCTAGAGCCCAAACCTGTGTAGCAATCACCATTCAAAAAAACCAGAGAGTGAGGTGAGGTGATGTTGCTTTCTCTTGCAGCCTGTAAGATCACTTTCAGTGTAATGTGTCTCTAGTGAAGACTTGTCCCCTTATATAGGTGCTTGCATTTGTTTAAAAAATTCATTTTCAGAAAGGTGACTCTGTGTGTGTGTGTGTGTGTGTGTGTGTGTGTGTGTGTGAGAGAGAGAGAGAGAGAGAGAGAGAGAGAGAGAGAGAGAGAGAGAGAGAGAGAGAGAGAGAGAGAGAGAGAGAGAGATGGAGAGAGAGAGAGAGAGATGTAGAAGGATAGAGAGATGGAGTTTCCCTCATAAATTGGTGATGGAATAGTGGGGGTTTGGAGTTGAGGTATCTTCCAAATAATTCTAGCACTCATGAGGGAAAGATGCACGCTTAGAAGAGAAGAGGAGTGGGTGTGTTTGAATGTTGTAACTTACTATATAGGAGGTTACTCCAAGCCTTTAAGAAGGGTGTGTTCCCTCAACAAAAGGTTCTTGTCTACTAAGAGGGTGTTCCCTTCAAGGAAGAGTCATGGGGAGAAATGCTAGCTTTAGTTTACCAAAAACAAAATTTAGGGGAGTAAAGAGACCCGCCTCCACCTGCACTAGGTACGAGTTGTGGTGTCTCCTTCTGGGGGGACTAGGTCTTCAAAAGGGGTCCTAGTGCCCTCCAATGCTAACCAAGTCCAAGACATGTGTGGGATTACATGTAAAGTGTGAAGCGGCATGGTTTTGGAGGAAGCTGCGTACAAGTCTCCATAGCTTGGCTCTTTCAAACCCATTTTTGCAAAAAGCATCGACAAGTGTTTTAATATATGTGTTGTCATGTTCTTTTGACCTGTCATGGTTGTTGCTAAAGGGGTTGGTGATAGTGATGGCCTGAGTTGATGATAGGGGATGTCGTAAGATTCATCACTATCGCTACTATCCTCAGCAAGGTTGACTTCTTGTACTTTCCCTTGATTTTTTGGCTGGTAGTGGAAAGTTACTGTCTGTTTGCTCGTGGGTGGTAGTTTCTTGGAGGAATTTTCTAGCCCATTGATTAGAGCATTGTTAGCTCGTTGCTCTGGTCGTATTCCTCCTAGCTGAGTCTTTGAATCCTTATTAGGAGCCCTGTATGAGGATGCTTGTGGTGGCTGTGTCTTCACCGAGGACTTTGGAATCCACTTTTGATGCACTTTATTCGTGTAGCGATGACATTGATTCCCGGGTCGTTGATCTTCTGGAAGCTCGAAGTGTTCTACAGAGTCATAGAACTCGTCGTCTTCTTCATCTTTTGATTCTCCACATTTCTTTGTTTGCTCCTTATTTCGAGAGCTTGTTGATGTCTGGTTCTCTTCGTTTCCTGGATTACACTCACTGCAAAATAAGGAACGACACCATAGCCATTTTCATCACAAAACTTTGTTGTGGGAGCATCCTCCACGGCGCACACGTCCAGAGTAGCCAAGATGTGTTCCCATCCAAAAGGCTCTAACTCTTCTTCAGGAAATGGTTCTGGGATATAGTCCATATCCTCTATAACCCGCTCTAGGATACATTCCTCAAGTTTCAAGCTACCACATTGTGAAGCTCCACACATCCATAGTTCTTTAGGCTTACCTAACGAAGCTAGAAGTTCTGATCCTGCTACTGTCGCGGAATCAAACTCCTCAACCGGTGTTCTCGTCACATCCCTATAGCTATGGTCCCTCAAGTTTATCTTTGTTATGGTTTCCATATGTCTCAGGTATATATGGTCATAACCCCAATCTTGGACCATTTTCAATTGTCGCATGAATGGTCTTCCCAGAATGATGTCATATTTGTTCTTCTTGCCAAAGTCAACAACAGCAAAAGTGTGTTCATATTCAATGCCACAAGAAGTAACAAGTACTTTTTCTAGCAGTCCTAGGGGCTTTTCCTTGTGTCCATCTGCAAGCTGCAGGGTCATTCGTGTGGATATCAAGGCAGGTTTTCCCCATTTTTTCCAAACCTCTTTGGTTGCAATGGCCACACCAGCTCCACTGTCAAGGATTGCCATGGTTTTTATATTATTGAATTCCATAGAAAGAGTGGTGTTTCCATCTTGTCCCTCGTAATACTCGCCTACCTTGTTTAATGGCACTGGCCTAGTATTTAGTTGAGGCATTTCAAGCTCTTTAATGCCTTCCTCGATTTGAGTCATTGGGGTTTTTACACCAAATTTCTCGTGAAATTTACCCTCATGAGCCCACATGTTTGGTCTTATTCTGAGCCCACATGTTTGGTCTTATTCGTCAAGACCATTTATCTCTTTACAATCCTCAGGTATAGCTTGGTGAAATCCCTCGGAAGAGTTATCTGTGGTATTCAATACTATCCTTGGTTCTAATGCTGGGTCTTTGAGGTTTGGTCTGTGCTCTTGACTAGGATCTGGCTCTTTTAGTTCCTGGTTTGGTGGGATTACTTGTGTAGGCAGGACACGGATCACATCCTCAGGTTTTGCAACTATGGTTCTAGTAAAGCTTGGGATGTTTGAATCATTTTCTGGCACATTTCAAACCTTTGCTTTTCTAGTTCCGCATAGTGATATGTCATCCACTTGTGTTCTTGGGTTTGGTTGTTTTTTAGTCTCACATCATAGGCTTTCAAGAGGGCATCTAATGTCTCATTAACCTTCTCTGCCAACACAGATCCTCCTGAACTAGCACTTCTCGGTTTCTCATCCGTGGATGGTTCTTCTAGAGGTTTAACCATATGTGTAAGAGAAGGTGCCTCCTTTTCCTCATGTTGTTTTATCTTCTCCTCAGCTTCGGTAAGCTTCTCAGCTAGGGATTTTTGCTCTCGTTCCCTGCGTGCTTTCATCCTAGTCTTTCTAGCTTTCCAACTATTTCGTTTTCTCTTGGTTTTTTGACTAGGTGCGTCTGTCTTTGGTCCATCATGTGTCTTTGGACTCGTGTTACTTTCCGTGTTCTTTGTCTCTGGATTCTCATCAGCTTTCTTTTGAGCTTGTGCTCTCGTAACCACTTGAGACATTTTCATTTTCTGAGCTACTAGGTAGCTGAACAATCCCTAATACATTTGTCATGATTTTCCTGATTTGGTTTGGGTTTTTCGGACAATCGGGGATCAAGTGAGTGATGCCACACTCAAGACAATAGGCATTTACTTCAGTGATCTCCGTATGAGGACATTGTTTGACCAAGTGGTTGTCACGACTTTTGTGACAATCTGTCTCTGGTTGAGGAGATTCTTTTAGCATTTCCTCTTGGCTATAAGCAAGCTTTGACCTAGATAATCCGCTATTTGCAATGAATCGCAATGTCCTTTCGTCCATTTCATACCTTCTTTCTTTCGACTGAAACCCAGGAGGTGGAGGTTGTACCGGCCTCACCACTCCATGTGTTTCTCTCACATTTTGTTGCTCCGAAGGGTAGTACTCACTTTGGTTGCTATACCACATTATAGCTGGTACTGGCATTGGTTTATTTGATGCTTCCATCATTGGCATGTATCTCATGTCTACCGGCATTCTAGCACCTGGCAGCGGAGGTTGTTGTCCTAAGACAAGCTGTGGCCTTAAAACTCCTACTGGTCCTGGCTCATTCCCCGTAATGTATCTAGGTGGAGTAGGTGCTTCTGGAACAGGTTGTACATACCTCTCCCTAGAATTTTCCATGCTATAATAGCACTCTTCCTCCATATGGTTCGTCCATTTTCTCTCAATTTCACACCACTTCGGCTCTCCCGAATCAGACCTTACAAGAGGAATCAACCTCTTGACCAAGTCGTCGATAAACTTTTCTTGATCAATAGGTGCCGTTGTCTTGGCAATGGACTCACTTATCTGCGAGACACTGTGCTGAGAGGATGTGTCATCTCCTTGACTCTTTAAGTCCTTTTCTTTGTATGCCTCATAGTTATCCACTAGATAAAGAGCTTCTTTGATCAACTCGTTTAGCGTCATCCTCCTTATCATATGCAGATCCTTCTGAAGTCCCACATGTCTCATTCCCTGGATAAAGATCATCATCAGTCGTGCTTGCGTAGGTAATTCCGCTCTCGGACAGAGCTTAACATATCTCTTGATCCGTAATGATGATTTGCGTACTGATTCATCCTCTTTCTGTTTGAATCTATGGATTTGCGAGACCGTGTTGTGAGCAATGCCTTTTGCCGAGAATTCTTCAATAAACTCCTCAAACAACTCATCTAGGGTCTCAAAATCCCATTTTTCCACTGAGTCAAACCATGTAGCTGCATCATCTTCTAGAGTCAATCCAAATCCCGCAAACTGTGTCGCAAAATTTGAAACTTCCTCTGCTCTAATCACTCTTCTAAAAGCCGTTACGTGATCTCTCGGATCTTTATCTCCAGAGTATTTTATGTTTACCCATTTCTGGACTTGGGATGGTCTAACTCGCTGATTGTCTAACCAGAGACTCTCCCAATCCTTCTCTCGTTATCGCTCTTGAAGGGAATCCTGGTGGCTCTCTTCTTGGAATTCCTGTAGGAATTTTCAAGTTTGGTGGAGGCATTTGTGGTCCTTCATTGACCAAATATCCACCTCTTTCTAGTATAGTCTGTGGATTTGTGCTTTCTACAATTCTGTATTCTCATCCATACTTGTCGACAACTATAGATCTCCATTGACAGTCGACTCCGTATGTGTAGACATATAAGAGCTTGTAATCCGTTATCTCTTCTAGGTATGGATCTGAGCACCTATAAAGATTGACCTCATTGTCGTCAATGTATCTATATAGTCCTTCACTCTCATGACCAATCATCCAAACTCTCTCAACAAGATGGATCTTTATCAATTGCAAGTTTGGAAGATCCATTGTGGGAGGACATTCCTCTATCGTCGTGATCTCCAAGCTTGTGTAAGCTGTGTTTGAATCTAGGGTAGACATGATTTCTGGGCTTAAGAGATTTTTCTTGGTTCAAGTAGACTTAGTCCACTGTGTTCAAGTGCTTTGGTTAGGAAAAAGTCGAAACTATGTCCAAAACCGCAACCGTTTCGTCACAATTTTCGCAAATTGTCGCTTTTAGACACCCCTAACTTGCGGATGTATTTTGAGGCCTCAAACGACGTTTTTTTCAAAGTTGACCTAAATGGTTTCCGTAGGTCTCAGACTACGTTTTGATATAAAAAACTTTTCCGATCCGATACCATTTGTGAAAGTTATGGCCAAAACAGTGAAATGCAGTTTAGAATGGTCAAAATGAGTCCAAATTCAATTTTAAAAGAAGATTTGGGATCTTTGTGACACTGTGAACACTTCTGTATGGTCAAAATTATAGTTGGACCTTAAAACTTGCCTAGAGACATCCTACGCGTAGGATGTCTATATGCTCAGAATTTAAGAAAATTTGGTCCAGAGACTCCCATTAAGTCTAGCTACACAATGGTATGCTCAGAATTTCATTTGGACCTAAAAATGGCCTTGAGACATCCTACACGTAGGATGTCTTTTTGCTCAGAATGACTTGAAATTTTCACCCCAGATTCTCCTTGATGTGCTAATCACAGTGGTGTTCTCATAGGTTGGTTTGGAGTCCTAAATCAAGCTGGAGATATCCTACACGTAGGATGTCTAACTGCTCAGATTTTGTCCAAACTTGATCCCAAGATTCTTCTAGTGCTCAGCAACACAATGGCATGCTTAGAATTGAATTTGGATGCCAATAGGTCAAGATTTAGGCTGCAAGAGCTTCTAGTGCACTCCAAGAGTAGGATGTCTGACAATTCTTGTCTTTGCTTGGTAAATAGGCCAAACAAGGTCCAAATTCACTTTTGAAAAAAGATCTGGAATCCTTGAGACACTTAGAACCTCCCTTTATGGCTACAGTAGAATTTTGACCACTTTATGACCCTGGAGACATCCTACACGTAGGATGTCTTTTTGCTCTGTTTCAACTCAAACTTGCACTATAGCTTCCCCTTGATGTGCTAAACTCACAGCTATTTTTACTTTTTGATTCTGACACCTATAGGTTGGTCAAATGATCAAGAATCTGTTCCAAAAGCCTGATGTCCATTCTGATGAAATCACCAGTCAAATCAACTCCAAATTGGACCAAAATTGTCTAGGAGGCTTGCCTAAGGCTATACAACACCCTGCTATGTCCACAGTTTGAATTTGGCCTCTAAATCATGCCTTAGACATCCTACGCG
The DNA here is from genome assembly GCF_014529385.1 of Adiantum capillus-veneris. NCBI lineage: Eukaryota > Viridiplantae > Streptophyta > Polypodiopsida > Polypodiales > Pteridaceae > Adiantum > Adiantum capillus-veneris. Next base: position 134,649,768 of record NC_140942.1, on the reverse strand, counting down.
TAGGATGTCTAACTGCTCAGAATTGCCCTAAATTTGAACCACAGACTCTTCTTAAGGTGATGATCACTGTGGTTTGCTCAGAGGTTGATTTGGAGTGCTAAATCATGGTGAAGACGTCCTACGCGTAGGATGTCTAAGTGCTTAGAATTGCCCCAAACTTAAGCCACAGCTTCCCCTTGATGTCAGCAACCCAATGCTATGCTTAGATTTTAAGTTGGATGTCAAAAGACCCCAAAACTAGCTGTTCTAGCCTTTTTTTGTTTTTCTCCAAAAAAAAAAACGCTAAAATCTGCTTAAAACCCAATTTTCTCACCCAAATGAGCTGAAAACTCTCACATGCACTCAAAACATCATGTATAACATGCACATGAAGTCACCCTATGGTTTGGTCTCAAAAATTATGCCTTGGCCACAATTTGGGTAGGATGTCTGGCAATTTTTGTCTTTTGGTCTTATCCTGTCAAGATATGGTCAAGTTCCCCTTTCCAAGTAAAAATAGGGTAAAACCTACCTTCAGAACACACTGGTCAACTCAGAATTTCAAAATTTCCACCAGATCACCCTGTAGACATCCTACACGTAGGATGTCTTTTTCTCTCAAAATGGACTTCTGTCTCTACCCAAGGTGCTTCTTGATGCCTATAACAAGAATATGTGATCACAGCAAATTTTGGATGTCAAAATTGCTCAAAATCACCACTTTTGGGAAAATATTTCTCTGAAAGAGTAACATCCCCTTAACTCTTAGTCTATATGTCCAAATGACATGAGCTTTGGTGTGTGTGTCCAACACAACATGCAGAATATGGGTATGATGTCAAAACTTTATTTTTGCTTCCAGAATCACTCTCTAGACATCCTACACATAGGATTTCTACTGATGAATTTTTTGGCAGAATTCATCCACATGCATCTCCAAGTCTTGAGCACTACTTTTCAAGCATTCCTACCAGTTTTTATGCAAAATTGTGCTCAGAATCTTAAGTTTCTTGTTTTCGCGTTTTTGACACTTCGTCTTTGGTCTTTTGGGTGTCAAGAGTTGGTCAAAACTCTAGTTTCAATGTATACTTAGGGTAAACCCCCCCTTCTGAACACATTGGTGCAGTCAGAATTTTCAAATTTGGTCTCTAGAACCCCCTTGAGACATCCTACGAGCAAGATGTCTATGTTTACAGAATTGTAGGTTTTCTTCACATAACCCTTGCAAATGCTCTTTTATATGCACAGCATCAGTCATTCATACAAAAATATCCACAAAAGCTTGTTTAATGCATTTTTACCCGCAAAAGCACACTTTTCCGTGATTTCAAATGCAATCAAGCACTTTAGCAAATAATTCAGTGCTGAATAGCTCTAGATCAGAATCAGATCACTTACCTAAAGCTACTCCTACAAATCATATGGGGTTTTGCATCTATGAGTAGAAAAACGCTTCACTGCCACACACGGACTAGTAAACACTTTTATCACCTCACAAATCACTCGACCACCAACAACTACTCTAATCCACATATCCTAACTAAACCTATCTAGTAGCAGACCCTCTGCAAGACACACGCTTCCTAGCTATCCACTTGATCACGGAATATCCTCTTTCGGATACACTTAAGAAAAATGCTTTCTTTAGCTAAAACTAAATCAAGCAACCATCACACGAGTGTTAGTAGGAAACCTACTTAGGTCCTTGTGTCCCCGGCAATGGCGCCAATGTTGCGGGAGCGACTCACACACCCATGAAGTGCATGCAAACACTACCTAGATCAACATAATGTCAATCGAGGACACAGATGACACGATAGGCACACAGAGGAAATCTTTTTAGCTTGTCAGGCTGTGACCATCCTACACATACAACACTCTGGAAGGCCAACTAAACCACAATCAAGAACCTCATTGCTCTCAACTACACCACCTAGCCACATACACACATACGGAAGGTAACTCACCTAATCATGCCAGATTCGTATGAAACTTAAGGAACACCATCCCCTCACTAGGATACACCTGTCCCTACGCTTCTACACTCAAAACCCTCACTCTAAACCCGTCTGCAGAAAACGCATAGGATGACATAGCAGAATTTTGAAAGTGCCCGAAACTGAAATTTATGAGTACCTATGCGTAGCTTATGTCACCACGACTCTATAGACTACTAGCACGCAGAAAACAGACATCGTTTGATACACTTATGGCCACAAATAGCTCGTAGATGCGTTGGCGTGTGCGCTTCGTCTCGCGTGGAATGCTTGGCGTTGTCACATAGCTCTCCTTGAGCCTACAACAATGGTGCAGTCGGATCTCCAATGTGTTGAGCGAGCCGGGCGTAGCAAGAGGATAAAGCTCACGCTCACTCTCTTTCTCTCTCACACACAGTAGACGGCAGCGCTAAGGTTTTTGATTATGATTAAAGTTCCCCCCCTTTTACAAAATGACCTAGGTACCTTATATACTAAGGCTACCTTAGGTTTAACCAAAAATGGGGTTGAAAGGGTCAAATGGCTTTGTATTTACAATCTGGAAGTGCCATTGCACCCCGGCTTCTGAAACTAGAATAACTGCTCATTACAAATGAAGTTTATAGCCATAATCCGCAACATTTCATAACTCGCAAAAGATAAGACTTTGGTACGAAACTTGAGTTATGTTGTGTTGACCCAGTGGTCAACAAGAGGCTGGGATGCACATGTTCTGGGAGAAGCTCCTCAAAAGTTTAAGAGTGGTATAGAAGCTCTTATGCAATTGAAAGCAGATAATCCAAACTTCAATGACCAATACTGTCCTCTAAAATTGTAAACTTGGTGGTTTGTAGTATTTGGTAGACTTTTTATTGAGCATCATGAACACATTCATATATGTGATGAATTAGATTGGAAAGAATTCACCTTCGAATTTTGAAAGTGCTTCTCACATTTTCAGCCATGACCTATACCTACATACATTCCACTCCAGCCATAGCGTGGTCTCTCCACTGTGTCTCATCACATAATCCTTGAGCATTGAGAGTCACTTATCCATATAGTTCATCACATGTATCTTTTGGTCCCATACATACTTACCACCCAAAACAATAATAAAAATCACGTGTACCTTTGGTCCTACAAGTCATATTTGTCCATCCAGGACGATAATAACAAATATACCTCTCTCTCTCTCTCTCTCTCTCTCTCTCTCTCTCTCTCTCTCTCTCTCTCTCTCTCTCTCTCTCCCCCCTGCCCCTGCCCCCCAAGTTTTTGTCTTCTAGACGTTCTTGTTTTCTCTTACTCTCGGACTCTGCGGCTAATGAAGCACTCTAGTTGTATTTTAAAAAAAAAGGTTGTATCGTAGCGCTATTGGGCTGTTGAGTGGATAAACCCCCACCCAAGGTTCCGGGTGCCCATACACCAAACCAGTTGCCCATATAACTGGGCGGCTCCCCTAGGATAAAAAACGATATCCTAACTTATGTAGAAACATCAAGACATGACACGGAGTAGAAACTCATTGTTCATGGGGGTAACCGACTTATCCGTGGCTAGAAAGCCATCATTATCATCAATTTATACCAAGGAGTCGTAGGTGTCTTGAGACAAGCTGTCTTAAGGATGATCAATTATATCTTTCCTAATTCAACCAGTTTTAACCCAAACAATTCTTTCCTACATTATAAACAAATGCACGTTGGAAGTTACCTTCCGTTTTTGGTCAATTATTCATTTTCTTATTCTTACTCACTCTTTACGTATGCAATGCTAACTTAAAAATGAACTTTAAAGGACTTAAGTGAACAAAATAGAAATCCACCTGGGGCTGCTCATCCATGTGCTGCTGCGCTGGAGCCTGCAGACTTTCATCCGTCGGCCTATGGTTAGGCCCAGCCTCATGGTCATTAGTGGCTTTATTTCTTTTGTTGCTAATATCCTCTTCCTCGGTAAGAGGATTTCCTCTGGTTCTCTTTGGAGCCATATCGGCAACCTTATAAAAAAGACTTAATCGATTAGATGTTTAATTGAATAATCTCTTTTCTTCTGTTTTACCCAAAAATAAGGATTTTTGGAGTAAGTAGGTATCCTTGATAGTTAACTGGATAAGATATTTCCCCTGTAACTTCCTTGTACTATTAGTAATTTCTCATAATTACCATTTAATTTGGGAATCAATTTAATTGGATTTCTCCTTAGTCTATATTCCATGAATATTTCATATTTAACCTTAGTAAATTATAATTCCTACGTGCTAATGGATTCCTCACCCTAAATGTAATTTGATATGTTCTATCCTTATGAATTTTCATAAATTTTATTTATAACTTTTCCCTCCTATACTTATGGTCTAATTTAGGTAAATTTTTGCTGATAGTAATTTGTTATACCACCCAATTATGTTGAGGTAATTTTCCGAGCCTTCAAAAGTGATTTTGAACCTCAGGTGTAATTTTGCTAAGATAATTAATTAAACTAATTATCTGAGGTTACCATAATTATGATGGATTTTTAAAGATGTAATTAACCTCTGATAATTATCCTAAAGCATTTTGAATCAATTTGGTATTTTTTCCCTTTTAATTTGTCCTAAAAATAGTGTAATTTTGTTAAGATAATTAGGTAAACTAATTATATGAGGTTAAAATAATTATCATGGGTTTTCTAAGATGTAATTAACCTCTAAAAATTATCTTAAAGCATTTTGAATCAATTTGCTATTTTCCCGCTTTTAATTTGTTCTCAAAATAGTGTAGTTCTTCTAAGATAATTAGGTAAACTAATTATATGAGGTTAACATAATTATCATAGGTTTTCTAAGATGTAATAAACCTCTGATAATTATCTTAAACCATTTTGAATCAATTTGCTATTTTCCCCCTTTTAAATTGTCCTAAAAACAATTAAATTCTGCTAAGATAATTAGGTAAACTAATTATTAGAGGTTAACATAATTATCACACGTTTTCTAAGATGTAATAAACCTCTGATAAATAACTCAAAGCATTTTGAATCAATTTGGTTATTTTCTTCTTTATTTTTCTCTCAAAAGCAATGTAATTCTGCCTAATTAATTATGACAATTACTCAAAAAATTATAAGATAATCTTCCTAGCTTAATGATAATGTAACATAGCTTTGATAATTATATCAAATTAATCTAAACTTAACTAGTATAATTCCCAGTAATTTATGATTAAAATGGATAATTTCAGTCCTAATATGATATAATAATTAATTTTCCTAATATCCCTAAGCTTAATCACAATAATCAGCAGAGAATATTTAATTAAGAGAATATTTTTTAGTATACATAGGATTAATCTTTAATTTATTGAGAAAATAGGTTAATCTAGCTTTGCTAATTAAGAAGGATTAGACTAATTATCGTTTAATTAATCAACTAGAGCTTGATCTCTAGTGATTTCTGCGTAACGGTCTCTGTAGATGAGAGAGAGTATGCCAAAGCTCTGAGTCGTCTGAAATTGTGAAGCAAGCATTATATTTATAGGTTTCTAGGCACTCACACACTGGAAAATGGCAATAACTTGCATCCCAAGCAGCACTACAGGTCAAAAAACGCCCCCTGCTACTAAATCTAGTATGGGAGAGTTCATCATTACCCCACACAGTCCCCCAAATACACAGAATTGATTTTTACTAATTTCTCTGATTTTTAATGATGAAAATTGAAAATATCAGTAATTTCTAGAACCTTAGGATAAGAAAGTCTTTATTGATAATAATTACTGAAACCATCCAATTTTACTTAACTAATTAAATTCCTAGTGTAATCTTTCAGAGCTCGTAACTTTTCCAGATTTTATCGGAATTTTGTTTTGGAAATTTCTAGCCCGGGGTTTGTTGTGCTTAAGATTTCAAAAATACCAATATTTGCCACGGTCGAACAGTTCTACATTGCTTTTTCAGTAATCATATCGGTTTGATTAAGCTTTATACAATCTTTAAGTTTCAGAAACACCCCAACTTAAGAATTTGAGATGCTCTCATCTCAACCAAAATTGGAAAAATCTTTGAGAAGAGAAATTGAGATGCCCTTATCTCAACCAAAATTGGAAAAATCTTTGAGAAGAGAAATTCATCCTCATAAGTGGCATCTTCGAAGGGATAACCTTTCCACTTTACCAAATGTTACTGATTACTCTAAGAGTTCTTTCTAGTTTCTGGTTGGAGTTACTTGCTAGCCAATTTTTCCTCAAGAAACTCTTAGTGTTGAGCCCATCTTAAAAACCTTTACAACCCATTTGTATCATCTCAAAAACCAAGTTAAATCAATTCCATAAAAGATCCATATATCCACCTTGTCAACGTGAACACGCTCGGTCTAACTGACCATTCAGAGCAATCAGCGTTCGACAAGTATCATGTATTTCAGCTTTGCCAATCTAAACGCGCTCGGCGTGTTTTTGCCATTCTGAGCAATCAGCGTTCGGCACAAGCTTCCACCATTGCACCAGAGGTATCCCCTCTGTGCTCTAACTTGGCTGACCAACAATATGTAAAGGGTTTTAAGAAGTATCATACCAAGAGTTCTTTTCGGCTTCCTATTAGTCTTGTACCTTAATACTTTCATATCTAGGTTATTTTCCAAGGAAGGCTATCGTGTGCACAAAGAATGTGAGTTGGTTTCTTGATAACTATCTCATTCTCAAAATTCAAATTCTTTTCATACCATCGGGGGAACCTCAGTCTCATTTGCTAGATCAACCCTTGATTTCTTGATTGAATACTAACTTAACTTTAGATTCCTTAAGTAATTTGGGAAAGAAAATAATGTATACCCTTATATAAGTAACTCAAAGTTTTACATTATCGACTTATAGTGGTTTACAAAACTGTCTATTGTTGTTGAGCTCTAGGATTACTAGCTGCCAAGCAAGTGGCTGTTTCATCTTCCGCGTTCATTAAGGTTGATTATCCGAAGATGGACTACTCGTGGGATTGTCTCTGCAGTGTTGCTTTCACCAAAGTTTGGCATCTCCGCCATGAGACGGAACATACCTAACATTGTTTGGTTTTCCTAAGCAGTTCCTGCAGTTTTAAAAATAAACGTCCATAGCATCTAACCATGCTTCGACATCTCGCTCTAAATTGGGTCCCTCTCCTTTGAAAGTAGGGAGTTGAACTTGCTTCATTAGTAATTTTTTCTCTCGAGCAACAGTGTAAAGGCTATTTACACGAGTATTTCTCTGAGATTGAATTAGTGGAATTTAGTACGAGATGAAGTCTCTCTTACTTATGCTTTTAACCTATCTCATACTCAAAACTTTTGCACACAGGATGAAAAAAATCACCAAGCCATAAACAAAATTGATTATAGCATACCCGTGAGAACCATAATATGTACAAGAGTTAATACCATCCATGAAGGTCCTAGTATGTACAAGGGTGCCGACAATTCTATACTAGAATCTTGCGGACTTTGGGTGGATCAGATATAGGATCAAAATATACAGCATCTTTTGGTCCATTAAAACTAGGGCCTCCACCTATGGGCCTAATTCTACTTAGGTAGATTACTTTAGACACCTGATCAAACACCCACTGATTTTGTGATACTTGGACATCACCTATTTACAAGGGTTTCCTCTGGATTCTCCATTCCAATGAAAAAGTATACTTCAATCACTTGAAGATCTTCGGCCCAGTTGAGTCTCTTCATATTTAGTTCTAAACCTTCTAACTCTCCCGCATTAATGAAGAAAATTCCACCAGATCCTGACCAACTGATCCTCCAAGTGGAAGGAGAAAATCTCTTATCTAGCCACTTCATCACACTTTTTCGCATTGAATAGTGTCGGGATAGGCAAGCTCTCATAAACCTTACGTTGAAATCCATGGATTTGCAATAGAAGATGGGGGATAATTCTCTTTCTTTCTTTCTCTCCCTCTTTTTAATCAAATATCTCTTTACTTGAATTCAAAAAGATCACTTTTTTCAACCTAACACCTTAACTTTTTCCTAGTCCAAGACTTTAATTAGCACACGCTCTGATACCACTTGTAAGGTCCCCAACCCGCCAATACCAAGATCGGGATGGGATCCTTGACAGGTCTGTAGGTCTGATAAAAATCAGAGTCTCTAAACAAGAAAAATCCAAGGAATAGACCTTTACCATTGACAATGGCTTGGGTCTATAGCCTTAGAAGAAGACCTAGTCCTGTCTCGCAACGGAAACAAGACAACGTATTAAAAGTCCAAAAAACTATTTCGGCCCTATAACTGCCACAATTGGGATAAGGTATCCTCAACCAACGCTTTTTTCCCCCTAATAGATGTGAGGGAATAGCCGCTGGTGGACTCCTCTTCCAAGTGAAGAAGTTTTCTAAACGTTTTAGTGCACAGGGATGGATAGTTACCTGACTAATCAGGTCCACCCGTCCATGATTGACAACCTTAGTCAATCCCCACTTACCACCCCGCACTCACACATGATTCCTTTTGTATTTAATTAGTATCACATTGTTTTAACATTTAAAATAATGGTTTATTTTAACTTTTCATCATAGTGATTCCTTCAATCAAATATTAAAGACAGCATTGAAAAATATTCTTTTAGCAAACAGACATCTTTAAACTTAAGACAGTGTACTGTCAATCAAAACATTGTCCATAATAACCATGACCAGTACTCTTCTTGTCTCAAGACCACCTAACACTACAAGAGGCTATTCATATTAGCGACGCTCACACAGCGACGCTAAAAAAAGTAATTCCCGGCGTCGCTATGAGCGTCGCAAATTTACTTGTAAATTTGCGACGCTCATAGCGACGCCGGCTGGGCTAAAAAAATAACAGAGAGTGCCCAAAAACTCAGATCTCAGATCTGAGTTTTTCGGCGCCCTCAAGCAAGGAGCAGGTAACGCTCTCCCTCTCTCTCTCTCTCTTTCTCTCTTTCTTCTCCACACACACACACACACACACACACACACACACACACACACACACACACACACACACACACACACACACGAGGAGAGGAAGGAGGGCCAGGTATGCTCCTTCCCTCTCTTCACTCTCATGTTCCCTTCCCCTCTTTCTCTCTCCCTCTCTCTCTCTCTCTCACACACACACACACACACATAGTGTTTTTGAGAGAGAGAGAGAGAGAGAGAGAGAGAGAGAGAGAGAGTACAAACATAAACAAAAATGCACACACACATACATAAACAAAGAATGCACACACACATTGAGAGAGGAAAAGAGAGAGAGAGAGAGCATGCATAAACAAAAAACGCACACATTGAGAGAGGAAAAGAGAGAGAGAACATGCATAAACAAAAAAAGCACACATTGAGAGAGGAAAAGAGAGAGAAAACATGCATAAATAAAAAAACGCACACACATTGAGAGAGAAAGAGAGAGAAACTAATTTAACATCGTAGGAAACTAATTAAAATTAAAAGACCTAAAGATCTAGCCGACGAGGAGTTGAACTCAAGACCTATTATTCAAGAGGGAAATGGAATAACCAATCTATCATACTAAGTTACTTTCTCTTTTTTATACGCAAAATCGGTTACTTTTAATGAGGATAAGTATTTAAATTATTTATCTGAGCTTGGGGTATTTATCACGGATTCTTCAAGGTATATTCTACCTCTGATAATTATATCAAAGGTTTTTGGATTAATATGCTATTTTCCCCCTTTTAGTTTGTCTTAAAAACAGTGAAATTCTGCTACGATAATTAAGTAAACTAATTATTTGAGATTAACATAATTATCATGGATTTTTAAAGATATAATTAACCTCTGATAATTATGCTAAAGCACTTTGAATCAATTTTCTTTTTTTCCTCTCTTAATTTGTCCTAAAAACAGTGTAATTCTGTTAAGATAACTAGGTAAACTAATTATCTGAGATTAACATAATTATCACGAGTTTTCTAAGATGTAATTAACCTCTGATAATTACCTTAAAGTATTTTGAATCAATTTTCTTTTTTCTATCTTTTAATTTGTCCTCAAAATAGTGTAATTCTGCTAAGATAATTAGGTAAACTAATTATTTGAGGTTAAAATAATTATCATGGGTTTCTTAAGATGTAATAAACCTTTGATAATTATCTTAAAGCATGTTGAATCAATTTTATATTTTCCCTCTTTTAATTTGTCCTAAAAATAGTGTAATTCTACTAAGATAATTAGGTAAACTAATTATTTGAGGTTAACATAATTATCACGAGTTTCCTAAGATGTAATTAACCTTTGATAAATAACTCAAAGCATTTTAAATCATTTTGAGTATTTTCTCCTTTTTTTCTCTCAAAAAGAGTGTAATTCTGCCTAATTAATTATGAAGATTACTCAAAAAATTATAAGATAATTTGCCTAGCTTAATGACAGTTTAACACAGCTCTGATAACTATCTCAACTTAATCTAAACTTAATTAGTATATTTTCTATTAATTTATGGTTAAAATGGATAATTTCAGTCCTAAGCTTAATCACAATAATCAGCAGAGAATATTTAATTAAGAGAGTATTTTTGAGTATACATAGGATTAATCTTTAATTTATTAAGAAAATAGGTTAACCTAGCTTTGCTAATTAAGAAGGATTAGACTAATTACCATTTAATTAACCAACTAGAGCTTGATCTCTAGTTATTTCTGCGTAGTGGTCTCTCTAGATGAGAGAGAGTGTGCCAAGGCTCCAAGGCGTCTAAAATTGTGAAGCAAGGGTCATATTTATAGGTTTCTAGGCACTCACAGACTGGAAAATGGCAATAACTTGCAACCCTACAGGTCAAAAAATGTCCCCTGCTGCTAAATCTAGTCTGGGAGAGTTCATCATTACCCCACACAGCCCCCCAGATACACAGAATTGATTTTTACTAATTTCTCTGATTTTTAATGATGAAAATTGAAAATATTAGTAATTTCTAGAACCTTATGATAAGAAAGTCTTTATTGATAATAATTACTGAAACCATCCAATTTTACTTAACTAATTAAATTCCTAGTGTAATCTTTGAGAGCCCGTAACTTTTCCACATTTTATCAAAATTTTGTTCTGAAAATTTCTAGCCCGGGGTTTGCTGTGCTTAAGATTCCAAAGATGCCAATATTTGCCACGGTCGGACAGTTCTACATTGCTTTTTCAATAATCATATCGGGTTGATTAAGCTTTATACAATCTTTAAGGTTTCAGAAACTTGAAACCTTACAAATCCAGGCTGCTTTCCTCTATCATATTTGTTCTTTTGGCATACTACACATTTTAAAATATACTCTTGTATGTCCACTTTCATGGTAGGCCAATAGAAATACGTCTCTATTCCTCGAAGTGTCGGTTGAATACCTCTATGCCCCGCATAGGGAGGAGCATGGGATTCATACATAACTTTTTCACAAAGGGAATGGGTAGCACATAGCCTATTTCCATGGAGAAGATAACCATCCTGCAAGGTGAATGGTTCCTCTTTCTTTCCCAAAGCAAGGGCTGAAATTATGTCTCTAAAGTCAGGGTCAGTAGCATACTCATCTATCATAGAGGATAGATCATTGTGAGTAGCTATAGACACAACATTAACTTTTGGTCGTTGTGAAAGTGCTTCGGCCACTTGATTGTGCTTACCAGCAATGTGAGCAATATGGAAATTAAATTGCGAAAGAAAATTTTCCCACCTCATTTGTTTGTTGGAAAGCTTGGTTTGCTTCATGAAGTACTTGAGACTTTGGTGGTCAATGCATAAAATGAATGGAGTCCCCAATAGGTAGTGCTTCCATGTGTCTAGGGCATGTAGAGCAGCTAAAAGCTCTTTCTCATAAATGCCCAAGACATGTTCATCAGTGTTGAGCCTCCGGATCTCATATACAATGGCATGCCCTTCTTGAAGAAAAACTGCTCCAAGGCAATCACCACAAGCATCGCATTGGACCTCAAATGGCGAGATCCGGAAGTATGAGGACTGGTTGGGAGGTAAGCTTTTATTTGAGCTTATCAAAAGCATTTTGCTCCTTAGCAGTCCATACATACTTAATGTTCTTCTTAGTTAAGTCATGTAGTGGTCCTGCTATTTGAGAGAATTTTGCTATGAAGTTTCTATAGTATGCACACATACCAATAAAGCTTCTTAGCTCATGTAGATTCCTTGGATTAGGCCATGCTTTTATTACCTCTAACTTTGATGGATCCATACGGATACCATCTTGAGAGATAATATGACCTAGGTATTGAATCTCTTGAAGGAAAAATTCTCTTTTCTTTTGGTTGATAAAAAGCTTGTTCTCCCTCAATGTTTGAAAAAAGACTTGGAGACGTTGCTTATGTTCCTCCAAAGATTTGGAGTAGATGATGATATCATCAAAGAATACTCAATTGAATTTGCAATAAGGTCTAAAAAGTTTCTCCGTTAGAAGATTGAACGTAGCTGGTGCATTAGTCAAGCCAAAAGGCATGACTAGATATTCATAGAGACCAACCGTTGTGCAAAACGCGGTATTTAAAATATCTTCATCCACTATCCTTATTTGATGATAGACACTTTAAAGGAAAATCTTACTAAAGTAGGTAGAGCCTTGTAGCTTATCACACAGATCTTCTACCCAAGGCACGGGAAATCTATTTTTGATAGTGATATGATTTAGTGCTCAATAATCCACACACATACGGTATGTACCATCTTTATTTTGCACTAAAAAGACTGGAGAACAAAAGGGAGAAGAACTAGGCCTCACCATCCCTTTGTCTACCAATTCCTGTACTTGCCTCATGATCTCCTCTTGTTGAGCTTGTGAGACTCAATAAGGAGGCTTGTTAGGTGGTGAGCTTCCTGGAAGGAGCTCAATTCGATGGTCATCATCTCCTCGTTTTGGAGGTAAGTCCATAGGGATATAATCAATGAACACATCTTGGAATCCTTTTAGAAAACTAGACAAGTCTAAATCTTCTTGATTCCTACCATTTACATTTGATGAAACATTAGGACCTTTTAGAGACTCTTTGACAAAAATCATGTACACAAAAATTGAGCTCTTCATTGACTTATCAAAAGCAGAAGAATTTGGAAGTGGAATAGTGTGAGCACGCTCACTAGCATATATATACATGTTCTTTCCCTTGTAGGTGAGGTAGGTTCTCCTTTCAGGGAACTTCATATTGGCAGCCATGCGATCAAACTATGGTGCCCCTAGGATAGCATCCTCATGTTGGAGAGGAGAGATGAAAAAGTCTTCTTTGTTGACATAGCTTTCGACATGAAGCCTGAACTTCCCAATCAAGGGAGCCTAGTGGAGGCTTGCTGTCCCTTGAAAACTGTGTCATCCATGACCATATCTCCCATCTTGAAAGCTTGAATGCCCAAATTGGTGGCCAACTCTGTTGATATGAAGTTGTGAGTAGAGCCAGAGTCAAACAATATAGTAGCCTTGAGGTGTTAATCTCAAAACTTGTCTACATACTTGTGGGTAGACTTATGAGAGAGAAGCTTGAGAGTGCACCATTTGGTAAGCACTTTGTCCTTTGCATCGCTTGCAAGGAACTACTTCATGATGAAAACTCATAGAGTTTTCCATGTCTTTGGGGCTTCGCCATTGCCATGAAGGCTAGCCCACCATTAACGAGATAATTTTTGGAAGTGCATAGCTACATGGCGTAGCTTGGATGACTCTGTGAAGCCCTCGTCTCCAAAGGCCGCATCAAATTGTTTGATGAAGGCCAACACTTTGTCGGTAGCACCAAAGGTGCCATCATAGGTGAGAAAAGAGATACCCTTTCCTCCCTCCTTGAAATTCTTTAGCTTTTGTGACCTTCGCCATGCAGGGTATGATTTACGATTTCCTCCCCTCTTGTATTCTCTAGAAGAATAGCCATAGCTTTCACAGGAAGAGGAGAAAGGTGAAGAAGAAGGAGAAGAGGGTGACCTCTTTCTAGCCCTTTTCTTCCTTTGTTTCCTCTCTTCCCTTTTGGAATGACGAGGAGAAGGACTGTGTGTTGATCTTTTCCTCTTGGGACGAGTGGGCGATCGTCTAGACCGCCGTCTTTGTGGAGCCACATTTTTAGAGGAACTTAAAGTTTCATTGCTTTCTTGCTCTTTGGATTCCTCATCTCGTATAGGAGAGAGTCTTCTTTTGGGGGTCTCTTCAAGAGGCCTCCTAATCTCTCTCTCCTCTTGGAGAGGAAAGGAAATTCCATAAGCACGAAGTTGTTCAGTAACTTCGGCTTGCAAAGAGACGAGATAATTCACAAACATGGGGGCATCATCATTAGCACCTTCATGTGCAAAATCAAAACTATCAATGTTCATTCTACTCTCTTGATTATTGTCATTCATGTTAACAAAATTTATGTATGTACTTAGTGTATGCTTTGGCAATTCAAAACCTTAGTTGCCACTCCTCTTAGCCTTTGAAAATCGGCTCTTAAGTATCTGCACCCACAGCTCGAAGTGGTTAATTATAGAGAGTAGTGGATTAGGTCTAACATAGCAGATTTGCCGAGGGCTAGCTCCTTTTGGACTTCTTATGGCTCAATAATAAAGCCGTAGGCAAGTCTAAAAAGACTTCATTATTAAGTCCAAATCTCCCGAGGTGTGCACCATATCCCACATAGTGGGCTCAACAAAACCGATAATAGATCCCAATTCCACTTACCCTAATATAATTAACAACATCAACCATTTATAGGCTACTTAAGGATCTCTCTTCTTAAGCAAGAAAAGAGAAACCAAATGCTCTGATACCAATGTAATGGAATTGGCCTAATAACTTGAGAGTAGCGGAAATTAATGAGAGTACTTTTGAGAATTACTTTGTGAGCATAGCACGTGAACATAATTGAAGATAGCAACATAATCATAGCAATTAGTTAGCTTGGAATGAACAATACTTTTACAAGAGAGAGAATTTAGAGAACATGACAACACTTGAGGACCGGATTTATGTGGAGCCGGTCCCCCTCCAATAGGCATTTGTATTATGATTTCTCCCATTAAGAGAGACTTGTTACAAACAATCTTTGTGTTCCTTGTGACCTAGGTGATGCAATGAAGATGAAAAGCTTCATGCATCACAAGCATAGCATAAACTATGTGGAAAGCTTTAACTATCCCAAGCCTCAATCCCAAGACCTCAAACACCTTAAAAGGTGGAGAGAGCTAGCAGGGAATGAGGGTAGGGAAGAGGAAGAAGAAACATTTCATAGGAGAAATAATTAGTTCCTCACTTATCATCACTCTTCTTGCTAGCATACATAATAGCATAGTAATGAAGATAGATAAGATGGAAAGCTTAAGCATTGAAGCATGGCTCTTGGTTGGATTTGCACTCCATAGCCAAGAGTGTTGGTGTAATCTCTTAACCTCTACTTGCTTGGAGAAGGAGAGGGATCACTTGCACTTTGCATAATGCACAATCAGAGTGTGTGTGAGTGTGTCTGGGAGAGTATACCCCCTAAGCAACCCCCTATCTTGCTTTGGTTGACCCCCTTCTTCTAGCTCATGCTTCAAGCTCATTGGACCCCTCCAGGCCTAGCCAATCACAAGCAAGAGGCATTACAAGAAACAAGGGTAGACTTGGGACAAGTGTCCCCCTTTCCCCTTTGAGAGAGAGGAATTGATAAATGCAAAGACAATTAATTTAATCTCGTTATCATTGGACTCCTTGGGTGGCCAACCAATAGGCTTCAGGCACACCATGAGGGCAACATGAGGAGGAACTTTGTTAAGTATGGAGCCTGATTTACCCTTGTAATTTTCTGTGGTAAAAGCGCAGATTTGTAAGGCCCCCATTATGAGGAGAAGCCATCATGCGTGAAGGAAAATCACTCACCGGAAACCAAAATTTTCACGGACAAGAATCAGGGGCAACTTTAAAGACTTTTTTTCGCCGGAATATTCTTTTTCGCCGGAATATTATGGCCAGACGGCGGCCGGAAAGTGGTCAGAAAACAACCGGTCGGTTGGCCGGTGGCCGGTAGTCAATGGCCGATGGCCAGTGGTCGGAAGTCAATGGCCGGTGGCCGGTGGCCGAATTCAAAAACCCCCTATTTTCCCTCCTTTGGATCCCTACTGTGGCCGGTCTGCTAGCTTAACCAATATTCTAGCTTTTTCTCCCCTGGCACTTCCCCACATTAAATGATCAGTTTAATATGAGAAAATCATTTAGGAGAATTAGATATTGATTATTATGACATGACTCTCTCTTGAAATCATAGTCATCCTCGACTATGGTGTAGAGAAGATAAAGCATATTCATGAGTCCTTTTCTTAGCGGGTAGAGGATCCCTATGTTACCCTACGACATCATTCCACAATGGATGACTAGTCCATTTGGCGCTTGAGAGCCTTAGGCTGCCGCAAGCATGTCTGCACATTTGTCCTATCAATCTTCCATAGTAGAGTGACAAGCTCTACTTGGTGTTTGGGAGACGTCGTCTCCGCAAACTTGATCTAAGCATGCATACTACTTCATTTTTGTGCACAATAAAAAAAAGAGAGTCTTATAAGACAAAAAACTTTGTTCATTTTTAACATTTTGTACATTTGCTTACTCTTGGGAAGCATTGTAAGCATTGACAAGGTTTAGGTTATCCTTTACTTGTATGCCTTGCATCCATCTAGCATCTTCAAAAGGATAATTCTTAAACTTAATAAGATATCGTCGGATATTCTTAACGCCTCTTAATACCTTGTCTTCATGTTGGAGAATGGACTCGGGCTGCAACACCTCCTCTTGGTCCTCGATCTCCGGTGGGTCTTCAATAGTTGGTTCTTGAGGTGGCTCTCCTTTGTAAGGCTTTAATAGGCTCACATGGAAAGCATTGTGTATGAGACAATGATTGGGCAACTTGAGTTGATAGGCCATCTCATTGATTGGCCTAAGAATCTGGAAGGGACCACAGTACCTTTTTGCTAGTTTAGCATAGTAATTTTGGTGGCCCGTAGGATTCCTGCCCGTCGTGTGCCTTAATCGAGCCTTGGTAAACTTTAACAAGACCCAATCGTTTTCTTTAAAGGCTTGGGATCTTCCGTGCTTGTCAGCAGCAACCTTTTGGCTTTGCTGTGAGATAGAGATAGCATCCCTAATTTTTTGAAAAGATTCTTGTAGGTATCGGCTATACTCATCTGCAGTGAAGATCTTCCCATGTACCTTATGTAGCAAGGGACTTTTTGATCTTCCCTCAATTACCTCGAAAGGTGCTTTTCCCGTGGAAGTATGTACAGTGTTATTGTAACCATACTCCACTAAGGGTAAGTACTTCTCCCATTGGGATCTTTGATCTACTTCCGTTACATAGGCTTTTGGTAGATCAAGAATGGTTAGGTTAGCTATTTCCTTTTGGCCATCCGTTTGTGGATGATAGGCTAAAGAGAAGTTTACCCTTGTCCCTAAATTCTCAAAGAGACCCTTCTAGAAATTATTGGTCATTCTAGGATCTCTATTTGACACTATGGACATTGGCAAGCCATGGTACTTGAAAATTTGTGAAATGAAGAGGGTTGCCATTTGATGGGCTTTGATAGTCTTTTTGACAGGTATAAAATGAGCTTGTTTAATGAACCTGTCTACTATCGTCGATATTCCCGTATTCCCATGGATAGACTTAGGCAATCCAAAGATAAAATCCATGGATATGCTCTCCCATGGTGAATTAGGGATTGGCAAGGGTTGAAGCAATCCAAGTTTCTTCCCTCTATCAAATTTTGTCTTTTGGCATACCACACATTTAGAAACATACTCTTGTATGTTCACTTTCATGGTAGGCCAATAGAAATATGTTTCAATTCTCTTTAAGGTAGACTGAATCCCCCTATGCCCCGCATAAGGTGGAGCATGAAATTCTTACATTACTTTCTCACGTATAGTAACGCATAGTCCATTGCCACAGAGAAGATAACCATCTTGTAAGGTAAATGGTTCTTCTTTCTTCCCTTATGCAAGGGCTGAAATCACATCTCTAAAATCGGAATCAATAGCATACTCATCTATCATTAAAGATAGATCATTGTGAGTTGCTATGGAAACCGCATTCACTCTCAGCCGTCTTGAGAGTGCATCAACTACTTGATTATGCTTGCCAGCAATGTGAGCAATATGAAAATGAAATTGGGAAAGGAAATTTGCCCACCTCATTTGTTTGTCGGAGAGCTTGGTCTGTGTCATGAAGTACTTAAGACTTTGGTGATCCGTTCGCAGAATGAAAGGAGTCCCCAATAAATATTGATTCCATGAGTCTAAGGCATGTAGAACTGCAAGGAGTTCCTTTTCATATATGCCTAGAGCTTGCTCAACAGGGTCGAGCCTTCGACTCTCATAGCCTATGGCGTGCCCTTCTTGGAGCAAAACAACTCCAAAGCAATCACCACAAGCATCAAATTGGACCTCAAATGGTTTTGAGAGATCCGGTAGTGTAAGCACAAGTTGAGAGATAAGCTTTTCTTTAAGCTTTTCGAAAGCATTGTTCTCCTTAGTAGACCATGTATACCTAACGCTTTTCTTTGTTAGGTCATGTAATGGTCCCGCAATTTGTGAGAAATTTTCTATGAAGCGTCTATAGTATGCACATATACCTATAAAGCTTCTTAGTTCATGAAGATTCCTTGGTTTAGGCCATCCTTTTATTACCTCTAACTTTGATGGATCCATTTGGATGCCATCTTGAGAGATAATGTGACCTAAATATTGAATCTCTTGCAAGAAAAATTCACTTTTCTTTGGATTAACATAAAGTTTATTCTCTCTCAAAACTTGAAATATTACCTGGAGGTGTTGGTTTTGTTCGTCTAATGAATTACAGTAGATGATAATATCATCAAAGAACACTCCAGTGAAGGTTTGATGAGGCCTGAACAGCTTCTCCATCAAGCGGTTGAATGTGGCTGGTGCATTGGTCAAGCCAAAAGGCATGACAATGTATTCGTAAAGACCAAATGTGGTGCGAAATGGGGTCTTTACAATGTCTTGATCAACTATCCTTATTTAATGATAGCCACTTTTTAGGTCAATCCTACTGAAGTAGATCGATCCTTGTAGCTTATCAAATAGGTCTTCTACCCGTGGAACGGGAAACCTATTGTTGATAGTGATCCTATTTAGTGCTCTATAGTCGATCACATACGATATGTGCCGTCTTTCTTTTGCACTAATAGCACAGGTGAGAAAAATGGAGATGAGCTAGGCCTAACCATGCCCTTCTGGACTAACTCATGCACTTGTTGCATAATCCCCTCTTGTTGAGCTTGAGAAACTCTATAAGGAGGTTTGTTAGGCGGTGAACTTCCTGGAAGAAGTTCAATTGCATGGTCATCATTACATCGTTTAGGAGGTAGCTCACAAGGGATGTCGTCAATAAAAACATCTTGAAACCCCTTGAGAAAATTGGATAACTCTGATTCCTTTTGGTTTCTTTTATTTTCTTTTGCTAAAGCATTAGGTTCATTTTGAGAATCTTTAACAAAAATCATGTACACGGAAATAGAGCTCTTTATTGACTTGTTGAAACCTGGTGTATGTACAATGGGAATAGTGTTATCCATTTCCTTAGCATCTATATACATGTCTTTTTCCCTGAACTTAAAGGAGATTCTCCTTTCAGGAAATTTAACATCGACAGCCAGGAGGTCAAACCATGGTGCCCCCATGATTACATCCTCATGCTTGAGAGGAGAGATAAAGAAGTCCTCTTTGTCCACATAGCCTTGGACATGAAGCCTCAATTTCCCGATTAAGGAAGTGACTGAAGCTTCTTGCCCCTTGAAGGCACTGTCTGCGGGTAGGACATCTTCCATCTCGTAGGATTGTATGCCTAGCTTGGTGGCTAACTCTATAGATATAAAATTGTGAGTAGAACCAGGGTCAAAGAGAATAAAAGCATCATGTTCTCTTACCTTTCCCCAAGCATGGCATAGAGGAGATCCTTTGTGGTGAGTCTCCTCCTCTTGGATTTCAACCTAGGAAGCTCTAGGAGGATCTTGGCGGTTGTTCTTTTGGGGACAAGCGCGGTACGCATGCCCTTGTTTGCCGCACTTGAAACACCAATTATCCTTGTGATAACGCTCAAGCTCTTTAGGAGAGAGTTTGTTCTTACCTTTGTAAACTCCCTTCTCTTTAGCTTTGTTGGAGTTGCCCTTAGGAGACTTTTGGACATTGTCCTTCCCCTTAGGCTCATTGGAACCCTTGTTTTCCGGGGGCTTATTAATTCTTTTAGCCCCCGATTGGAAATTGATTCGAGAGGCCACCATAGTATGGTGTATTACCGCCGATATGGTACGTGGCCTTTGGGAGTTGACATACTTCGCCATTTCTTCGGTTAAGCCCGCACAAAATTTTTGCTTTTGCTCTCCAAAATCCAACTTTTTGAAGACAGTGGCTTTGAGTTGTAGGTCCCAAAACTTGTCTACATATTTGTGGATGGATTCATTGGGAGAGAGCTTTAAGCTTTGCCATTCGGTGAGTACTTTGTCTTTGGCATCGGTGGCCAAACACTGCTTCATGATGGAAGATCTTAAAGCTTTCCATGTTCGTGGAGCTTCACCGTTGGCTCGTAGGCTAGACCACCATTGTTTGGCGGACTTTTGGAAGTGCATAGCTACATGGCGTAGCTTAGAGGACTCCGTGAAGCCCTCATCTCCAAACGCCGCATCAAATTGCTGGATAAAGGCCAAGACTTTGTCCGTAGCACCTGTGAGGTCCCCACCCCGCCATATCAACCAGCGGATTTGATGGTGAACCTGGTGGCCACTAGATCTATTGCGGAAGCAAACAAAATGGTTCAGGGTTCGACTAGTGGACGATCTCTCATCACAAGGTGAGTCGAGTTCGAGCCTAATAGCAAGGAGATCTAGCTCCACCTCGCAGGGGAAGCGTACTTAAACTATCTAGAGATCCTAAGACCCACCTACCAAGAGGAGAGAAACCCCGAGTGCCTTTTTCCCCATGTTTCAGAGGCACGTACTCTTGAGATTTCACTGCTCTAGGGCCAATGAGTGTTACTAATATCGAAGTAAGCACTATGGGGACAGAGAGTTCCTGACTAATCGGGACCACCCATCTCATAGGCATTGGCAACCTGATCCAACAAGCCCCCACTTTCCACCCCCACACTCACACTTCCTTGTGTGTCCTAATTACTACCACAATGGTTGTTCAACATAAAGATTCCTTGATTAGATTCCAAATCACAATGTTCATTAAGACAACCTTCAACCCGTATTGAAAACAACACCAAGACAGTAATCTAGTAAAAATTCTACTAAACTTATTCATTAAAATTCCAATGTTCTGGAGGTACAACATCCGCCCTCCAGCGAGAGTTTACTCCTCCCATTGTCGCCTAGCTGCCCATACAACTAGGTATGTCCACCGCATAGAAAGCAAGACATGGACATTCCCACCGCTTAACCAGCAGACGTGGGTTCCCACCGCTTAACCAACAGTCGTGGGTATCCACCGCTTAACCAGCAGTCGTGGATTCGAGAGCCCTTAACCAGGAACTCTGCCCCCTGAGATCAGTAGGGGGGTCCAGAATGATTCAACATTGGAAATAAAATGAACATGTCGAGCTAAATTTTCCCTAGCAGACATTCTTTCCTATTGCAAACATCATACCCATCAGTCATTTCTTTCCTACTTTAGACTTTAATGTACAATGAGTCCAGTGCCGAGGTTTCCGTCGGATTTCTCCAACTTGTTTTGGGGATACGTTCATTCCTAACTAAACGTGTGCAATGTTAATTCAAACGATTTGAATAAAATTATGACCTACCTCTTCCATTTCTTCGTCAATGGCCCGTGAGATGGCCGGTATTTGTTCCTCCATGGGAGCTTTCCCCTTCCCGTTGACATTGCTGGTTCCCGCCTCGCGGTCATGGGAACCACTGAAGCGTGTTCTCTTAACCGGAGCCATTTGTCTCACTACTTTAATTAATTAACTTGGAGAAAGAGCTAAGGTTCGCAAACGTCATAACAATCCAATAGATAGATTAGCGACATTAATTAATCCCTCCTATATGAGAGGTCTAGATTTTTCCATATAGCAATCATTATGGATGACACATAATCCTATGGGAACCGGCTCTAAAGATAATTACTCGGCTTAGATGATTAAGAATAATAGGATTTCACTAATGGAATTACCAGAGATATGAAATTAAGCACGATTAATCTCTTTCCTAGCAATTAGAGGGTGCAGAATCACCGCATGCATAGGTGTGAGAAAAACCACCTCTTAGAGACTTAATGATAGATTAATCTTACCTAAATTATATCCTAATGCATAAGAGAAATGAATCTAATTCAGCTACAATATTAATGCGTGATAGAAAGAGTGATTCTCATCAATCTACACAATTACCGGCTTACTGATTAATTACTACGCTACCTAGAGAGAGAAAATTCTAATAATCATGCACTAATCATTATAAGAGTGATTAATGGCTGATAATTCAGCTATGGGATGATGATTACATAACAGAATATGGTTAAGGAGAAATTACAGAGTAATTATAGAGAATTACGACTAGGAATAAGCATAATAGATGAGAAATTTAGATGGTAATGAAAAGAATTTACAGAAGGCATTAATTAAATCGTGGTTACCATGATTAAGGGCTGATAATCTTCTCGATTCTCTGATCTAATCGAGCTTCTTGAGGCGAGAATTCGACAGCACCTCCCTCCTTGCTTCTCCTTCAACACCTAGGTGTGTGCACCGGCAGCACCTTCCCAATGTGTGTATGTGTGTGTGTATGCACTGTGTGTGTGTGTGAGCATATGTGTGTGTGTGTGTGTGTGTGTGTGTGTGTGTGTGTGCAGGCCTTTAAATAGACTCCTACAGGCTGAAAATCGACCAGCCTTGCTAAATGCATCTGCAGGAGCACTCAGTCTCTGCATTGGCAAGTCCAGTTCCCCTACCCACCAAGTGTCAGGTTGGCTTGGGTAACTGGCTCTGAGACTTAGTTACTGGCTTAGAAACTCTCCCAAGACTCCCACAAGGCAAGAGGGCGCCCCCTAGCTGCTAAAGATGATCTGGAGTGGGTTGGGACCTATTCCCACACAGTCTCGGGCCCCCGGTACCTCCCCGAACAATTTTGAGAAATTTTGGTTCTTGGCTAAAACGGGTCATACGAGTCGGATTTTGATGCCGAAATCTACCATAGCAAGCTCTAACTAAGGTGTATTGGCCCGAGTACCTGCCATATTTAGCAGCCCCCAGGGTCCGAAAATGCATTTTTTCAAATTTGGAGTACGGGTGCAGTTTTTCGTGACGATCAAAACTGGACGGGTCGGGTGACCAAAAACTTGCTATTTTTGGAATTTTTTTTACAAAATTTATTTTAATTCACATTTTGAAGCTTTATGACATTCTAAACATCATGGCACCGACAGAATTTGGAAAACTGTTAAAAATAGTAACTTTTTTCATTATATTCATTTCAAGGTACAATGGTGCTCTTTTTGATCGGGGTCAGAGACCTTACAGCACCAAAGGTACCATCATATGTAAGGAAAGAAATGCTCTTCCCTCCCTCTTTGAATTTCTTCAATTTGGACGACCTCTTCCATGCGGCATAGGATTTCCTATGGCCTCTTCTTTTTGATGGTTCAAAGGTTGCACCATCACTTTCTTCAGAAGGTGAAGAATTTGAAGAAGATGGAGAAGAGGCTGACCTCTTTCTCGCCTTTTTCTTGTCTTGATCTTTGTCGTCTTCACCATCGCTTTCATAAGAGGAAGAGGATGAAGAAGATGGAGAAGAGGATGCCCTCTTTCTCGCCTTTTTCTTCTCTTGATTTTTATCATCCCTCTTTGAATTATGGCATGGAGAAGAGTATGATGGTCTTCTCCGCTTTGGTGGTGATGGAGAGCGTTTAGCCCACCGTCTTCGTGGAGCCATCTCCGCCAGACTCACTTCTTTCTCGTTCCTTCGGTGGAGGCTCTTGAGTTCTCCTTTGGGAAGGAGATGCATCATCAAGAAGTAAATTCTTGAGCCCTTCGTATGGATTCTCTTCTTCTTCTCGAATCGGAGAGAGACCTCTTTTGGTAGTCTCACAAGGAGGCTTCCTAGGTGTTCTCTCGTCATGGTGATGAACTTGGAGAATCCCGTGAGCACGAAGCTGCCGTTGCACTTCACTTTGGAGAGATGGATTGCCCATGGCTTGTTGAAGCCTAGAAACAAGATAGTTAACAAGCATTGAAGCATCATTAGTAGCTTGCTCATGAGCAAAATCAAAGTTATCAACATTAATTTCACTCTCTTTACTATTGTCAGCCATTCTAACAACTTTTAGGTGTACTTTGGCACTTCAAGCTCTAGTTGCTACTCCTCTTTACCCCTTTAGAAAAAGCACTCAAGCTACTGTACCTGCGGCTCGAATACCATTAATTGCAAGGAATAGAAGAGAGGGTCTTTTGACACCAAAACAGCACCGGCTCCTGTCAAGCTTCTAATAGCTCAATAGTGGTTAATCCGTAGGCAAGCCCCGTAGGACTCCACTATTAATACCATAGCTCTCGACGGTGATGCCCCGTTAATTGCACGAAGGAAGGCGCACTGCAAGGCTGAAAAATCCCTATTCTACTTACTCACAAGAAATTAATAATACTAACCATTTATAGCTAGCTTGAGGACCTCCCTTCTTGAGCAAGAAAAGAGAAACCTTGTGCTCTGATACCAATGTAACATTTAATGGCCTAAAAACTTATGTGTAGCGGAAATTAGCATGAACATAGTGGGCATTTCATTAGAATAGATTCCTAATGAGAATTACAAGAGTGCTTGGGTGGAGAGAAAAACAAAAAGCATTGTTACCATATACATGTGGTAGTGATGTGTGTGAACACACTAGGACCGCCGGGGCATTTCTTCCCTCTTTAGGAGGTTTTTTCCCCCGTGCATTGTATATACGCCCATCACTCTAGGGCTATCTATCTTTCCATTGCACACTAAGTAACACACTCTCTATTGTGTGCCTTGAGCTTCCTTTGTCTTCTCCAAGCTGTGTGTGTTTCTCTGAAACCCTAATTCCAACAATTGGTATCAGAGCAGGTCACATCCTCCCGGGCTTAGTCGAAAGCTGCTCCAGCACACGCCTGCTCAGTTTCTCCGATTTTAGTGAGCTTTGGCGAGCGTTCGTAGGTCGAAAAATAATTTGGGAAGGCTCGAAGAGCTCGGTCTGCTCACAATTTTGATTTGGGCTAATTTTGGCTTCCGTTTCCACTACAGGCAGTACTACACAGGCTATTTCGTCATTTTGTGCAGAATTTCTGTCCTTGCCGTTTTCTGCATAACAGGTGCCTTATAGTCTTCTACGGTTTGTGCTACATAGCACAGGTTGTTCCCGCTCCATTTCTCCTATTTTCGGGCAGTTTTCACATCAGGTGCAGCATTTACCATGGCTGACAACAACAACACAGATGTGTTCAAGATGTTTGCTGCTGAGGACAGGTTGGATGGGGACAACTACCCTATGTGGGCTTATATGATGCAACATGTTCTTGTGTCAAAAGGTGTCTGGAACATTGTGCAGGGCATTGATGTACGTCCTGGTTCTAAGGATGTAGGCGATGTTGAGGATGTTGCAGGTCTTGCTACAAGGATTGCAGCTGTTAGAGTTGTTTTGCCTACGGCAGAACAAGCTCATTGGGATGTTAAGGATGCGCAGGCTCATGCATTGATTGCGTTGTCTGTGAAGCGCACCATTGTTCCTCATATCCATTCAGCAAAATCAGCAAAACAGGCTTGGGATATTCTAGCAGGTCTTTATGCAAGCCGCAATGAGGCTAAAATTTCTTTGCTGCGTAAAGAGCTAGAGTCGAAGATTATGCATGAGGTAGATGATATGGACACTTTCCTTGCTAGTGTCAAGGATATCAATGAGCAGCTTATTTCTGCAGGTGAAGTCATTTCAGACAGTTCCCTTGTGCAAACTGTTCTTGATGCCTTACCAGATTTCTACCAAACTTTTGCTAGTACTTGGAGACTGATGACCCAAGGAAATCCTGAAGTTGTCAAGTTTGATGCATTATGCACATTGCTGTTGCAAGAGTCACTTTCTAGAAAAAAAAGGACTAGGAAGCGTGCAGTTGAACATGCTTTTATTGCTTCTCAAAGAAAGGGTGGTAACAGTAATGCAGCCACTTCTTATGGTTCTGCTGCGAGTGGCAAAAATTATGTTCCTAATGCTTCTGCTGGCAGTACTTCGTTTGGTAATTCTGGTGATAAGGGCAAAAAGAAGATGCGTTGCCATTATTGTAAAGCCAATGATCACTTAATCAAGTCGTGTCCTAAGTTGAAGGCCAAAGAGGCTAAGAAGAAAGAGGGTGGTTCCACTGCAAATGCTGGTTCCACTACAAATGCAGCCATTGTTGAGTCTTGTGTGAAAGGAGACTGTAATGCTGATGTTGATGCAGAATGGGCTTTTAGCGCAGAGTGCACTTACAATCTTGCTGTCCATGATGCATGCTTGTCAGTTGCTGCAGATTCACATGTGTGGTATTTCGACAGTGGTGCTACAAAGCACATTACCTCACATCGTGAATTGTTTACCTCTCTCGAGTCTGTCCCTCATGGGAATTCAGTCACTTGTGCCAACAACGCCTCTTATCCAGTTCAGGGAGTTGGAAAGATTGTGCTCACTGCTGCTAATGGCAGTTCATTCACACTTGTTGATGCACTTTATGTACCTGGAATCAAGAAGAATCTCTTGTCTGTATCCGCACTTGCTAGACTTGGACTTGTAGTCAAATTTGTGGATCACATATGTACAGTTCATGATCTCAGTTTTGGTGATGAAATTGTTGCATCTGGCGTTTTGTGTCGTGGGCTGTATAAGCTCACTTTGTATGACAAGTGTGGACAAAATTTTGCAAATGCTGTTGCAGATTCAAGGGCTATTTCAGATGCAAAACTTTGGCATGCACGTTTTGGTCATCTGAATTTTGTTGCGTTTGTAGAAATCTGATATGGTTGCTTCTTTGCCGCCTCTTGAAGCACCTGTCAAACATGTTTGTGAAGGATGTATTTTGGGTAAGATGCAGTGTTCTAAGTTTCCAAAGGATGGTTCAGTTCGGGCCACATGCAGGTTGCAGCTTGTGCATAGTGATGTTTGTGGGCCCATGCAAACTCCGTCCTTAGGAAATTACCTGTACTTCGTGACTTTCATTGATGATTACTCTAGGCATGCATGGGTATTTCCGCTTAAAGCGAAGTCCGAAGTCTTTATGTGCTTCAAACAATTTCTGGCTATGGCTGAAAATGTCTTGAAATGTACTATGGGCACCCTCCGTTCAGATCGAGGGGGGGAGTGTATGTCTCATGAATTTAATGCATTTCTGGCTAGTCGTGGGATAAAACACCAATGTACAGTGCCTTATACACCTCAGCAAAATGGTGTTGCTGAGAGGAAAAACAGGTCACTGACGGAAATGGCACGATGTATGGTCAAAAGTCAAGCTTTACCGCATTCTTTTTGGCTTGAGGTCATCATGTGTGCCACTTATGTACTTAATAGGTGTCCTACGAAAGCTTTGCAGTCTATTACTCCATATGAAGCATGGCATGATAGAAAACCTTCTATTGAGCACATGCGTGTTTTTGGCTGTTTGGCATATGCTTTGGTGCCACAAGTGCAGTGCAGAAAATTGGATGATAATGCTGTCAAATGTATTTTTGTTGGTTATAGTGCTGAAAGCAAAGGTTACAGGTTGTATCATCCGCAAACAAAACGTATTTTGGTTTCTCGGGATGTAGTGTTTGTGGAAGATTCTGTTCAGCCCTTGCTGTCATGTACTAGAGACAATAATGTAAGCTCACAGGACATTTATGACACTTTGTTGCCTCTTTTTAGTGGTGGAAATACGAATGTAAGTTCCAATGAGGCAAATGTACAGCCTATGGGGGTTTCTGAAAATGTTTTAGATCAGCCAATTACTGATGCAGATGTACATGATGTACTTGATGAGGAAAGGGCTGAAAATGAGCAGGCTAGAGGTATGCCAAAATGGCTGTTGCACACTTTGCGTGACAGTAAATTGGATGCACCTTTGTCTAGTCGTACTCGTTCAGGCTCTCGCCATGCATCTTATGCATCAGATTGTTATGCTTTGGCTGTGTCTAGCTTACATGATTTTGAGGAGCCTTTGTCTTTTGATGAAGCACAGAATTCAGAAAATTGGATGGCTGCCATGCAATATGAATATGATGCACTTATAGAAAATGACACATGGAATTTATGTGATTTGCCTCCTGGCAAAAAGGCCATTGGTACGAAGTGGGTTTACTAGTTGAAACGCAAGCCGGATGGTGAGATTGATTGCCATAAGGCTAGAGTTGTTGCAAAAGGTTATGCACAACAAAAAGGCATAGATTATGAAGAGACTTTTTCTCCCACTTGTTGTATGACTACTGTGCGTTTTCTATGTGCATTCGCAGCTCATTTTGGTTGGGATGTACATCAATCAGACATTGTTACTGCTTTCTTGAATGGTGACATATTTGAGGAAGTTTATGTAACGCAGCCTTGCGGTTTTGTCATAAAAGGACAAGAGGACAAAGTGTGCAAATGTAACAAGGCTTTGTATGGGTTGAAGCAATCTCCTCGTGCTTCGTATGAGAAAGCTGACACTCATTTGGTCAAACAAGGCTTTTGTAACAGTCCAACAAAAAGCACATTGTATGTAAAGCGTGAGGGTGATGTATTTCTCATCGTGGTTCTTTATGTTGATGATTTGCTGATCACTGGACCAAATGAGAGACATACCGTAATTCCAACAAGCATAACACCTAGTTAGATAGCATCAACAATACTTTCAAAAGAGAGATAAATTAAGCTATTGATAATAGTTGAGGACAGGATTTGCATGGAGCCGGTCCCCCCTCCAAAAGGCTTTGTATTATGGTTTCTCCCATCAAGAGAGACATTGTACAATACAATTCTTTGTGTTCCTTCAAGACTAGCTAGTGCAATGAAGATGAAAGCTTCATGCACTAAGCAAAACACTTAGAAAACACAACTTTAATTATCCCCGTTCTCAGAGCCAAGACCTCACACACCTTCGAAAATGGTGAGAGCTAGCAGGGTATGAGAGTAGATTGGGAGGAAGAAGGAGTATCTTACGAGAAAGATGTACATCCCCTCACATAATCACTCATATTAGCATAGCTTAGCTTATTAATTAGCTTGGTAGAGGAGATGAGCATGCATTGAAGCTTGGCTCTTGGTTGGATTTGCATCCACATGCCAAGAGAGTGTTGATGTAGGCTTCTATCTCACAAGCTTGGAGTAGGTGATGAGTTCTCCATTAAAGCTTGGGAAGAGATAGTCTTATCTTTCTTCACACATGAGATTGTGTGAATGTGTGTGTGATAATGCCTTGCAAAAATCAGCCCTCTCTCTCTCTCTCTCTCTCTCTCTCTCTCTCTCTCTCTCTCTCTCGGGCAAGCTCTCTTGCTATTTGCTCTTGCTCAGCCCTCATTGGCCCTCCCCAAGTCAAGCCAATGACCATTAAGCAGCATAAGTGATAGCCTTTTGACATGTGTACCCCTTTCCCCTTTTGTGAAAGTCTTAGGTAATTTAATAATTAAACTAAACTCTCATTGGACCCCTTTGCCTCCTGGCCAATAGGAATCAGGCAAGCCATTGGGCTCCTGAATGCTCATTGGACCCCTTGGGAGACCGTCCAATAGTCTTCTAGGAGACTTAATTCTCATTGGTTCTTTTATTAAGTGTTTTTAAATTAATTAAACTAGATTTACTCTAGCCTAATTCTCATTGGTCCACCTCTAAGGCCATCCAATAGGAATTGGGTACACCTTGTGGGCATCTGGCCTAGGGAGCTGACATGTGTCCCTCATTACCTTTGTGTAAAGGGAGCTTGTGTGTGTGTGTGTGTGTGTGTGTGACTTTCTCTCTCATCCCCTAGAAGAAGGGCTCGCCCCCTCCTATGTAGGGATATTCAAATACTTTTTTGGTCACACACAAAGCATCCAATTTCCCTAGGGTTGACCTTTGGACACAACCTTTGAATTTTGGAGACTTAGCATTTTGGAAGTCTTAATGGGATGAACCTTAGGGTCTTTTTAGCCCATTGTTGCACATGGCTCTTTTGCAGATGGCCCCCCCTTTGGATCCCTATTTTCCCTCCTTTGGATCCCTACTGTGGCCGGTCTGCTAGCTTAACCAATATTCTAGCTTTTTCTCCCCTGGCACTTCCCCACATTAAATGATCAGTTTAATATGATAAAATCATTTAGGAGAATTAGATATTGATTATTATGACAAACTCAAAGCCACTGTCTTTAAAAAGTTGGATTTTGGAGAGCAAAAGCAAAAATTTTGTGCGGGCTTAACTGAAGAAATGACGGAGTATGTCAACTCCCAAAGGCCTCGTACCATATCGGCGGTAATACACCATACTATGGTGGCCTCTCGAATCAATTTCCAAATGGGGGCTAAAAGAAATAATAAGCCCCCGGAAAACAAGGGTTCCAACGAGCCTAAGGGGAAGGACAATATCCAAAAGTCTCCTAAGGGCAACTCCAACAAGGCTAAAGAGAAGGGAGTTTACAAAGGTAAAAACAAACTCTCTCCTGAAGATCTTGAGCGTTATCGCAAGGATAACCGGTGTTTCAAGTGCGGCGAACAAGGGCATGCGTACCGCGATTGTCCCCAAAAGAACAACTGCCAAGATCCTCCTAGAGCTTCCTTGGTTGAAATCCACGAGGAGGAGACTCACCAAACTCACCACAAACGATCTCCTCTATGCCATGCTTGGGGAAAGGTAAGAGAACATGATGCTTTTATTCTCTTTGACCTTGGTTCTACTCACAATTTTATATCTATAGAGTTGGCCACCAAGCTAGGCATACAAGCCTATGAGATGGGAGATGTCCTACCCGCAGACAGTGCCTTCAAGGGGCAAGAAGCTTTAGTCACTCCCTTAATTGGGAAATTGAGGCTTCATGTCCAAGGCTATGTGGACAAAGAGGAATTCTTTATCTACGAGATGGGAGATGTCCTACCCACAGACAATGCCTTCAAGGGGCAAGAAGCTTTAGTCACTCCCTTAATTGGGAAATTGAGGCTTCATGTCCAAGGCTATGTGGACAAAGAGGACTTCTTTATCTCTCCTCTCAAGCATGAGGATGTAATCCTAGGGGCACCATGGTTTGATCGCCTGGCTGTCGATGTTAAATTTCCTGAAAGAAGAATCTCCTTTAAGTTCACGGAAAAAGACATGTATATAGATGCTAAGGAAATGGGTAACACTATTCCCATTGTACATACACCAGCTTTCAATAATTCAATAAAGAGCTCTATTTCCGTGTACATGATTTTTGTTAAAGATTCTCAAAATGAACCTAATGCTTTAGCAAGAGAAAATAAAAGCAACTAAAAGGAATTAGAGTTATCCAATTTTCTCAAGGGGTTTCAAGATGTTTTTATTGACGACATCCCTTGTGAGCTACCTCCTAAACGATGTAATGATGACCATGCAATTGAACTTCTTCCAGGAAGTTCACCGCCTAACAAACCTCCTTATAGAGTTTCTCAAGCTCAACAAGAGGAGATTATGCAGTAAGTGCATGAGTTAGTTGAGAAGGGCATGGTTAGGCCTAGCTCATCTCCATTTTGCTCACCTGTGCTATTAGTGAAAAAGAAAGACGGCACATATCGTATGTGGTCGACTATAGAGCACTAAATAGGATCACTATCAAGAATAGGTTTCCCATTCCACGGGTAGAAGACCTATTTGATAAGCTACAAGGATCGATCTACTTCAATAGGATTGACCTAAAAAGTGGCTATCATCAAATAAGGATAGTTGATCAAGACATTGTAAAGACCCCATTTCGCACCACATTTGGTCTTTACGAATACATTGTCATGCCTTTTGGCTTGACCAATGCACCAGCCACATTCAACCGCTTGATGGAGAAGCTGTTCAGGCCTCATCAAACCTTCACTGGAGTGTTCTTTGATGATATTATCATCTACTGTAATTCATTAGACGAACAAAACCAACACCTCCAGGTAATATTTCAAGTTTTGAGAGAGAATAAACTTTATGTTAATCCAAAGAAAAGTGAATTTTTCTTGCAAGAGATTCAATATTTAGGTCACATTATCTCTCAAGATGGCATCCAAATGGATCCATCAAAGTTAGAGGTAATAAAAGGATGGCCTAAACCAAGGAATCTTCATGAACTAAGAAGCTTTATAGGTATATGTGCATACTATAGACGCTTCATAGAAAATTTCTCACAAATTGCGGGACCATTACATGACCTAACAAAGAAAAGCGTTAGGTATACATGGTCTACTAAGGAGAACAATGCTTTCGAAAAGATTATCTCCCAACCTGTGCTTACACTACCGGATCTCTCAAAACCATTTGAGGTCCAATGTGATGCTTGTGGTGATTGCCTTGGAGCTGTTTTGCTCCAAGAAGGGCACGCCATAGGCTATGAGAGTCGAAGGCTCGACCCTGTTGAGCAAGCTCTAGGCATATATGAAAAGGAACTCCTTGCAATTCTACATGCCTTAGACTCATGGAAGCACTATTTATTGGGGACTCCTTTCATTCTGCGAACGGATCACCAAAGTCTCAAGTACTTCATGACGCAGACAAAAATCTCCGACAAACAAATGAGGTGGGAAAATTTCCTTTCGCAATTTCATTTTCATATTGCTCACATTGCTGGAGTATCTGATGCACTCTCAAGACGACCGAGAGTGAATGCGGTTTCCATAGCCACTCACAATGATCTATCTTCAATGATAGATGAGTACGCTATTGATCCCGATTTTAGAGATGTGAT
Organism: Adiantum capillus-veneris; assembly: GCF_014529385.1. Taxonomy (NCBI): domain Eukaryota; kingdom Viridiplantae; phylum Streptophyta; class Polypodiopsida; order Polypodiales; family Pteridaceae; genus Adiantum; species Adiantum capillus-veneris. The sequence goes on along the minus strand of NC_140942.1, from coordinate 134,617,026 downwards.
TTCAGCCCTTGCATTAGGAAAGAAAGAAGAACCATTTACTTTACAAGATGGTTATCTTCTCTATGGCAATAGACTATGCGTTACTAACTCACTACGTAAGAAAGTAATGTATGAATCTCATGGTCCACCTTATGCGGGGCATAGAGGGATTGAAACATATTTCTATTGGCCTACCATGAAAGTGAACATACAAGAGTATGTTTCTAAATGTGTGGTATGCCAAAAGACAAAATTTGATAGAGGGAAGCAACTTGGATTTCTTCAACCTTTGCCAATCCCTAATTCACCATGGGAGAGCATATCCATGGATTTTATCTTTGGATTGCCTAAGTCTATCCATGGGAATACGGGGATATGGACGATAGTAGATAGGTTCAATAAACAAGCTCATTTTATACCTATCAAAAAGACTATCAAAGCCCATCAAATGGCAACCCTCTTCATTTTACAAATTTTCAAGTACCATGGATTTCCAATGTCCATAGTGTTGGATAGAGATCCTAGAATGACCAGTAATTTCTGGAAGGGTCTCTTTGAGAATTTAGGGACAAGGCTAAACTTCTCTTCGGCCTATCATCCACAAACGGATGGCCAAAGTGAAATATCTAACCTAAAAATTCTCGATCTACTAAAAGCCTATGTAACGGAAGTAGATCAAAGATCCCAATGGGAGAAGTACTTACCCTTAGTGGAGTATGCTTACAATAACACTGTACATACTTCCACGGGAAAAGCACCTTTCGAGGTAATTGAGGGGAGATCAAAAAGTCCCTTGCTACTTAAAGTACATGGGAAGATCTTTGCTGCAGATGAGTATAGCCCAAGACTTTAAAGAAAATGATTGGGTCTTATTAAAGTTTCCCAAGGCTCGATTAAGGCACACGACGGGCAAGAATCCTATGGGCCACCAAAAGTATTATGCTAAAATAGCAAAAAGGTACTATGGTCCCTTCCAGATTCTTAGGCCAATCAATGAGATGGCCTATCAACTCAAGTTGCCCAATCATTGGCTCATACACAATGCTTTCCATGTGAGCCTATTAAAACCTTACAAAGGAGAGCTACCTCAAGAACCAACTATTGAAGACCCACTGGATATCGAGGACCAAGAGGAGGTGCTACAACCCGAGTCCATTCTCCGACATGAAGACAAGTTACTAAGAGGCGGTAAGACTATCCGACGATATCTTATTAAGTTTAAGAACTATCCTTTTGAAGATGCTAGATGGATGCAAGGCATACAATTAAAGGATAACCTAAACCTTGTCAATGCTTACAATGCTTCCCAAGAGTAAGAAAATGTACAAAATGTTAAAAATGAACAAAGTTTTTGTCTTATAAGACTCTCTTTTTTTTTTATTGTGCACAAAAATGAAGTAGTATGCATGCTTAGATCAAGTTTGCGAAGACGACGTCTCCCAAACACCTAGTAGAGCTTGTCACTCTACTATGGAAGATTGATATGACTAATGTGTAGACATGCTTACGGCAGCCTCAGGCTCTCAAGCACCAAATGGACTAGTCATCCATTGTGGAATGATGTCGTAGGGTAACATAGGGATCCTCTACCCGCTAAGAAAAGGACTCATGAATATGCTTTATATTCTCTACACCATAGTCAAGGACGACTATGATTTCAAGAGAGAGGTAATGTCATAATAATCAATATCTAATTCTCCTAAATGATTTTCTCATGTTAAACTGATCATTTAATATGGGGAAGTGCCAGGGGAGAAAACGCTAGAATATTGGTTAAGCTAGCAGACCGACCACAGTAGGGATCCAAAGGAGGGAAAATAGGGATCCAAAGGGGGGGCCATCTGCAAAAGAGCCATGTGAAACAATGGGCTAAAAAGACCCTAAGGTTCAGCCCATTAAGACTTCCAAAATGCTAAGGTTCCAAAATTCAAAGGTTGTGTCCAAAGGTCAACCCTAGGGAAATTGGATGCTTTGTGTGTGACCAAAAAAGTCTTTGAATATCCCTACATAGGAGGGGGCGAGCCTAGCAAGTAGGGGATGAGAGAGAAGGCCACACACACACACACAAGCTCCCTTTACACAAAGGGAATGAGGGACACATGTCAGCTCCCTAGGCCAGATGCCCACAAGGTGTACCCAATTCCTATTGGATGACCCTTGAAGTGGACCAATGAGAATTAGGCTAGAGGAAATTTAGCCTAATTAATTTTAAAACACTTAATAAAAAGAACCAATGAAAATTAAGTCTCCTGGATGATTATTGGACAGCCTGTGAAGGGGTCCAATAGGAATTGAGCAGCCCAGTGGGCTACTTAATTCTATTGGTCAGAATGGGGAAAGGTCCAATGGGGATTTAATTCATTTAAATCAATTAAGTTTAATTGATTAAGCTCTCACAAAATGGGAAAGGGGGACACATGTCAGAAGGCTATCATTTATGCTGCTTAATAGCCATTGGCTTGACTTGGGGAGGTCCAATGGGGAGCCTGCAGGAGCAAATAGCAAGAGGGCTCTCCCAAGAGAGAGAGGGGGATGATTTTTGCAAGGCATTATCACACACACACTCACACAATCTCATGTGTGAAGAAAGAGAAGACTATCTCTTCCCAAGCTTTAATGGAGAGCTCATCACCTACTCCAAGCTTGTGAGATAGAAGCCTACATCAACACACTCTTGGCATGTGGATGCAAATCCAACCAAGAGCCAAGCTTAAATGCATGCTCATCTCCTCTACCAAGCTAGTTACTAAGCTAAAGCTATGCTAATATGAGTGATTATGTGAGGAGATGTACATATTTCTCGTAAGATACTCCTTCTTCCTCTCAATCTACTCTCATACCCTGCTAGCTCTCACCATCTTCGAAGGTGTGTGAGGTCTTGGGTCTGAGAACAGGGATAATTAAAGTTGTGTTTACTAAGTGTTTTGCTTAGTGCATGAAGCTTTCATCTTCATTGCACTAGCTAGTCTTGAAGGAACAAAAAGAATTGTATTGTACAATGTTTCTCTTGATGGGAGAAACCATAATACAAAGCCTTTTGGAGGGGGGATCGGCTCCATGCAAATCCGGTCCTCAACTGTTGTCAATATCTTAATTTCTCTCTCTTTTGAAAGTATTGTTGATGCTATCTAACTAGGTGTTATGATTTTTGTTGCTCTCTCCACCCAAGCACTCTTGTAATTCTCATTAGGAATCTATTCTAATGAAATGCCCACTATGTTCATGCTAATTTCTGCTACACATAAGTTTCTAGGCCATTAAATGTTACATTCTGTGCTAGCCTTAATGTCGGCAATAGAAATTCTATTGGCAGTATGGCATCAAGTCCATAAACAAGGTTAAAGGGTGTAGCATTTAAAGCTATTTTGAACGAAACTCGATAAGCCCATAGAGCAGCATGGAGATTTATTTCCAAGTCTGTTCTTCTTGAACTAACCACTTTAGTCAGCACCGAGCTAAGAATTTTATTTGTATGCTCAACTTGTCCGTTTGCTTGTGGGTGATAGGGAGCTGATTTGTTATGGATGACCATAAACTCATTAAGAAAGTACTTGATTACCTCATTGAGGAAATGAGTTCCGCGATCACTGATAATTTCTATTGGCAATCCATATTTGGTGGATACATACTCATATAAGAATGCAGCAATGGTTTTGGCATCATTATTTTGAGTTGCTTTAGCCTCGGCCCACTTGGTCAAATAGTCTTTAGCTACAATGATATACTGAGCTTGGGTTCTATAAGCAGGTGGCTGTATTGGACCAACAAAATCTATACCCCATTTTGCAAAAGCTCTAGCTCCCATCATTGGTCTTAAGAGCATGCTATCTACACATGTTGGCATTTTTGCTCATTGACAAGCATCACACCTTTGAACATATTCTCCAGCATCTGCAAAAAGTGTTGGCCACCATATGCCTGCCATCAAGATTTCTCTTGCAGTGGTCTCACTTAAAAAGTGACCTCCAACTAATCCAGCATGTGCTTGTTCTATAATCGAAATATCCTCGTCTTCATTTGCACAAAGACACAAATGTTGATCCTTACCTCTCCATACAATTGGTTCTCAATAAGAGCATAGTCTCTTGCTTCAATTTCAATTGCGGCATTTACTCATACCCTCAGGAAATGTTCGGCTTGATAAGTAAGTAACTAGATAGTTACTCCACGTAGGAACATGTGATATTTGAGACAATGTTACATGAGGTATGGGTGTTTTTTTTTGACATTGAGGGAAATCCTTTACAAAAGATCGAACATCGCTCCTCATAATTGGCCAAAATACTCCAAGTTTCAAGATTTGTTGCATAGTTTGGTCTTCCGCAAAGTGAAGTCCTACTATGGTAACATGTGCTTGACTTAGGTACCGTTCTTTTTCTTCAAGATTAATGCATAAGAGCAATATCCCATCTCGATTTCTTTTGTACAGTCTCCCAGCTAGTAATTGATACATAGCCGATTGCTCAATTAATCTAATTGTAATACGAAGTGGTATTTGTCAATCCACTTGAGCTATTGTCATCAATGACACAATGTTTTCCGACCATCGAGGTATCATTTCCACGGAGAGCAAATAGGCATCTGGTAGATCATCGTCTACCTCTTTAGGTGATTCTCCTGAAACAATCCTTGACAAATGATCTGCTCCTTGATGTGTAGTGCCCTTTTTTACAACCACAGTGAAATAAAATTCTAGAAGAATCATGAACCATCTCACTATTCTTCCTATGCTGCATGGCTTGCTGACCAAATACAACAAGGCTTGGTGGTCCACAAAGAACACAAACTTGTTGGCTAATAGGTAATGTCTATACTTTTTAACGGCATAGATCATTAATAATACTTTGATTTTGATGGTGATGTAATTCTTTTCTGCCATGTTTAGTTGTAGGCTAGCATAAGAAATAGGAAAGTCAATTTTCCTGTCTCTTGGTTGATCTAGTATACAACCGATAGCAAAATTGGAAGCATCTACATGTACGTGGAATACCTTCTTCCAATCTGGTGCTTTCAATATTGGAGATGAGATGAGAGATTGCTTAAGCTTCATGAAGGATCCTTCACATGCCTGGGTCCATTCAAAGTGTGTAATCAAGCTATACATGGGTTTTGCAATTATAGCGTACATGTAGATGAACCGTCAGTAATATCCACAATGCCATATGAAGGCTTGTACCCCCTTGATTGTTGTTGGTCTACACAAATCAGCAATGACATGAATCTTCTCAATGTCAATAGTTATGCCATTTTTAGAGATTATATGTCCGAAAATTTTTCCTTGTCTACCCATGAATGTGCACTTTTAAGGATTTAAGCAAATCCTATAAAGTCTACATTTTTTGAATACCTTTTTGAGGTGTTCAAAATGATCAGCCGGTATTGATGAATGTACACTTAGATCATCCATATATACCTCTAAGAATTTCCTAAGATATTATTTAAAAGCATGACTCATCAACCTTTGAAACGTGGCTGGAGCATTAGTTAACCCAAACGCCATAACCTGATAAGCAAATATACTCCATTCTGTTGCAAAAGCAATTTTATGATGATCTTTTGGGTCAACCAAAAGTTGATTGTATCCCAAAAAGCCGTCTAAGAAGATGTAAGATTCTTTTCCTGCAAATCATTCTAAAACATGCTCAGTGATTGGAAGAGGAAAGTTGTCCCTAATGGTAGCTACATTCACATTTTTGAGATTAGCACACACTCGTAATTTTTCATTCTTCTTGGGTACTACCACAATTGGAGACACCCAATTCGTGTGTTCAACTTTGTAAATGAATTCGGATTCCTTTAGTTTTTCAATCTCTTCTTTTATCTTCCTGGCAAATGTTTCATTATACGTGTATGGCCTTTGTCTACTTGGTTTCACATCATCTCTTATGGGTATGGTATGTTGATAGATTTCTGGATCAACATCCTTGAGATCCTTGTAAGACCAAGCGAAGATATCTCGGTATTCCTTTAGCAAGCTTAGCAAGATCTCTTCTTCTTCTTCTGTTAGGTCATTTGCAATGTAAGCAAGTCTAGGCTCTTCTCCTGGTTCAACCAAGTCTACCCTTTTAGCGTTTTCAAACCCTTCGTAAGACTTGCCCTGTTTCCGTAGTTCCCTATTAGGTTGTTCGACTATGATTTTTCAATCTTGGAGAGTATACTTTTTGTACTAGGATGGAATGCTCATTACATCCTTACCATCCTCTTCTGTAGTTTCCATTTCGGTCGTGTATATCTCCTTTAGAGATTTTTTCAACTCTTGATTTTTCTTTTTCCGCTCGACTAGAGTCATTAGTGGTTCCTTATCCTCTGGGTTTGCTTGAGTATCCTTCCTTGTTTTTCTCGATGTTTGAGACATTTTTGAATTTTTGTCTGAAGGATATTTTCTAGTGATTTTGTCCTTGACACAATCATTTGCATCTATCTGCATAAGGAATTGTGTTCTACCAAAGACTGATGGCATAGGTCGTGTTTTCACGTTTTTGGTGTCTCTTTTTCGTCTATATCATTTTTGTCTTCTCGATTTCTGGTTTGGAAAGTCAAAAAATTTTTCCTCCCCTCCTTTTAAGAGTAGCTTAGCTCTCATATGTTTTTTTCCTGACCCTGAATCTTCTGAGGTAGATGAGTGTTCATCTAACTCATCAGTTGCATCATAATAGAGGTCTGAAAAGACTTGTTGAGCTTTCATGAAGTCCTTGGGTTCCTCATCTACGTCTTCAATGTTAAGGATTGAAATCATTAGGATGGGAATTATGTCGTATCCATCCTCATTGAAAAATTGAGTAGGCATAGACGTATTCACACATACATTCATGGTCGCTAAAATTTGAGTCCATTCAAATGGCTCAAACAAATGCTCTGGAAAGGGTTCAGGTACATAGGCTTCGTCTGTGCAGTCCCTTTCTAGGATACATTTTTTTTTGTCTTAAGCTTCCGTTTTCTGAAGCTCCACACATCCAAATAGGAGTGTCCTTGTTCAACCAGAATGGAATCTTAGTTTCAACCGAAGAGACTGAATCAAACTCTTGTATGGGTGTTTTCAAAACATCTCTATAAGTGTGATCTTTTAGATTTACTCTTCTTATAGATCCCACTTGCTTCAAGTACAGATAATTGTTTTCCCAATCTTGGATAAGCTGTACCTACTGCATAAAAGGTCTTCCCAATATGATTTCATAGTTGAGTTTTTTCCCAAAGGCTACTATGGAAAAAGTGTGTTGATAATTGACTATCAGCTTTTCAAGCAGCCCTAATGGTCTCTCAATGTGTTCATCAACCAATTGCAATTTCATTTGAGTTTGTCTAATGGTTGCCTGTCCCCACGTTTCCTATACTGCTTTAGTGGCTATGGCTATGCCAGCTCCACTATCCAGTATCGCCATGGTTTCAATGTCATTATATTTCACGGGAAGGGTGATGTTTCCTTCTTTCCCTTCATAATATTCTCCGACTTTGTTCATGTGAACAAATCAAATCTCTTTGTTGTCCATTTCATTTTTCAATTTTTCCAAATTCTTCAAGATTAGCCCCGTTATCCCCACCTTCTCTAGGGTTTTTTGTAGATCATTCCATAAGTATGGTCTGAGTTTTATTAGTTCTCCCAAGTAAGAGTGCATTGGATGGGTGTAGACATGATTGAATGAATGTTGTCTACTTCTAGGGTCTGTTCAGCTCTTTTTACTTGAGTGGTCTTACACACTATGGATTCATCTTCGTTATCTCCCAAGTAAGAGGGTAATTTTTTCAAGGTCAACGGTTTTGACATTACTGAATCTTCTGATCCGCAATCCCGGTACAAGGATTGTACATCCATGTTTACATCAGAAGGTAGGTTATCCACCAGACTTCCTCTATAGGAGCTGACTTTAGAGTTAGGCTCCCATCATTGATCTCTCTCACTTTTTCCCATAAGTGTCCTGGCCAATCTTCCTCAACGAAGGAAATTCCGTCTAAGGCATCTTCACTGTCAGGCACTATAAGCTCTGGTTCTTTTGTTTGAAGGTGGGGTTCTACCAACACATCAAATTTTTCTTTAGTGTCTCTTACCACAAGTTCCTCAGGTTTTGCAATACTTTCAAGCTTGGGTTTTTGTTTTTCTAGCAGTTCTTGCGTGATTATTACCGAATTTTGATAAGCTTCTAGCTTAGATGCTTCCATGTCCGGAGAAGAATAGTTTTTTCATTTATTTTCCATGTTTTGGCCTGCTTTAAGTCCTGTTTGGTAGGCTTCCAAGGCGGCATTAACAGGATAAAAAATTTGATCAACCAAAATGGATCCTCTAGATTTCACTGTTGTTTCCTTGATTTCACTTCCACTTTCTTTCAACTTTTTCTGGAATAGTTTTTTTGCTTTCTCCTCGATTTCAACCCGTTGTTTTTGTTTCGTCATCTCATATCTTTTGCTTATGATCCTTTTGATTTTATGAGAGGGAACTTTTGTATTTTCAGAATCATCAGAGGAGTTGTGATTCTTTTTCTTGGCCTGGGATCCAGTGATTACCTTGATTGGAACAATCGGTTCACTCTCTGATGAGCTACTAGGTATCACTTGGACTACGTTTATTACTGTTTTACCCTTGTTTAAAGGATTTTTAAGACAATCTTCCGGAAAGTGTCCTCCCTTTTTGCAACATTGTATGCAATAGGCTTCAACTGGTTTGAGGTTTTTGTCAAGCTCTGGACACTCATTTTTCGAGTGATCATCTGCACCACAATTATGACAGTTTTTTGTTCTTGGCTTAATCATGGGTCTTACCATGGGAGGTCTGATACCTTGATTAGCTACATAATACATTGGTGCGAGCTCTAGTGGAGCATAAGTCACGGTTTCTTCCATTGGTGGTGGATGTGAATTATACCAATCTCCTTCTACCATTACTGTAGATGGACTAGGCTCTGCATAGGGTCTAACAGGCACTAATGTTTGTTCATCTATGACTCCCTCTGGGTGCATGTACTTTACAAGCATTGCATTATGTCCTGGATACGGAGGTTGTTGACCCAACACGGGTTGAGGTATTTCCATACCCATTGGTGGTCTTTGAGCTTGGGCCATATTAGGTTGATATCTGTACATGGGTTGTCCTTGTGGCCTCATGGGCATGTACTGAACATTCCCATTGTACTTTGGTCTAAATTAGCACTCATGGGTCTCATGGTTGGTCCATTTACCCTCAATTGCACACCATGTTTGTGGCCTGATTGGTTGTCCCTGTTGAGGTATCCCTTGTCTTGGTCCCCTAATAGGTGCTTTTTGCATGTTGTTCATCATGTCATTCATCCTTTTAAGCATATCTTCTATGGTTGAAAGTGGTGCTGCAGTAGCTGTTCCACTTGTGCTGGTTTAGTGGATGCTGTTTTCTCGCTTTGGTTATCTTTAGGGACATCTTCTTCATTGAAAATATCACAATTGTCTCCTAAGTCAATAGCATCCGACACACACTCTTCTAGGGTCATATGCTTCTTGCTATATAGTATAGCATGAAGTTCTTTGTTTAGCAGTCCCTCTAGAAACAAAGATACAAGTCATTCTTCTGCAGGTATCTCTAGCCCTGGGCATCTGGCAATGTATTGTTTCATTCAAGTTACACAATCCTTGACAGACTCACCATGTTTCTGTTTAAAGCTGTAGATTTGAGCTACAGTATTATGTTTCATCCCCATTTTGGAACAAGCAGTTATAAATCCTTGAGCTAATGTGTTCAAGTCCATGATTGACCTTGGTGGAATGTTTTGGAACCATGTCAATGATTTTCCTTCTAATGTCATTCCAGACCCCTCGAATTGAGTATGGAAATCGAATATACGTTCTGCTCTTAGCACTTGCTTAAAGCTTGCTAGATGGTCATATGGATCCTTTGATCCACTGTATTTTCTGACCCATTTCTGAAAATCAGTTGGTCAGATGTGTCTGTTCGATTCAAATCCCGGTCTCCTGACAGTTGGTCCTGTTTCGAGTCCTTCAAACCAGTCTGTTGGAAATAGTGACTCATGTAGCCCTGGAGTGGCCTTAGTGTCACCCGGTTTTCTACGTGATGAGGTGGTCTCTGGTTTCTTTACATTACTCTCAGATGATCTCTCATGGTGCTCATCTCTTGGAATTTTTTCTGGTCCTTGTCCCAATATCCAATCCCTTATGGACTACCCTTGGTATTTGGTTTGCTCTACCTCCTCAGGAGTCATCATAACAAAGTTGTTGTTATAAAAATCCCTAACAGGTAGGTTGGTAGGTCTACCGATCCCTTATCTTTGATCTTGAAGATATAGATGATCTTCATGGCTAGTTAGTTGTCCTGGTTTGGCATGTGAAGTCCAGAAAAGATCTTTTATGTTTCTATCTTCCCAACAATAGACCCCGATCCTAGGATTATCCATACTAAGCTGTTTCAAAGGCTTCAAATCTACTTGATCGTATCCCTCGAATTCTAAAGTTGGTGGTCCTTCTTTTGCTGACATATCTGGGAGTATGGTGTTTACTTTTACCCCCCATTTGTCTACCACATCAGGGTTTTCGACTTGTACATAGTAAGTTCCGTTTCTGTCCATGTATATTTTTCCTTGTTTGTTTGCCCTAATCTCTTCATCGAACTCAATACCATGGTCATCAATGCGAATAGCATACTCCTTGTTAGGGTCCAAGTAAACTTGGGCTCCATGGAGATTAGTCTTGTAAAAAGAGAGTATATGCTTATAGCGCATTGTCGTTCCGGTTTTCGAGTGAGTCAAGTAAGAAGACATTTCGGATGTTGAGTCTGAAAAAGTGTCCGAGACTTCTTCAAGAATTGTGTGCAAGGAATTTGCTTGATTCGTGCTTTCTTCAGTGGATACTCTACTAAAGGTTTCTCCGAGTATGCCCTGATTTCCTAGTACACAGCCAGATCTAAGGTTCATATAGACTTATGAAGCCCTGGATAGAGTACTCACCTTTCGATTGACTTGTCGTCAATTTCCACTTGATTTGATTGCAATTTTCTGTCAAGCCATTGATTCCTCGTCTGCAACCTGATTCCTGTACAAATTTGATCAAGTTGGCTATTCTTCTATAAAGAGAGTAGAGTTTTGCTAACTCTCGTTATTGGTCTACGTGTATCACTTCAAATCGAGATATGGGAGTCAAAAATTGACTTTCATATTCGACTTTAGCAAAAAATCAAAGGTTTAATCTGCAACCTGAAAACTGAGTGAACATGTACTAGTTTTGCTCCGGTTGAACCCAAAATTGCCCGGTGACTTTATATTATGATGGTCTAACACTGCATAAGTTCAAAAGTCAAAACTGATGTCTCTGGATAGCAGCAGTAAATAATTGTGATTATTTACTTTTACTAATTTTTTACACTTTTTGGATTGGTTTGGCAAGTATACAACTTGTTAAAGTCCCTGAACAAGTTTCAACAAGTTTGGACAAAATCTGATCAAGTTTATTAGGTGTTTTGTGTCCGTAGACTCTGATTTCAAGAATCTGGCTTAGGTCTCACTTTTCTGATCCAAATTTCACCAGAATTTATTTGTGGGGTCTACTTGATATGCTTGACCTTGTGATATACTCACATTTGCAATTTTCTCAAGTTTTGAAGCAGATGTAAATAATCATGATTATTTTCTCCAGCTATATTTTTGCAACTTTTTGCCCCAACTTGGACACAGATCTGTTAAGCACCTCTAGTTAAGGTCACTAGCAAAGATTTATCAAGTTTGGACAATTTTTGGTCAAATGGTCAACAATTTTCTGTCCGCAGACTAACTTTACAAATTTGGTCACAATTTTCTATCCAGTGATCCAAATCTTACCAAATTTAGTTTATGGGCTTATTACAACATGTTAAAACTAGTGGTATGATGACTTGGTCAAAAAGTTTGAAAAATGGGACAGATGTAAATAATCGTGATTATTTACTTGTGACAAGCTTTTGCATCTTTTTGGTCAACTGAGCATGTACACATGTTAATCACATCAATATAATCCTATGAATCAATTTTTAACAAGTTTGGACAATTTTGTCCCAATTTACACTCAAGATTCAAGAAGTCAGTACAAACTTTAGTTTTACCCAGTTTTTTGCCAGTTTGGTGATCCGAATCTCTTGGGCCTTTACAAAAGTTGTTTGTGCACATGCAATGAGTCAATTATATGAACCTTGGTCAAATTAGAGCAAAAAGTTAATAATCGCGATTATTAACTTCAGGCTTGAAATGAACACCTTTTTGCAATTTTCTCAATGACAGTCTTTATATGAGCTATTTTAAGCTTATGAATCAACTAAAAACTTAATTTGGCCTAAAATATCAAGAAAAAGTAAATAATCTGAGTTTTGGCAAACTCTTGAAATATTTACCTCGAAGTGTCTTCGAGATTACCAACTGATTCAAACAACTTTAAAGCTTAATCTCCAGTTGGATTGAGTGGTTTCGAGTCTTTTCGAGCTATTTCTAGCCGTAGACCTGAAATTCAGCAACTTCCAATAACAACTCACACTTGATTCTTTCAGAGAGAGAAATGTTTTGAAATCCACCTCGGATCCTACTTACCCTAATCCTAGATTCTCATGCAATGGGGTTGTGAAAAGTGTCCACAAACACTCGTTTTCTTGTCTTTTATGTTTTTCTAAGCACTGATCTTAAGACTTCTCTCGTCTACCAATCATTCTCAAAATCCTAATCTATTTCTACAATCCTACAATCCTAAAAGCACTCAGCAAGTACAATTACTTCCAATCTACCTCTACACAGCAAAAGACAACAATCTTTAGCTATGCGGTTTCTAAAGAAAGTTTTGAACTCTAAGTGAACCTAGAGGAAGTTAAAGGATAACTTCACAAGAGGCTCGTTTTTTTTCCTAGTTTAGGTCTCTTTGATCCCCGGCAACGGTGCCAAATGTGGACGCATATCTAACCTCACTATCCTATCTTATTGCAGTATTAGCAAGAACCACGATTAATTTATCAATCCATGGAATGAAGATGACTCGACTAGTGCATAGAGGCTACAAGAGGGTGTCAATCTCTTGGAAAACAACTAACAACTCGTATCTAACTCAAGCTACACTCAAGTGACTGAAATCACCAAAAGCCAATCGCTCATCGGCAACCAAATCACATCCGTTACAGCATCAAATGACATCCAAACGTAACAAAACTTCTAGGACAAGTTTATAAGACCTAAGCACACATGCTAATGGTCTCAAACCCCACTTTAGGTCAAGTTCCAAAATTGCAATTATTAACAGCAGTGGATTTTTGACCTAGTCGCTTTCGACCCAGAATGCATCTAAATGCTTAGCAATGATGCCCCAATATATCCCGCCTATGCTAAGTTTTTGATTTGAAAGTGTAAATTCCTAGTTATGATGAAATTAGGCCGCAGGTCGGCGACGCCAAAAGCTACGAAATACTGTGATGTGTTTACGTCAATGCGTAGAGCTCTTACCTGTGGTTGCAATGTAACAAACACGACTGCAATGTGACAACTGGGGAGGGAGTAGGAAGCGCGAGAAGGAGAGGAGTGAGCGTCGTTAGCTCACACCGTGTATTTTTTATCCAAAACTTATAAAAAAGTTACAAATTGGCTTTTATACCTTAGCCAAGGTTTTTGGGTGGTCAAAACTAATAATTTGGAGTTCTACCAAAGATGGATAATGACATGCTGATACAATCTAGAAGTTTGTAGGCCCGGCTCATGAATTACAGAGTTTATTGAGAAAATAGGAGTTACAATATTCTCGATTTTGTCAAAATAATAAGTGTTTTACAAAGAAAACTCCAAAAAATAATATCCGTGTTAGCTTGCTGCTAACATTAGTGCCCTTTTTCACAACTACAGTGAAATTGAATTCCAGAAGAATGATAAAACATCTCACTATTCTTCTTGTGTTGCATGGCTTGCTGACCAAGTATAATAAGGCTTGGTGGTCTACAAAGAACATAAATTTGTTTGCTAATAGGTAATGTCTATACTTTTTTATGGCATAGATCATTCCTAGTCCTTTCCTTTTGGTGGTGGTATAATTTTTTTCTTCCATATTCAACTGTCAGCTAGCATAAGAAATATGAAAATCAATTTTCCCGTCTCCTGGTTGAGCTAGTGTACACCCGATGGAAAAATTGGAAGCATCTACATGTATGTGGATTATCTTATTCCAATCTGGTGATTTCGATATTGGAGCTGAAGTGAGAGCTTGCTTAAGCTTCATGAAGGATTCTTCACATGCATCAGTCCACTCAAAGTGTGTAATCAAGCTATACATGGGTTTTGCAATTATAGCGTATATATAATTGAACAGTCTGTAATATCCACAATGCCCCATGAAGGCTTGAACCCCCTTGACTGTTGTTGGTCTAGGCAAATCAACAATTACATGAATTTTGTCTATATCAGTAGCTATGCCATTTTTAGACACTATATGTCCAATAATGTTTCCTTGTCTACCCATGAATGTGCACGTCTCAGGATTTAAGCAAATTCTATAAAGTCTACATTTTTTGAATACCTTTTTGAGGTGTTCAAAATGATCATCTCAGATTTATGAATGTACGCATAGATCATCCATATATACTTTGAAGAAATTCCTAAGATATTCTTTAAAATCATGGCTCATCAATCTTTGAAAGGTGGCCGAAGCATTAGCTAACCCAAAAGGCAAAAATACCCCATTCCGTCGCAAAGGCAGTTTTATGCTGATCTTTTGGGTCAAGCAAAAGTTGATTGTATCCCAAAAAGCCATCTAAAAAGCTGTAAGCTTCTTTACCAGAAAGTCATTCTAATACATGCTTGGAATTGGAGCTGATCTCTTGAGACAACTAATTCTAGTGTTGGAAGATTTGAGACAGCAGACTGGACAAGAATCAGAGACTAGACTGAAATGTGGATACTGAAATAAGAATCAGACTTATGTACTCGAATAAGGTTCAGATTCAGATTCAGAAGGCTGGACGAGAAGTAAGTATAACTGAATTATATGCCATGATTGGGATTACATATCAAGATTACAGTGAATATGATTACAGAGAGAAAGTACAGTCGACAATACTGCCAATGATGCTCAAGTACAATTATAGCCAAAGCGCTAACCCAAGTGATAACAATTACCAACCCGATAACAATGTAATGGGCCCTATTTATACACTTCGGGTTTACTGTAGTAATTACTCTAGTAATTACTAAGTAATTCGCTGCCCATCTTCTAAGAAGACGTTCCCACATAGTGACTATCCAGCAGTCTACATCCTTTCCTTCTTTCTTGAATTTTGGCAAGATTCCAAAATTTCTGAAAAATTCCCCTGTCTGATTCTGATGTGAGACTGAAAACTCCATTGTCTGGTTCTAATGTTGGGATGCCAGTTTGACCACTGAGAGAATGGCCATTCAAAGATTACGAGTAGGAGTTCAAGAAGGACCAGGGATTGCGAGAGGCAGCGGAAGAGGCCAAGGTGGAGCTCTCACTAGGCCAAGGTGGAGTTGTCATCTCTCCGTGCCTGCTGAGAAGAAAAGTCGCCACTCAATTCTGAGATGGAACTACCCAGTATCCTTCCATTGGACCGTCTTTCTTTTGCCTTTTCTCTTTGACCGGGACGGTGCCTGAGAAGTCCCAGCACCAGCATTCTCCTTCTGAATCAGTCGGTAAATGGCCTCCTGCTCAAGCTAATCCCACCGGTCGGTGGTCATCTCTACTTCATAAGGCATGAGAGAATGGTAGGTTTTGGTGTCAGGATAATAGAGTGTACACCTGCCCTTGCTCAGTCTGGTTCTGGCCAGCTTATGACAATGCGAAGCAATATGGATCCATCCTTCTGGAAGAGGGTGATTAGTTTTGACTCGAGCTTTGAAAAGAATCTCAGCCATCTCTCTGTACTGTGGTGCTAGACTCGGCTTTGCTGCAATGTCTTTTTCTGGTAATTTGGAAGATTCGACTGTAAGTTGTAGCAACTGATTAGTAATCCTGGTCAGTCCTCTGACTTGAATCTTCCACTGGCCCATACACAGCTGGATCCTATGCAGCTCCTCTTTCATTGCCTGAATGTCATTGATTTGGAGAGCATCATTGAGCAACGTCTGCCAAGTCTTCCATTCTACAATTGACCACTCATATCAATCCTGAAGCTCATCAGTAATTTTGAAGTATGTGAGATGATCAACTAGTTCTTGATGTTGAGGATACAGCACTGGAAAGAATCTTGGCATCTTGGTTTCTCTTGCTGGAACAACATATAAGAGAACTGGAGAATCATGCACAAATTCTAAGAAATTGAGAACAGCCTGGTTCTCCTGCTGCATCATCTTCCTGGTAATTCTCACTAGCTGGAACAGTGTTCGGAGAGCAGTTGCCTGTGATCCTATTGACATTCGCGTCTGAGGTCCTCTGCTAGTGGCTATCTGGTACTCAAGAATGGCTTTGACTCTCTAATCCAAAACACCTCTAGCAGTTTGCATTTGTACCAAAACTTCCTT
Source organism: Adiantum capillus-veneris (assembly GCF_014529385.1). Classification (NCBI taxonomy): domain Eukaryota; kingdom Viridiplantae; phylum Streptophyta; class Polypodiopsida; order Polypodiales; family Pteridaceae; genus Adiantum; species Adiantum capillus-veneris. The sequence goes on along the minus strand of NC_140942.1, from coordinate 134,600,608 downwards.
GAGTTGTATCCTAACATCCTTCATACATCGGTAAGTTGGTTTGTTACCCAACAGAAGTTCCAGTTCCAGAGCTAGGGAGAGACAATCTGCAGTAGACTGCCTTTGCCAGTGCGGGTTTGCCACTCTCTCATCAGCATTGAGTATCCATTCAGGAACTCGTTCCAACAGCTGGACTGTACTGGGATGCGCAGGTAGTCGACAAGCTTCTTTATCATGGAAAACTACTGATTTCCAATGTTCTACCATGTCCCTGGCTCCCACATATAGTCTTTGAAATCTTTCCAAGTCAGTCCAGAGATCATCATCCTCCAGATACTGTCTGGTGATGGAGGCCTGTTGATTTCTCAGTTGCCTATTCAGGGTAATGAGCTGCAGTGAATGCTGATGATCAGCAACTGGTCCCTCATCCTGTACTTTTATTTTCCCTTTAGCATCTCTACTAAGATGGGACGGATCAGTTGGCTGATTCCCAGTGTTACTGGGCTGCTGCTCTTCAGTCTGCTGATTACTCGACTGGTGCTCTTTGTCCTGTCCTTCCTGCTGGTCCTCATTCTAGTTTGGCTGTGACTTGCCTCCTTCATTTGGCCCTGTCCCACCAGTACCAAGTCCTGGAGGTGGAGATGGTGGTGGGGCATCATCATCATCCTTTGTATGCCCAGCTTCTTGATCATCCTCCTCCTGATCAGCTTCATCTTCTTTGTCTTCTTCATCCTCATTCGGGGAAGTTTGCTGCTCAATATAATCTGTTATAGCTTGGTTCATCAGAGCATTATTGAGTTCACCCACCTTGTCCTGCAAATCGCTCTGCATAATTTCCATCAAAGACTTTAAATTCTCTAAATTGAAAATAGCGTTGCTTGATGGGTTTAAAATTTCAGACTATTGTAGATATATCTTTCAGTGAGAGAAGCCTTTAGAGCTGTATGGTGCAGTAGCAGTTTTCTGAATTCCGCCCGCTTCATCTTGAGCATTGTTTCAGCTCGCTCGGCAGCTCTCAGTGCTTCATTCCTTTGACTCTTGATGATCATGATTTTAGATTCAGCCTTAGCTATCTTTTTGTTTAACAACTCATGAGTCCTTTATGATTGAGCTTCTAGTACCCTGTGTTGTATGTTCTGCACTTCCTGGGCTTTCTGGAGCGTTACAATCTGATGTTGTGCTTCTGCCAAGTCACCTTTGAGCTTTTTGACTTCTTCTTCTGATCTAGTAGCCTACATCAGTTGTCCCATACAGCTGACAATGGTATTCCAAGAAGACTGTATAAGTACTGAACATCTGTCTTTGAATGTGGTTGGATCAGACTCAATAGGCTCATATATTGCCACTGGAGCCACGTAGGGTAAATTTGCATAATCAGCTTTACTCAGCAAAAGATGCCCTCTCAATTTCTGAGTTTGAATTTGCTGCAACTTATCCTGTTTTACGAGTTGTAGAGGGTTTCCTGTATCTGTAGGAACTCCACCAGGCTGAGTCGAGAATGTTGGACCTTTCCCTTTGTCCAGTTGACTCTTGCCTTTGTCCCCTGACTGGTTTGTTATCTTCTCAACAGTGACTGGCTTGACATAACCTTTCCAAGACCCAGTAGTAACTGTACTTTTTACAACTGACTGGTCAGACACAGTCTTCTGAGTAGATTGCTGCTCAGTCTGATTCACTTCATCTTTCTCAGTGCTTATTGCCTTGACCTGGATTTCTATCTGTTTCAAAAACTCACTACTTTTAGTCAGTGTAATTTTTGGCTTCTTTGAACTACCAGCTTCATCTGCAGTTGCTTTCCTTTTCAGGTCGGTGGAAATGGTTTCACTATCTGTTTCCTCATCGTCTAAGGACAATTAAATTTTCTTTGGTTCAGAAATTGGCTTCTCACTCCAAGCCTTCTGTACCTGCTCATTAGCATCTGCAGCAGTAGCCCAATACAGGAATTGCCAAACATACCAGGCTTTGAAAACAGTTTGAGATTTTAGCTTGGCAGTCTGCTGGAGTACATTATGTGAGAGAATTTGACAAAGGTTGATATGAACTCGTGGATCCAGAATCTTAGCCAACAGCATAACAAACAATTTTTCTGACACATACGTTGGGTTGTTCTTAAGGCTTATTGCTTCAACTACAAACCTGTAAGCAGCGGAGGCTTCTAGTCCTGCTACTGAAACTCCTTGAGCACTTGCCTTGCGCTTCCTTCTAGCCGTTTCATCCTCCTTTAGAGCAATACTTATTTGCTGCACAGTTGCCACAGAAGGTTTGGGCTCATTGGGCATTCGAAATGCAAATGCTATGGCTTCTGGTGTTACTGACACCTTCCTACTATTTACCATGGCACTACCACTTTCAGCATCAAAGGAATCATGAACCTGCTTGATGATATCTGAATCAAAAGCAATCCTTGTAGCTTGCAACACAACTCGAAGATCCCATAGTTGTAGCAGAGTCATTGCTTGATCAGTAAATACATAACGCTGGATTTTACTGTATTGGAGAACGGGAAGGCTAGCCTTTGCCTCAACAACTATAGCCTGGGTTTCCTCAAGAGACTCTTGCATCTTCTCTGAGCGTTTCTTTCTACCCATACACTCTGAGGTCGATGATGATGAAACAGGCGAAGGAGAAGATGACTTACTTGTCGTGTTGAAGCCATTTCCTGGTGTCACTGGCAAGACTATTTGACAATCAACTGTCTTGTCAGAGGTCAAAGTTTGCGGCTGTAGTGAAGAAACCTCGGAGCTCGGCGATGGCGAATGGTTGACAGGAGGGAAGCGTCGCTTAGGAGATTTATGAGGAAAAATGATAACTCTCCTGAATGTTATACATGTTCGCTCCATAAAACCTCCACCACTCACCGCTCCTAGACTTTTGTGCGTCATTGTTGTCATGGCAAACATGCATTGGACAAGACTGTGACCCATCCTTGTAATAATTACCACTGGCGTGCCATTTGACCGTTGGCCACTTAAAAATTGGAAAGTGTGTCCATACTTGTACTGAACTGATTTCCAGTATGGCTCAACCATACTGGTACTGATTGTAAGGTCAACCTGATCTGGTCCTTTTGGTACTGGTTCTGAAGCTAGAACTGGTTGCACATGGAAAAGTCCAAAAATGTCTGATTCCAGTATCTCTTGATCAACAACCTCCAGTTCCTTAGTACCTTGTTTCGACCCAGTTTCTCTGGTCTCTAAATAATAAAGCTTGATCTTTGCTCCATTATATACTCCTGGCAACATCAGTTTAGATAAATCTTTCAATCTGACTGTGCCATTGGAGAAGACCCAATCTACCTCAAAAGGTCCTGCCCAGGCAATCTTCAAGTTTGGCTTCTTTGGACCCAGTCTAGGCTGATATAGAAGCACTAAGTCTCCTTTTAGAATTCTCGAACTTTAATTCGGCGATCATGCCACTGCTTCCTTCGTTGTTGAACAATTTCTTGTTCCGATATAGCCCTTTGCCTGAGTTCATCTAATTGCATCAGTTCATCCAGACTCTTCTTAAGATTATGGTTGAAATCTAATCCATACTTCATAGCCATGAAGTCTAATCCATACTTCACAGCCATTCTCAGAGTGGGGATTACAAACTCCAGGAACCACAGCTTCAGTACCATACACCATTATGAATGGTGTCATTCCAGTAGTTACCTTATAAGCTGTCCTATAAGCCCATAGAGCAGTCTGAAGTTTCAAATCCCACTGGTCTAGTTTCTTTTGCACTACCTTAGTGAGAATAGTGTTTATTGTCTTATTGCTACTTTCAGCCTGTCCATTGCATCTAGGATAGCAAGGAGTAGATTTCCGATGCTTGATTGAAAGCATATCCAATAGGATTTCCATATTGTCATTGATAAAATGTGTTCCTTGATCGGTCACAATCTCTAATGGACATCCATATCGGCAGACAATATTCTCAAACAGAAACCTTGCAATTGACTTGGTTGTCTTGTCGGGAAGAGCCTTAGCTTCAGCCCACTTGATAACGTAACAAGTAGCTATCACTATGTACTTGTTCTTCCTGGGAGTCACCTTCTTAAAAGGTCCCATAAAATCCAGTCCCCATTTCATGTATACTCCCAATGGTTGTATTGGCATTAAGGGAGTCATATCTGCAGCTGTTGGTAGGCCCATTCTTTGGCATATGTCACAAGTTTTACAAAAACTTCTGACATCAGCAATCAGTGTTTGCCACCAGAGACTAGCTTGCAGAATCTTCTTGTAGGTTACTTCATTGGAAAAGTGTCAACTAGACTCACCATTATGCGCTTCTAAGATCACTTGCATTCTTCCTTCCATAGGGACACATCGTCAAAGTATACCATCCACACCCAGTCGATAAAGTAACCCTCCTATGATAGTAAATTTCAGGCTTTTTATGATCATAGCTTTCTTCTGATTCTGCTTCCAATCCTCTGGAAAGGAACCTTGGGAAAGGAATTGATAAATATCATACCATTCAGGATCCACTGATTCTTCTGCCTCTAACTGAAATAAATCAGCATCCACTGGCTCATCTCTCAAGGGTGATTCTGAATATCCTTTCGTACTTCTTGAAAGAAAGTCAGCTCCACAGTGGTTTCGGCCAGGCTTATGGAAAATTCTAAATTCAAATTCCATAAGGAACATCATCCATCTTATAAGCCTGCCTTGAATAATGACTTTGTTAATCAAGAATAGAAGAGCTTGATGGTCCACATAAAAATGAATAACTTTCCCAACAGGTAATGCCTGAACTTCGTGGCGCTAAAAACCATTCCGAGAGCTTCTCTCTCAGTAGTCGTATAGCCTTGTTCAGCCTGACTGAATCTGCGACTAGCAAAATAAACCGGATAGTCTGTTCTGCCATCTGGCTGAGCAAATATTGCCCCCATTGCCAATCCTGAAGCATCCTCATGTACGTGAAAAATAATATCCCAATTTGGCTGCCTAAGGACTGGTTTACTGGTAATGGATTTTTTCAACCTCTGGAAACTCTCCTCACACTCAGCAGTCCAATTGAACTTACTGGTCTTCTTTGTAAGCTCATATAGTGGTACTGCTTGAGAAGAAAACTTGTGTACAAATCTTCTGCAAAAATTCACATAACCCAAGAACGAAGTCAACTTTGAAGCAGTTCTGGGTGCTTTAGCTTGCTGAACACACTGTATTTTGTCATTGGCCATCTCTATTCCATTGCCGGAAACCACATGTCCCAGTAGCTGTCCCTTCCATACTAGAAAAACAGATTTGAATGGATTCAAAAAAATCCTCTTCTCCTGACAGCGTTTAAAAACCATCTCTAGGAATAGAAGTTGCTGGTCCTCATCCGAATAGACAGTGAAGTCATTGTTAACCCTCGTGGCTCATGGACACCCTATCGCCTACGACGGACACCGTAACCGTATTATTTATTTAAGTAGAGTCAGGCACCGGGCTTGTCGGTCCAATAGGGAAAGGTAGAGTGATCGCCGATGAGAGGCGCACTCTAACACGAACATTCTACGGTTAGTTGGCTAAGCATGGGCGCCCAAGTGTGAATGGGGTGAGCTCACATAAAAGCCAATTAAACCTAAAATTGAGTCATTCTCTCATTGTGCAATAGAAGCTGCTCTTGCTCCATCTCCACCTTCTCCTTCACCATCTCCTTGTGTGTGTGCGTGAGAGAGAGAGAGAGAGAGAGAGAGACTGTGAGAGTGTGTGTGCGATCGAGCGTTGCGGCGGCACGACGGTGGCAAGGCGGTTGAGCGCGGCGTAGCGGCGTCTCCCTCTTCTTCGCGGCGCGGGAATCCTTCATTCGCAACTACGCAGGAAGGTGAGTGACACATCGTTCTTCCTTGTGAGCTTGTCTTTTGTATGATTGTGTGCTAGGAGCCTTTGTGGCTCGCACACGGCGCGTAGCAAGTACCTAGCCTTGACATTTTTGGCGCCGCTGCCGGGGAGCTGCTGCGTGTGAAGCTCCAATGGCGACCTGTAAATTGTATTGAAGCTATTTTTTATGTAGGAAAGGCGCGGTTTAAGTTTGATTATTGTTGTTATGCAAAAACAGTAGAGAAAGACACAATTTCTTGCGTTTCTGCGTTTTCTGCATTTTCTGGTTTGCACTGCACAGTTCTGTCAAGTTTCAATTTTCTGCATTTTCTTGTTTGTGCACAGTTAGGCGCACAGTTAGTTAATTAAGCAGGTTAGTAATTAGGTGAACCACTGATTAGCAGGTAAGTAGGTAGGTGGGACAGTAAATAGTTAGGTGAGGTCAACGCGTACCAAAACGCGTATCAAATAATATCCCAAAAAATAAATAAATAAATAAATTTAAATTTAAAAATCTTTTTCGAAAAAAAATAATAATTTTAAATTTAAAAATCTGTAATAAAAACGTGAGTGAGGGGGAGGTTAGATTTTCGAAAATAAAAAACGTGAGTTATAAAAACGGACGGGTTGGTTTGTATAAAAGTTAGATCGGGATCGGGATCATTTCCCCAAGCCCAAGCCCAAGCCCAGGCCCAAGCCTCAGTCCTATGATATATACTAGACACACTCTTATATATATACCCTACCCCCTCAAGAGGGAATGAGAGCATGTGGGACAAGTCCTCCACTCTCCTCCCTTCTCTTCCCACTTGCACCCTTAGACTTGCTATTTGGAGCCTAGTTCCCCAGCTAGGAAAAGACTGTTTTGGGCTTTTCTGGAGCAAAATAGAACCAAACGGTGGGCTGCAAAGCACAACGCGTCCCTCCTAGCGATACGCTCGTTTTGAGCTATCACACGGCCCATTCCACGACACGCTCTAAAAAATCTAGCAAAAAAATAAACAAAAAACACGCAAAAAACTAGTCACAAGGCCTCCTAGAGCAGCTTTTTGACACCTTAGGGTATCAAAAGCACATGCACTTACGCTCTGGGCGGGTGCTAAAACACGAGCATATTGAGGGTGCCTCTGTTCATACGGACACCCATTACCCATCCACGATAAGCTCTAGACCCTCAGCGGGGACACAAGGTAGCACCACCCAAGACCCTAAAATAGCCGCTAGTGATTCCTCCTCCGATTCAGAAATCATGGAAGCATACCCTACCCAAAACACTGAGAGAGTAGGCCATGCACCTCCCGAAGCTCCACAGCCTAGTACTAGTATGTTTAGCCGTTTCATGGAAACATTAGGTAGAGCTACTCGCTCGGAACCTGATGCAAATGAAGCACACGAAGCGGGTGGGGAAGCGGAATCTCCTTTCACATCGCACGTGGACCCCACACCCCCAAAGAGTGTCCATGTGGATATCCTACCAACTTCTTACCAAGAAGGCCCTGTTGAGTTGCCTCCTTCAGAAGTTCCCTCTAAAGTACCGTTGGCGACAAGTAAAACCACGGGGAGCAACATTGCTTCTACCTCACAAGAAACCATTAACACGTCGACTCTAGAAGGATTGTTCATTAATGATCATTGGACATACGACCTCCACACTGAGGTGTTGACGGATCTACACTCTAGCCACGCCTACCATGTAGGATGGATAGAGATTGTACAATCCACCTCTAGTGCCACGAGCATCGAAGATCAACAGAAAATGATCTGTAATGTTATCCATGGCATTATTCAATCGGAAAGGCAAAACCGAGGGGTAAATATACTCTCAACTAGCCCCATGAGATTTTTGGATACGAGCAAGGCTCAACAGCCTACTCTATCACAAATGGAGACTCCTCTAATGAGTCCCATGGACCCATCTTACGTCATTTCACCTGGGGTCTCTATGCAATCTGAGCCTCCGAGCGACAACTTTAGCTTCCCTAACTTGGCTCAACCCTCTGTTAAGGAAAACACAGTGCTCACTCCAGGGATAGGCCTGACAGAGAATGTACCGATGACATCTACGGTTAGTGCAGTGCCACTACCTAGTGTCGTAGTATCTAATATGAGGCCTCGACCGTATGTGCCTCTAGCCCCTTATGCACACATGGCCCCCACACCTCCAATTGTAACACTTGTTTATGCTCCTCGAGTGCCGCTCCCTAGCCCTTATCCGAGTGGACCTATGCCCGATTATGTTCCATATCCTGCATCATCCACACATATGCCAAGACCGGTACCCGTCCCTCTCCCACATATGATTCCAAGAGTACCTCCACCGGCCCTGCCTCCTCACATAGGTGACTTGGCAGCATTTTCTCAAACCATAGGTCGATCTATCACGGAAAATATGCGTCATGCATCTGATAGAGAGCCTAGAAGTAAGGCAGTACAAATTGCCAAACTCACGCAAAAATTCAATGGGGACGAAGATGCTAGAAAACACATTGAAGTGTTTGAACAAGTATGTGATTCCTTAGGGGAACGCAACGAACTACATAAGTGCAATGCCTTAAGCTTGACATTAAGTGGGAAGGCTGGAGATTGGTATAGAACCCTAAGGGTGGACGAGAAAACAATCTACCCTACCCTTCGAAGGTTGTATCTAAAGGAGTACATACGAGAAGGTGTGCTTTGGGGTGTAGCATCTCAGCTACAGAAGGCCGAACGTAAGGAAGGAGAGTCAGTAAGGGACTTCATTAGTCGTCTAAAGCACTTAAACTCTCGCTACCCTGTAAATGAGCGCTTCAACAATAACCAACTGCTTGATCGATTCATCCGAGGGTTGAGGAATGAAGGAATCTATAATGGACTAGTGATTAGAGGTATCACAACCTGGGAAGATGTCACTGCTAATGCAATCCAATTAGAGGACAACTTGATGATAGCAGGCATGAGGGTGTCTACTGACACGAGATCCACTAGCTCACAAGCCATTGAGTATGAACCCATGACTGCAAAGCCCATAGCCAATGAGCCAAAGGTATTTGAGACATTCTTGACAGACCTCACCAAGGCAATCCAAGAGTCTCTTAAGGATAATCGACCCCCTCAAAATAGTCACATTTATCCAAGAAGGGAGCAACAATGGTGTTCCATTTGCTTAGGTCCGCATAGCACTAGTGAGTGCCCTACGTTTAGAGTAAAATTTAATGGAACTTGCAACGCATGTGGTAGGTATGGTCACCAAGCTAAGGATTTTTTAATGATCAAATGTATGATGGCAAATAGACCACCTGTAGCTTAGACGGATGCACCTCGAGCTCCTGTATTGATGCCTGCTCCACCTGTTGAGCAACTACCGCAACACATGGTCCCTAGATCTCAAAATGTTGTACAAGCTACACCGCTACCACCTCCTGTGCTAGGACCGCATCCCCCGCATCCAAGAGTCGCCCCTATAAACCAAGTGGGTTGCGAGCCATCAAATGCTTATGCAGATGGCTATGAGGAGGAAATAGACACTAGTATTGCCTACGGACTTGATACATTGGAAGAGTGTCCTATATACTACATGGAAGATTGCTGGGGGCAAGTCAAGCCGGTTTATCAAGCTGCTGCTCTCGCATCCAGAGGTCAAAATATCAACACCCAGGCTAGGAGGACACCTCTTCAATGCTACGAGTGTGGTGGACCACATCGGGCAGCGGAGTGCCCTATTAGGCTGCAAAAGAATGCTGCACAGATGCAAATGAATCAAGGGAGCACGTCTGCAATGCCAATACTCACATGTAATTGTTGTGGCATAGATCACTTGATTGCCCAATGCCCCTATAACCCAAATGCGCCTAAAATCACACCCCTAAATTTGGTCGAAATTGCTAGTGTGACATCGCCAATACCACCCGTCGCACCCGCTTATGCGATTACACGGTCCATGCTTCAAGGGCCAGGCCATATCCTTGAAGAGAGAGATACCGCGTCAGTTATCCAAGCAAAGAAAAAGAAGACACGAAGGAAGAGGTCGCAGAATACGGGAAATTCAAAGCCAAGTTCCAAGTTCCATGTATATGAATGACCTCGAGGATGATTCATACTCAATCGAGACAATGGAGACTAGAACCAATACCACAAAGGGAAAGACCGACAAAGAAAACCGTAACATGGAACCAAATAAAAACCAAATAAGAGAAAACCATAAAGAGCCTCTGAAAACACCACAAGTGTTTCCAAATCCAATCCAAGACCCCCAAGATAAACTGCAGGGGCAAAAAGGGAAGAATCGTAAAAAGAAGATTGGGACGTACCCAAACCCAGTAGACGAGATTGAGCAGGTGAAACATCTAAGAGGTTTAGTGGAGGAGACTCAAAGGAAACTAGAACCAGAACCCATGCATGTCAAAATTCATGACACAGTGTTTCCCACGCAAGTTCATCCACCCCACATGAACCATAGACTGTTAGCCATATCTAGTATCATCCAAGAAGGGAGTGAGGACGGGACATCAGAAAGTAAGCATACACCCTTCTTGTTGGAAAGGATGTTTAACGAAGGAATACCTGATCCCATTGAGGAATATGAGATTCCATCCTCACCAGTTCCTAGTCAAGGACCTACACCCTGCAAAATGCCAATGAATGTTGCCAAACTAGTGGACTTCATGTCTTCTGAGGTTCGAACCACGATCATAGCAAAGCTGTATGGAGATCGTCAGTTATTCCTTGCACTTCGAGCATTCCTTAACGGAGATCTACGAACGGGATTACCGCAGTTTGCGCAACCAAATAGGCCTGACTCGATTATGATTGATGAGGAAAATCATGTGCAATCACTTGACTTAGATGGACACGAGTCTGTGATCGAGGTACCCATTAACGAATTAGGGCAGTATTTTGAAGGCGACGAGTCTAATGCGACCCTACCCATCACTACCAAGGGATTAACTATAAAGGGAATTCTTGATGGTGGTGCAGGAGTTAGCATCGTTACAAAAGATTGTTGGGAATCCATGGGAAAACCCCGCCTCAGTGTTACTAACATTGTAGTAAAGATGGCAAATGGTACCATAGCCAAACCTATGGGGATGCTCAAGGATCTTAAGATCAAAGTTCTAGGACACAAGGTACGACATACGTTCATTGTAATGGATTTCTCTAAACACCTTATGTCATATGAAATGATTTTAGGACGACCATTCATGAGGGAAGCACAAATGGTTCATGATTGGTCTAAAAATCATGTCTATTTTCAATTCCAAGACTCTGTCCTTAGAGTGGATTTGGTGACTGGTAAGGTACACCCCTTAGGGAGTAAAACCATTATTGATCATCGCTCTGACACCATAGTTCACTCGGCCCCACTACAATATTATTACACTTGTAAGAAGGATACAGACATTGGCCAAGATTCTCCTTACATGGATGTGTTACCGGGTATGACGGAATCAGACAACGTAGACTGGGTACACCTAGCTGCAACCATAGATACCTGGGGAAATAGAGAAACCAATTGGGTCACACCAGAGGGGGAAGAGGTACCACAAATTGCACCTCTGAACATGATAAGTTCCATACATGCATCTTCTAAGGGCAAGGTAATTGTGGACCAATCTGACAGTGACACCGATAGCTCAATAGAAGACTTTAACCAACACGACTCAGACACTGACTTCCAGAGTGAAACGGATTTTGAATCTCACGAATTAGAGAGTGGAGCAAGTTCAGAGTCAAAACATTCGGAAGGACCGAGCACATCAACCCATGATAGCTCCTCCGAGAGTGAAGAGGACACCAACGAGGACTCCTTTAGTGAGCCAGATCTAAATGCAAATCAAAAGCAGGTCTCAAATAAGAAAAAGAAAAACCTTAAGAGGCGTCGATATCGAGCCAATGTACGAGCTAGGATAAAAAAGAAGAGATCCTCAGCAGAATGGCTCAGTTATATAGGAGCATGTGATGCTCATTGTAAATTGGTAGACAATTGGGGTGAATATCTCCAAAATGTTATGTAGTGTAGACCCCATGACATAGCCCAATTGGAGATCATAGAACATTTCAAATCTTACACCACAGGGGAAGCAAAGGTTGTGTACACAAAAGCCCAAAGAATACCTATCGATGGGAATAATGCAATCTATGATGGTCCGGCAATAGTTAAAGAAATAGAATTAGCTGACCCCGGTGAAGAATCAAAACCTGTTTTTATTGCCCAAGACCTCACAGAAGTTGAAGAGGCGGTCCTCAAAGAGCTTCTCAAGGAATTCAAGGACGTATTCGCTTGGACATACCATGATATGAAAGGTGTTCCACCTTCTGTGGTCCAACATACAATCCCTATGATTAGCACTGCGAAGCCCGTACAACAAAGACCCTACCCGATGAATCCTAAGTACGCAAAGATCATTCAAGAAGAACTAGAAAAGCTTATCAAATGTGGGTTCTTATATCCTATTGAACACTCTGAATGGGTGTCTCCAATAGTTATCATGCCAAAAAATAATGGGAAACTCAGGGTGTGCGTGGACCTCAAAAAAGTTAATGCAGCTACTAGAAGAGACCATTACCCCCTACCATATTCCGAACATGTACTCGAAAGAGTTGTAGGCAAGGAAGCTTATAGCTTTCTAGATGGGTACTCAGGCTACAACCAAATCACGATAGCGCTAGAGGACCAAGCTAAAACTGCCTTCATCACAGAATTTGGCGTGTTTGCATTTCGTGTGATGGCTTTTGGCTTAACAAATGCCCCTGCTACATTCCAACGATTAATAAACACTGCTTTTAAAGAATATTTGAGAGAGTTTTGTGAAGCTTTCTTAGACGACCTTTGTGTTTACTCTTCTTGGAAAGAACATCTATCATGTTTGCGAAAGGTGTTTGAAAAGTGTAGGTTATATCGTATCTCATTGAACCCGTTCAAATGCCAATTTTGGGTCAAGCATGGAGTTATTTTAGGGCATATAGTATCTAAGAATGGTATCTCAACCGATGAGAGCAAAATTAAAGTGATTCTAGAGTTACCACCACCAACCAATTACAAGGGAGTTCAAAGGTTCATGGGACACATGGGTTATTATTGACGGTTTATTTTATTTTTCGCTGAGATAGCACGTCCTTTGTACAATCTTCTCATTGAATTTAAATGGACTGAAGAGTGTGACCAGGCCTATGAACAATTGAAGAAAACAATAGCAAGTGCTCCGATTTTAAGGACACCTAACTGGGATGTGATTTTCCATGTGCATATTGATGCATCAAACTTTGCTATTGGGTGTGTTCTCACTCAACCAGGAGAACATAAATTGGACTATCCCATTAGCTTTGCAAGCCGTCAATTGAACGATGCTGAAAGGAACTACACCACTACAGAGCGAGAAGGTTTGGCAATGGTTTATGCAGTAAAGAAATTTCGCTACTACCTTCTGGCAAACAAGTTTGTATTTTATGTGGATCATCAAGCGTTGCTGTATCTGGTAAACAAGCCATGCTCCACAGGAAGAATCACACGATGGTTGTTAATTCTTCTGGAGTTTGATTTCACGATTGTAGTGAGACCTGGTAAAAGGCACGTCATGGCTGATCATTTGTCTCGCATACCCAATGGTGAAGCCCCTACAGGAGTTGATGATGAATTACCCGATACTTCCCTATTCATAGTTGAGACTATGCCTGAATGGAGTGAGAACATTGTTAACTTTTTAGTTAATGGTTTTCCACCCAAGGAACTTCGTAAGGATATCGCTCGAAGGCTAGTAAAAGAATGTGAACCCTATTGTTTGATTGCCGGAACTCTGTATAGACTAGGCAAGGACGACATTCTTAGGCGTTGTGCCCGCGAGGATGAATATTTGTATATCTTGCAAGAAGCACATATGGGCATAGCAGGAGGACATTTTTCAGGAGACCTGACTGCTAGAAAGGTGCTGCAATCAGGCTATTGGTGGCCAACTTTATTTAAGGATGCATCACTTTTTACAAAAGGGTGTGATGAGTGCCAACGTTACAAGACCACACAGCGCAAAGACAGAATGCCCTTACATCCTATTAAAGTAACCCAACCATTTGAAAAATGGGGCTTAGACTTTGTAGGTCCAATTAGTCCCGCAGCTCGCAACACTCAATCTCGATATATTCTAGTTGCTACGGACTATGTAACAAAGTGGGCTGAAGCTAAGACTTCACAAAAAGCTGACGCGAGGACAACAACTAAGTTTCTTTTTGAGAACATTATCACAAGATTTGGTTGCCCTTTTGAAATTGTTAGTGATAATGGTACCCATTTTATAAATGAGGTAATAAGAGAGCTTACCACGACCTTTATGATATCCCACCATAAGTCTACACCTTATTACCCGCAAGCTAATGGACAAGCCGAGAGCACCAACAAGACTCTAATCTCTATTTTAACAAAGACGGTAGAAGCTCATCGCACTGATTGGGATTTGAAGTTGACATCTGATCTATGGGCTTATCGTACTGCTTATAAAGTGGCTATTAATTGTACGCCATTCAAAATGGTATACGGACAAGAAGCGGTTATGCCTTGGGAGTTTGTCATTCCTAGTCTTAGGGTAGCTTCGCAAGAAGGATGGAATAGTAACCCCTTAACCGAGCGTTTGTATATCTTAGAAAAACTAGACGAAGAGAGACAGTTGGCTGTGCAAAATGCTCTTGTGGAAAAGGACAGGAGAAAGAAGTGGTTTGATCGCCATGTGAATTGATAAGGACATCAAAGTTGGTGATAAAGTCCTTATGTATGGAGTACGTAAAGAGAAGAAAAAGTTGAAATATGCTGGTACAGGACCATATAGAGTATGTGAAATTACCCCACAAGGTACCCTTCGTGTGGAAACTCTTGATGGAGTTGAAACCATTGGATTCCTCAATGGGAGTAAATTCAAAAGATATTATGATCCTTTAAGCCAAGAAGAACTACGGGCCATTCATCAAAAGAAGGCCGCCAAAGCACAAACCGAGTTAAACAAGATACAAGCTCAAGATGAGGCTAAGGAGCGACAACAATGTATAAGACAAAAACGAGAGGCTAACCTTGGAGTCACAAATGCATTCCACGTGGAAATCGAAGAGGATGGGTTGGACTCTGACCCACCTCTACGATACCCTATTGAGTTAAATAGTGCCTATGGAAAAGTGCTATATAACGCCTTATTGGACACGGGTGCTAAATATAATCTGCTATCCTATGGGGTGTGGTGTCAGTTAGGGAAGCCACCTCTATCTGAGAGTATTATCCAAGTCAAGGGTGTCAACGAGAAAAAAACCACGGTTTTTGGAATCTGGCACACTTCTGTCAGTTATGACAATGGAATTGTAGCTCAAGAATTTTTGGTCATGCCTACTGGAACTATGGAGGGTAATATAAACCTAGGTCGCACGTGGATGATAGCCACCAAATTCACTATTGATTGGGGGTGTTACAACGCAAAAACCAACTCTTAGCCCTACCACTCAAGCCATAGTCCCTGAGATATTGCCTAAGGAAATAAAAACCAAGACATTGCATGTCCAGGAGATTGAACCATACGTCCCCATAGCCCAACTCTCTAGAGCTTTAACTGATGTAGTTGAAAGAAAGCTTGAGACACACAAGAACCATCCTAATATAACAGAGAAAACATACAAGTGGGTCCCTAAAGCTTCTGTAGTGAGCGTGGTTGATGCAAAAAAACGGAAACCTCGTAAGAACCGTCCCACTCACTCCAAGAAATGTAAAGAAACATTGCGTTGGATTCCTAAACGACTATTGGAAGCCCAAGGATACTATGAAGGAAATGATCAAATCTGGGTGCCCAAACGTAAAGTGTACTTTTACCTGTCACCTGGCCCATGTAAACCCAATCCTGTGGCTCCAAAACAAATTGAAAATCGCGGAAAGGAAAAAATCATGGAATGTTACACACCCGCTCTAGAGCTAGTTTGGGTACCAAAGAAAGAACGATTTGTTCCACCTAGCTCAGGAACAGGGAAATAAAATGAAGCTTCTTGCTCTTCATATAGTTCCTATACGCAAATAGAAGCTTCGACACAACCTCCACCTACCACTGTACATATCCATACAAGCACGAAAGAGTTTGCACCTCCCGGGGTAAGTTCACCACCTACAACAATGTTGCAAATAAAATCATGGGAGAGTACCTTACCACCCTTGCAACTAGATGAAACGCATAGGGCGGTCGAAAACTATTGGTTAAAGCCTTCACCCATAACAACTTGGAACAATTGGTTTCAAAAGGTGACGACCTCATTCCAAAAGGTATGATCTACCCAAGGAAGGGGGGAGTGTTTGCTAACATCAATCATTCACTCGCTCCCTCTCAACCTTCCTCCTTGACCTCTCAATTCCAATCTTAGGGAATGTATATATATAGCCTTATACTCACAAAAAACAAAAATAGTAAAGAGCAAGAGCGACTAGCAATGAGAGAGCACCCTATCAGATCTTACATATAAGTCCAAATTCACCGTGTCAATTCAAGAAACACACAAAAACAACTCTTATGTTTTAAAGGCCTAACCAAATCTATCTGTATTGTCAGAAATGGCTACTTCACCAGAGGCATGCACTTCTATTTTTGATGAAAGGTACCCTTTGTCTTTTCCTCAAGTGTTCTACGTATGCTACCCTATACTTTCTTGCGAATGGGATAGAGAGCCTTGCATGTGAGAGAAATTTTGAGGAGTTAGAATGGCTGATACGTCTATGGCTAACTAGTGATCCCTACCCAGTAGCGAATGTGTCTCCAGTGGCACATGCTTATTCTTTTGCACAAGATGAGTATCCACGCATCGCGAGGTTCTTGATTAGTATGCTTGCACAAGAGGATGATGAAGGGGAACTAATTGAGACCGAGGAAGACTATGGCCTCACGGACAACGATTTTATTTATCTAGATGACGAGGATAGAGGCCTAGCCTTAGGGTGGCCACCCGGTTTATATAATATCCTCTTTCCTTGATTCTAAAAGGGGTGACAGATAGGTAGGTTAGGGGTCTAGATTGTGTTTTGAGTTTGTTTTTTAGGAGTTTTAATTTTTCACACTGACATGCCTCCTAGAGGTATAGTGCCTGTTTTTGGATGTGTTAGGTAGGACTTATATGGATCTCCATCCACATGGCTGAGGACATCTGCTTCAACGAAATGAGCCACTCCATACCTCCAGGTGTACTACTTTCCATGATTCATGTTGGTGGATATGTGTAATTGCTAATAATGATTTTTCATGCTTTGTTTGAGTGCAATAGTTATGATTGTTATCTGCCATTATAGATGTATAAATTTGTCTTTGCTCAAGTTGATTGAACTCTAGTTTAATCTTATGGATGAGCCTGGAGATTAGGAGACCGTGACTTTAGGTTAACTCATTTACTTGACCACTAGGCCTAGCTAATAAAATTATCCGAGTATTTGAGACCTTAGGAATGTTTTAGGCAGAGAAAGGCTTGCTCACTTAAACAACAAAAAACACTAGTGCGAATACCAAGGAAATGGAAGCAAAAAAAAAAAAAAACATAAGTGCCACAAATGAAAAATCTTACGCTGGAAGAGAACTCCTGGCTTGAATTGGTACTTCACTCACATGTATTGTCTATGGTACTAGAGCCCTAGAGGTTCCCAGTGTGGGCGCTTTTCCTTGAGAAGCCAAAAACCCCGGACATACAAAATAAGCACACACGCCACATGATTGTGACCCAAAGTAAAAAAGTATTAAAAAAAAAAATAAAAAAAAATAAAAATTAAAAGACTTCCATTGAGCTTACAGTTAACATTTCAAGCTTTTGTTTCCAATTGTGAGAGCGAGTTGGCTAATCAAAGCTAAAAAGCATAATTAGGGAATCTTGCATTTAGACAATCTTCTTAGCTTAGCTAGTACTACAGTAGTTGTTTTAACCTTAGTCATAGCTAACTAATTGATAGACTCACCCATAAGCTCAAAACTCTTGATTAATTAATTTACTCAAAGTGCAATTTATTTGTCCTTAATGGCAGTCTAACATTTCATAAATCTTGCATTTACTCATTTCCACATGTACTTTACATTCCCCTCATGATTTATGGCAATATAATTCCGCTTGCTAAAACAGTGACTTTGCCTTGCAGATTCAAATCTAGATGCTCTACAACATGGACATACCAAGCTTCAACTCAATAGCTTCTGAGGACGGAATCTACATCAGGAAGGGGGGCAATGTTAACCCTCGTGGCTCACGGACACCCTATCGCCTACGACAGACAACGTAACCGTATTATTTATTTAAGTAGAGTCAGGCACCGGGCTTGTCGGTCCAATAGGGAAAGGTAGAGTGATCGCCGATGAGAGGCGCACTCTAACACGAACATGCTAGGGTTAGTTGGCTAAGCATGGGCGCCCAAGTGTGAATGGGGTGAGCTCACATAAAAGCCAATTAAACCTAAAATTGAGTCATTCTCTCATTGTGCAATAGAAGCTGCTCTTGGTCCATCTCCACCTTCTCCTTCACCATCTCCTTGTGTGTGTGCGTGTGAGAGAGAGAGAGAGAGAGAGAGAGAGAGAGAGAGAGAGAGAGAGAGAGAGAGAGAGAGAGAGAGAGAGAGAGTGAGAGTGTGTGTGCGATCGAGCGTTGCGGCGGCACGACGGCGGCGAGGCAGTTGAGCACGGCGTAGCGGCGTCTCCCTCTTCTTCACGGCGCAGGAATCCTTCATTTGCAACTACGCAGGAAGGTGAGTGACACACCGTTCTTCCTTGTGAGCTTGTCTGTTGTATGATTGTGTGCTAGGAGCCTTTGTGGCTCGCACACGGCGCGTAGCAAGTCCCTAGCCTTGACAGTCATCCATGAAAATCACGAGGAACCGATGAAGAAATTCATTAAACATCTCCATCATACACCGCTGAAAAGTAGCTGGTGCATTGCACAGGCCAAAAGGCATCACCAGATACATGAAAGCTCCCCACTCAGTGATGAAAGTGGTCTTAGCTCTATCTTCATGAGCGATCTGTAACTGGTTATAGCCGCTATAACCATCCATGAAGCTATACATCTCATATCCTGCGATCTCATCAAGCAACATATCAGTAAAAGGTAAGGGAAATGGATCCTTAATAGTCTAGGCATTTAGTTTCCTATAGTCGACACAAACTCTCAATTTCCCATTCTTTTTAAGAACGAAGACTATGGGAAATAGCCAATCACTGCTTGCTACTTCCGTAATGAACCCAGCCTTGAGAAGATTATCAATCTCCTCCTTGACCTTCTTTGCATAATTGGGGTTCATCCGGTATCTTTGAAGTCTTACTGGCCTAGCATCTGGTTTCAATGGTATTCGGTGCTCACAGACTTCAGGATGTACTCCCTTCAAATCTGTATGTTCCCAGGGAAACACATCTTTATAGTTCTGGAACATTCTCCGTGCCTTTTCCTTCATTGTCGGGTTGAGGTGCTTGTTGACCTTGATCATTCTGGGATTTTTCTATGATCCCAGGTTCCACTCTTCTACTTCCTCATGGTCTGGAAGCAACCAGTTTGGTCCGCCTCCTTTTCGTTTGGTCGATTTTTCAACGTATTCCTAGGATGGTCCATTCATTTCTGAATCATTATTCTGATCTAGTGGGTACTCTTTAGAACATACTGGTTCCTTTACTATACCAGTATCAGCTGGTTACTCCATCCTTCCAGTTAGCTGAACTATTCTTTCCCCTGCATTGACTTCGGTAAACTGATCAGGGAATTGTCTCTTCTGCTTGTCAGCCTGCTCTTTGTTCAGCAAGACTGCATTCAAATCAATTTCTACCAAAGGGAATATGTTCATAGCCGCTAGCATTCGCTCGATTTTCTTGGCTCTGTACTTCTGACACAAATCCTTCGGCCTCAGTTCCTTTTTACAGCTCCTGGTATTGTTGGTCTGGATTTGGATTCTGCCACTGGCCCCTTCTATGGTCAAAGTTTTGTTTGCATAGTCATGAACAACATGTGCTGTTCTTAACCATGGGCGCCCTAGTAGCATTCCATATGCTCCCTGCACATCTAGGACTAGGAAATTGGTTTTGAATTTTTCCCTCCCAACTCTAATCTGCATGTTTTCAATCATGCCCGTCGCCTGTACGACTCTATGATCTGCCATTCTTACTTTGAATGGTGCTGGTTTCATATTAGTGATACCCATTCTTTGCTGAAGATGGGCTCCCATTATATTGACTCCTGCCCCTCCATCCAGTATGACGCTTGAGAGAGGTTTCCACTGCTTCTTGACCTTGTAGTCTACCTGAATAAGTGGAACTTCATCATCCTGGACAGCTGTCAAGTCCACTGTTCTGGCCTCTGCTTCAGTCTTCCTGCGCTGTCTGATAAAGTTGGCCACCTCAGGTAAGGTCTTTGTTATATCCTCTAGCTCTACAGTCAGCTTCTGGATTCTATCACAAATTTTCACATTACTTTCTTCTCTCTCTTGGTCAGATTGATTGTCAGAGCTTGAAGAACTGGTATCTTCACACTCCCACTCTTCTTTTGCAGTGCTTCTACTCTTTCCATCTACTCCCATTTCATCAGCTAGTCCATGTACCACAGCCAACATGGTCTCTGTCATGGCCAGTACTGATTGATCTTTATCAGTCGATTGGGCTGGTATCCTCTGAATGACTCTAGCTTCGGAACTTTTTGGCTGCTCTGGCAGCTTCTTATCTAAATCCTCCGTGTTTTTAGCTGCTAGTTCCTGTTGCTCTTGCCACTCATCTACTACCTTTTCTTTACCTTTGGCCTTCCAAACTTCCCTTTGTTGAGCCCACTTGCTGCTGTTAGGATTAACTGGTACTTATGAAATATCTGGGATTTCTTCAATGACTACTCCCTTGCTCCTGGTAACCACCCTGACTGGGACTGGCTCTGGTGCCTTAGCCTCAGTAGTAGTCGTTGGTGTATCTGGACATTGGGATGCAAAATGACCATACTTACCACAAGTGTAGCAATTTATGCTCCTGTTCTGGAAGTTGCCTCTTCCTCTTCCTCTTCCCATTCCTGGTTGGTATCTGCCACGTCCTTGACCAGTACCACTGGTACCTGGTCTCTCCTCTTGAGCTACTTTGACTGGTTCTACCTTCAGTGGTTTAGTGTAGGCAACCACTGACAGATCCTTTCCTTTCTTAAAATGGTGAATTTTGATGCCATAATTATTCCATAGGTGACCAATGGCCTTGCAGTAGGTACATTGTGGACATTCAGTGGAGATAGGGTCCTTGGATTTGCATCTTGAACACCAAGTCTCCATCTTTCCGGCTGGCTATCTTGTGTGGCTAATTTCTACAATCTGCCTAGCCATCTCTTCAATTTTCTTGGTCCATGATCCCTTCTTTGATTTCTCCTTTGTTCGTTCATTGGAGTTGCTCTCGGAGCTATTGGACATTTCACTGGAATTAGAAGTTTCAGTAGCAGAGCTACTGCTACTGGTCCTTTGCTTCTTGTGGCTCTTCTCATTCTTAGCCTGCTGTTCCAGCTTTAATTCCCTTTGGACGAGATCATTGGATTTTTTTGTAGGGGTTGGTACTTCTTGTTCCCCAAGCTTCTTGCTTCTGAACCCATTCAGGAACCATGCCCTCAATCTCTTCTCAGACAGCGGTTCTTGCAATTGCCTGGTTAGCTCTTTTATCTTTTCCACATCGCTGCGGACTGACAAATTCCTGTGTTTGATCTTATCTAATGCACAGAGAATATCTTCGTCCCCTCTATTGTCAGAATATTCAAACCTGAAGGCCTTAAGCAATTTGTTATATGATCTCAACTGGCATGCAAGGTAATGGTAATACCATTTCCTCGCTGCCTCCTTCAAGGTTTGTGGAAAATATTCCCCCCAATCATCTTCATCAATGTTTTTCAGCATACTGCTCGAAAGCTTGTATGTGAACATTGGGATCATCCTTTTCTCCCCTTTAAATATTGGAAAGGAAATCTTCAAAGAAGCTGTGTAATCATTTCGATTACTACTGATCCCGCCACTTCTCTTCTTGGCTTCAGAATGACGCTTGGGAGCCTTCTTGCAATTGTCAGTGACAGCATCCCAATCAATCTCTGTCTCTATCTCAGTATCAGTGTCTTCCTTGTTTTGTTTGCTAGAAGTACGGTGACTTCCCTTACTGCCCTTGGTAAGCTCATCTCAGAACTCTTGGAACTCTTTGCCTTTCGTGTTTCCCGTTCTTCCCGTCGGCGTCGAGAATGACTGGAGTGCTGTGAGTCTTGCGCCTCATCAGCCTGACTATGATCCTCCTGAGCCTCAGTGTCAGACATTTTCTCTTGCTTGGGGTCAGACTCTCTTCATGACTCCTCAGGAATGGGGTCCACACGAATGGTAGATTTCCGGCCACGATTGGACTTTGGTGCCATTGCTGAAAACTTCAAACTGGGAGAAGAGTCTTTCAGTCAACGAGCTTCAGCTCGAGCCACCGTGATCGCCAAAATGGAATTGGAGCTGATCTCTTGAGACAGCTAATTCCAGTGTTGGAAGACTTCAGCTACTAGTGTGGGAAGATTTCAGACAGCAGACTGGACAAGAATCAGAGACTATAATGAAATGTGGATACTGAAATAAGAATCAGACTTATGTACTTGAATAAGGTTCAGATTCAGATTCAGAAGATTGGACGAGAAGTAAGTATAATTGAATTATATGCCATGATTGGGATTACAGATCAAGATTACAACGAATATGATTACAGAGAGAAAGTACAGTCGACAATACTGCCAATGATGCTCAAGTACAAATATAGCCAAAGCGCTAACCTAAGTGATAACAATTGCCAACCCGATAACAATGTAATGGGCCCTATTTATACACTTCGGGCTTACTGTAGTAATTACTCTAGTACTTACTAAGTAATTCGCTGCCCATCTTCTAAGAAGACGTTCCCACATAGTGACTATCTAGCCGTCTACAATGCTCAGTGATTGGAAGAGGAAAGTTGTCTCTAATGATAGCTGCATTCACTTTCTTGAGGTTGACACACACATAATTTTCCATTTTTCTTGGGTACTACCACAATTGAAGACACCCAATCTGTGTGTTCAATTTCATAAATGAATTTAGCCTCCCTTAGTTTTTCAATCTCTTCTTTGATCTTCCTAGAAAATGTTTCATTGTATGTGTATGGCCTTTATGTACTTGGTTTTGCATCATCTCTCATGGGTATGGTATGTTAATAGATTTCTGGATCAACACCCTTGAGATCCTTGTAAGACCAAGCAAAGATATCTTGGTATTCTTTCACTAAGCTTAACAAAAAACCTTGTTCTTCTTCCATAAGGACATTTTCAATGTAGACTGGTCTACGCTCTTCTCCTGGTTTGGCCAAATCTATCATTTTTTCATTTTCAAGCCCTTCGTAGGACTCGCCTGTTTTTGTAGTTCTCTAACAGGTTGTTCAAGTATGATTTTTTGATCTTGGAGAGTATATTTCTTGTAATGCAATGGAACACTCATTACATCTTTACCATCTTCTTCAGTGGTTTCCATTTTAGTTGTATATATCTCCTTTAGATCTTCTTTCAACTCTTGATACTTCTTTTTCCGCTCGACTCGTGTCATGGTTAAATCCCTGTCATGGTTTTTAGGTTTTGCTTGAGTTTTCTTTCTCGTTTTTCTTGGCGTTTTTGAGATTTTTGGATTTTCGTTTGAAGGATATCTGCCAGTGATTTTTTCCTTGACACAATCATGTGCATTTATTTGCATCAGAAACTGTGTTCTAATGGAGACTGATGGCATAGGTATAGCTTTCAAATTTCTAGTGTCTCATTTTTGTCTATGCCATTTCTGTCTTCTTGGTTTCTCATTAGGAAAGTCAAAAAACTTTTCCTCCTCTCCTTTCATGAGTAGCTTAGCTCTCACATGTTCTTTTTCCAACCCCGAATCTTCTGAGGTAGTTGAGTGTTCTTATAACACATCTGTTGCATCATAGTAGAGGTCTGAAAAGACTTGTTGAGCTTTCATCAAGTCCTTGGATTCTCGAATTTTTTCTTCAATGTGAAGGGTTGACATCATTTGTATGGGAATTATCTCATAGCCATCCTCATTGCAAAATTGAGTAGGCATAGACGTATTTACACATACATCCATTGTCACTAAAATTTGAGTCCACTCAAATGGCTGAAACAAATGCTCTAGAAAGGGTTCAGGTACATAGGCTTCGGCTGTGCAATCCCTTTCTAAGATACATTCTTCTCGTTTTAAGCTCCTGTTTTCTGAAGCTCCACACATCTAAATAGAGGTGTCTTTGTTCAACCAAGATGGAAGCTTAGTTTTAGCCGAAGAGACTGAATCGAATTCTTGTATGGGTGTTTTCACGACATCTCTATAAGTGTGATCCTTTAGATTAGACCTGGTTATTAATCCCACTTGCTTCAAGTATAGATAATTGTTTTCCCAATCTTGAATGAGTTGTACTTGTCGCATGAAAGGTCTTCCTAATACGATTTCGTAATTGAGTTTCTTTTCAAAGTCTACTATGGAAAAAGTGTGTTGATATTCAATCCCATAGGAAGTAACTATCACTTTTTCAAGTAGTCCTGATGGTCTTTCAATGTGTCCATCAGCCAATTGCAATTTCAGTTGAGTTTGTCTAATGGCTAGTTTTCCCCAAGATTCCCACACTGCTTTCATGGCTATGGATATGCCTATCCCACTATCCAGTATTGCCATGGTTTTTATGTCATTATATTTCATTGGAAGGGTTGTGTTTCCTTCTTCCCCTTCGTAGTATTCTCCAAATTTGTTCATTGGAACAGATCGAATCTGTTTGTTTTCCATTTTGTGTTTCAATTTTCCCAATTTTTTTGCTATTAGCCCCATTATTCCCACCTTCTTTAGAGTTTTCTATAGATCATTCCATAGATATGGTCTAAGTTTTAACAAATCTCCTAAAGTAAGAGCGCATTGGATGGATGTAGACATGATTGAATGGATGTTTTTTACTTCTAGGGTCTGTTCCGCTCTCTTTACTTGAGTGGTTTTACACACTATGGATTCGTCTTTGTTATCTCCCAAGTAAGAGGGTGTTAACCCTCATGGCTCACGGACATGCTATCACCTACGAGACGGACGTTGTAACCTATGGCGGACATTGTATTATTTATTTGGTAGAGTCAGGTACCGGGCTTGTCGGTCCAATAGGAAAAGGGTAAGAGTGATCGTCAATGAGAGGCGCACTCTAACTGGAACATTCAAGGGATTAGTTGGGTAAGCATGGGCGCCCAAGTGTGAATGGGGTGAGCTCATATAAAAGTCAACTAAACCTAAAATTCACTCATTCTCTCATTTGTGCAATAGAAGAGTGCTCTTGCTCCATCTCCATCTTCTTCTTCTTCATCTCCTTGTGTGTGTGTGTGTGTGTATGCATGAGAGAGAGAGAGAGAGTGTGTGATCGAGCATTGCGATGACGGCACGGCAGCGGCAAAGCGGTTGAGCACGGTGAAGCGGAGGCTCCTTATTCTTCGCGGTAAGGAATCCTCCACGAAGCAAGCGTAGAGCGGTGAGTGACACACCATTGCCTTCTTTGAGCTTACTAGTTTAGGCTTGTTGTGTGCTTGGAGCCATTTATTGCTCGCACACGGTGTATCGGCAAGTTCCTTGCATTGACATGTGTGACATCCGTGCACAGAGGGTAGTGTTTTCAAGGTCAATGGTTTAGACATCCCTAAATCTTCAGATCCGCAATCCCCATACAAGGATTGTATATCCATGTCCATGTCAGGAGGTAGATTGTCTAACCATACTTCCTCTATAGGAGCTGACTTCAGAGTTGGGCTCCCATCATTGATCTCTCTAACTTTTTCCCATAAGTGTCCTGGCCAATCTTCTTCTATGAATAGAATTCCGTATAAGGCATCTTAGTTGTCCGGCACTATGAGTTCTGGCTCTTTTGTTTCAAGGTGGGGTTCTACCACCACTTTGGATTTTTCTTCATTGTCTCTTACCACAAGCTCCTCAAGTTTTTCCATACTTTCGAGCTTGGGTTTTTGTTTTCTAGCAACTCTTGCGTGATTCTTACCCCATTTTAAAAAGCTTCAAGCTTAGCTGCTTCCATGTCTGGAGAAGGATAGTTTTTCCATTTGTTTTCCATGTTTTGGCATGTATTAAGTCGCGCTTGGTAGGCCTCCAAGACTGCATTAATAGGCTCAAAAATGTTGTCAACCAAAATTGATCCTCCAGATTTCACGGTGGTATCCTTGATTTTGCTTCCAGTTTCTTTCACCTTTTCTTGGAATAGCTTCTTTTCTTTCTCCTCGATTTCAACCCTTTATTTCTGTTTTCTCATCTCATACCTTTTGTTTCTGCTTCTTTTGGTCTTTTGAGAAGAAATTTTTGTATTTTTGAATCATCAAAGGAGTTATGTTTCTTTGTTCGCAGATACGCCGTGATGGACATCAGCACAGCGAGAACTCACCTGACAAGATTTGTCAGCAAAGGACGAAGTTCCACCCGCAGGCGCGTGGAAGCAAGCATAGGGTGTCAACCTACACTTGACTGACTCTCGACTACTTCCTACAGAGGTCTCTGCCCAATGTCTAAGCTACAGCCTTCATGACTACATAAGAGGAGATTTCCTACAACGCTTTCAAGAGCCAAATACCCATCAGACGTTCTCAAAACGCTACGGAACTTGAAGGAAACCCTATTAACACCAATAGGTCGCTCTCCCTAAGGTCCATGAACCAAAAACCCAACCCTAAACACCCGGTGCAAAATCACGTAGGATGTCTGGTCAAAATTTGCAAGTCATCATTTCCAAAAACTAAAGTGCCTAATGTGTAGCTCTACTCAATGCAAACGCATGGATATGCTGAAATGCGAAAACACACAACATATGCTCACCGAATCACCAGATATAGCTCATGGACCGAGCTCGCAAAACCAGATAGTACACACGCAATGTAGGTGTTGGCGCATAGCTCTCTTCGGGGGCAACACGCTGCACTTCTCCACACTCGATTCCGACCACCGGTGCACGCGTAGCGTCAAGATAAATCTCTCACTCTCTCTCGTGTACAGAGTACGCTCACTCACACAGACAAAAACTTATAAAATGACAAATGTTTTTTTTTATTAAGGTGAAAAGTTGTATAAATACCTTACAATCTCAAACCCTAATTTTCCAATTTAACCATTCACTCAGTCTAAATGTCAAAAATGGGATACAATCTGGAAGCTTCCGCAAGCCTCACTATTTACAAAGGTGAAATGATGGTTTTTCTCAATTAAAGAATAATTGCAAAAAATAATATCCTGCCGGGCAATCATCCTCTGTTGGGTGTGTCCAGATGCTAGCAGTCCCCCCCTCCTAGTTCATGTCGTCCCCGACATGGCAGTAGAGCTGCTTCTTTAGTGTAGGCTTTCGTGCATCTTTAGAAGAGAGTCATACCGCGCATGCTGAGCTAGTAATGTCGGGCCAAATATTTCTATATTGATGGTGAAGAAACTCGTGTAGAAGGATTCTTCAAAGGCTTGGAGGTGATACGAGGGCAAAAAAATGATTCTCTGATAAAGGGCATGTATCACCTCATGAGAAGGCTGAGTAGATAGATCATATGCACATCTATATGTGTCTTGGAAGAAGAAGATGCTGTCTATTGCCTGTCCAGGTTTAAAGGTTTCAAAAACCGCCAGAGGGGTTTTACAGATTTTTCTGAGCATAATGCAAGAGAGGTTAGGCGAGCCAGTGAACAATTTAATGACGCTCGTTAGGGTTTTCACCATGTGTTGCTCACTCATTCTCTCGCCTGCCTTCAAGCCTGGCAGCTTTGGGTAGTTGAGCCATGTGGGTTGGCTTTTCTGCAGCAGCTCTTGTGCTTTCCAAGTCCGCATCCTTGGTAGAGGGCCAAAGCTAAGGTTGTCTCTGACTCTTTTAGGTGCCTCTACCAGATGAACTAAATACTATGGGTATTTGGTTAGCCATTCCTTTCTTTACTTTGGCTGAGAGTCCACAATCAGCTTAACTCCTTCTGGTTTGGAGATATCTGCTTTGTATAATGGCACTATTGGCTCCTCTTTAATCCATTTGTTTATTGTAGCAGCTTCATACTTTAGAAGAGGATATGGGAGAGAAGGTTGTAGCCATTCATGCCGAATGATATTGGCATCTAACTTGTGAATGGCCATAGACTTAAATACTCTCTGCTCCCACTCCATTGCTTCTTTGGCCGTGTCTTTTATCGCCGCTTCTATTGCCTTCTGCAGATTTTCTTCTTCTTCTTGTGTCAGATCCTGGGGTTCTTGTGATGGTCCCACAAGGATGTCCTCTTGCATGGTGGTGTCCACTGGATCTGACACATTTTCTATGTCAATGCCTTCCATTGTTGCTGGCCCTGTGCTCAAGTGTTGCTCTTTAGTCTGCTATTGGCCTTTCAGCTCATCTATCTGCTTCTAATATGCCTTCTTTTCTTGTTCGGCTTGATCTCTCAGGTTCACTAAGAGGTCGTTCAAATCTGCATTGGTTTTTTCAGCCTCTTCTAGCTTCCTCTTGGTGTCTTCATTTTCTGTTTGCAATCTCTTTAGTTCCTCGTCCATCTTCATTTTCAAGGCTTCTAGATCATCTTTCATGGCCTTGTTCTCATCTTCTAGATGGTTTTGCATTACTAGGGAACCCTCGGCCAGACTGATCTTTGTCTCTTCTCTAGTGTCGAATCCTTTTGGAGTTCCTTCATCTGTTCTTCATATAGATCATTCTCTGAAGCAGTGCCAGTCGAGGTAGCAACTCTGACTCTGGCCCGAGATGCCCTTAGCCTTTGGATGGTCCGATCTTTCACTTTCAATTGATCTTTTAGCTCTATCACTTCATCTTGGCTTGCCTCATGTTCTAGCTTAGCCTTTTCCTTAGCACTCCTTAAGGTTTCAACCTCTTTGGACTCATTAGCAAGCTGTAGTGTCAAATTGTCCCTCTCTTTCTCCGCATCTGTCAGTGATTTGCTAATTTTCTTGTATTCCTCCTCTGCTCTTTGAAGCTTTTGTTACGCTTCCTGACTCTGTCTTTCCATCTCTTGGCATCTTTGTAGTGCCACTTCCAGATCGGCTTGCATCTTGGTTTGTTTCTCTATGTTCTCTTGGTCTTGTTTTTGCAGTGAGTCCACTTCAGCTTTGATATGAACTTCATTTGTTTTGAGATTATCAATTTCAATCTCAGTGGCCATCGACCTTGTTTTGAGCCCAGTGAGTTTTTGCATTACTACATCCCAATCATTGGTTGGTGGTTGTAGATCCACTGTATCCGTGGCCATCTCCTTCAACTCCACTAACCGAGCGCTTTGCATATATTCCTTGGGTCTTGTGCTCAACAACTCAAAAGATGCATTAGCTGTCTCTTCTTGAGAGTACCCAGCAGCTAGGAGATCAAGAAATATTCTATAGTTTCTTTCTTTTGGATATGGCTTCTCATCTTTTGGCTCAAGTTTTGCCTTCTGCTCTTCCTCTTTGTTCTTCTCTTGCTTGGAGTCTTGTTGCCCCTCAGGCTGTTCAACTCCTCTTTTTGTTGGGTTTGTGGAGGACTAAGAGGAGGTGGTGATGGTGGTGGGCTGGATTCTCGGATTGATGGTGGAGTTGGTTGCTTCTTTTTGAAATCCCGATCCGCCTTTGTTTTCCTCTCTCTTTCTTGGCCTTCCTGCTCTTCTAGCAGCTGCCATCTCACTTCGTCCACCTTTTCTTCTGTAAATGGTATATTCGGGATATTCTCCATTGTAGCATCTAAGATCTCAAAATTCTTGATATAATCTTTAAACTGATCCCTATGAATCCTTCGGGATAATCCAGACATAGCCTCTAGGGATGGCTTCCATAACTCGCTCAGATCCCCTTTTAGCGCTCTTTCGGCTCTGAAACTTTCCATTAGTGTTTCTAGCCTTTCCGCTTTCTGTGAATTTGTTTCCTTGATTGACACCTTTAGAGTTTCTTTCTTTCCCTTCTTTGCCTCTGGCGGCTCTTCTAGCACTGTCTCTAAACGGCGCTTCAATCTTGTGGCTACCCTAGGCGCCTTAGGAGGTTCTTCTTCTTTGTCTTCCTTTAGATTTAGCCAATCATTTTGTGAGGGAGGTAGAGGCCAATTTCCCTTCGCATGCAATGCTCCATAACAACTTTTGTTATCAACTCACCAGGTACGATATAGGTGGGATTTTTGGTCCCCATCTTCACAAGATTGTCGTGGATGTAAGCAACATAATTTATCTCTTTTGGTTTGCTCTTCTGCATTGCGGTGACAATAGCTCCAGTTGGCATCCTGTATTTCTGTGGCCGCTTGGTACACATGTGGAAGTATTGATTGTATAGTTGGCTCATGATAGCCACCTTCGGGTTTGCAATATCTTCAAATGTATAGTTATTCTTCTTTTTCGAGTAGACCTTAATGTCATCTCACCTCTTTGTCACACTGTCTCCTTTGTTAGAGATGTCAAGTGCTGCTGCCACCACATTCTCTTTGATGAAAATCATTGTATTAGGCTTGCCTTGTAGATCTGTAACTCGGGCTATGCCATCCTCTTTGATTGTGGTGACAAATTCCCACACTCTATTAACATCAATCCCTGTTGGCAAGGCTTCAAAGTAATTGTGGAGATCTAGTTTCTCCAAGTAGTCCCCCATCTTGCTTCTGACAAATTCATTGATCTCTCGAGGTATCATGGGTAGCTCCACTGCATTTCCCTCCGGATCTTTAAAGACTCCTTGGTATATTCTCAGATCATTGGTCTCTAGCAGGTCATCTTGAATCCAAGTGCTTGTTGGCTTCAGGGTTCCCTTTGGGATAACAAAAGGCTCCACTTCTTCTAAGTAGTCCTTGATGGTCATCCTCTTCTTCTTTGCAGGTGATTTTGTGGCTGCCATGGATCTTGTTGCACTTAGTAGTCCAAAGTTAGCGTTTTTTACATATTAGCTGATAAAATGAGTTCTGACTACCCAAATGACTTGAAAATTGAAATAAGAACTCAAAAGGAACTAGGGAACCCTGCATGTGCCCACAATAGATTTCTGGCTAAAAAATAATCATGTAGACATTCTATGTGTAGGATGTCTACCTTCTCTGTTTTTGGTGAAACTTGACAGGCTTGTGGCCCTTGACCTGTGAAACATGGCTATGTAATTGGAATTGGGTTTGGGCATCAAAAAGTGCAATTTTGAGCAGATTTAGGCTTTTGGCTCACAAATTGGGTAGGATGTCCTAAACAGGTGGCAAATGATATTCAAATGGGTTGAAATTTGATATATAGGCTTCTTATAATACCATGTAAGAGGCTCCCGTGAAGTCAATTCCTGCACAGAAGGTCAATATGACACTGGAGACATCCTACACGTAGGATGTCTATTTTCTCAAAATGACTTGAACTTGGTTCTGTGGGTCGCCCTTAGCATGTAGAACATGCCCTTGCTCTTAGATTTTGATTTGGACAAGCATTGGTGTTGTTAAGAGCATGTGTAGTGTTTTTAGGCTCAAAAAGTGCATCTTGGAGGTTTTGGGGGCCAAATGTGATGGGAATGGCTTGAAATTTGATACATGAGCTTGTGAAGGTGTTATAAAGACATCTGAAACTCAAAAACACCAGCTGGAGGTCAAATAGGTCAATTAGACATCCTACGCGTAGGATGTCTATTTCATTAATTTTCATATCTGACCCCACAATTAGCTTGGCAATGTGCTAATGAGTATATTGTGCAAGTTTCATGTGATTTGGACTAGTTTTGGTAGGTCTATGACCCATTATTACCTCTATGCTCTGACTTTCCGTTTTTTGATGCATATGAGGTCAACTCTTGTCCAAATGTGATGAAGCTTGATGGCTAGCATGTAGAAGCTGTGTATGAGGTGAGATGTTGAGTTTGGTTCCCAAACATGGCCTTGAGACATCCTACACGTAGGATGTCTCCTGATGAATTTTATATGAGAGATGCTACTGGTACATGCCCTGAGCCCCCCTGAATCCCCTTTAAGCCCTATTTCAATAACAAAGTCAAATAGATAGATAGAAACTCCCTATTTGGATTTCAGAGCCTCTGAGCCGTTTTCTGACTCTTGGAGTGCTTTTAGAAGATAAAATTTCTTGATGTTAGTCTCCATAGCTTCATGGTTCCTTGGAGATCCTTGCCATATGGTTTTTGTTGGCTTTGGCTTCACCGGAGCTCCGTTTGGCAATTTGTCGCTCTAGAAGCGCCCATGGTTGCGTTTGCATGCCGTCGATGATTTGTGGTGGTCTACTACCATAGGACTTGGTTGTTGATGGTCTAGGAAAGCCGCTCGTGAAGTTTGGTGGCAAACGGACATCCGGTTCTGCTGTGAGAGCTAGTTGACGCTTTGTGATGCCATTTCTGAAGCTTAGTCTCGCTTCAGGTCGCCTTATGGCCATGTGGGCTATATAGCCTTGTAGAGCATGTCGAGATGCTCATACCCATGAGTTTTGGTAGCATTTGGGCGACTTTCCACCGATTTACCATTTGGTGGCCTCTTGTAGGGCTCTAGAAGTTAGGGTTTTTCCCAATGGTTTTTTGCCGCCTTTGTGCATTCAAGAGTGGTCTCCTATGCTAGGGTAAACCGTTGATGAAGCCTTATTGCTTTTGGGTCAGCCGTTAGGTGGCCACTTCTACCTGTAGGTCTCTACTGCTCGTTTCCCGTGTGAACCCTACATTAGTTTTTGCGACAAAACATCAAACATACGCGAAAAGCTCAAGGTGGTGAGCCTATCCCTCATATTTGGAGCCTGTCGGGTGGTCGTGCGCGTCGTAGAAGCAGCTGGAAGTCCGGTTCTCTCTAGGTGGCAAGAGCTCTCTCTCAAGAAGGAATTAGTAGAAATGAGCTCTAAGTGAAGTGAAAAAATCTTATAATGGGGGTCCCCAAACCACTTTCTATGAAATTTGACATGTGCTCCCAACTTCTAGCGAGATGCGGTTTAAGCTCGAGAAATTCTTGATTTGGACTCCATTTGCCCAGTTCCGAGAAATTTGATGTTTCAATCAAAATCTGGCCAAAACACGCCTTCCGCTCCATTCACATAATTGCACCCCCATTGTACCATAGGTTTTCCTATAGTCACTAATTATCCCCATATTTTTTGTTTTTCATTACGACCGTATTTCACCTGCTTTTTGTATTTTTGAAGTTTTTTTGCCAATAATTAGTAAAATTGAAAAGAAAATAGCAAATTAAACCCAAAAAATCCCCAAAAATCATAATAACTGAAAATCATCACCACAAAACACTATATACACTCACATGCAATTTTTATGGCCGAATTTCTCCGTTTTACCAATATTTTTCCCAAAAAATGGCTATTTTTACACATATACACATACTTAGGGACCTAATTTGGCGTTTGGCCCCATATACTTGTAGATTCATGTTGTATAAGAGCATATGTACTTAGGTTAGTTCAGAAAATTTTGCAATCAAACAAAAACCCTTTAAAATAGTCGAAAAACATGCCCCTTTTTGCTCTTTTTACCTTCATTGGGTTCGCATTTGAGAATGCCTCCCCCCCTCCTAGTCGGAGTCCTCACAAGGTATCGCCTCGGTGTATGTGCAGTGCATGGGGAAAAAATTGTGCTAATGATCGGCCATGTAATCTGGCCCTATTTGATGCATACTCAGTCAATGCATGGAAAAATCAATGTTGTGCAAGAGGAGGGAATAAGCAAGATGCTTATTGGCATTTGACGTCGAGGTTTCCTGTTTGGTGTTGATTTGGTTGGCGGATTTTCTTTGCAAGTAAAAGTTGTAACTCCACAGCTCTCTGTTTGATCGTCTTTCTTGCGAAAGTCGCTTGGTTTGTCGCTCCTATCGATATGACCATGGTTGTCTCCGTGGAGAGAATTGTCGTGGCGGAATTGGCCGTAGTCTTCTTCTCTTTTGCTTTCCATTTGTAGCTTTTCTTTGGAGGTTTTTGTAGGTTTATTGCCATGTCCCTAGTCGTCATTGTTGTGCTGCTGATCGGCACCCACATAGATCGGTTTGCCAGTTTCATATGTAGTGTGTGTCTGCATGCCAATGTTGCTTGTACTGAAGGGAGTTCCTGTTGCTTTGGTTTCAGGATCCAAATGCGAGTCGCATTTAAGTTGTTATGTAGAATTCTCTTTGGGATCCATATCTTTTTTATTCCCGGGTTTGTTGGTTGAACCGTGTTCTTCAGTTGACTTCTTCTGTTGTATTGTGGTTTGTATACCATGTCACCTCTATCCTTCCGCACCCATACTTGTTTTTTGCGTGTTGCTAACCTTGATCTTTTCACTGTGGTCTGTGTTGTTTTATGTTTTTAGTGAACATGGTTGGCAGTTCTCTGGTTTTTCTCCATGGTTATTGTGTTGTTCTTTAGTGGCACTCATCCTTTTGGTTCTTTATCCAGTGATTGTGGTGCTGTCATCTGGTTCTTCTGGGTTTGCTGAGCAAAGGCTACCACCTGTTGTTATTGTGCATGCTCAATTTTGACTGCATCCGAATTCCAATCTATCTGCACATTATACTCTTTCTGCCAGGGTTGTCCCAACAACATCGGGTGTAGTGTGCTCACATCTTCAACCATGTAAAACTTGTGGGGATAAATATATTGATGTATTTGTACATGCAATATAGTCCAACCCAATGTTCTTAGCGAATGTGATATACTACTTCCTAGCACTTGTGGAGTAGGATGTAGGTGATCTTTGGGCTTGAGTTGTTTATATAATTTGTAAGAGATCAGATTTGCTCAAGCTCCAGAATCAAGCAATGCCGTCAATTCAACTTGATTGCTACCCACTTTGACTGCAATTATTGGTTCCACTATGTCCACCAAAATTCGTTAGTCAAATAGCATTTATTCGCAACGGTGATCCACTTTGTTGTTGTTGTCGTAGAAGTCTTCTTTTTGCAATGTAGTCTTTTGCTTCTGCTTGGGATTCTTCTCGTACCCTCTGTTTCTCCTTCATCTGTTGTTTTTCTTGATGGATTTGTTGAAGCATATCCTGTGTTAGTGGTAAATGGTACTTTTTTAATCGACACCCAGTAATCCAATTTGGCATTTCTTCTCTTGCCAATGTAGCAAGTTTGACAGCTCCACTTTGTGATAAGTCACTAATCACAAAGGGTCCCATCCCTCACTTTTTAAGTTTCTTGGCATGTTACTTCAAAGTATAAACAAGTACATAATTACCTGTTTTGAACTCTTTCATACGCACATGCTTGTCAAAAAACTCTTTTTGTCTTCTCTTTTTAACATAGATCGAAGCTACAGCTCTCAGTCAAAGTTCATCTATTCTTGAAGAGAGCTCATGTCCTGTCCATTCTAAGCGTTTCGTTACTTGTAGGGTTGGAACTAAAAACTCTATGGGTAATATAGCGTTTAGACCAAACACCATGTTGTACGGTGTTGTTCCGATTGATGTTTTGTAAGCTACCGTGTATGCCCATAGTGTTGAGTGTAATTGCTGATCCTAGTCTGTCCTTGACTCTGAGACAATTTTAGTCAGAATAGTGCATATTGTTTTATTTGTGGCCTCAGCTTGTCCATTTGCCTGTGGATGATATGGAGCATAATTTCTATGTTTGACCATGAATTCCTCTAGCAGATATTCAATGACTTCATTAAGAAAATGTGTTCCTCAATCACTGACAATTTCTATTGGTAATTTGTATCGTACAAAGACATTCTCATACAAAAATTTTGCAGTGGTTCTTGCGTCTGCTTTTTGTGTTGCCTTGGCTTCCGCCCATTTTGTGAGATAGTCTGTAGCCACAATGATATATTGGGTATGGGTGCGATATACAGGGGGTGAAGTAGGCCCCACAAAATCAATGCCCCATTTTGCAAATGCTCGTGCTCCCATCATTGGCCGTAGTGGCATCTCATCTCTCTTTATCGTCACCTTAGTGCACTGACATGCGTCACAACGCTTTACAAACTCCTCAGCATCCATATGCAATGTAGGCCACCATATTCCTACGGTTAAGACAATTTTTGTTGTCTTATCACCTGAAAAATGGCCTCCAGTTATTCCTCCATGTGCGTGTTCTAGAATCAGCAGGTATTCGCTTTCACTTGCACAGATTCTAAGTTGATTGTCCTTTCCTCGCTTGTAGAGTTGATTTCCAATTAAATTAAAGTCGCGAGCCTCTAGCTCTATAGCCCTTTTTCGCGCTTTTGTGATGTTTTCAGGAAATGTCCTTGTTGTTAAGAAATCAATGATATATTGACTCCATACAGGTGCAATGTTTACCTGAAACAATGTCACGTGATCCACTGGTCGTTTGGCACTACATATAGTACAGTTGTTAACATAAGCATGTGTGTCAGCATACATAGTTGGCCAATAAACCCCTAATTGTTTCAGTCTTTGGTGTGTTTTCATTGTTGAACAATGAAATGCACAATCCTGGATGTGTGCTTCTTGAAGATAACACTCAAATTCCTCTGGATTTATACATAATCGTAGAATTTGGTCCGAGCCTAGATGGTACAATTGTCTTGCAATCAACTGGAAGTTTTTTGTTTGTCAAATTGTTTGTTGTTTGGATCTGTCTTCCTTGTTATCAAATCTACCTCCAAAGGAAAGAATGCTTACAATTTCCTGAGACCATTTGGGTATCATTTCAATATTGAAAAGATAAGCATCAGGTATGTCGTCGTCTACTCCTTCACGAGCTTCCCCGTTTTGTAGCCTTGAAAGATGATCTGCTCATAGATGAGTTTTACCCTTTTTACCTACCACTGTGAAGTCAAACTCTAGCACTTTTTAGCTATTAGCTCGCATAAAAAACTGGGAAATTCATTGTTCCGTCTCCAGGTTGAGCCAAAATACTCCCAATTGCGTATGCAGATGCATCAATGTAAACATGGAATATATTTTCCCAATCTGGTGCTTTAAGTACAGGTGCTGATACAAGGTTTTCCTTAAGCTTTTGGAATGAAATTTCACACTCCTCAGTCCAGTCAAAACTGACTAATAAACGATATAGAGGTTGTGCAATGACTGCATACATATATATGAATCTTCGATAATATCCGCAGTGTCCCATGAAGGATTGTACTTGTTTGGCATTAGGAGGCCTAGGAAAATCTACTATGACTCTTATTTTGTCTAGGTCAGGTTATGCCATTTCTTGAGACAATATGTCCTAAGATGAGGCCCTGCTTAACCATAAAAATGCACTTTTCCATGTTGAGACAGATTGGATATGTTCTGCACTTCTCAAATACCTTTTGTAAATGGTCAATATGTTCTTCTCGTAGAAGAGAGTGGACATAGAGATCATCCATATATATTTCTAAGAATATTCTCAGGTATTCTTTGAACGCATGAGTCATTAACCTTTGGAAGGTAGCTGGGGCATTGGTTAAGCCAAAAGCATAACTCTATATGCATATATTTTCCATTCTGTGGCAAATGTTGTTTTGTGTTGATCCTCTATTGCAATTGCCAGTTGGTTATACCCAGAAAACCCATCTAGAAAGGAATAAGTCCGTTTCCCAGCCACCATCGCAAGTACATGTTCTGTGATCGGCAAGGGATCATTATCCCTTATTGTGACTACGTTTACTTTTTTGAGGTTCACACACAGACGCAGCTTTTCATTCTTTTTGGGGACAACCACAATGGGTGACACCCAATCTGTATGTTTGATTTCATAGATGAATTCAACATCCATCATCTTGTCAATCTCCTCTTGACACCCAATCACAATGGGTGACACCCAATCTGTATGTTCGATTTCATAGATGAATTCAACATCCATCAGCTTGTCAATCTCCTCATTGATTCGTTTAGCAAATGTGTCATTATATGTGTAAGGATGCTGTTTGCTAGGTTTGGCATCTGATTTCAACGGAATCGTATGTTGGCATATCGATGGATCAACTCCTTTGAGGTCTTTGTAGGACCATGCAAACACATCTTTATACTTCTTGAGAAGTTGTGTTAGCAGTTCTTCTTCTTCAGGCTCCATTCTTCTTCAGGCTCCAAATCAATTGCTATATAGACCGGCTGAGGCTTTTCGCCTGGCACAACGAGGTGTATCCGTTTTGCATTTTTCGCCCCATCGTAAGATTCCTGGTTTTTTCTTTCCCTTATTGGTGGTGTCATTATGATTTTTTTGTCCTGGATGGTGAATTTTCGATAGTGGGATGATACATTCATGTTTTCTTTTTCTGACTCCTCCTTACCATCACTTTCTCCCTCAGTAGTCCATACCTCTTGTAACGACCGTTTTAGTTCTTGGTATTTATTTTTACGCTCCATTTTGGTCCACTCTGGGTCTTTTGTGTTTTCCTGTTTTGATTGTTGAGATTTTTCTGATTTTGTTTCTGTTTTAGTCTTCCGTACTTGTTTAATTTCCTCACGCGTCCTTTCCCTTCATACTCTTGAGAATCTTCCTGATATTTGGTCTTTTACACAATCCTCTGCCTTGACAAGCATTAGATAGTGAGTTTTATCTTTTATCCTAGGCATCAGGTTCTCTCTAATTTTGTTTTCTGCTCTTTTTTTTCTATAGCGTTCCTGGCGTCTAGGGTGTTGATTTGCAAAATCATAAAACTTGATATTCGCTGTTTTCTCCCCACGTTCACTTGAGCTGTCTGAACACTCGTTATCTGCATCGTTATTTAACTCCAGATGCTCAGAGGAGTCATACAACTCTTCTTGTTCTGGTGGGTCTACATTCTCATCTCCTACTGGTATAAGGCTTACCATGTAATAGGGTAGCACATCATAGCCATCCTTATCACAAAATTTTGTTGTTGGACTATCTGTATGCTAGTATGTGTTCCCATTCCAGAGGTTCTAAGGCATCTTTGGGAAAAGGTTTCGGAATGTAATCCTTGTCCTCAATAGCTCTTTCTAAGATGCATTCCTCTCTTTTTAAGCTCCCACAATGTGAAGCTCCACACATCCATAGCTCTTTTTTCTGTCTTAACCATGCTGGGAGTTCGGACCCTGCCAATGTTGCTGAATCAAACTCTTCCACTGGTGTTTGGTTCAATATTTGTAACTATGGTCTTTTAGGTATATTTTGGTTGTACTCTCGCCATGTCTGAGGTATATGTGGTCGTAACCCCAATCCTAGACCATCTTTAATTGTCTCATGAATGGTCTTCCCAAGATGATCTCGTAATTGTTCTTTTTGTCGAAATCAACTATTGCAAATGTATGCTCATACTCGATCCCGCACGAGGTGACAATTACTTTTTCTAAAAGTCCTAGAGGATTTTCCATGAACCCATCTGCCAGTTGAAATTTCATTCTGGTAGCTCTCAAAGCCGGTTTTCCCCATTTTTTCCAGATTTCCTTGGTGGTCACAGCGACTCTTGCTCCACTGTCAAGAATAGCTTTGGAAACTACTCCTTGGAATTCTACCGGTAGTGTGGTATTTCCATCTTCTCCCTCGCAATATTCTCCAACCTTGTTTAAAGGTATTGGGCTAGTGTTTAGTTGAGGCTTGTCCAATTCTTTGATCCCTTCTTGAAGCTTCGAGGTGGGGTCTTTTACTCCAAATTTTTCTAAGCATTTGCCTACGGTGGTCCACATGTTTGGCCGTAACCTCAGGAGTTCGGCTAATGTGATTGTGCATGCCACAGGGGTGGAAAATAACTCAATCAACCCTTGTGAATCCATCACTCTGTTGGAAGAAAGTCTTTGAGATGGGATCGCTCTCACCTAAGACTTAGCTTCATACTCCCCTAGGTAAGAAGGTAGAGTTTTTAGCAAGTCTGGTTGGCTGTGCCGCGAACTAATTGATCCCCGATCTCCCCCTTGTGAATGCATATCAAAGTTCATTTGTGATCTTGTCACAAATTCTTCAATGGGAGGTAATATCTCATTTTTCTCCTTTCTCGTGCTATTTATTTGGTGGCTCACCCTGTTAGCTTCGTTGGCATCACGGATTTGCTTCCACAGGTCATCTAGATTGTTACAATCCTTACCCATTTCTACCAATGTTTTAGGCTAAAAACCATCATTTGTTGTATTTGGCACTATGATAGGTTCTCTCCTAGACTCAGAGGCAATAGTGAGTCTCTCCTTCGTTTCTACTTGTTTCTCTAAAGTTGGTTTGATAGGGGTTGGAGCTGGTATTTTGTGCCAATTTGCAAGTTTACCAAGCGGGTTTTCTATCAAGTATTGGGCTGTTTCAATCATCTTTCGACACATTTCCAACCCCTTTTTTTCTATTTCTGCATATGGATAAGTCTGACCCTCCACTGGAAGGCACTGCTTCCAGCATGTTCAAGGTAGTTTTTGCTCCTTTTCTCGGGTTCTTAGGAAAATTAGGAATCAAATGAGTAATTCCACACTCGGTGCAATATGCGTTGACTCTAATGATTTCATCATGAGGACAGTCTCTTAGCCAATGGTCTCCACCACACTTGTAGCAGGGTTCCTTAGGCTGTTGAGGTGCTCCTTGAGCTCCTCTTTGTTGGTATCCATGTCTCTGCCTACCCATACCTCCGTTGGCTATGGACAACAATGTTCGTTCATCCAAGCTATATCTTCCTTCTCCTGCTGCTTGTGTAGCTGTTGGTGGTCTTGTACTTCCCATCATGCTCCAAGGTTCTGGCGTTGGGGGTTCTTCCGATGGATAATAGACAGGATTTGTAGCATATCCATTAGAATCTTTGTAATATGCATGCATAGGTACCAAATCCTTCTATTCTAGTTCTTTTACTATTGGTGTGTATCTTATGCCGACTAGCCGTAATCCTGGTAGGGGTGGTTGCTGCCCCAATACTGGTTGTGGTCTTTCTACACCTCCAGGTCCTAGTAGGTTTCCTGCTTGATACGCATCGGTGGAAGTTGAGGAGATTCGACCTGAGCTTGGGGAGCATAAGGTCGCTCTCTCACATATCCCTTGTTATAATAACATTCCTCCATCACATGGTTTGTCCATTTTTGTTCAATAGCACACCACTTTGGCCGTTTAGCTTGAGGCTTGACATACATATTAATCTTTTTTAGTACTTCCTCTACAAGCTGCTCCTGGCTTACAGATACTTCTCCTTTTGGTGCTGTCTTAGTGGACTTTCTTCCACTTTGTTTTGAGGCTGAATCGTCATCAAGATCCTTGAATTCACCCTCCTTGTAGACCGCACAATTGTCTACAAGGTAAAGAGCCTCCTTAGTTAACTCATTTAACGTCGTTCTCCTCTTCATATGTAAGTCCTTCTGGAGATCTGCCTTCCTTAGTCCTTGAATAAATATAAGCATAAGCCTGGACTGAGTTGGCAGTTCTTCCACAAGGCAGAACTTCACATACCTTTTTAGTCATAGGACTGCCTTTCGCACAAATTCCCCTTCTTTCTGTTTGAATTTATGAATTTGTGAGACTGTATTATGAGCTATCTCCCTTTGTGAGAATTCCTCAGTAAACTCGTCAAACACCTCCTCCATAGACTCAAAGTCTATACGCTCCACAAAGTCAAACCAAGAAGCAACATCCTCCTCTAGGGTAAGTCCGAACCCTGCAAATTGGGTAGGAAATTCTAACACCTCTTCATCTCTAATTACATGCACAAAGGCTGCTACATGATCCCTAGGATCTTTCTTTCCCGTGGATTTCTTGTTTACCCATTTTTGCACCTGAGAAGGTCTAATTCTACAATGGTCTACAAATCTCATCATTGGTTCTCCTCGTCCTACTCGATATACCTCCTCTGGACTTTGATAGTGGGAGGATTCCTCTCCCAGAGGTGCCCCTAAGCAATAATTTTTGATGGTTTTTGCAAGAGGTGGTTCATCTCTTCGAACTCGTTCTATGGGTTGTCTTCCAGGCTCTGTCGACTCTTGAGTTTTTGGCTTACTCTGTCGTTGATACTGAGGCGGTCCGGGGTGGGCAACAAGAAGAGTGGCCTCTAAGCACCCTTCTAGGCTCCCGTGCTACTCAATTGGGTTGGGGTTGGAAAAAACAACAAACACACACACAAACCCGCAACCTAACCCTACACAAATTTGGGGGACCGCCTAGTTTTGAATGCGAACTAGGACGAAGAGAGAGAGAGAGAGAGAGAGAGAGAGAGAGAGAGAGAGAGAGAGAGAGAGAGAGAGAGAGAGAGAGAGAGAGAGAGAGATAGTGCTCGGGCTACTTTGAAATGTTCGACAGTGATCAAGCAAACACAATTATATACATGTAAGAAAAAGAGGGAAGGGGGAGGAGGTGCTTGTTGCACTAATACCTTCTTACAAATCTTTCATGACCAATCAAAGTGAGATTTGTATTTGTTCAACATAGCTTGAGTAAATTACACTACAACACATCACAAGAAAAGCCACCCCAATCACTGTCTTAAGGCCAGGGGAGTCCTCTCCACCCTGTCGCCCTCTTACAATATGTGGGATTTATGGCTAAATTTACGACAACGCCTAGAGACAAGCTATCAAGAACTTAAAAAAAAACACCAAGACACTTACAATGGCAGTCCAAATCCACCCTCCTTGATTCAACAAATGTTGGGCTTACACTAGTAGGAGAAATGATAGATTTCCTACTCTCAATTGAATGATCACTCTCTCTTACAATGGCATAGAGTTCCCTTGCTAATCACCCCTAATACAACACATGCATATGCATAAGACAATGAGCGTCCACTCAAGAGCTCCTTCTAGAGAGGTTGAGCTTGGCTTCTCAAGCTATAGCATAGTGCTCTTGCTTATGGCTCCCCCTTTTGTGGTAGCTACACCCTCCTTTTATAGAAATTTTGAGGGCTAGGGTTACTCCTCTAACCATGGTTGGGTTAGATTTTCAACACTTATCTAATTTCTTTTGCTTAGAATTATCAAGAAGCTGGTGTGGATAGATGAAGAAGAGAGAGAGGAGAGAAGTGGAGGTGATAGGACTTTTCATAGTAGGTTAGTGTTAGTAAATTAGTAGAGTTAGTATTTTTATTGATTTACAAATGGAATTGGATATTTACAATGGAAGTATCCAAGTAGGATACAAATAAGGAAGAAAAAACTCTTAATAGGTAAGAAATATGGATTTCTTACAATGTTGATGCTCCAAGTGTCTTGAGTAGGGTCAATTTTGACGCTTGTTGACGGTCCACTAGCTTTGATGGTACTTTTTTTCTCCACTCTTGACCTTCCTTGGGATCCAAGGTAAGTGAACATGAGTAATCAATCACCATGATGCTGTCTTTCAAGAGAAGATGGTGAATTTTGTGGTTTTTTTAATAAATATGGGTAATATGGAAGAGAAAAAATGAGACTAGGTGGTCAATTTTGGAATGAAAGTGTGTGTAGGAGACATGAGTTCACCATGGTTTCTCTTATTCTTCAAGGTTGAGAAGAAGGTGATTAGGGTGCAGAGAGAAGTGGTGAGAGAGGTGGGGATGATGAGTGGAGAGGTGTGTGTGAAAGAGGAAAATGGTAAAGTGGAAGAGGGAGTGTGGATGCATAGCATGGGCAAATTGGGGTCCACCAATAAAATCATAGCTCACAGCTCGCAGCTCAAAGAAATATGAAAAAATTTGAGGTAAAAGTTCAACCCACGAGTTACAACTTTTATTTGTATCACCTTTTCAAATTCGGGGAGCATGTGATCTTTAAAAATTCAGCAAAACCGACTGTTTTTTGCCACTGCACAAAGTCCTTGTGAGGTCCTTCTTTGGATGATTCTTTTGAATACCTCCAAGAGTGAGCCCCTCATGGTGCATGCATGCATGCCACATACCGTTGACCATATTTGGTAGGTCTATAATTGAATATATTGTTGAGATCATGATATAAGTGAATAGTACAACTAAGAAAATCAAATATTGAGGGGTCTAAGAAAATACGTACATGTCAAATATAAATAATATAGGTGGAAAAAATATAAGGGGTCAAAATAAATCTCTCTCATTATAAGTCTACCATAAAAAGATGAATATTTTTGGTGGTCTAATTTATGAGAGTAATAGAGAATAGATGTAGGAAGGAAAAAATCACATTAGTGGAAAAATATACACATAAATAGAAGTAGTTTTTTTGGATTTTTGTTGGGATGGAGTTACACCAAAAATAAGAGAATCTTGCATGAAATTATTTTTATATGGAATAAAAAGTATGCAAAATGGTAAGCAAAAATATGGTAATGGTGAGTCAATGTACATAGCATAAATAACACACAATAGGTAGAAATATTTAAATAAATACCAAAATAATTATGAAAAATCCTTTTATTTAGGACCTATATACAATGAAATATTTACACACAAATGGGCCATAATATACTTATATTTTTATATTTTTATATTTTTTTGGCTCAACTAGCCCAATGATTAGCTAATTGAGGGTTTTTAGGAAAATAT
Organism: Adiantum capillus-veneris; assembly: GCF_014529385.1. NCBI lineage: Eukaryota > Viridiplantae > Streptophyta > Polypodiopsida > Polypodiales > Pteridaceae > Adiantum > Adiantum capillus-veneris. Next base: position 134,556,611 of record NC_140942.1, on the reverse strand, counting down.
GGGGAAAGTCCCCTAACTCACACACGCCTATGTACAGTGAAATGGTAGGGATAACCAAAATGTTTGAGTGATTTGATAGGGTAAGGTAGCTTACTATGGCCATTATGGAAAGCCGAAAAACGGCTATCAATAGTGTGAATAGAGTGGTGGTTCTTGTAAATCTCTTAGCCCTCGTGCGGCTGGATAACCATCTCGGTTTTGGTCTTGTTCTAATGTCGTACTTTGTCGAAGCCATGCCTGCAATGATGGTTGGGTTGCTTGCTGGTTTTGGTAGTTGATTGTCTGTTGTTGGTTAGAATGTGAGGTCGCGTCGTACTCTTCTGAAAATGGATTTGTCGACTTGCTAGGGGTATAGGTGAACCTTGGAACTTTTTCGGGGACATATGTTGATGTTTCTAGAACTGTTGCCTTTTCTACCTCCTCTCGGAGAATATGTTTGTATTCTCGCCAGTACCTATCAACAAAAACGATATCCTTCCCTATAGCAATTTCATAAGAGAATAAGTAAAGAACCTTGTCTTTGCTTAATTCGTTTGGGTAGGGTTAATTGCATCGAAAATATGAGACTAATCCCTCGCTCTCATGCTTGTAAATTCCCACATTCTCATTATAGGTAGAGACCCTGGTTGTTTTTTTATCATACATAAAAAGAGCTCCAGGTCGATCAATTTTTGGAGGTGGTTCTTGAGTTTCTGAAACCATTTTCCCTTTTGCCACGTTATCTCCATATCTGTTGTAATCCTTAGGGTTACAAACTATCAGATAGTGGTTCCCCTTTTTGTCTCGGAATCTATCTGCATCATCATAGACTCGAATTATCTCCAGTTTCTGAGTAAGTCTTTCTTCTATACAAATACACTTGCGTCCCCGATAGGCAGAATAAACTAGGGCTCCCCTAGAGTTTGTTCCTTCTAAGAAGATTATAGTGAACTTGGCATCGTTCGAAGGGTTTTGGGAGGTACTTCCTCCTAGCATTGGTCCTTCATCGGAGAAACCTCCTGGCTGTTGACTACCCATCATGAATAAGGACTTATTTGATGAAGTGTCACTATCACGTCCTCAATCATCGGTGCTAATGGATCTAGCCTTGCCTGAGTTACACTCTCCTCGGTGGACACTAAGCTACCTTGATCACCTGCCACTTTTTGATCTCTAGGAATGTGTCTTCCTGATCTTAAATTCATCAAACTTTGCAATGCAATTTATCACAAATCCAACCACTCACCTGGCAAAGGATCAGTTTCTGCACAACTTCTTGCCTTGCCGTTGAATATACCTGTACACAAGCATTTAATTTTGACAATCGAATCAAAGCATTTAACCGCTAGAGGTGTTCTTAGTAATGATTGGTATAGCTGGAGGGTTAACCTCAACCACTACTTTATTTTATACACTTCAGATGTTCTTGATTAGGTCTGGTAATCTGGAACTGTACTTCACTCGAATGTTGGTCAGTTTACAGGAAAAGTCTTAATTCCGTCTTTGCTCCGTCAAAAGGTCAAACAAGGTCCAATTTCACTTCTTAGAGAAGTTCTAGAACTCTTAAGTCAACTGGAACATCACTCTATGTCCACAGTCAGCTTTTCTCTTCACTAAGCCCCTATAGACATCCTACACGTAGGATGTCTACCTACTCTGTTTTGGATGGATTTTGCACTATAGATTCCCCTTGATGTGCTGAGTCCACATCTATTTTTACTTTTTGATTTGGACACCTATAAGCTGGTCAATTGATAAAAAATCTGTTCCAGCAGGCTGATGTTGGTCTGACCAGTCAAATCAACTCCAATTTGGACCAAAATTGACTAGGAGGCTTGCCTCAGGCTATACAACACCCTGCTATGCCTACAGTCAATTTTTGACTTCAATTTCATGCAGTAGACATACTACGAGTAGCATGTCTAACTGCTCAAAATTGCTTCAAATGCAAACCACAGACTCCTCTTAAGGTGCTGATCACTTTGGTATGCTCAAAGTTGGATTTGGAGTGCTAAATCACACAGAACACATCCTACATGTAGGATGTCTAAATGATTTGTTTGAACCCAAACTGGAGCCACAACTTCCCCTTGATGTCAGCAACCAGTGCTATGCTTGGATTTTAGTTTGGATTTCAAAAGACCCCAATTTTAGCTATCCTAGGCCTTTTCAGTCAAAAATGCTAAAGTCTGCTTAAAACCCAATTTTCTCACCCAATTGAGATGAAACCTTTCTCATGCACTCAATAAATCATGTAGATCATGCTCATGCAGCCATCCTATGGTTTTGGTTTTAAAATAATTCCTTGGCACAATTTGGGTAGGATGTCTGGCAATTTTCTTTCTTTTGGCCTTATCCTGTCAAGATATGGTCAAACTTCCACTTTCCAAGAGAAAATAGGGTAAAACCTACCTTCTAAACACACTGGTTAACTCAGATTTTCCAAATTGACACCAAAACATCGTGTAGACATCCTACACGTAGGATGTCTACTGGCTTAAAATTTAAGTTTTTTCTAACAGAAGTACTCCCTATGCTCTGCAGCTCTCTCATAAATACTCACAGAAACTTTTGAACTTCACTTCAGCTTCTAAACACTCTTTTCCATCTTTTACAACCCTTTGATGAACCTAACAACAGATATAACATGCATGAAGTGCTCCAGATCATAAATCATGATGTCCTACTTATCCTACTCCTACTCATCATGTGAGATGGTGATATTGGTGTCTCGGTTGCTCCTGGCCTCTCCGGACTCTCAAGCTATCCTTTCACTGCCTCTACCACTCCAACTCCTCCTCTCTACACCACAATTACTTAACTAATACATAAAACTATCTAAGTCTACCTGAGTCTATCTAAGTCGAAGGATCTAGGCCAGACACTCGCTCCCTAAACTCCTCCTAAGACCTAGAGAGTCCTCCACCCTCTGATCCTATCTAAATGTAAAACAAGACTCTGGCAATCTAGAGAATCCCTATCCTCAAGGACTAGTCTCGGTCACCTACCTAGGGTTTTTGTCCCCGACAGCGGCGCCAATGTTGGCGGATACGTTGCGACGTACGTCAGCACAACAAGAACTCACCTAACAAGATTTGTCAGCTAAGGATGAAGTTCGACCCGCAGGCGCGTGGAAGCAAGCATAGGGTGTCAACCTACACTCGATCGACTCTTGACTACTTCCTACAGAGGTCTCTACCCAATGTCTAAGCTACAGCCTTCATGATTACATAAGAGGAGATTTCCTACAACACTTTCAAGATCCAAATACCCATCAAACGTTCTCGAAACGCTATGGAACTTGAAGGAAACCCTATTAACACCAATAGGTCACTCTCCCTAAGGTCCATGAACCAAAACCCCAACCCTAAACACCCGGTGCAAAATCATGTAGGATGTTTGGTCGAAATTTGCTGGTCATCGTTTTTGAAAACTAAAGTGCCTAATGTGTACCTCTACTCAATGCAAACGCGTGGATATGCTGAAGTGCGAAAATAGACAACGTATGCTCACCGAATCACCAGATATAGCTCGTGGGTCGAGCTCGCAAAACCAGATTGTACATACACAAGGTAGGTGTTGGTGCATAGCTCTCTTCGGAGGCAACACGTTGCACTTCTCTGCACTCGATTCCGACCACCGGTGCGCGCGTAGCATGAAGATAAAACTCTCACTCTCTCTCGTACACAGAGTACGCTCACTCACACAGACAAAAACTTATAAAATGACAAAGGTTTTTTTCATTAAGGTCAAAAGTGGTATAAATACCTTACAATCTTAAACCCTAATGTTCCAATTTAACCATTCACTCAGTCTAAATATCAAAAATGGGATACAATCTGGAAGCTTCTGCAAGACCCACTATTTACAAAGGTGAAATGACGATTTTTCTCAATTAAAGAATAATTACAAAAAATAATATCCTGCCGAGCAATCATCCTCCGTTGGGTGTGTCCAGCTGCTAACATTCTTTTTCTTAGCCTGGGCTCTGGTGATTACCTTGATTGGAACAATCGGTTCACTCTCAAATGAGCTAGTAGGTACTACTTGGACTACGTTCACTACTATTTTGCCCTTGTTTAAAGGATTTTTTTGGACAATCTTCCGGGAAGTGTCCTCCCTTTTTGCAACATTGTATGCAATAAGCTTCAATTGGCTTGAGGTCCTTGTCAGGATCTGGGCGTTCATTTTGCCAATGATCATCTGCACCACAATTATGACAGTTCATTGTTCTTGGCTTAATCATGGGTCTTACCATAGGAGTTCTGACACCTTGATTAGCCACATAGTACATTGGTGCAAGATCTGGTGTATCATAAGTGAGAGGTTCATCGATTGGTGGTGGATGTGAATTATACCAATATCCTTCTACCATTACTGTAGATGGACTAGGCGTAGCATAGGGTGTTACAAGCACTAGTACTTGTTCATCTATGACTCCCTCTGGATGCATGTACTGAGGCGGTCCGGGGCGGGCAACAAGAAGAGTGGCCTCTAAGCACCCTTCTAGGCTCCCGTGCTGCTCAATTGGGTTGGGGTTGGAAAAAACAACAAACACACACACAAACCCGCAACCTAACCCTACACAAATTTGGGGCGTAAAGAGAGAGAGAGAGAGAGAGAGAGAGAGAGAGAGAGAGAGAGAGAGAGAGAGAGAGAGAGAGAGAGAGAGATAGTGCTCGGGTTGCTTTGAAATGTATCGACAATGATCAAGCAAACACAATTATATATGTAAGAAAAAGAGGGAAGGGGGAGGGGGTGCTTGTTGCACTAATACCTTCTTACAAATCTGTCATGACCAATGAAAGTGAGATTAGTATTTGTTCAACATAGCTTGAGTAAATTACACCACCACAACACGTCACAATAAAATCCACCCCAATCACTGTCTTAAGGCCAGGGGAGTCCTCTCCACCCTGTCGCCCTCTTACAGTATGTGGGATTTATGGCTAAATTGATGACAACACCCAGAGACAAGCTATCAAGAACTTAAAGAAAACACCAAGACACTTACACATCATTGTTGTCCATTACTTCACGTTGGAAGAGAGACAAAGTATCCAAGCTTACTCCAAATCCACCCTCCTTGATTCAGCAAATGTTGGGCTTACACTAGTAGGAGAAATGATAGATTTCCTACTCTCAATTGAATGATCACTCTCTCTTACAATGGCATAGAGTTCCCTTTCTAATCACCCCTAATACAACACATGCACATGCATAACACAATGAGCTTCCACTCAAGAGCTCCTTCTAGAGAGGTTGAGCTTGGCTTCTCAAGCTATAGCATAGTGCTCTTGCTTATGGCTCTCTTTTTGTGCTAGCTACACCCTTCTTTTATAGCAATTTTGAGGGCTAGGGTTACTCCTCTAACCATGGTTGGGTTAGATTTTCATCACTTTTCTAATTTCTTTTGCTTGGAATTATCAAGAAGTTTGTGTGGATAGATGAAGAAGAGAGAGAGGAGAGAAGTGGAGGTGATAGGGCTTTTCATAGTAGGTTAGTGTTAGTAAATTAGTAGAGTTAGTATTTTATTGATTTACAAATGGAATTGGATATTTACAATGGGAGTATCCAAGTAGGATACAAATAAGGAAGAAAAAACTCTTAAGGTAAGAAAATATGGATTTCTCACAATGTTGATGCTCCAAGTGTCTTGAGTAGGGTCAATTTTGACGCTTGTTGATGGTCCACTAGCTTTGACGGTACGTTTTTTCTCCACTCTTGACCTTCCTTGGGAGCCAAGTTAAGTGAACATGAGTAATCAATCACCATGATGCTGTCTTTCAAGAGAAGACGCTGAATTTTGTAGTTTTTTTAATAAATATGGGTAATATGGAAGATAAAAAATGAGACTAGGTGGTCAATTTTGGAATGAAAGTGTGTGTAGGAGACATGAGTTCACCATGGTTTCTCTTATTCTTCAAGGTTTAGAAGAAGGTGATTAGGGTGCAGAGAGAAGTGGTGAGAGAGGTGGGGATGATGAGTAGAGAGGTGTGTGTGAAAGAGGAAAATGGTAAAGTGGAAGAGGGAGTGTGGATGCATAGCATGGGCAAACTGGGGTCCACCAATAAAATCATAGCTCACAGCTTCTAGCTCAAAGAAATATGAAAAAATTTGAGGTAAAAGTTCAACCCACGAGCTAAAACTTTGATTTGTATCACCTTTTCAAATTTGGGGAGCATGTGATCTTTAAAAATTCAGCAAAACCGACTGTTTTTTTCCACTGCACAAAGTCCTTGTGAGGTCCTTCTTTGGATGATTCTTTTGAATACCTCCAAGAGTGAGCCCCCCATGGTGCGTGCATGCATTCCACATACCCTTGACCTTATTTGGTAGGTCTATAATTGAAGATTTTGTTGAGATCATGATATAAGTGAATAGTACAACTAAGAAAATCAAATATTGAGGGGTCTAAACAAAAATATGTACATGTCAAATATAAATAATATAGGTGGAAAAAGTATAAAGGGGTCAAAATAAATATCTCTCATTATAAGTCTACCATAAAAGATGAATATTTTTGGTGGTCTAATTTATGAGAGTAATAGAGAATAGATGTAGTAAGGAAAAAATCACAATAGTGAAAAAATATACACATAAATAAAACTATTTTTTTGGTATTTATTTTTATATTTATACTTAGGAGTGTGTTATTTATGCTATGTACATTGACTCACCATTACCATATTTTTTCTTACCATTTTGCATACTCTTTATTCCATATAAAAATAATTTTATGCAAGCTTCTCTTATTTTTGGTGTAACTCCATCTCAACAAAAATCCAAAAAAACTAGTTTTATTTATGTGTATAAAAATCACAATAGTGAAAAAATATACACATAAATAAAACTAGTTTTTTTGGATTTTTGTTGAGATGGAGTTACACCAAAAATAAGAGAAGCTTGTATAAAATTATTTTTATATGGAATAAAGAGTATGCAAAATGGTAAGAAAAAATATGGTAATGGTGAGTCAATGTACATAGCATAAATAACACACTCCTAAGTATAAATATAAAAATAAATACCAAAATAATTATGAAAAATCCTTATATTTAGGCCCTATATAGAATGAAATATTTACACACAAAGAGGCCATAATATACCTTTTTTTTAATTTTTTTAATTTATTTTTTTGGCTTAACTAGCCCAGTGACTAGCTAATTGAGGGTTTTTCAAGAAAATATAGGAAAAGTTCCCTAACTCACACACGCCTATATATAGTGAAATGGTAGGGATAGCCATAGTGTTTGAGTGATTTGATAGGGTGAGGTAGCTTACTATGGAAATTATGGAAAGTCGAAAAACGGCTATCAGTACGTTACAGGCACTGTATTATGTCCCGGATATGGAGGTTGTTGACCCAACACGTTTGAGTTCTTTCCATACCCATCGGTGGTCTTTGAGTTTGGGTCATGTTAGGCTGATGTCAGTACATGGGTTGTCCTTGTGGCCTCATAGGCACATATTGAATACTCCTACCATAATTTGGTCAGTAATAACACTCATTGGTCTCATGGTTGGTCCATTTACCCTCAATTTTACACCATTTTTGTGGCCTAATTAGTTGTCCCTGTTGAGGTATCCCTTGTCTTGGTCCTCTCATGGGTGCTTTTTGCATGCTATTCATCATGTCATTTCTCCTTTTGAGCATGTCTTCTATGGATAAAAGTGCTGCCACAGCAGCTGTTCCCACTTGTGTTGGTTTAGTGGATACTTTTTTCTTGCTTTGGTTATCCTTAGGGACATCTTTTGCATTGAAAATATCACAATTGTCTCCTAAATCAATAGCATCTGACACACACTCTTCTAGGGTTGTATGCTTCTTGCTATACAATATAGCATGAAGTTCTTTGTTTAGCAGTTCCTCTAGAGACAATGATACTAGTCGTTCTTGTGCAGGTATCTCTAGCTCTAGGCATCTGGCAATGTATTGTTTCATTCGAGTTGCACAATCCCTAACAGACTCACCTTGTTTTTGTTTAAAATTGTAGATTTGAGCTACCGTATTGTGTTTGATCCCTGTTTTGAAACAAGCAGCTACAAATCCTTGAGCTAATGTATTTAAATCCATGATCGACCTTGGTGGAATGTTTTGGAACCATGTTAATGATTTTCCTTCTAATGTCATTCTAAACCCCTCGAATTGAGTGTGGAAATTGTATATGCGTTCTACTCTTAGCACTTGATTAAAGCTTTCTAAGTGGTCGTAGGGATCCCCCAATCCACTATATTTTCTGGACCATTTTTGAAAATCAACTGGTTTGACACATCTATTTGGTTCAACTCCCAGTCTCCTCATAGTTGATCCCGTTCCAAGTCCTTCAAACCAATCTGTTGGAAATAGTGACTCTCGTAGCCGTGGACTGGCTTTAGTGTCACCTGGTTTTCTTCATGATGAGGTGGTTTTTGGTTTCTTAACATTAATCTCAGAAGATCTCTTGCAGTGTTCTTCTCTTGGAATAGTTTCTAGTCCTTGGCCCAAGATCCAATCCCTTATGGAGTACCCTTGGTATTTGGTTTGTTCCACCTCCTCAAGAGTCATCATAACAAAGTTGTTGTTATAACAATCCCTAAATAGGTTGGTAGATCTGTTGAATCCTTATCTTTGATCTTGAAGATATAGATAATCTTCATGGGTGTTAGCTGTCTTGATTTGGCATGCAACAATAAACTCCAATCCTAGGATTGACTGTACTAAGCTATTTCAAAGGCTTCAAATCAAATTGATCATATCCCTAGAATTCTAAATTTGGTGGTCCTTCCTTTGCTGCCATATTTAGAATTATGGTGTTTACTCTAATCCCCATTTTTCTATCACGTCAGGGTTTTCAACTTGTCAATACTGAGTTTTGTTTTTATCCATGTACAATTTTCCTTGTTTGTTTGCCCTACTCTCTTCTTCAAACTCAATACCATGGTCATCAATGCGAATAGCATACTCTTCTTTAGGATCCAAGTAAACCTAAGCTCCATGGAGATTAGTCTTATAAAAAGAGAGTATATGCTTATAGCGCACTGTCATTCTGGTTTTTGAGTGAGTCGAATAGGAAGACATTTCAGATGTTGAATCTGAAAAAGTTTCTGAGACTTCTTCAATGATAGTGTGAAAGGGATTGCCTTGATTCACACTCTCTTTGGTGGATACTCTACTAGAGATTTCTCCAAATATGCCTTGGTTTACTAGTGTACGACCAGATCTAAGGTTAATATAGACTTGTGAAGCCCTGGATAGAGTACTTACCGTCAGATTGACTTGTTATCAAATTTTTTCCACTTGACTTTGGATTGCAACTTCTGTCAGGCTGCCAATTGTTGGAATTAGGGTTGTAGAGAAACACACACAGCTTGGAGAAGACAAAGGAAGCTCAAGGCACACAATAGAGAGTGTGTTACTTAGTGTGAAATGGAAAGATAGATAGCCCTAGAGTGATGGGCGTATATACAATGCACGGGGGAAAAAACCTCCTAAAGAGGGAAAAAATGCCCCGGCGGTCCTAGTGTGTTCACACACATCACTACCACATGTATATGATAACAAATCCCCCCTGGAGTGATGCGGTGAACGAGAGCTGGCACATGAGTAAAGGGAAGTGCCATGCCCTGAGGACAGGATCAGTCCACAAAGGGGAGTAAGCCCAAAGCTTTGCGGAAAGCTTCAAGCTTCTCATGAGACAATGCCTTTGTGAAAAGATCTGCAAGGTTGTCCTGTGTTGGCACATAAGCCAAGCTGATCTCTCTTGCTGAGAGCCTCTCCCTGACATAGTGGTAATGCACCTCAATGTGCTTTGTGCGAGCATGAAAAACTGGGTTCCTTGCAATTGCCAATGCGCTCTGACTGTCAGTGTAGATAGTGTTGGCAGTGTCCTGTCCAACACCCAAGTTAGCCATAAGGCGTCTGAGCCATACACACTCAACCGTAGCTGTGAAGACTGCCCTGTACTCAGCCTCACAACTCGAAGTGGCCACAGTAGGTTGCTTCTTTCTCAACCATGATATACATGAACTGCCAAGCATGAAACAAAAACCACTTGTGGACACTCGCGTGTCAAAACAACCAGCCCAATCTGAGTCCGAAAAAGCATGTAAGTCTGGCGGCAATGATCCCCCCTTGGGATAAAACAAGCCAAGATGTAAACTGCCACTAAGGTAGCGGAAAATCCTCTTGACAGCCTACCAATGCTTAGACCCTGGGCTATGCATAAATCTGCTGACCTGCGAGACTGCAAACTGAATATCTGGCCTCGTGTTGCATACATAAATGAGGCAGCCAACAGTAGTTTGGTAAAGAGTGACATCAGCAGGATCGCCAGCATCATGTAGACTCAACTTCAAACCTGTTTCCATGGGAGTGGCAATAGGTTTGCAATCCTCAAGTCCAAACTTACATAGCAATGTCTCTATGTAAATTTTCTGACACAAGGCAATACCACCATCACACTGCTTAAACTGTATACCCAAGTAATGATGCAATAGCCCCAAATCTTTCATCTTGAAAGTAGCATTCAAATCAGCCTTAAATTCAGCAATATGTCTCTCATTTGGTCCAGTGATCAGCAAATCATCAACATAAAGAACCACAATGAGAAATACATCATCCTCACGCTTTACATACAATGTGCTTTCTGTTGGACTGTTATGAAAGCCTCGTTTAACCAAATGAGTGTCAGCTTTCTCATACCAAGCACGAGGAGATTGCTTCAACCCATACAAAGCCTTCTTACATTTGCACACTTTGTCCTCTTGTCCTTTTATGACAAAACCGCGAGGCTGCGTTACATAAACTTCCTCAAATATGTCACCATTCAAGAAAGCAGTAACAATGTCTGATTGATGTACATCCCAACCAAAATGAGCTGCCAATGCACATAGAAAACGCACAGTAGTCATACGACAAGTGGGAGCAAAAGTCTCTTCATAATCTATGCCTTTTTGTTGTGCATAACCCTTTGCAACAAGTCGAGCCTTATGGCGATCGATCTCACCATCCGGCTTGCGTTTCAACTTGTAAACCCACTTCGTACCAATGGCCTTTTTGCCAGGAGGCAAATCACATAAAGTCCATGTGTCATTCTCTATAAGTGCATCATATTCTGATTTCATGGCAGCAATCCAATTTTCTGAATTCTGTGCTTCATCAAAAGACAGAGGCTCCTCAACATCATGTAAACTAGACACAGCCAAAGCATAACAATCTGATGCATAAGATGCATGGCGAGAGCCTGAACGAGTACGACTAGATAAAGGTGCATCCAATTTACTGTCACGCAAAGTGTGCACCAGCCTTTTTGGCATACCTCTAGCCTGCTCATTTTCAGCCCTTTCCTCATCAAGTACATCATGTACATCTGCATCAGTAATAGGCTGTTCTAAAACATTTTCAGAAACCCCCATAGGCTGTACATTTGCCTCATTGGAACTTACATTCGTATTTCCACCACTGAAAAGAGGCAACAAAGTGTCATAAATGTCCTGTGAGCTTACAGTACTGTCTCTAGTACATGACAGCAAGGGCTGAACAGAGTCTTCCACAAACACTACATCCCGTGAAACCAGAATACGTTTTGTTTGCGGATGACACAACCTGTAACCTTTGCTTTCAGCATTATAACCAACAAAAATACATTTGACAGCCTTATCATCCAATTTTCTGCGCTGCACTTGTGGCACCAAAGCATATGCCAAACAACCAAAAACATGCATGTGCCCAATAGAAGGTTTTCTATCATGCCATGCTTCATATGGAGTAATAGACTGCAAAGCTTTCGTAGGACACCTGTTAAGTACATAAGTGGCACACATGATAGCCTCAAGCCAAAAAGAATGCGGTAAAGCTTGACTTTTGACCATACATCGTGCCATTTCCGTTAGTGACCTGTTTTTCCTCTCAGCAACACCATTTTGCTGAGGTGTATAAGGCACTGTACATTGGTGTTTTATCCCACGACTAGCCAGAAATGCATTAAATTCATGAGACATATACTCCCCCCCTCGATCGGAACGGAGGGTGCCCATAGTACATTTTGAGACATTTTCAGCCATAGCCAAAAAAATTTTGAAGCACATAAAAACTTCGGACTTCGCTTTAAGCGGAAATACCCATGCATGCCTGGAGTAATCATCAATGAAAGTCACGAAGTACAGGTAATTGCCCAAGGACGGAGTTTGCATGGGCCCACAAACATCACTATGCACAAGCTGCAACCTGCATGTGGCCCTAACTGAACCATCCTTTGGAAACTTAGAACGTTGCATTTTACCCAGAATACAGCCTTCACAAACATGTTTGACAGGTGCTTCAAGAGGCGGCAAAGAAGCAACCATATCAGATTTCTGCAAACGCAGCAAACTGGCAAAATTCAGATGACCAAAACGTGCATGCCAAAGTTTTGCATCTGAAATAGCCCTTGAATCTGCAACAGCATTTGCAAAATTTTTTCCACACTTGTCATACAAAGTGAGCTTATACAGCCCACTACACAAAAGCCCAGATGCAACAATTTCATCACCAAAACTGAGATCATGAACTGTACATCTGTCATCCACAAATTTGACTACAAGTCCAATTCTAGCAAGTGCGGATACAGACAAGAGATTCTTCTTGATCCCAGGTACATAAAGTGCATCAACAAGTGTGAAGGAACTGCCATTAGCAGCAGTGAGCACAATCTTTCCAACTCCCTGAACTGGATAAGAGGCGTTGTTGGCACAAGTGACTGAATTCCCATGAGGGACAGACTCGAGAGAGGTAAACAATTCACGATGTGAGGTAATGTGCTTTGTAGCACCACTGTCGAAATACCACACATGTGAATCTGCAGCAACTGACAAGCATGCATCATGGACAGCAGGATTGTAAGTGCACTCTGCGCTAAAAGCCCATTCTGCATCAACATCAGCATCACAATCTCCTTTCACAGAAGACTCAACAATGGCTGCATTTGTAGTGGAACCAGCATTTGCAGTGGAATCACCCTCTTTCTTCTTAGCCTCTTTGGCCTTCAACTTAGGACACGACTTGATCAAGTGATCATTGGCTTTACAATAATGGCAACGCATCTTCTTTTTTCCCTTATCACCAGAATTGCCAGATGAAGTGCTGCCAGCAGAAGCATTAGGAACAGAATTTTTGCCACTCGCAGCAGAACCATAAGAAGTGGCTGCATTATTGTTACCACCCTTTCTTTGAGAAGCAATAAAAGCCTGTTCAACTGCACGCTGCCTAGTCCTGTTTTTTCTAGAAAGTGACTCTTGCAACAGCAATGTGCATAATGCATCAAACTTGACAACTTCAGGATTTCCTTGGGTCATCAGTCTCCAAGTACTAGCAAAAGTCTGGTACGAATCTGGTAAGGCATCAAGAACAGTCTGCACAAGGGAACTGTCCGAAATGACTTCACCTGCAGAAATGAGTTGCTCATTGATATCCTTGACACTAGCAAGGAAAGTGTCCATATCATCTTCCTCATGCATAATCTTCGACTCTAGCTCTTTACGCAGCAAAGCAATTTTAGCTTCATTGCGGCTTGCATAAAGACCTGCTAGAATATCCCAAGCCTGTTTTGCAGATTTTGCTGAACAGATGTGAGGAATAATGGTGCGCTTCACAGACAACGCAATCAATGCATGAGCCTACGCATCCTTAACATCCCAACGAGCTTGTTCTGCCGTAGGCAAAACAACTCTAACAGCTGCAATCCTTGCAGCAAGACCTGCAACATCCTCAACATCGCCTACATCTTCAGAACCAGGACGTACATCAATGCCCTGCACAATGTTCCAGACACCTTTTGACACAAGAACATGCTGCATCATATAAGCCCACATAGGGTAGTTGTCCCCATCCAACCTGTCCTCAGCAGCAAACATCTTGAACACATCTGTGTTGTTGTTGTTAGCCATGGTAAATGCTGCACCTGATGTGAAAACTTCCCGAAAATAGGAGAAATGGAGCGGGAACAACTTGTGCTATATAGCACAAACCGTAGAAGACTATAAGGCACCTGTTATGCAGAAAACGGCACTGACAGAAAATCTGCACAAAATGACGAAATAGCTTGTGCAGTACTGCCCGTAGTGGAAACGGAGGCCGAAATGAGCCCAAATCAAAATTCTGAGCAGACCAAGCTCTTCGAGCTTGCCCAAAATATTTGTCGACCTGCGAACGCTCACCAAAGCTCACTGAAATTGGAGAAAGTGAGCAGGCGACTAAGCCCGGGAGGACGTGACCTGCTCTGATACCAATTGTTGGAATTAGGGTTGCAGAGAAACACACACAACTTGGAGAAGACGAAGGAAGCTCAAGGCACACAATAGAGAGTGTGTTACTTAGTGTGAAATGGAAAGATAGATAGCGATGTAAGGTAGTGATGTGTGTGAATATGTTGACCTTGGCGAGTAAAAGGCCATGCCAGTTGTCTTGAGGCGCTAAGGAATTGGCCCTTGCCATCAAAGTATGCAACAAAATGTGAGTGCTTATGAGAAATGTCAGAAGACGTGTGTGTGCATGGAGTGCTTAAAATGCACGCACCTTTGTTGCTTGATGCAAAGATACAACACGGTTTGTAACATTCTGCCACACAAACTGAAAAATAAAAATAATGCTCACCTGATTGATCACATGCCGCGACCTGTCGTAGGTTCTTTCCTTGCCGATTGCAGCCTTGCTTGGTGTTGTATATCTATAATAAGCCTTGCTCACACATAATTTTGATAACAACACTCATAATTTACCTTAAGCAACACATCACAAACAATTCCTTGACATTGGCTTCCCAATTGCCAATTATGAATGCTAGCATGACGGTTATTTGCCTTGACGTTGACATCATTCTTTGAAAACTGAAAGTCACGTTGTCGTTGATCGAGTGGTAAAGATGTGTACAATTTCACAGCAACCAGCTAGGAAGATGGTGCTCATGGCGGCCCTTGATGTGCTTGAAAGCTTGTATTCGGGCCCACCATGGCAAAATCCTGCACCATGTGCCTTGCCAAGCCTATGATGATGGCCTTTGCTGCATGATGACATGCAACATGCTGGAGCATACTTGCCGCTAGTCCTCGGATGCTTGCCCCTAGTCCTCGGATGCATAGGATGGGGCCTTGCCCATCTGTAACTGCCCTTGCATGGTCAAGATTAGGGCACTAAAAATAAATAAAATTGGAAAACCTGTAGCTTGCATGGCAGCAGCAGACTGCGCGAGCAAGGAAACCGACAGGGTCGACGATGCTGACCATCTCCGGGCAAGGCCATGTGACGAAAAATACCCCCCACGGCAGCGCGAAGCCAACCCCGTCACCTATGTGTGGATCCGAGCAGGTCAAATTCATTCTTCTACCCGACTAAGCCTGCCTTCCCACGGCCGTCTTTTCCAGCATCGGCTCTGTAGGAGCGCGGTCCCATCACCCGACCGAGAGAGAGAGAGAGAGAGAGAGAGAGAGAGAGAGAGAGAGAGAGAGAGAGAGAGAGAGAGAGAGAGAGAGAGAGAGAGAGAGAGAGAGAGAGAGAGATCATGCAATCATCCATGCAAGGCTTCCTCCTCCTCCATAGCTCCGCCCTCCCCCTGAGCTCTGATACCAATGTAAGACCTAGGGAACTGAGACATAGGATCCTCCTCCCTACTGCCCTTTAAATAGACCTAACTCCTAGCTCTTGCCTTAAGCGGATCCTCATTCTACACTGGTCCAGTCCAGGCCCTTGGCCTAGGTCCATGACCCCCTAGGCTGGGCCTTGCCCCGTAGGACCCTTGTGCTGACATTATCTTGGATTCATTTAGGTTTACTCTATTATTGAAACAATCGATATGGTTGATGGGTGGCAAGGCATTCAATGCACTGCCACCAAAAAATTTTACTATCAGGCGTCGCTATATAAGGCTCTATAGCGTTGCTATGAACGTTGCTACAGGTAGCATGTAAGCGTCAATATGACCGTCACTATATGCGTCATTGTATAGCGATGGCCATAGCAGCGCATATAGCGATGCTCATAGCAACGTTCTTGTATCGATTCTATTAGCGACGGTCTTAGCGACATGGGGAGTATAAAAACCAAATGTATTTCCATCGTTAAAAACGTCACAAGTGCACATAACCTCTTGTAGTGTAAATAATTGCAATTATTTATTATTGCTATAGAGAGCTACCATTTTTTACTTTTGAACTTTTACAATGTGAGACCAACATAATACAAGGCCACCGAGAAATTTTGGGTTCAATCAGATCCAAATTGGTACATATTCACGCAGTTTCCAGGTTGCAGATTACTCCTTTGATTTTTTTTGCAAAAGTGGAATTTGAAAGTCTCAATTGTTGACTCCCATAGCTCGATTTGAAGTGATCCACATAGACCAATCACAATAGTTAGAAAAAACTACACATTCTTTGTGAAAGAATAGCTAACTTGATCAAAATTTATACAAGAATCTGGTTGCAGACAAGGAATTGGTGTTACTATATACATGTGGTAGTGATGTGTGTGAACACACTAGGACCGCCGGGGCATTTTTTCCCTCTTTAGGAGGTTTTTTTCCCCGAGCATTGTATATACGCTCATCACTCTAGGGCTATCTATTTTTCCATTGCACACTAAGTAACACACTCTCTATTGTGTGCCTTGAGCTTCCTTCGTCTTCTCCAAGCTGTGTGTGTTTCTCTGCAACCCTAATTCCAACAATTGGTATCAGAGCAGGTCACATCCTCCCGGGCTTAGTCGCGAGCTGCTATAGCACACGCCTGCTCACTTTCTCCGATTTCAGTGAGCTTTGGTGAGCGTTGGCAGGTCGACAAAATTTTGGTTTGGGCTCATTTCGGCCTCCGTTTCCACTACAGGCAGTACTGCACAGGCTATTTTGTCATTTTGTGCAGAATTTCTGTCAGTGCCAGTTTCTGCATAACAGGTGCCTTTTAGTCTTCTACGGTTTGTGCTATATAGCACAGGCTGTTCCCGCTCGATTTCTCCTATTTTCGGGCAGTTTGCACATCAGGTGCAGCATTTACCATGGCTGACAACAACAACACAGATGTGTTCAAGATGTTTGTTGTTGAGGACATGTTGATGGGGACAACTACCCTATGTGGGCTTATATGATGCAACATGTTCTTGTGTCAAAGGGTGTCTGGAACATTGTGCAGGGCATTGATGTATGTCCTGGTTCTGAGGACGTAGGCGATGTTGAGGATGTTGCAGGTCTTGCTGCAAGGATTGCAGCTGTTAGAGTTGTTTTGCCTACGGCAGAACAAGCTCGTTGGGATGTTAAGGATGCGCAGGCTCATGCATTGATTGTGTTGTCTGTGAAGCACACCATTGTTCCTCACATCCGTTCAACAAAATGTGAAAAACAGGCTTGGGATATTTTAGCAGGTCTTTATGCAAGCCGCAATGAGGCTAAAATTGCTTTGCTGCGTAAAGAGCTGGAGTCGAAGATTATGCATGAGGAAGATGATATGGACACTTTCCTTGCTAGTGTCAAGGATATCAATGAGCAGCTTATTTCTGCAGGTGAAGTCATTTCAGACAGTTCCCTTGTGCAGACTGTTCTTGATGCCTTACCAGATTCCTACCAGAATTTTGCTAGTACTTGAAGACTGATGACCCAAGGAAATCCTGAAGTTGTCAAGTTTGATGCATTATGCACATTGCTGTTGCAAGAGTCACTATCTAGAAAAAATAGGACTAGGCAGTGTGCAGTTGAACAGGTTTTTATTGCTTCTCAAAGAAAGGGTGGTAACAGTAATGCATCCACTTCCTATGGTTCTGGTGCGAGTGGCAAAAATTCTATTGCTAATGCTTGTGCTAGCAGTACTTAGTCTGGAAATTTTGGTGATAAGGGAAAAAAGAAGATGCGTTGCCATTATTGTAAAGCCAATGATCACTTGATCAAGTTGTGTCCTAAGTTGAAGGCCAAAGAGGCTAAGAAGAAAAAGGGTGGTTCCACTACAAATGTAGCCATTGTTGAGTCTTCTGTGAAAGGAGACTGTAATGCTGATGTTGATGCAGAATGGGCGTTTAGCACAGAATGCACTTACAATCCTGCTGTCCATGATGCATGCTTGTCAGTTGCTGTAGATTCACATGTGTGGTATTTCGACAGTGATGCTACAAAGCACATTACCTCACATCGTGAATTTTTTACCTCTCTCGAGTCTGTCCCTCATGGGAATTCAGTCACTTGTGCCAACAATGCCTCTTATCCAGTTCAAGGAGTTGGAAAGATTGTGCTCACTACTGCTAATGGCAGTTCCTTCACACTTGTTGATGCACTTTATGTACCTGGCACTTGCTAGACTTAGACTTGTACTAGTCAAATTTGTGGATGACAGATGTACAATTCATGATCTCAGTTTTGGTGATGAAATTGTTGCATCTGGCCTTTTGTGCCGTGGGCTATATAAGCTCACTTTGTATGACAAGTGTGGACAAAATTTTGCAAATGCTGTTGCAGATTCAAGGGCTATTTCAGATGCAAAACTTTGGCATGCATGTTTTGGTAATTTGAATTTTGCCAGTTTGTTGCGTTTGTAGAAATCTGATATGGTTGCTTCTTTGCCGCCTCTTGAAGCACCTATCAAACATGTTTGTGAAGGCTGTATTTTGGGTAAGATGCAGCGTTCTAAGTTTCCAAAGGATGGTTCAGTTCGGGCCACATGCAGGTTGCAGCTTGTGCATAGTGATGTTTGTGGGCCCATGCAAACTCTGTCTGTGGGCAATTACCTGTACTTCGTGACTTTCATTGATGATTACTCCAAGCATGCATGGGTATTTCCTCTTAAAGCGAAGTTTGAAGTTTTTATGTGCTTCAAATTTTTTTTGGCTATGGCTAAAAATGTCTCGAAATGTATTATGGGCACCCTCCGTTCCGATCGAGGGGGGGATTATATGACTCATGAATATAATGCATTTCTGGCTAGTCGTGGGATAAAACACCAATGTACAGTGCCTTATACACCTCAGCAAAATGGTGTTGCTGAGAGAAAAAACAGGTCACTGACGAAAATGGCACGATGTATGGTCAAAAGTCAAGCTTTGCCGCATTCTTTTTGGCTTGAGGCCATTATGTGTGCCACTTATGTACTTAACAGGTGTCCTACGAAAGCTTTGCAGTCTATTACTCCATATGAAGCATGGCATGATAGAAAACCTTCTATTGAGCACATGCGTGTTTTTGGTTGTTTGGCATATGCTTTGGTGCCACAAGTGCAGCGCAGAAAATTGGATGATAAGGTTGTCAAATGTATTTTTGTTGGTTATAGTGCTGAAAGCAAAGGTTACAGGTTGTACCATCCGCAAACAAAACATATTCTAGTTTCTCGGGATGTAGTGTTTGTGGAAGATTTTGTTGTCATGTACTAGAAATAGTAATGTAAGCTCACAGGACATTTATGACACTTTGTTGCCTGTTTTCAGTGGTGGAAATACGAATGTAAGTTCCAATGAGGCAAATGTACAGCCTATGGGGGTTTCTGAAAATGTTATAGATCAGCCTATTACTGATGCAGATGTACATGATGTACTTGATGAGGAAAGGGCTGAAAATGAGCAGGCTAGAGGTATGCCAAAATGGCTGGTGCACACTTTGCGTGACAGTAAATTGGATGCACCTTTGACTAGTCGTACTCGTTCAGGCTCTCGCCATGCATCTTATGCATCAGATTGTTATTCTTTCGCTGTGTCTAGCTTACATGATGTTGAGGAGCCTTTGTCTTTTGATGAAGCACATAATTCAAAAAATTGGATGGCTGCCATGCAATCAGAATATGATGCACTTATAGAAAATGACGCATGGACTTTATGTGATTTGCCTCCTGACAAAAAGGCCATTGGTACGAAGTGGGTTTACAAGTTGAAACACAAGCCGGATGGTGAGATTGATCGCCATAAGGCTCGACTTGTTGCAAAGGGTTATGCACAACAAAAAGGCATAGATTATGAAGAGACTTTTTCTCCCACTTTTCGCATGACTACTGTGAGTTTTCTATGTGCACTGGCAGCTCATTTTGGTTGGGATGTACATCAATCAGACATTGTTATTGCTTTCTTGAATGGTGACATATTTGAGGAAGTTTATGTAACGCAACCTCGCGGTTTTGTCATAAAAGGACAAGAGGACAAAGTGTGCAGATGTAAGAAGGCTTTGTATGGGTTGAAGCAATCTCCTCATTCTTGGTATGAGAAAGCTGACACTCATTTGGTCATACAAGGCTTTCGTAACAGTCCAACAGAAAGCACATTGTATGTAAAGCGTGAGGATGATGTATTTCTCATTATGGTTCTTTATGTTGATGATTTGTTGATCAATGGACCAAATGAGAGACATATTGTTGAATTTAAGGCTGATTTGAATGCTACTTTCAAGATGAAAGATTTGGGGCTGTTGCATCATTATTTGGGTATACAGTTTAAGCAGTGTGATGGTGGTATTGCCTTGTGTTAGAAAAGTTACATAGAGACATTGCTATGTAAGTTTGGACTTGAGGATTGCAAACCTATTGCCACTCCCATGGAAACAGGTTTGAAGTTGAGTCTACATGATGCTGGTGATCCTGCTGATGTCACTCTTTACCAAACTGCTGTTGGCTGCCTCATTTATGTATGCAACACGAGGCCGGATATTCAGTTTGCAGTCTCACAGGTCAACAGATTTATGCATTGCCGAGGGTCTAAGCATTGGCAGGCTGTCAAGAGCATTTTCCGCTACCTTAGTGGCACTTTACATCTTGGCTTGTTTTATCCCAAGGGGGGATCATTTCCGCCAGACTTACATGCTTTTTCGGACTCAGATTGGGCTGGTTGTTTTGACACGCGAGTGTCCACAGGTGGTTTTTGTTTCATGCTTGGCAGTTCATGTATATCATGGTTGAGAAAGAAGAAACCTATTATGGCCACTTCGAGTTGTGAGGCTGAGTGCAGGGCAGTCTTCACAGCTACGGTTGAGTGTGTATGGCTCAGACACCTTATGGCTGATTTGGGTGTTGGATAGGACACTGCCAACACTATCTACACTGACAGTCAGAGCGCATTGGTAGTTGCGAGGAACCCAGTTTTTCATGCTCGAACAAAGCACATTGAGGTGCATTACCACTATGTCAGGGAGAGGCTCTGAACAGGAGATATCAGCTTGGCTTATGTGCCAACACAGAACAACCTTGCACATCTTTTCACAAAGGCATTGTCTCGTGAGAAGCTTGAAGCTTTCCGCAAAGCTTTGGGATTACTCCCCTTTGTGGACTGATCCTGTCCTCAGGGCATGGCACTTCCCTTTATTCATGTGCCAGCTCTTGTTCACTGCATCACTCCAGGGGGGATTTTTTACCATATACATGTGGTAGTGATGTGTGTGAACACACTAGGACCGCCGGGGCATTTTTTCCCTCTTTAGGAGGATTTTTCCCCCCGAGCATTGTATATACGCCCATCACTCTAGGGCTATCTATTTTTCCATTGCACACTAAGTAACACACTCTCTATTGTGTGCCTTGAGCTTCCTTCGTCTTCTCCAAGCTGTGTGTGTTTCTCTGCAACCCTAATTCCAACAACTTTTTTGACTTATTTTTCACTAGCAAATATGTGAGAGTCCCTGACTCCCTCCCTACTCTTGTTATCACTTTCAATGGTATTTTTGTCTCTGAGTCTGACCCACATGAATATGGTAAGGCCTCCACAATGTTCATCATCACTTTTCCTTCTTTATCTGGATTTTGAGGGAAATTTGGGTACAAGTGTTTAATTCCTCCATCACCCTTCTTCACATGAGGAGTATTGACTATAGCATTTGGTTGGTCCTCAGGGTAGTCTCTAACTAAATGGTCTCCACCACATTTGAAACAAGGTTCCAGAGTTCTTTGTTGTTTAGGTTGTTGAGCATATGGTGTTTGGGGATATGCTTTTAGTTTAGCCTCACCCTGGTTAGCTATGAGCATTAGTGTTCCTTTAGGGAAAACCCTTTACTCTGATTACATTGCCCATCATCAATTTTGAAGCTCTAGAGGATGAAATGGCACTCTCTTGCTCTTAGGATGTTAGGTTTAATGGCCATGTGGCCGACCGCCCATCACTAACTGCTACTAACCCTAAGTGTACAACTATACACTTGTGTGAGCCACTAATACAAAGTAGAGTGTGTATTGTGCCTAAGTGCATAAGATAGAGAAGAAAGAAAAGGGGCACACAGTCTGTGTCAGCTCTGCCCCTCCAACCTGCATGTGTGTCTATGGTGGTGTGTGTGTGAGTGTGTGTGCATATTCATCTTCCTCTTTCGTTGTGCTCCCAGCTCCTCTCCTTCATCTGGTATCAGAGCATTTCATTCCTGAAATTGCTTTCATGCGGGTGCACTTTCAAGAGTCCAAACAGGGTTTCAACTTTGGCATTGGCAAATTCAGCATTATGAGAGTGTTTCCAGCAGGCATCTTGGAGTTTTACCCCTCTTTAACAGCCATTCGTGCCATCAAAAACCTCATTTGAGCTACGATTTAGGAGTTACATTTTTCAGCTCTGCTTTGGTAGTTTGTGCTGCAGAGCTTCCATAGCCATTACAAGTACCATTGTTGCAGTCTCTTCCATCTACAAGAGCCCACATCTCATTCTAGAGTATGTAGCCTCTTTCAAAGTGGCCTCATTCACACACATAGAGTGGGAGTTTGACGTCATTGTCTTCTTCGACTACAGGTACATAGAGCGGCTTGGTTAGCTTTCTCTGTGCTTCTCGGCCTTGATTTTGGCTTTGGCTACGGCAACAACATCGACATCGACTCACAAGATACATGTTTAAGTGCTTGTGATATTCTAGTTCTAGTGAGAAGTTTTTTATGCGTACATGCATATGTTGGCACTTTTGACAGTGTTTGAGCTCTTTTGATGGCAATTTGACTCTCCGTAGGGATATTTCTTTGCATGCACATGATTTTGGCACCTATTTGAGCGTCATGATCACATACTTGTACGTCTTTGTGGATACTACCATTGTACGTTTTTGTGGAGCCATCTTTTGGCTAGTATGGTAGTCCCAACCATTTTTGACATTTGGTCCAGATGATAGCCATTTCTGAGACTTGGCTATACATTGTGCTACATAACCTACATTGTTGAGGGTTGATAGCATGAGGTTTTCATTGATTTGGGGTATTCTCAAATGTGGAGACCTTCGGTGATATAGGTAGCTAGAGCATCCCTTACAAGGCCTCGTCATAGGACATGTATAGAGTGGTATATGTGCTTTTGACACCGAGTTGGCGGTCTATGGTCAGTTTAACAGTTTATACGCCTTAGTTGGTTTCTATACAGTATGCTTTTGAGAGGCATTGACCTCTTTTATGCTTTGTGAGTGACATACTTGGTCATTTTGTCTCGTATTTTGGTTGACATAGTCCCAAATACAAAGGAGACTTTACAAAAAATTTCCTAGAATCTTTTGGTAATTTTGTCACCATGTCTACTAGCAAAGACCATGATATTCATGACATAAAGAAATTTGATGGCACTAATTTTCAGCTTTGGAAGAATAAAATGCATGATGTGCTTGTCCAAAACAAGCAAAATTTTCATATTGCCTATGTGGCTAGAACTGAAGATATTCACATGACTCAGTTTCAATGGGAGGAGCTTGTGTTAAGTATGGAGCCTGATTTACCCTTGTAATTTTCTGTGGTAAAAGCGCACATTTGTAAGGCCCCCATTATGAGGAGAAGCCATCGTGCGTGAAGGAAAATCACTCACTCCAAATCAAAATTTTCACGGACAAGAATATTCCTTTTCGCCGGAATATTATGACCGGACGGCGGCCGGAAAGTGGTCGGAAAACAACCGGTCGGTTGGCCGGTGGCCGGTAGTCAATGGCCGGTGGCCGGTGGTCGGAAGTCAATGGCCGGTGGCCGGTGGCCGAATTCAAAAGCGGATTTGTCTTCTCAAGGGCGGCCACACATGGGCAGATTGGAGGGTCTGATTTGGACCTATTCGCACAAGGGCGGCTACACATGGCTGCCTCTCATAAGAGAGGGCAACCCTTTTGGCGCTAGTTCTACACACATTATATAGTGTGAAGTTGATGCAACAAGGTGGGTGTGAGGTGGTGAGAGTGAAGCAAGGCGGGAGCTCCATTAAGGGTATAATCCCTTTGTAAACTACTTCTTGTTTTGAAGTACTAAAGCCATTGAGTGGCTGCTTTCCCGTGGACGTAGCCCACATTGGGTGAACCACGTATATCGTGTGTACTCTCTCTCTCTCTCTACTCTATAATCTTGTGTATGTAAATTTGTCTCTCTCCATTAAGTAATCTACTCAATTAACTATTTAGCTACGTCTTATTTCCTAACAACTGGTATCAGAGCAAGGTTTGCTCGTAGCTAAATTATCTCAAGGAAAGGATTCCTTGAATTGAGTGGGAGTTATGGCGGAGTAAGGGAAGCTCAAGATTGACTAGTTCGACGGCAAAAAATACCAACATTGGAAGATGCAGATTGAAGACTATCTCTACAAGAAGGACCTCTATTTGCCACTAGGCGGTCTTGCGAAGAAGCCCGCAACAATGGCAGATGAAGCATGGATTGCCCTTGATCGAAAGGCACTGGGAACAATCCGGTTAATCTTGGCGTCAATGGTGGCCTTCAATGTTTCGGAGATGAAGACCACGGAGGACTTGATGAAGTCACTTGATGACTTCTATGAGAAACCATTAGCATCCAATAAGGTATTTCTTATGAAGCGCTTGTTCAATCTAAAGATGGCAGAGAATGGTTCAGTTGCAGAACACCTAAATGACTTTAACACAAACATAAGTCAACTTCGATCGGTGAAAATCAATTTTGATGATGAAGTGCGAGCTCTCCTTATACTATCATCTCTACCGGATAGTTGGGACAGCCTTGTGATGGCTGTAAGTAATTCTATCTCTAGTACAACTACTCTTAAGTTTGATGATGTTGAGGGTGTTCTTCTAAGCGAGGAAATACGAAGGAGAAGCACAGGAGAATCATCAAGTGCTGCATTGTCAGTGGAAACAAGAGGAAGGCCTAAGGAGAGGTTCAAAAGCCAAAAGGGTCGTGATCGCTCAAGACGGAGCAAGTCACGCACAAAGTCAGTTCTTGAATGTTGGAACTGCGGCAAGAATGGCCATGTCAAGAAGGATTGCTGGTCCAAGAAGAAGAAGGAGATTGAGTCTCAAGACAACAAGCCAACATCGGAGGCCAATGTGGCAGGTAAAGTAGAGCAAGATCCTCTAATCCTCTCATTAGACAATGGTTCTAATTCCTGGATAGTAGATTCCGGGGCTTCATTCCATGCGACACCACACAAGCAACATTTCCAAGATTACACCAAAGGTAATTTTGGGTATCTATACTTGGGAGATGATGAAGCTTGTGAGATTGTCGGCAAAGGTACTGTTTCTGTCAAAACTGCTAACGGAAATGAATGGAAGCTTAAAGATGCTAGGCATGTTCCTTCTCTTCGCAAAAATTTGATCTCTACAGGACAATTGGACGATGAAGGTCACAACATTGCATTCAGAAACAAACGGTGGAAGATCTCAAAGGGATCTTTGGTGGTTGCCAAGGGAGACAAGGTCGGTACACTTTACTTGTGTACTGTTAGCACGCAACCTTCAACTTGTGCAACAACTACAGAAGTTGATAGTGCGGTGTGGCACTATCGACTTGGGCATATGAGTGCCAAAGGAATGCAAATCCTTCAAACAAAGAAGCTTCTACCAGGTTTGAAAGAAGTGGACTTAGAGTTCTGTGAAGATTGTGTTTATGGTAAACAAAAGAGGGTAAAATTTCAAAAATCAGGAAATGAAAGAAAAAATAAAAAACTTGAGTTGGTTCATTCTGATGTTTGGGGTCCTGCAAGTACACCATCACTTGGTGGCTCATTGTACTATGTAACATTCATAGACGATGCGACTAGAAAAACATGGGTTTATGTCATGAAGAATAAATCCGATGTATTTTCCATATTTCAAAGGTGGAAAGCCTTTTTGGAGAATGAAACAGGTACCAAGGTTAAATGCCTCAGATCCGACAATGGAGGTGAATATTGCAGCCAAGCTTTTGTGCTAGAAATGGCATTCGGAGGCAAAGGACAACCTCAAGGACACCTCAACAAAATGGGATTTCGGAAAGGATGAACAGGACAATCATGGAGCGATCACGAAGCATGCGGCTACATGCAGGCCTACCGCTTGAGCTTTGGGCAAAAGCTGTAGGTACGTCTGTGTACTTAATCAACCGGTCACCCTCAACAGCATTGGATGGGGGAGTTCCAGAAGAGGCATGGACAGGTAAATCGGTGAATTATGCATTTCTCAAAGTGTTTGGGTGTGAGGCTTTCATGCACATAGATAGAAGCCTAAGATCAAAGCTAGATGCAAAGTCCAAAAAGTGTTTCTTCATTGGCTATGGAGAAGGTGACTTTGGGTATCCCCTATGGAATCCTGAAGATGGTAAAATCTTAAGGAGTAGGGATGTAATTTTTAACGAACAAAATATGTACAAAGATTACTTGGAAATAAAACAAACAAAAGAAATAGGTGATGAGTACATGGATCTTGAGGACGGTGAAGACTCAAGGACTGCAAACGGTGACAATGTGCAACAACGTCAACCAAATGAGGAGCCTGAACCTATTCCCCGAAGATCTACAGGAGCAAGTAGACCTCCAGAAAGGTTTGTTCCTTCCTTCAACCATCTCTTGATCTCAGATTCTAGAGAGCCGGAATCATACGAAGAAGCTATGCAACATGAATCCAAAGAAGAATGGACGAAGAGCATGCAAGTGGAGATGGACGCACTACATCGCAACCAAACATGGGAGTTGGTTGAGTTGCCTAAATGTAAGTGGGAACTTCAAAACAAATGGGTGTACAAGTTGAAGGAAGAAGAAGGTGGGAAGAAAAGGTACAAGTCTAGGCTTGTGGTAAAAGGGTTTTCTCAAAAGAAAGGTATTGACTTCAATGAAATATTTTCTCCTGTTGTAAAAATGAACTCAATTAGGCTTGTCTTAAGCCTTGTGGCTGCTCATGATTTAAATCTCGAGCAAATGGATGTAAATACGGCATTCCCTCATGGTGACTTAGAGGAGGAAATCTACATGCTTCAACCAAAGGGGTATGAAGTAAAAGGTAAGGAGAAAATGGTTTGCAGATTAAAGAAGAGCTTGTATGGTTTAAAGCAAGCATCAAGACAATGGTACTTGAAGTTTGATCGATGGATGTTGGATCATGGATTCACAAGATGCAACTCGGATCACTGCGTCTACACGAAGAATTTGGGAGATGGGAAGTTCATCATCCTAATGTTGTATGTTGATGACATGCTGATTGCAAGTGCTAACATGCAGGACATCAAAGACCTAAAAGAGGAGCTGTCTAAATCTTTTTCAATGAAAGATTTAGGTGCTGCAAAGAGGATACTTGGTATGAAAATATCAAGGGACAGGACGAAGAAGACAATAAAGCTATCTCAAGAAGATTACATCAAGAAGGTACTAGAAAGGTTTGCAATGCAAAATGCAAAACCAGTTTCTACACCTTTGGATGGTCATTTTAAACTAACGAAGGATATGTGTCCAAAGACACAATAGGAGATAGCCTATATGTCTAAAGTTCCATATGCTGCAGCGGTAGGTTCTCTAATGTATGCTATGGTCTGGACAAGGCCAGACATTGCACATGCAGTGGGAGTGGTGAGTAGGTTCATGGACAACCCAGGTAAAGAGCATTGGCAAGCTGTGAAGTGGATACTTAGGTATCTAAAAGGGACAACAACAAATGCTTTGTATTTTGGAGGAACTGATACTTTTCTAGAAGGGTATGCTGATGCAGATATGGCACGTGACAAAGATACTCGAAGGAGCACTACTGGCTATGTGTTCATGGTTGGAGGCACAATAGTAAGATGGGCTTCAAAGCTGGAGAAAGTGGTTTCGCTTTCTACCACGGAAGCAGAGTATGTAGCAATGACGGAGGCAGGCAAAAAAATTCTGTGGCTTCACAGATTCTTAGAAGAGCTTGGATTCAAACAAGACAATTGTGTCTTGTACAGTGATAGCCAAAGTGCTATCCATCTTGCAAAGAACTCAGCCTTTCATTCAAGGACAAAGCACATTGAGGTGAGATATCACTTCATACGCACTCTTTTGGAAGAGGGACAACTAAAGCTAGGAAAGGTGCATACAAGTGAAAATCCTGCAGACATGTTTACAAAGGTGGTCAACAAGGAGAAGTTGAGCTTTTGCTCATCTTCAATCGCCATTCAAGGATAAGGAGCCAGAATGGAAAGCAGTCACAGGTTTGGTTTGGAGATCAGTCTCCAAGTGGGAGCTTGTGTTAAGTATGGAGCCTGATTTACCCTTGTAATTTGTTGTGGTAAAAGCGCACATTTGTAAGGCCCCCATTATGAGGAGAAGCCATCGTGCGTGAAGAAAAATCACTCACTGGAAACCAAAATTTTCACGGACAAGAATCAGGGGCAACTTTAGGGGCCTCGGGGGCGGAGGCCCTCGAGACTTTTTTTTTCCCTCGCCGGAATATTATGACTGGACGGCGGCCGGAAAGTGGTCGGAAAACAACCGGTCGGTTGGCCGGTGGCCAGTAGTCAATGGCCGGTGGCCGGTGGTCGAAAGTCAATGGCCGGTGGCCGGTGGCCGAATTCAAAAGCGGACTTGTCTTCTCAAGGACGGCCACACATGGGCAGATTGGAGGGTCCGATTTGGACTTATTTGCACAAGGGCGGCTACACATGGCTGCCTCTCATAAGAGAGGGCAGCCCTTTTGGCCTATAAAAGGAGGCTAGTTCTACACACATTATATAGTGTGAAGTTGATGCAACAAGGTGGGTGTGAGGTGGTGAGAGTGAAGCAAGGCGGGAGCTCCATTAAGGGTATAATCCCTTTGTAAACTACTTCTTGTTTTGAAGTGCTAAAGCCATTGAGTGGCTGCTTTCCCGTGGACGTAGCCCACATTGGGTGAACCACGTATATCGTGTGTACTCTCTCTCTCTCTCTCTACTCTATAATCTTGTGTATGTAAATTTGTCTCTCTCCATTAAGTAATCTACTCAATTATCTATTTAGCTACGTCTTATTTCCTAATAGCTTGATGAGCTCTGCAGGTCTACGATTAGACTACACCTTGGTGAGTCGGTGTAATTTTCAGCGTTAGAATGCAAGAATGATCATGATTTATGGTAGAAATTATGCAAGAATTACGAAAACGATACGGCTAGCAAATAAGGTTTTCATGATGCAAAAACTTTTCAACCTTTATATGAAGGAGTCAGATAACGTTTCCAACCATATCAATGATTTTGATTGTTAACCCTCACGGCTCACGGACACCCTATCACCTACGACGGACGTTGTAACCTATGGCGGACATTGTATTATTTATTTGGTAGAGTCAGGTACCGGGCTTGTCGGTCCAATAGGAAAAGGGTAAGAGTGATCGCCGATGAGAGGCGCACTCTAACTCGAACATTCAAGGGATTAGTTGGCTAAGCATGGGCGCCCAAGTATGAATGGAGCGAGCTCATATAAAATTCAACTAAACCTAAAATTCATCAATTCTCTCATTTGTGCAATTGAAGAGTGCTCTTGCTCCATCTCCTTCTTCTTCTTCTTCTTCTTCATCTCTTTGTGTGTGAGAGAGAGAGAGGGAGTGTGTGGGCGATCGAGCATTACGAAGGTACGACGGCGGTGAAGCGGTTGAGCGCAGCATAGCGGCGTCTCCTTCTTCGCGGCAAGGAATCCTCCACGAAGCAAGCGTAGAGCGGTGAGTGACACACCATCGCCTTCTTTGAGCTTACTAGTTTAGGCTTGTTGTGTGCTTCGAGCCATTTGTGGCTCGCACACGGTGTATCGGCAAGTTCCTTGCATTGACACGTGTGACATACGCGCACATTTTTGGCCCCGCTGCCGGGGAATGGCATACACCAAGCTCGAGTAGCACTCTGTGCTTCTCCGTGGTGCAATTTCCATTGTAGGAAAGGCAAGGAAGGAGTGTGTGTGTGTTGAGAAGAGGGATTTGGTGTTATACTGTGTGTTTTTTTTATTAATGGAGTTTTCAAAGGTTTTGTGTTTATTCTTTGTGTATTAAGGTAGTTAGTTTTCTTTGTTAATAGAGATTTCAAAGGTTCTGTGTTTATTCTCTGTGTATTAAGGTAGTTAGTTTTCTCTGTACAGTAAGTAGGAAGGAGATTAGTGAGAGTTAATAGAGTGTGTTAGTGTGTAAGAGTAGGTGTATTAGTTAGAAGTAGGTAGAGAGAGTGTGTGTGCTCTTGCACAGCCGCGGCGGCCTTATCCTTTTAAAAAAAATAAAAATAAAAATGAAAATAATAATAATAAAAATTTTAAAAAAAATTAAAGGTAGGACCGGGATCGGGAATATCTCCCAGACCCAAGCCGAGACCCAAGCCCAAGCTCACGCTCAGGCCTAGACCTCAGTCACCTTAAAAAAGAACGAATTTTAGCTTCACACGTAGCTAAAAATTGATTTTTGAGGACCAACGGAACGTCAGATGCCCGAAAATTGTGTTGTAAAGCACACAACGACCCTTTAAGGGATACGCTCGTTTCGAGCTATCACACACTTCAATCAAAAAAATCAAACTTAAAAAAAAACATTCAAAAAACATCAAAAACAAGAAAAAATCAAGTAGAAAACGGGGTGCAAAACACCCACAAAACAAAGCAAGTAACCTTTGAGGGTACTTGTCGACACTTATAGGGCACCCAAAGCACATGTATCTACGCTCTGGTCGTGTGCTAGAGTCCGAAAAACTAGCTAGTGCTTCGATTTACGGGGGTACTCACTATCCTTCCACGCTAGGGTCTACGCCCTCGGCGGGGACCCAAGGTAGTGCAACCCAAGACCCAAATATAGCGGCTAGTGACTCTTCCTTTGACTACGATATTATGGAAGATCATCTTACACAGAGCCCAAGGGGAACAAATGAAACCGTACCTAGCTAGGCCCAGCAACCTGGAGCTAGTGTTTTTAGCCGTTTGATGGAAACTTTTAGTAGAGCTACGCGCTCTGAACCTACGGCTAGTGAAATAAACGAAGGGGGTGGGGAAGTAGAATCACCATTCACATCTCGTGTAGACCCCACACTCCCTCAGAGTGTCCACATGGAAATTCCACCTACCTCATTTAATGAGGGCCCTACCGAGCTACCACCTTCCAAAGTCGCCTCTAAGGTAGCGGTGACTAAAAGTCAAAACACGGGAAGCAACATTGCATCCACCTCACGACAACCCTCTAGTACACCAAGTTTGGACGGGGTATTTCTCAATGAAAATTGGCAATATGACCTACACACGGAGACTTTGACCGACCTATACATGGGCTACACATACCATGTGGGTTGGTTAGAAGTTGTACAATCCACATCTAGTGCCACTAGTCTAGAGGAACAACAACACATGATCTGCAATGTCATCCATAGGATTATCCAGTCCGAGAGGCAAAATCGAGGAATAAACATACCTTCGACGGGTCCTATGCGATTTTTAGACACGGGCAAAGGGAAACAACCCACTCTATCACAAATGGAGACTCCCCCAGTGAGTCCCATCGATCCCCCATATGTTGTTTCGCCAGGGTTCTCAATGCAATCTGAGCCCACAAGTGATAGCTTTACTTTTCCAAGTCTAGCTCATCTTTCCGTTGATGACACCATGGCTACCATGCCTACCCCAATGATGGGCATGCCAAGAAACACGCCATGGACCTCATTTGTTAGTAAAGCACCACTACATGGTAGCTCAATGTCTGCAACAACAGTACCTACAAGTGTGTACCAATCGTATGCACCTATGGGTCCATGTACTCATGTAGTCCCTACCCCTCCCATTGTTTCAACTACCTATGCTCCACAACCACAATACACAAGTTCTTATTTCCATGGGACTATACCGGCTAGCATTAGCATGTCACATCCGGTGTCTGCTATGCCTAGGGCCACTCATATGAACTATGGACCGCCACATGGCACAACATTGTACCCAACATGGAGCCCAAGGGCTTCCTATGCGCCAAGCCCAATGCCAATACCTACTCCACATGTAGTCTCTGGAGCACCTTCACCCACGGTGCCTGCTCACTTAGGTGACTTGGCAACATTTGCTCAAGCTATTGGTCGATCTATTGCTGAGAATATGCGTAACACGCTTGATAGAGAGCCTAGAAGTAAGGCAATACAAATAGCCAAGCTCACACAAAAATTTAGTGGAGACGGGGATGTGAGAAAGCATATCGAAGTGTTTGAACAAATATGCGATTCTCTAGGAGAACACAATGACCTACATAAGAGCAATGCTTTTAGCCTAACCTTAAGTGGAAAGGCTAGGGATTGGTATAGAACCCTAAGGGTGGAAGAAAAAATGATTCACCCTACTCTTAGGAGATTGTTCTTAAAGGAATACATACGAGAGGGAGTGATTTGGGGTGTAGCCACTCAGCTCCAGAAAGCCCAACGAGAGGAAGGAGAGTCAGTGAGAGACTTTATAAGTCGCTTGAAGCATTTGAATTCTCGTTGTAATCCAAATGAGCGCTTCAACAATAACCGATTGCTTGAAAGATTCATTAGGGGGTTACGACATGAGGATATCTACAATGGCCTAGTCATTAGAGGTATCACCACTTGGGAAGCAGTCACCACCAATGCGATCCAATTGGAGTATAATTTAATGATTCAAGGAGAAAGAGTGTCTACTGAGCCTAAATCTATTAGCTCCCAAGCATCGGGGCATCAGCCAATGACCCTAAAGCCTATTGCTAAGGAGCCAAAGATATCTGAGATGACTTTAGCAGATCTCACCAAGGCTATTCAAGAGAGTCTTAGAGACAACTGTGCTCCGCAAAACAATCATATGTATCCAAGAAGGGAGCAACAATGGTGCTCAGTATGCTATGGACCACATAGTACCAGTGAATGCCCTACTTTTAGAGTAAAATTCAATGGGAACTGCAATGCATGTGGAAGGTATGGTCATCAAGCTAAGGATTGCATAGTATTTAAGCGCGCGATGGCCAATAGAACAACCTTAGCATGGACAGACACACCTCGAGTGCCTGCATTGATGCCATCCCCACCTCTTGAACAAACAGCACAACACATGGTCCCTAGGGTCCAAAATGTTGTTCAAACAACACCCTTACCACCTCCAGTGCTAGGACCGCAACCACCACATCCGAGAATCACTTCTGTGAATCAAGTGGGTTGTGAGTCATCTATTTCTGGTTTGGAAGGCTATGAGGAAGATATAGATCCTAATATCGCCTATGGGATGGATGTGCTTGAAGAAAGTCCACAATACTACATGGAGGACTATTGGGGACAAGTCAAACCTGTATATCAAGTAGCTGCTCTTGCGGCAAGAGGCCAAAATATCAACTACACTACTAAGAGACCACCTCTTCAATGCTATGAGTGTGGAGGTCCACATCCTGTAGCCGAGTGTCCTATTAGGCTACAAAAGAACGCCACACTAATGAAAACCAATCAAGCGAGCACGTCTACAATGCCGATACTCATGTGTAATCGATGTGGCATAGATCATTTGATTGCCCAATGTCCAAATAATCCAAATGCATCGAAGATCACACCATTAAACTTGATTGAAGTTACTGAGGAGCCATCACCAAGTACACTCGTGGTACCAGTAAACGTACTCACACGATCGATGCTCCAAAAACAAAATTATATTCTTGAGGAAAGAGACACGGCATCAATTGCCCAATCTCAGAAAAAGAAGAAAACACTAAGAAAGAGATCGCAAAAAGTAGCGAAGTCAGACCCCAGTTCAAAGACCAACATAGGGACTGGTGACGACCCCATATATATGAACGACGCTGAAGAAGATTCTGATTCAGGTGAAACCATGGAGACCAAAACGACCACTAACATAGAAACCAACAAGGAAGATCTTCATGAGCCACAATGGCCAGGATCCAAAAAGAAGATAGGAACTTACCCAAACCCTACAGAGGAGATTGAGCGAGTCAAGCAATTAAGGAGTTTGGTAGAAGATACCCAAAGGGATCTAGAACCAGCACCTAGGAAGATCCAGATTACAGACACCGTGTTCCCTACGCAACAACAACCTCACCAAGTCCATAGACCCTTGGACATACCTAGTGTCATCCAAGAAGAAAGTGACTTAAAGTCATGGGAAAGTGGGCGTACTCACTTCTTGATGGAAAGAATGTTTACACAGGGACTACCTGATCCTATCGAAGAAATGGAGATCCCATCTTCCCCACGTCAAGGGACTCAAGGCCAAAAGGTGCCGTTAAACATTGCCAAACTGATGGATTTCATGTCTTCAGAAGTTAGAACCACCATCATGTCCAAACTATATAAAGACCCCGAGCTAGTCTCAGCTCTTCGAGCCTTTCTCAATGGAGAACTAAAGTTTGGTCTACCACAATTTGCACAGATGAATGGAGCTGGGGAGATGCCAATAGAGGAGGAATACATAGATCCACAACCCAACCTAGATGAGAACCTTGTTATAGAAATACCTGTTAACAAGTTGGGACAATACTTTGAGGGTGATGAATCTAATGCGACTATATCAATCACCACTAAGGGATTAACTGTGAAGGGAATCCTTGATGGTGGCGCTGGGGTTAGCATTGTGACTAAAAATTGCTGGGAAACTATGGGAATACCTCACCTTGCGACCACAACCATAGTAGTGAAGATGGCCAATGGGTCTATTGTTAAACCTATTGGGATGCTAGAAGATCTCAAGATCAAGGTCTTTGGACATAAAATAAGGATTACCTTTATTGTTATGGATTTCTCCAAACACACTATGGCATCGGAGATGATCTTAGGACGTCCTTTCATGAGGGAAGAAAAAATGGTGCATGACTGGTCTAAAAACCATCTCTACTTGCAGTTCCAAGATTCTGTCATTTGAGTGGATCTTGTGATGGGTCGAGCACATCCTCTAGGAAACAGGTTTATAATTGATCATAGATCTGACACCACAGTTCACTCAGCCCCATTGTAGTATTGTTACACGTGTAAAGCGGACACTGATGTTGGGGAAGATTCTCCTTATACGGATGTACTACCTAGGATGACTGAGTCGGACAATGTGGATTGGGTCCACCTAGCAGCAACCATAGACACTTGGGGGAATAGGGGGACGACATGGGTAACACCTGAGGGGGATGAAATGCCTGTACCTTTAAATATGGTACAAGAAATGCATATAGCTTCTGGCAAGACTCATCCTAATATAATGAAGAAAACATACAAGTGGGTCCCTAAAGCTTCTTTAGCGACCATGGCAAATGCTAAAAAACAAAACCCTTGTAGGAAACGTACCACTCGCTCCAAGAAAAGTAATAAAACGTGGCGTTGGATTCCTAAATGACTATTGGAAGCCCAAGGCTACTATCAAGGAAATGATCAAATATGGGTGCCAAAATGTAGATTGCGTTCTTACTTGTCACCTAACCCATGTGAGCTCAATCCTGTAGCTCCAAAACGAGTCGACGATCGTGGAAAGAAAAAAATCTCAGAATGCTACACGCTCGCTCCAGAGCTAGTTTGGGTACCAAAGAAAGAACGATTTGTTCCACCTAGCTCAGGAAGGGGGGAGTCCCATGAAGATTCTATCTCCTCATATAATGCATCCATAGAGGTAAAAGCTTCTCCACAGCCTCCACCTAAAATAGTGGACCTCCATAAAGCTACAAAGGAATCCACACTTCCCAGCGTTCAAGAATCACCTGATGAACCACTTCAAGTCCGATCCTGGGAGAGTACCTTACCACCCTTGCAACTCGATGAGGCACCTAAGGTAATAGAAAACTACTGGCAAAAATCCTCACCTATTATCGACTAGAACAATTGGTTTCAAAGGGTGACGAGCACATTTCAAACGATATGATCTACCCAAGGAAGGGGGGAGTGTTTGCTGACATCCATCATTCACTTGATTCCCTCTCAACCTTCCTCCCTGACCTCTCAATTTTCCAATCTTAGGGAATGTATATATATAGCCTTATACTCACAAAAAACAAAAATAATAAAGAGCAAGAGCAATTAGCAAACGAGTATGCACAATAAAAGTCAAAACATTGACCAGACCTACACATTCAAATTCGGTACACTGAAACAAAAACCTATGCCATAAAACACCTTTGATCCTCATCACTCGCGTGATGGAGGGTAGGTAAGATTAGTACGATAGGAGTGTTTCTGTTTTAGAGTTGAGTCATTAGCAAAGTTCCTTTTTCCCACTGATGTGCCTCCTAGAGGTATTCTTGTGTTTCATAGTGTGTACAGGAACGTGTTGCTATTGCTAGGATTTGGACCTTCATGAAATCTTTCTCTCGTTCACACTTCAGATCAAGCGCGACCATCAACACAAACAGGTGTTTCTTGTCCATTAGCATTGCCCCTTATCTTTTTTTGCATCCATGTTTGTCTGCTTTGATTGTGATTGGAAGCATAATATTCAGTGCATTTTCTTAGTACCAAACATTAAATTCAATGTCATTTTTTGTCATAATCACTTGTCTAGGTTTAAAAATCAAGCAGTCCGACTAAGCTAGTTTGACCAAGTTAGGTGTTAGAGATATTTTCTTAATACCATGGGGAATTCCTTCCTAATAATCAATGGTTACTTAGGTTCTTAATCTGATTTAGGCAGCATTGTGTGAAATGTACTAGGGCTTTCTAGTGGGCTTGACCCTATTGACCTTTAGCTTAAGTATTATAAAGGGAGTTTACTAGTGTGATGAGCTTGGGGAGGGTAACAGTGTTATACGACCCCCCAAAGTTACAAAATTAAAATGTTGAAAATGAACAAACAAAATATCAAAGTGCCACATTGTAAAATCTTAAGCTGGAAGAGAAATCTCAGCTTGATTTGGTACTTCACTCACATGTATTGCCTATGGTACTAGAGCCCTATAGGTTCCCAGTGTGGGCGCTTTTCCTTGAAAAGAAAAAAACCCAAGGCATAAAAAATAAGCACACAGATCAAAATTGAATCACTGTGAAAAGACTTTGGGGGGTCAAAGAAAAGGTAATCAGTCAGGCGATGATTTCATGAGAAATTCCTTTTATCGTAGCTTAACTACAAGGTCTTCTAGGTATAGCCTCTAGTCAGCCCTCGAACATGAAATACTTCGCTCTCGCGATTAAACAACTTAACTGACCAGAGAAAATAAAGAAGCTTACCCATGGTATTAATAGTCGATCTCTAGTGCCTTTCGATCGTTAAATTAACGATCCCAGACTTGTTAAATTTTTTACCTTTACATTTGTTTATGCATTTGATTATATTGCAATTTAATGTTTATTGCTGAGAAATTATTTAAAATTCTATTACCAATCAATTTGTTTGCCTAAAACTGCATATGCTTTT
This sequence comes from Adiantum capillus-veneris, assembly GCF_014529385.1. Taxonomy (NCBI): domain Eukaryota; kingdom Viridiplantae; phylum Streptophyta; class Polypodiopsida; order Polypodiales; family Pteridaceae; genus Adiantum; species Adiantum capillus-veneris. The sequence continues at coordinate 134,519,245 of NC_140942.1, read as the reverse complement.
TAATCGCTTATGAGAATGAAATTACTGTGCTAATGTTGTTTGATTTTGCAGTGACTGAACAAGGCTAAGGACATTCATCTCAAATGCTCTTCCACCTCGACGAACGAGCTTCAACTCAATAGCTTCCGAGGACGGAATCTACATCAGGAAGGGGGGCATGTTAACCCTCACGGCTCACGGACACCCTATCACCTACGACGGACGTTGTAACCTAGGGTGGACATTGTATTATTTATTTGGTAGAGTTAGGTACCGGGCTTGTCGGTCCAATAGGAAAAGGGTAAGAGTGATCGCCGATGAGAGGCGCACTCTAACTAGAACATTCAAGGGATTAGTTGGCTAAGCATGGGCGCCCAAGTGTGAATGGGGCGAGCTCATATAAAAGTCAACTAAACCTAAAATTCATCGATTCTCTCATTTGTGCAATTGAAGAGTGCTCTTGCTCCATCTCCTTCTTCTTCTTCTTCATCTCTTTGTGTGTGTGAGAGAGAGAGTGAGAGAGGGAGAGAGAGGGAGTGTGTGGGTGATCGAGCATTACGAAGGCACGACGGCGGTGAATCGGTTGAGAGCAGGGTAGCGGCGTCTCCTTCTTCTTCGCGGCGAGGAATCCTCCATGAAGCAAGCGTAGAGCGGTGAGTGACACACCATCGCCTTCTTTGAGCTTACTAGTTTAGGCTTGTTGTGTGCTTCGAGCCATTTGTGGCTCGCACACGGTGTATTGGCAAGTTCCTTGCATTGACACGTGCGACATACGCGCACATTGATTCTCTTTTTGCCCAGATTCGTGCACAATGCATGACCATTGATGATGAGATGAAAGCAATATTTTTGCTTTGTTTGTTGCCACCCTCTTTAAATATCTTTTGCACATCTATTAGTAACTTTGCTCCTAATGGTACGCTAAAATATGATGATGCTACTAGTGCACTTTCGTCAGAGGAGATGTGTCAAAAGACCATGACTAGCTTACATTATAGAGAAGCTCATTATGTGCAAAGGGATGATAAGCAACATAAGGGTCGTTCTTTTCAATGTGAGTCCAAGAAAGAGGGCAATATAAATGCATCAAAGGGTAGATCAAAGTCTTGTGGCCGCCACAATGTTCAATGCCATTATTGTGATAAGTTTGGTCACATAAAGAAGGATTGCTATACTTGAAAGCGTGACAAAGAGAAGGGCAAAGGTAAAGGAAAAGATCATGATGATAAAGAGGAGAAACCAAAGAGTTTGGTTAAGATTGAAGAACTGAACATAGTTCAGGATGACAATGATGCGCAAGAAATTAATATGTTGACTAAAAATAATGATGTCTTTTATGATGCAGAGGAAACTCTATCTTTGCAAAGTTCTATGCCAATTGAACTCCTTATTAGTGGTGAAGTATCCCTTATATGGATTCTTGATTTGGGTGCTTCATTGCATGGCACACCTCATATGCATTGGTTTACTACATACAAGGAAACCAATTGCTTTGTTATACTTGGTGATAATTACTCTTGTGACATTGTTAGTGTAGGTGATATTGCCAATGTTATGGAAAATGGGGTAAAGTTTATCATCCATAATGTGCGTCATGTTCCAGCCTTGACACGCAATCTGATTTTATTTGGACGTCTTGATGACTTGGGTTGCAAAGTCACTTTTCATCAGTAGTCTTGGTGTGTTGCGAAAGGTCATCTTATTATAGCCCATGGTTCTAAAGTTGGTTCACTTTATCCTCTTTATGTATCTGATAAAAACAGTGTTCTTTCTGTAATCGAGCTGCCAACCGTTTCTTTGTGGCATAGCTGGTTAGGACATATGTCAAAGAAGGGAATGGAGACACTCTCTTGTTTGGGCTACTTACCTTCTTTGTCATTTTTTGATTTTCCCTTTCGTGAGCATTGTCAATATGGAAAGCAAACACGGACACATCGTACACATTCTTTTGACAAATAAAGAAAACCCTTAGCGCTTGTGCACAGTGATTTGTGTGGGCCTATGCCTTCTAAATACCATGGTGGTGCGACCTACTATGTTATATTCATTGATGATGCAACACGACATGTTTGGGTCTATGCCATGAAGTCTAAAGATGAGACCTTTTCTTGCTTCAAGAAGTTCTTATCTAGTGTTGAAACTCAGTCTAAACATAAGTTGAAAACTTTGTGCTTAGACAATGGTGGAGAATATGTCTCCAAAGAGTTTACAGAGTTTTGTTCAAGTAGGGAAATTAAGCATGAGTTTACAGCTCCTTATACCCCTGCACAAAATGGTGTTGCTGAATGGATGAATAGGACCATCCAAGAGCGGATTATATCTATGCTATCATAGGCTAATTTATCGCAAGCGTTTTGGGCTGAAGGATTATACATAGCCACGTACTTAATCAATAGATCACCACATGCTTCATTACAGTTTTGTGTACCTTTGGACTTATAGTCAATACATTAATTGTCTTATGAAAAACTCCACACATTTGGCTTTGAAGCTTATGCACATGTACCCAAAGGAGTTGCATGCTAAGCTAGATCCTAAGTCCAAAAAATGAATCTTCATTGGCAATGGTGTAGATGGTCAATCGTTTATGGGATCCAAAAAGTTGATCAGTGATCCATAGCGGTGATGTTGCCTTAATGAGACTAAGATGCATAGACGGCTAGTGAAAGAGGTTGAGTTCTAAAAAGTGACATTTTTCAATGTATCACCTCCTGTCGAGATAGCTCCCGAACCACTTACTACATAGGCTAGTACGAGTTCTGATCAACTGCGGAGATCTCAAAGAGTCTCACGTCGGCCATAACATTTTGTTCCAGGCGTGGATTTTGTTTTGCTGACAAATAGTGGTGAGCCTTCTTGTTACAAAGAGGCTATGCTAGCCAATGATAAGGTTTAGTGGGAACATGCTATGAAGAGGGAGCTGTTCAGTATTGCAAAGAACGAAACATGGGAACTTGCTATGTTGCCAAAAGGTAGGAGCATTGCCTTTTTAACGTGTTTACAAGAAGAAGCCTGACAATTACAAAGCTCGTTTAGTGGCCAAAGGTTTCAAGCAATAATATGGTGTTGATTTCCAAGAAATTTTTTCACTTGTGGTCAAGATGACCATACTAAGAATGTTGCTTTCTTTGGTTACCACTGAAGATATGGACTTGATCAAATGGATGTCATTACAGCTTTCTTACACGGTGATCTTGAGGAAGAGTTTTATATGTAGAAACCTAAACGGTTTGTGCTAAAGAGCAACGAACATTTGGTCTGTAAGCTTCTAAAAAGTATCTATGCCTTAGAGAAATTATCCAAACAATGGTATCAAAAGGTTTGATGCATTTATGCGTTCCCTAGGCTATAAGCATAGTAATGAGGATCCATGTCTTATGTGAAAAGACAACCCAATGGACAACTTATTATGCTTATCCTTTATGTAGATGACATGCTTATTATTGATCATTTCAAGAAGGACATTGCTGACTTGAAAAACAAGTTGAAAAGTCAATTTGACATGAAAGATATAGGTGAAGCCAATCACATTTTGGGTATGCGCATTACTTGTGATCGTAAGAAGAGGTTGTTGTACCTTTCTCAAAAAGAGTATGTGCACACGGTTCTTAATTGTTTCAACATGCAAAAGGGAAAGGCTTTGAGTACTCCATTTCCTGCACATTTGAAACTTAGCAAGAATGACTATCCCAAATCTGTTGAGGAAAAATCTACAATGGCTAAGGTTCCTTATGCTTCAACTTGTGGTAGTCTCATGTATGACATGGTGGCTACAAGACCCGACGTTGCACATACACTGGGAGTTGTCAGAAGATTTATGTCTAACCCTAGTAAAAGGTATTGGGATGTTTTCAAGTTGACTCTCAGATACTTGAGTGGCACTACAAACAAAAAAGTATGCTATGGTTGTGGAGAGTTATCCATTTGGGGATTGTAGAGTGATTATGCAGATTGTGTTGACAGTAAATCAACAACAGGTTGGATTTACAAATGTTTTGATTTTGCTATTTCTTGCAGATCCGTTCTTCTAGACTGTACATCCATTTCTACCATATAGGCAGAGTATGTTGTATTGAGTGAGGCATGCAAAGAAGCTATTTGGCTTGCTCGCCTAGTGAAAGATCTTGGATTGGAGTGTTAAAGAATATGATGTTAAAGAATATGTCCATTGTGCTATGGGCGGCTGGACACTGACTATACTATGTTGTAAATATACTTTGGATAATAGTTCAAAGAGAAGAAGAGTGAGAGCAGCACATTGAATGGCTGCTGCAGGGTAACAATTGTGTGTGTGTATCTCGATGTGTCTTGGTGTGTGTGTGTAGTCTTCTTTCCTAACTGATCCATCACTTGCACACTCTACAAAGTGGTATCATAGCTCAGTTTAAGGAGCTACAGTCAATACACAGATTTCCGCAGCTCTGGAAAACAGTAAAAAAGAGAGGTTTTTTGGTCATAACTCCCTCACCCGAACTCGGAATACAGTGATCCAAGAGTCTATCTTTATGTTTTTGGGCATTTCGGACACATTGGCATACTCAGATTTTCCAAAATCTATAATAGAATTTTTTTGCAGAAAACAGTCAGTTCACACAAGCATAAGAGATTTCGAGTTTTGCGCTCTGCAGTAGATTTACAGGTTACAGGTGAAGAATTCAGCATTTACACAGGTTTTGGAGAGTGACATAGAGCTTTTGCATCATGATATTGTGTTATCAAAGATTATGTTTGGTTTTTGTGGGTTCGTTATGGACAACCGCCTATGTAAGAAAGGTTGTGGGAAGAAGTTGAGGCGGTTATATTGTCAGATTGAGTATTTTGTGGTTATGTATGGATATGCGGTTAATGTATTTTGGAAAACTGCAGCCTTTGTGAGGGTCGAGTGAGTTTTTTTGAAGCCTTACCTTGGGAGCTTTGGTACCTTGGCAAGGTGGATTAGGTACTGGAGCGAACCCCCATACTGGCCCTGCTAAAGACCTCATATGTCGTTTACAACTATGGGAAGAAGGTGGATGTATGGATATGTGGTACAGGACAGCGTATGGATTGTATTTTCATATAGGTCCATGTCGACATTGTTTTAGAGTATTTATGCATGTATTGAGTCAGTTTGTGGCAAAGTGGGTTAGTGGATTTTCCCTTGGCAGTGAGAGATTTTCTGTCAATGTTTATGAGCACTTTGGTTGAGATTGTCACTTGAGATATTTTCCAAATACAAATGGAACTCTACTGAAATTTTGTCAAAATCCTTTGGAAGAAATTGAGAGAGTGAAGATGGCAGAAAGTTCAACTCAAGTCACACAGATTATTGGAGAGAAGCTGACCAAAGAGAACTACAACATATAGTCTTACAGGATGGAGAAATTTATCATGGGCAAAGGTTTATGGGACTACATTACAAGTGAACAAGAGTGTGCCAAGGTTGGTTTGGAACCAAATAGAGAGAATGTTGAAGCACATACAACATGGCAATCAGGAGTAGAAGCTTATAAGAAGTGGATCGAGAATTCAAGGAAAGTGATGCATTGGATTTCACTATGCATTAGTGACTTCTTTATACCACATGTGAAGAAGGATCAATCTCCAAAGGAAGCATGGGAGATACTAGCAAGAATGATCAGCTCCAATACAGAACCACGAAAAGTTCACTTGAAGCAAAGGTTACATTGTGTATAGTGAGGAAATAGATCCATATCAGATTATGTGACAGAGATAGAGCAAATATAGGAAGATCTTGCGAGCATTAATGTTGAAGTTCTAAACGACGACTTAGTTTTGAGTGACATTGAATGGTTTGGGACCGGAATACAAGTCATTGGATACATCTATATATGTTTGAGGACACATGCCTGATTTTGAAGAGTTAGTAAACCTTTGTTTGCAAGAAGAGGTGAAGTTAGGCAAGTCAGGTCCTTCTACATCAAATAACAATTCCAGAGATCAGGTTTTTTACTCTAGAGGTTGTGGAAACAACAGAGGTGGAAGAGGAAACTATGGTCGTGGAAACAATGCTGGAAGAGGTCAATGGCAAAACCAACAGAGTCAAAGTTACAATGATTAAAGCCAAAGAGGCAGGGGGAGAGCCCGAACTCGTGGATAGGTGGATGATTTGTACATCCTCAAAGAGATGGATATTGTAACAGATGTGGAATTATGGTCACTTTGAAACAGAATGTTACACAAGGCTAAATCAAATTCGTGATCATGGTGGAAGAGGCCGAGTTTATCGCAGACATGTAGGAAACTTTGCTGGATACAATCCTCATGATCAAAATATATAAGACAATAGATCGAGTGGACATTTATTTCCTATGGAGCATGTTGTTGGAACCGTGGTGGAGCCACATCATACAGATGATTGGTATTTAGATAGTGGTGCCACAAATCATATGACATATCATGGTGAATGGTTTGACAGAAAAGAGAAGTTAGAAGAGGATGAGTTTGTCGCTACAGGTGATGATACTATGCATCGGATTATGCATGTTGGTTTAGTTCCATTGCTAGAAAAAGACGGGACATACAAACATTGGGAGATGTTCTATATGTGCCTTCAATCACAAAGAATTTAACATCAGTTGGACAAATGACAGATCAAGGGTTGCAAGTCCGTTTTAATCGTTATGACTACTTCATAGAGGAGTTTCACAAAGGCAGTCCAAGCAAGATATTGACACATGGAAGAAAGAAAGGTCGCTTGTTCTCATTGGAAGCTAGAGATCCATGTTTACACAACGGTATGTATGCAAACAAATCAGTCACTCAAGAGGATTGGGCAGAGTTATGGCATAAGAGGATTGGTCATGTCAATTTTAGAAGACTAAAGCATATGCAATCAAATCAAATTGTATGTGGATTACCAAAGTTTGGCAGACTGAATTTTGATCATGTTTGTGAAGCTTGTCAATTTGGAAAGCAATCTCGTTTACCACTTCCAAAGAGGGGGAGAATTAGCCAAAGTCCTTAGGAAATTATTCGTTCAGATATTTGGGGACCTTGTGATCATGCTACACCAAATGTTTTTCGATATTTTATCACATTCATAGATGATTACAACAGAATGACATGGGTTTACTTTCTAAAGGCAAAGTCAGAGGCATTTGAGGTATTCTTGGAGTTCAAAGTTATGGTTGAGAAATAGAATGGTTGTCAAATTAAATTCCTATGTAAAGATGGAGGAGGAGAGTACATGTCACACAATTTTCATGATTACTTACGTGAACAAGGCATAAGAAGACAGATTACTTGCAGATACACACCACAACAAAATGGAGTTGCTGAGAGAAAGAATAGAGTCATGGCAGAGATTGCAAGAGCCATGATGAATGAGATGAATATGCCATTAACATATTGGGCTGAAGCAATTCATATAGCAGTACACATTATGAATCGAACACCAACAGTTGCCATTCATGAAATTTCACCTTATGAGAGACTTTATGGGATCAAGCCAACAGTTTCCTAAATGAAAGTTTTTGGATGTGTTTGCTATGTTCATGTGCCAAATGAAGCAAGAAAGAAGATGGAGCCAAAGGCAGTGAAGTGTATATTCTTGGGCTATCCAGTTGAAAAGAAAGGTTACAAGTACTATGATCCTACGAGAAGACAAGTTTATGTCATTAGAGATGTCAGATTTTTTGAGCATGAACCATGGTATCAACCAAAGCCAGTGATGATAGAAGATGAGTATGAAGAGCAAGAGAATGTGCGTCATGTTGTTGATAATCCAGGACCATCAACAAGAACTATTTCAAGACCACATATGGCAGACGAGAGTACAGGAAGTGTCAACCCATGGAGCGTTCAAAGAAAGTGTTTGAGGAGAGTTCTAGAGATGAAAGCCTCGATGAAGAGCATGGTTTACCACATTTGAGGACACCTGGCAGTAAGCATAGTGAGAAATATGTACCCCCATATGCAAGAGTTGAAGAGAAGAGTGCACCACATTTGAGAAGATCAGAGAGGGTGCGTTATCCAATTGATAGATTGACATACAATGGTTACATGCGTACACATTATGCACACATGGTTTCACGTGTGCAACAGAAAGAGCCTACATGTTTTCAAGAGGCAATTGGAAAATCAGAATGGGAGTCAGCTATGGATGATGAGATGGATGCTCTTGTGAAGAATGACACTTGGGATTTGGTTTGCTTGCCAAGTGGAAAGAAAGAAATTGGTTCAAAATGGGTATACAAAGTCAAGTGCAAGTCAGATGGTAGTGTGGAAAGATACAAAGTGAGGCTTGTTGCTAAAGGTGATGCACAAACAAAAAGTATTGATTATGATGAGACATTTAGTCCAGTTGCAAATATGACAACAGTCAGACTGGTGATAGCGATGGCAAGTATGTTCGGTTGGAAGTTACGGAAAATGGATGTCGATAATGCATTCTTGAATGGTGACTTGGAAGAAGAAGTTTATATGATATAGCCAGAGGGTTATCAACATCCAGAGTTTCCATATTATGTGTGTAAGTTGAAGAAAGCATTGTATGGTTTGAAGCAAGCATCTGGAGCTTGGTGTGAAAAGATAACCAGATTCTTGAAGAAGATTGGATTCAAACAGTCTACTACTGATTACTCATTGTTTTTGAAGCATGTTGATAGAGAGATTGTCGTTATTTTTATCTATGTTGATGACTTGATTCTCACTGGAAGTCATGATGAGCAAATTTTGTATGTCAAGAAGAGTTTGTTGAGAGAATTCAACATGAATGACCTTGGTGAGTTGAGATATTTTTTGGAAATTGAAATTGTCAACACTTTATTAGGAATTTGGATGATACAAATAAATACACGTTGGATATGCTTGAGAAGTATGGAATGACAGCGTGCAAACCGGTGGATACACCTCTTGATCAAAATGTGAAGTTGATTGATGATGGAAATTACATTGAGGATGTCACTATGTATCGCAAGATGGTTGGAAGTCTTATTTACTTGACAATAACAAGGCCAGATTTGAGTTATGCAGTGGGTGTTGTGAGTCAATTCATGCAAAATCCATGTAAAAGTCATCTTGATGCAGTGAGACGGATTATGAGATATGTGAAAGCCACTGTCAGTTATGGAATGTTTTATGAAAAGAATGGGAAGCTTTGTCTTTATGGCTACACAAATGCAGATTGGGCAGGAGATTTTATGGATAAAATATCTACAAGTGGTTATGCATTTTCAATGGGAAATGGTATGATAAGTTGGAGTATCAAGAAGCAATTAACTGTAGCATTATCAAGTACAGAAGCTGAATATCGTGGAGCAGCTTTGGCAGCATGTAAAGAGTCATGGTTGAGAGTACTTATGGTAGACTTTGGTTTTGAGTATCTTGACAGTGTCATTATATATTGTGACAATATTAGCAGCATCATGTTGGCAAAGAATCGAGTTTACCATGCTCACACTAAACACATTGAGGTACATAATCACTTCATTAGAGAAAAAGTTTTGGCAGGTGAGATTGATTTGGTGTATGTGAAGACAAATGATCAAGTTGCGGATATATTTACAAAATCTCTTGGAAAGGAGAAGTTTTGCTACTTCCGTGAAGAATTGGGAATCCATCATATGCAAGCTCATTCTGAGCTTGAGGGGTAGTGTTAAAGAATATGTCCGTTGCTATGGGCGGCCGGACACTGACTATACTATGTTGTAAATATACTTTGGATAATACTTCAAAGAGAAGAAGAGTGAGAGCAGCACGTTGAATGGTTGGTGCATGGTAACGATTGTGTGTGTGTGTGTCTCGATGTGTGTTGGTGTGTGTGTGTGTGTGGTCTTCTTTCCTACCTTCTCCATCACCTGGGCACTCTACATGGAGCAGTGTACATCAATCCTTCATTGTGACAGTCAGAGTGTTGTTGCCTTGGCTAACAATCCAGTGTTTCATTCTAGAACAAAACACATTGATGTGTGTTATCACTTCAGTCGTGAATTCTTGGCAAACAAGAGCCTTGATTTAGTGAAGATTCCTACGTCACAGAACACAGCGAATTCTCTCACTAAAAGTATATCTGGCCATTAGTTTCAGCACTGTCAAGAGTTGATGGGCTCTGGTGAAGCGTGGTGCTCTTCCATTCTTCTGGTCTCCCACATTGGCCATCAAGTGGGAGAATGTTAGGTTTAATGGCCATGTGGCTAACCTCCCATCACTAACTGCTACTAACCCTAAGTGTATAGCTATACACTTGTGTGAGACACCAACACAAAGTAGAGTGTGTATTGTGCCTAAGTGCATAAGATAGATAAGAAATAAAGGGGGCACACAGTGTGTGTCGACTCCCCCTCCAACCTGTGTGTGTGGTTATGGTGGTCTATGTGTGAGTGTGTGTGTGTATTCATCTTCCTCTTCCACTGTGCTCCTAGCTCCTCTCTTTCATAGGATTCCATGAACCTTGATGGATACGGATTGCTCAAGTGATAGTTCTTTTGGTTGTCCTCTTTGTAATACGTATTTTTAATTCTCTTCTTAGTAGTATTGATATGGATACACATACCTCACTGCTGCATGATCTTCTTCAGGTAGTGGTAGTTGATGACATAACATTGGTCTTGGCCTTTCTACTCTTGGTTGTGGGTTTATTGGTCCTGATACATACCTTGGTGGTGGTGGTGGTGGTTTGTTTTGTTGATACTGAGGAATTACTGACATGCGTATGTTAGTGCTAGAAGGCTATGCTATGGACGGCCGTCGTGGTGACCTGCTAGCATTTTGGAACACCTCTACCACTACTTATGGATGAAAGTATGGTTTGGTGGTACAAAAAGGACCATCCTTGACACAACATAGGCTTGGTGGTTCATGTATTTAAAGATAGAGGACCTTTTAATTGGAATTGTGGAGGGTCCATATATTTCTTTGTTTTTTGAGATATTTCTAACTTTTGAAAGAGGCCACTCTTGAGGAGAGGTGGGGGTGATGGTAGGAATAGGGGGTTATGGTTCCAACATCTCTCTCTCTCTCTCTCTCTCTCTCTCTCTCTCTCTCTCTCTCTCTCTCTCTCTCTCTCTCTCTCTTTCTTGCATTTGCACTTTCTCTTTCCAATGGATAGTACTCCAAGAGATTACTACTCAAGTGATCCATAGCTGCTCTCTGTTAATGAGCTCAAATCTGGTCCAACCATGGATAAATAGATACGAAGCCATCCCATTAGCACTTCCATTCAGATATATCTTACTAATGAGGCTTTTGTTCGTAACTATTGGGCTACAAAGAAATGCGAATAGAGAAGCAAAGAAAGTCATCCTTCTTTTTCTCTTGGATTACCAAAAGCCAAGAAAAGGAATAATATTTGTGGAGTGGTGGCATGATGTTGGCGCAACCAAACACTAGGACTATCAAGGAATGAACATAAGAAACATTCCAGCAACTCTTGAACCACCAAACATTTTTTGAGCTACAAAAATTAAATTTTAGCAATGTCAAAGAGACCCTTCTATCAGGTGTGCACAACACTTTGACTCAAATTAAGGTCCCACACTCAATAAGTGAGTTTTTTGTGAAGAGAACATCTTTGATAATGATCTTGAACAAGAGTACAGGTGTGACCTTAGTAAACCAATCTAAAATTGCTAGCATCCTGGGTATCCATCAAAGAAATATAGCTGTTGCAAGTTCAAAGCTGGAGAATAAAGATGGGGATGCAGTGTTGCCATTAAGTACATGTGAGAGACAATTGCCTCGAGGAACCGTTATCACCAATGAGATAAGAGATTTAGTGTATTGCTTTTGGACATCAAAGACCAGAGTTTTTCCTAACAAAAAGGACATATGCAAGAAGAGAATTGGAAGGAAAAGTATTGTCATTCTTGGTGCATCTACTTGATGAATTTTAGGTACCACCAACTCTTAGCAATTGTAATTTTCTTGGTAATCCTTAAGGCTGATTTGGTCAAGATAGTACCAAATTTGGTAGTCTACTATACGGAACTAGGTCTGTACATTACCTTACAAAGACTCTATATAGTACCAATGCATTCCTACATAGTTCCAAAGCTATCTTGCATAGAAGCAAAGCCCTTGTGTAGTACCAAATTTGGTGTTCAAATGTATGCTAGTGAGGGCCGCTTTTCAAATTTTTCTCCACCTCTCTCTTGGTATACACTTGGTGGCAAGCCTTCAAGGACCCTAAGAGGAGGAAGGACTAGATGCATGAAAATCACAAAAAATCTATGTATTTACTTTGTACATAGCTATGGTTTTAACACATTTGGATCTCAAAAATAAGGAGAGGTAGGAACAAAACCTATGAAAACAAAAAATTCACTGGATGCTGATTCTACTTACGATCACTACAAGTGAAGAATAAGAGTCAATAGTGAAAGGGAGGAGAATTTTATGCATTCTTGAGTTGGAGTCAAACAAATGTTATCAAATTCAAGCATAATTCACTTGTGGACACGAGGCTTGCACATGGAGTCAAGAGGGGACGACCTGGAAGACTTTTAAAAATGAAAAAGATGGACATATATTTTTGTGAGATTTTTCTCTATTTCTTTCATTTCAAATTGGAAAAAGTTTTCAACAGCAAAGTTGTAGAGGTGTGGAGCTGATCTTTTTGCCTCTATTTTTTAAATAATTTTTCCAGCTATGGTTTAGGAGATATGGCCAAAATGGTGGGGCCTATCTGTCCACATGGGAAGCCATCATGATTATCCAACTCCACACACACAATTTATTATAGTTTTCTCTCCATCGTGGCTTTATTTTTTCTTATTTTATCACGATTCTCTCAAATATTATAAGGAAGCTCCTGTAGTTAAGCTATGGAATGTGGCATGGAGACAAAGATCACCATGATAAAGGCGATTAGGAGGAAATTGGTCAATAAGCATGGCACACAGAGCTCTCTCATTGGGGGAATGCCTCTAACTGAGGTTACTTTGTAATAACTCCTTTTGCTCATAATCTCTTCCCTAATCACTCTCTTGGCCTATAAAAGGAGGCCTCCTCTTTTGTAAACACACACTACCCACACTATCCCATACTCACATACCCACACACCTACACATACTCACCCTTGTGCCACATGCTAGTAGAATGAACCCTAATCACATAATCACAACACCTTCACCATCACCATGCACAAAATGAGCACCATATCTCCACACACTTGTAATGAATGATTGAAGGTACGATTTCAAGAAGAAGAATGATGGCTGCACTCATGATATTACTTGCCATCAACTCCCATCCCTCCATTATGCATCCTACGGTCTTGTCCCCTTATCATCTTCTTGCCCTATGCTACCTATTGTATTCATCTTTTACAAGAAATCAAACACTCCATCTTGGTGACATACCTTGTGTCAAATGGGATATACTTCATTGTGAGTATGGTTTATGATTTTTTGTTTCCTTTTTTCTTATGTTGAGGTGTGCAGACTCGCCACCATACACACACTCCCTCTCTCCCTCTCATATTCCTATCATCTTGATACTTGCATCTTAATGTGTGAAGATTTTCCACCTCTGGTATGAGAAGTGAGCATACTTACATGTTTCCCTTACCTCATTATCTTCCTTACTACATGCACAAGTAGCAAGCCCATTCTCACTCACTCACCATTCCCCTCATCTTGTTTTACGACCACCTCATCCCACACTTGGGTGTGGATCTTGAAATTTTTTTCCATGGAATGTTTGATTGTGTATATATATGCATTCTAGCCACATATCTTGCTAGGTGGTGCCCCTATTGTGTACCTCCCATGATGAAGCCATCGTGCATAGTCTTGGTGTAGAGGCCACCCGGTCTGTTTTGCCCTTCCACCTCTCACTAATGATTCCAAAGCCTATCTATAGAGTACCAAAGCCTTTGTATAGTACCTTTTCCTTCTCTAGAGGCACCAAAGCCTCAATCTATTCTACCAAATCCTAATTTTGTAGTTCCAAAGTCTTTGTGCAGTACCAAAGCTACTCCCTATATAGTACCAAAGCATTATTATTTATCAGCATAGTATTTTCAAAGTACCCATATGGGTAATCTTCTACATGGAGTTCTACTATGAGTCAAAAGTAGACAAATAGTACCATATCTAAATTTTTGCTATATGGCATTGTTCCTTCATAGTATCAAAGGTCTTTGTATAGTACCCAAGCTACTATAAACCACCAATTTTTATACTCTCCTACATGCCAATGGTTGTATATAGTATCAAAAGCTTAAAGATAGTACAAAAAACAATCCAATTTTGTACTCTCTTGCATGCCAACGGTTGTACATAGTACCACAATCCTAAAGATAGTACCAAAAGGTTGCATGAATAGTACACAAGAATCTTTGATCTACCCAATTTGGTACTATCCTGCATGCCAATGGTTGTACATAGTACCAAAAGCATAAAGATAGTACCAAAAAGATCCAATTTGGTACTCTCTTGCATGCCAATGGTTGTATATAGCACCAAAATCCTAAAGACACTACCAAATATGGAAATAGTTTGTTATAGTGCCAAAGGTTGCATGAATAGTACCCAAGCATCTTTGAACTACCCAATTTGGTACTCTTCTGCATGCCAATGGTTGTACATAGTACGAAAATTATAAAGACAATACCAAATATGGAAGAACCCATTTTGTTGTGTATTGCTATGTATTGGTTCAATATTGTACCAAAGAAGGTAGAAATGAATCATTTTTGTTATCCACAGGACATCTTGGTACTCTGAATTTTTTAAGTTTGATAGACTACCAAAGATGGTTCTATAGTACCATATTTGGTACTACCTACAACCACTTTTGGCACTATTACATGAGTGGCATTTTACCATCTGCGTGAAGTTGGAATTTTCTAATCTTCTTTGTTTTGGTGCCGTAGGTTGAGCTATACCAAAGACTCAAGAAGGCTCACCCTACAATGGGAGTGTCTCTTAGATTATTTGATGGATTAAAGCCATACTTTTTTTGGAAGTAGAAAGAGCAATATACTTGATGTTGGGTATCCCATGTGCAGATGCTCTATTTTAAAGTGGCTTTTAATCAAATGCGGGAAAACAAGTTTGGGCATCACAAGAAAGGTCACCTTTTCACTTGCTCCATATGTTGTAGAAGTGATGATATAGGAGAGTGTTTTTAAAACCAAGAAGTATGTCTGGTATGTGGGAGTCCATTATGTGCCCATAGCCTCCAAATAGTAAATACCATGCCAAAAAATGCTTGAAGGGGGATTGCTCCCAATGTGGTATACAAAAGTTGACAATTTGTCCCAATGAGATAGTAGAGGATAGCATGGCGGTTTCTGTGAAGGTTCTCATGGATGTTGGAATTGGACTGGTTGATGTAGGTGGGATTGAGAAGAAGAGACTCATAAGATAAAGGACTTGATTGCACAACGAATAAAAAGTGTGGTTTTTCTTAGCCTATTTTCAGTCCACCTCACAAACTTCATCAAGCACAACTTTGTCTTTTGCTGGCAAGACCAACAATTCAAGGATTGTTTTCTCAAGTTTCCTAGAAATGTTGTTGTATTCGTTATTGACTTTGCAGAGAATTATTCTTTCAAAATTCAGAATGAGATTCAGTTAATGCATTGGTGTTCTACTCAAGTCACAATACTTGTGCACATCACTTATGAGTGGACTATGAAGAAGATGAAAAAATAGAATGCACATAGAATAATGGAAATATGTTTCCATAAAACCACTACTATAGTCTAGTAATACAAGAGGATGAAAATTCAAATTCTATGTTGATGAGCCAAGTTTCTAACATGCCACTATATAAAGGATGCCCTAAAATGTGATGTGGAATGCTAAACATGGGCGATAACTTTGCAGTCAAAGAAGATGAGTCTAAAGAGGACTTCTATCTTATGAAATGCACAAAAGAGTTGTACCAGATGATGAAAACAAAAAAGGATAAGTGTCATAACAATATTGTTAGAGGAGTGAATGTTGTTGAAGGCTTCTACTATGGTCAAGTCAAAGGAAAAGCTGATACATATAGCCTATTGGATCAAACATCTTCAATCATGATCTATTCACATCTTGTAGGCACCATACATTTCTCGATGGAGCATAATACAGGAGTCCTTAATCAACTATGAATAAATTGGACATAGGAGAAAGTGGATGTTGGTTGATTGTGAAGTAGAGGGAACATATGTAGAATATTTCCTATCTCAAAACTGAGAAGGTTCCCTTTCTGGTGAAAGTCCATTTATTGTTCTGGCCTTTATCTTTCCACTTACCAGATTACTGTTGAAACTTGTACCAAAGAGAGGTTTGTTGTCTTTAATCCGTTTCATTTTAATTATATAATCAAAGTTTGAAATAACCATTCGTCTGTCTAAGCTAGGTGCTTTAGGTTTGCTTGATTCTATGAGAGTTATCTTTAATTGCTTTTGATAAGAAACTTTAGTTTGGACTTTTATACTTGATTTTTTAGATACTAAAGTAGAACTTGAATCACTTGCTTTTGATTCTTCAATCTTGTTTTTTTGTGAAGAATGTTTAACTCTAGAAACCTTTTTCCATCTTGGAGGATTCTTCTATACTCATAACATTGAGAGCTATGGAGCAATCTTTGAATCCTAAGTCTAAGCAAGAAGAATCTTTTGTTGATAAAGAGGATTCACTTTTAAAGTGATTAATGTTAAATTTGAATTCAAAGATTTCATTTGATGATAACTCTAAATAGCTTTATCCCTCTTTCAAAATAATATTTTTAAAAGCCACCAATTGTTTCTTCTTAGGACATTCAAAAGTCGAGTGTCGTATTTTTCCACACAAAAAACACCTATTATCATTTTTTGAAGAATTTATGATTTTTTGAAGAATTTATGATTTTTTGAAGAAGTAGGCTTATGTTTTCTTAATAATCAGTATTTGGGTTTTGTTCCGAACTTCTTCCCTTTGGAGGTCTTCTTTTTGTTCTAGCAAGAGTATTTCTTCTTAGAATTGGCACAACCAAAATATTTAGTGTAGTAGTTATTCTTGTAGAACTCATACAAAGGTCTAGAGTTTTTCAACTCTTTTTGTGCGTATTACTATATGTAGAGTTCCTGTATTACCACTTGTAAAGCTTAGATAATCTCTCCTAGTGTTGCTCATTGAACATCTAGATTTTGATTATTCAATTTCTCTAAAAGAAGTTTGGTGATGGCTTTTGGGAACTTATGAAAAAATTTTGCTTTTATTTTTGCAGATTGGTATTTACCTACTTTGGTGAATTAAGTTTCTATTGTGAATACATAAATCCAAAGAACAATAGAAGTTATAGATTTATGCTTCAAGGAAATCTTGTAGCACTAGGGTTGACAGATCTTTTTGATGTCCTATAAATTCAGGAGAAAAAAAGAGGAGATTTGATTTCTTGAGGCCTTAAGATTGAATTCTTCATTTGATCGAGAAGGAGTATCTATAATCTTTTAACATTTTTTGTAAATATATTGATAGTGCATCTGAGTCTTACCATGTGGCGAGCGAGAATTGTTGAGCTGAGGAAAATCCGAGCAAATGAATAAAGAAACCAAATGGGCTTTGTTAAGAAAGATGAATGAAGATCCTACTTAAAGACCTAAGTGATAGCAATAATACTGTTCAAAATGAGAATCTTTTCTAGAATCCCTAAGTAATCATAGCAATAGCATTGTTCAAAATTAGACTTTAGATTCTTTTGTGCAGTTGAGTCTTGATGTCGAGCAATGAGACACCCAAGCAGGTAGCAAAGCTATTACAAACCATGCAATGATCCACAACTACATTCAACACCATAATTTTAATTTTAACTTTAAATTTAGTCAACAATGCTCATACATCTACAAAGTTTCTAAACTATATTAAGAGACAATTGTCATATCTTATAACCAAAAAAGAGAGATTTCTTTAGGATTGTAAGATAACAAGTGGAATATAGAGAGAAACATGTCATGCCTCTACACTTTAACAATAACAAGAAATGCTACGGTTCTATCTCATGACTATGAAGAGTCACACTCGTCATCAATAAAGACATTGCACCTCTGACACTTCTTGTGGGTGTCAAAATTGTATCGTATATCAGCAGCCATGGTTTTTGCAATCCCCTCAGCATAAACTGGCAACACACTTCCATACAAAAAGAAAAAGGTAAGTCTCACAATCCACATGTAAGCAATACATAACCTTCATCATTGAAACACAAGAAATCTCAAATTGTTGTTTGAATCATTATCCATCATTTTCAAATACTGAACAATCAATGATACCAAAAAGTTACAAAGTAGCATACAAGTATGATGGAAACATAAAATAGTGGGGGAAAATGAAGTGTAAGGTGAACTCTCACTAGTCATCAAAGGGGCTGACACGCGAAGGCATGTCACCCACATCATCAACATCAAGAGAGGTGGAGGCCCCCTCTCTGCTTCTCTTTTTAGGGCGAAGTAATGGTTGCACATAATTTGAAATCAAAGTGTCGTCACTGTCGATTGCTGCACACACCCATCTTGTGCTTAAGCATACTGCCAATACGGGTGATGTACCACATCCCAACTCCAAACAAAGACCTCCAGGCCTACAAAGAAGCTCCACAAAACATGCAATAAAAGAATGACTTCGTTGCAAGCCACCACGCCATGGCTCCCGGATGATGATCTCGCTAGAGAAGACTCTGGAAGATGGTGCATCATGTAAGAATCCCAAGGTTGCATGCCAAGTCGATTGAATAGCTGAGTGCTCTCAACCACAAAGCAAGGTGGTTGCATGGCAACCCTATGCACCATAAGTAAGAGAGAACAATGACACTACACCACCACATAGACAATTAGAACAATAAAAATAACAATGACACACCAAAATGAGAAACAAACAAGTTAATTATGTAGAAGAGCATTACCTCAATCCGACCACCAAAGCTATTACCATAACCATAAGCTCCATGATGAAGGACTACAATGCAATGATGAATAGTCATCTCTGATGCATGAAAAAATCTCTCAACCCAGCCAATGGTATCTCCAGCAAGAGGTTTCTAAAGTCACAATAGAAAACATACAACAAAAATATCGACAAGTATTGTATAAAATTAAGATTGAAGCACAAACCTGTCATAGAGACCATGATCAACAACCACCCAGAGTCTGACAAAGTCGAATAAGCAAGTTGCATGCCTGCACGAACATGATCCTCACTACAAATATCCCAAAGGGGTACCATAGGGGAGGCTAAGTGGGAACCACCAAAGGGAAGATCCAAAAAAATAAAATCAGCAGCCCATGCGGCTGTTCTCCCACCACACACACACAAGGTCCCATCAAAGTGTGCAGATCCCATCTGCTCATGAACACAAATCCATGCCGGATGTCGAACATCGGCCCTAAAATCAGCAGTAATGGCTATGTAGTCCCCAGAAATGGCCATGCATTGTGATTCAGACAATGAGGATAGAGAATACAAGGGAATATCAACGATGTAGACAAAAGAAATGGTTTTCTTTGCAAAAATCTCCCCATGAGCTACTGTGATACAAGAGGCTAAACAAAGTAAATTAACTCCAATAAATGAGCATACAAACGTCTGCATCGTAAGTGATAGCTCACCATGCTCTCGCTCCATGTTTTCATCCCCTAGTCTCAACAATCACCTCCTTTCCCTTGTGAGAAGTATTTGTAGCTTAGAAAAAGAAATAAAACACAATATCACCAGTATGTAAAACAAATAAGTTAAGTAAGAAGAGAGTTTAAAGATATTCAACAAATCATGGTTCAGTCTGTTTTGAGTAACCATTTATCTGATATTACCTCATTCACTCTAGGAGGTAGAGGCACATCAACGGATGCGCCACCAACTCTCATAGTATCATGAAGCTCTCTCTCTCTCTCTCGCCAATACATGCCCAGAAGCCATGTCTATCCACCATGGGCATGTCTCCATCTCCCAAGTAGTGAGCTTATGTATGGAAAGGGAATACATGCATTCTTCCCCAGTAGATAGTTGTGCCCACTGCTTAGCTAAGAATGGAATCCCTAGAAGAAAGCCTTTTCCAACCAAGGATAATAGAAATCTAAAACAATCAAACAAAATAACATCACTACAAACTTTGTAATTATGAAAATCTTGAAATAAAAGTATGATGAGCTTGACCTATAGGTTAGCCATTGAGATGCCATGCGTACTATGTCCACTTTCTTCATAGCTTGCTTGTCAACATCTTTTGTCTTAGCTTCAAGAGAGGTTTCCAAAGTAAAAAGATAGGGTCGTGCTTCAAACTTGAGCTCCTCAAAGTAAGGGGCAAGAGAGCAATCATGAGGCAACAAAATAACACCAACAATGTTGGTTAAGTCCTCCACAAACTCTGTAGCCCTCTCAAAAATCCTTTGTAGAAGGCCTTCTCTACGAATCCAGCTACATAACAATGAAGATGAGAAAAAACTAAAACAATCACAAAAAACTAGCAATCGTACATCAAACATTCTTGAATGTCAAAAGAAACTTCACTTACATGCGATACACATGATCTCCTTTCTTTAAACCATAAGATGCTCTAGTAATCTTGTCTACCTCAAGCAAGGAAACCCATAACAATTTTCTCAAGACAGGAGCATCATGCATAGCAATCAAGTTCACTTTCTCAAGTGTAGCCCAACTATCAGGACCCCACTTGAGTGCAAGAACTCGAACCATCCAATCTGGTCCAAGATTCGGATCAACAATATTTAGCAACTGTAGTATTTGAGCAACGAGTAAAAAACCAAGTTTGAACAGCTATTAGACTATGTGCAAAATACCTAAACAAAAATATTTCAACCACCTTTCCAACACGCTCTCCATATTTGAGTGCTAAATCATTCAATATCTTCTCCTCCTCTTTTATAAGTTCTTCATTTTTCATTGTCTGCTTAGCTTGCTCTATTCTTTGGCTCAATTCCTTGGACATTTGAACCTTCAACACATACTTAATAATAAGTAATTTGCAAAAAAACAAGCACATACTCTTTGGCTCAATTACTTGGATATTTTATCCTTCAATACACAATTGAAAACACATAATTTTCAAAAAAACCAAACACAAGATCTTTCTTAAAAAGTAGGCCAAAGACACTTACATCGTATAAGAGCTTTCCCAAGTATCGACGAGTAAGTGGATACCAAGGCTCCACACCCTTCGAGTATTTCTTACGGACTGCAACAATCAACTTTTGATCTTTTTCTGGAAGTCCTGTTACATAAGCTTCATGATCAGCTGCACAAATGTGGGAGCAGTTGACAAGCTCATCCCTAAGATGGGTGACCACAAGAGCATGTGTGTTCATGCTATTCCAAGTTCATATACAATACATACATAGTCAGAAACATAACATAGAAATTTTTTGCTAGAATATATGGAAAGTCATAAAACTTACAAATTCATTCTTTGCAAGCTACTAAGAAGAGATATCTCTGGCATTCGTGTAGGGTCAATAACTGTACAAAGCACACTACAATGTTTTTCTCGACCAGTGGAGAATCTCTCTTTAATAGCACCGTCCAAGCAACCGTTCTATGATTACCCTCCCAAACGTAGAACATTTTATTAGAAATGGCTTGAAGATTTGGTCTTTTAGAAAGCTCAATTTCAAACTCCTTATCTATATCAACCCATATTGGGTCCCATGAAGTAATAAGGTCCTCTGCAAAATAGATAAGCATAGACAGAAAAGCATACTCAACTACTATTTATGAGAACAACAAAAAACACAGTAGAAACAGAAAGTAGAAAAGATCAAAGTAGAGAAATGAAATACCTGTAACATAAGCTTCCTCCTTCTTGCAATTCCAAATTGAAACAATAAAAGCTCCTTTTTCTTGCATATAGCCCTCCTTTGAAAAAGAAGATTTCAATCCACTACATCACCTCTTAAGCCTCTCACCCTTGCATAGGGGATCAATTGACATAAAGGAATCGGTGGACAATCAAAACAACTAAACATGCGAGTACATTGAAGAATATCTTGTCCTCTATGCATGTATAGCTTGTGCTCATCCCATGTCTCAGTATCTACTGCTACTTCATCTCTTACGACATAAGGCACTATTTGTAAACATGCCTCTTGTAGAGCAAGAGATTCATCAACTTCATTTATGGAGCCAAGCCCCAAGTCTTGACTTTGCATCTCCTCTTCTTGTGTCTCCAAACCTTCTGTCATATCAGTGACAGATACTGCACTTATTTGATCACTGCTCTCTAATATACTTGAAGCTTGAGTTGAAGAGAGTCATCTCCCTTTGCGACCTCATCCATGAATTGAAGGACTTGCAAAACACAACAAAAACCAATTTATTTACTTCACTGAAACTGCCTCTAGGACTCCATGCTGACGAAGATGCCTAGAGACAATTTAAAAAATCAAAAACTTTATTTATTGATCATCCACCAAAACATCCAAGTCGGCATGGATTACAAGAGGCATCTAACAGATTTAAAAAAAGCATGCCCAATTATAAAATTTTATCTTGAGAAATTCCTTCTAGCCATCCATGTCGGCGTGGATATCTTGAGGGATCTTATTGAGAATGAATCACTGCAAAAAACATGTCCCAAGAAACTCTTTCTAGCCATCCACGCCGACGTGGATGGCTACAGACAGTTCTTAGAGAAGCTATGCAACTCTGCAAATCTCAAGACTGAGCATATCTATAGCTAAATTCACACATTCAAAAATTCCTTCTAGCCATCCATGCCGGCCGGCGTGGATGGCTATAGCCAGTTCTAACAGAAGCTATATAACTCTGAAAAAATTTGCCCCTAGAAACTCTTTCTAGCCATCCACGTCGGTGTGGATGGCTATAGAGAGTTCTTAGAGAAGCTGTGCAACTCTGCAAATATCAAGAGAGAGGGTATCTATAGCTAAATTCACATATTCAAAAATTCATTCTAGCCACCAACGCAAGCGTGGATGGCTACAGCCAGTTCTCACAGAATTTATGAGACACCATCAATCACAAAAGGAATAGAGGGTATGCAGTAGTTTTGTTTATCCAAGAGATTAGGCTAAGAATGCATCTCTCCTGTACTTTAGTTTAGCCTCCTGTAATGTGTAGAAAGCTTTACGACAGGTTTCTGTATTCTTAAAAACTGTCAATAATTTAAATTAAAATTAGTAGCCTCACAAAACCTTACAAAACTTCATCTTAAAAATTGGAAAAAAAAACTAGCTGTAGCCCGGCGTGGATGGCTATAGGTAGTTTACAAAGGTACCTCGCAGGAGGCTTTCGGGCCGAGGAAGACTCCCTTCTCCCCATGACGATTTCTATGCGAGCTCCGAGCTTGACGATTTGTAGTGGTTAAGGCGCATATGCTATAGAGATTGAAGGTTGAAGACTCTTATGGATTGCAAGATTGCTTGCTACAGAGAAGATTGCTTGAAGGTTGAAGATTGCTTGCTACAAAGAGTATATGACCTCAAAGGGCGTAACTTGAGATCAAGAGATGGATGAGGTTAGCGGCAGGAGGTTTGAAGGCAAGACAAGATGGCTGAGGTTAGCGCAAGAGATGGATGAGGTTAGCGCAAGAGATTGGAAAGAGGTTAGCGCAAGGCGGTTTGAAGGCAAGACTTGCAGGTCTGCAGCATAGAAAGGCTACTTTAAGATAAACTAAAAATAAAATACGAGCCAGTGCATCTTGTACCCGTTTTTAGAAAAGATAAAAGTAGCGTCTTTTTTTTTGTTAACACACACATCCTTTTGGTTAATGTATACTCGCTCTACATATTGGGTTGTACCCGTTTTTTGGAATCGAACTAGATATCGGAAGGAGGTTAGGTGACCGGCATACAAGGAGAGTGCGAGCAGGTGTGTTTTTCTTCCAGAGAGATGGCTTCAAGAGGTGTGGACGGCCGTTGGCCTTACACAAGACGCTAACGCAGGGCCTGAATAACATTTTTTAATGCAAGAAAGTAATTGAAAATTCGCATTATATATAAAAAATCAAATCTTTCAGTAACACTTTCAATGCATTGTTCGGGGAAAGTGTCCCCTTAAAATAATTATTGTAAAATTCGGACAAATGCAACAAATAGACATAGCCTTGATTTTACCTTGTTAATCCTCTAAGGCAATGTACTTTGTCCCATATATTATCTCAAATGAGTCCTACTTTGTAGTATGTCTGATCCAAGAGTGGGGGAGACCCTCAGCTAGAGCTTTCCTTCGATTACACATACAACTAATCTGGCCTTGTTTCATGGAACTTTGGAATCTATTTCAAACTAACCCGTGTTGTCGAAGGCACGTGTACAACTATTTGCATCCCTCACCATATTACCTGTTTGGGGCATAGTCCCAATGCTGGTAGATTAGCTTAGTGCTCACATATCCCGGTCTGTAGTGTAAATTGGGCTTGCAAATTAAATATTCCCAATCATAATACCATGGGAACTTGATTTTCAAGAAAAAATCTCAGGCTTAGTTTTCAGTTATTTTTGCCGACCATATCTGATGCTTGCCAGCTTTTCATCTGTGCATCGATCTTCATCTCTCTACATGCTGTCTAAGGTGGAAGTTATGAGATCTTGTCGGAGATTGCCAGGGCTTGGTTCTAACTAAGCCTCGCGTGACCATGCCCGTAGCTCAGCAGTGTGCAGACACTCTAAAATACTGTTGGAGAGGGTATTTGGGATTTGTGCATGGGATATTGAAGAGGGTAGGTGAAATTCGCTTGTCATTACTATGCATGATTCACTGAAAATCTTAAAACTGAAAGTGAATTATTTTTATTATAATATATTTTATAAAGCTATGATTGTTGTTCTTGGGAACACGAACATGCAATCCTCTTGGTGGCTTGCGGTTATGAATAGGATTTTAAGCATATCAGTCTATTATATTTACAACCGTTGTATCATTCAAAACCATGCCAATGCTTGCTAATATTTCTTACCTTCTGCTCTGCACACTATTAACCCATGGGGAGATGTATTACAATTTTTGGTCCAAGGCGTGGACAGAAGCTAGTGCTTATGTTTGATACCAGAATTTATTCGTTGACAGTTGCTTCTTTGCAAGAACATTTTGAGCTTCGTGACGCTAATTTCTGTCTTCATGCATTAACATTATCTGGACCCCAAGTCAAGGTAGAAGCTACTATATCATCAGATGGTGAACAAACTTTTATGCTTGATCACGAGCAGCACCAGTTCTACAAGGTGGATATGAGAAGTGAGGATCAGATTGATGCTGGCATTGGCAGAGTTTCTCAAGACAAGAAAGACAAGAAAGTACCTCTCTCAGAGATCAATGCAAGTGTGATTGACATGATTAAGTGCATGCCATTGCAAAGCAATTTGTATATTGAGTTCCATCAAGCCAAGAAAGTGGTCTCTACTGATGAGCTCCCAGCCCATTATGATGGGTATATTGCTTTTAAATTACCTCCAGATGGTCATTGTTCAGGTATGAGTGGTATGGAACAAAGACATGATAGTCACATGTGGACAGAGTATGTTACTTGTAGTAGTGATAGTTTTGATGGTGTTGTAAGATTTAGTAGATGCTCTGGGAATTTGTGTTGCATCAACATTGATTGTCCATTTTATTTGCGTTCAAATATGTCCAATGATTCTCAATGGCGAGGTCGGCTTGTTAAATCTAGTCCTAAAGGATTGATCTCTTCTCAGTATGGCACACTGGTATGCACTCATTGTGGACAAATTCCCTAATGTGTTTCTACATGTCCTACAGTTATTTACTATTGTTTGCCTAGAGATAAGCATAATTGTACTAGGTGTGCTTTGCATCTTGGAGAACATAATCATCCATGTTCAGAAGGGAGGAGTTGGATGGTTGAAAGTCACATTGATGAAATGTTGCTTGATCGTGCGAGTCGAGATCCTTTGGTGACTGCAAAACAATTGGAATGGGCCACCACCCATGATCTTATCATGGAAAAGCTTATTGGAGAAGGTTCAACAGCAACTGCTATGATTGAAGATTTGGAATTTGCTAAATTCCTTGACAGTGTGACTCCCTTTCAAATAAAAGGAGAGTGGAACGAAGCTTGGAGTCTGCAAAAAGATAAAAGAATATCACTTCAAAGGGTCTTGAGGGGTACAACCTCATGTATTTAAAATGTCAATTAAGGGACCAAGCAGTGGAGTTGATTTGGTGAATCGGATGCGCCCTAGAGGTAATTTAGAGCAAATGTGGGTGCACTTTGATCATGTTCACCGTGTACAAGGATGGCCGACTATGTCAGCGCATGTCTATGACCCTTACGTGCGAGATCTGCTCACCATTGCAACTGCTGAGTTTAGCGTGGAAAATAAATATGCTCAGATTGAATTTTGGAAGATGCTGAACAATGTGGTTAAGGAACATAGTTTTGATAAGCCAGAGTTTAGGGGATTTATGGTAGATGAAGTCAGTGCCAATTGGATTGCTGTGCGTACTGTTTATTTTGGAGGAGCAAAGAGGTCTATTCCAAACAAAGAGAGATCATGTTGGAGCAAATATGGTTCGACATACTGGCAAGTGCATCTGTCCCGCATTTCAAGAGGAGCACAAGATTTTGTGCCGCAAGTGGAGAACTGCACCTACATAGAATGCGGCTGAGCATTGTAAGGGAGATCTTAGAAGATTTTGGAAAATAGGAATGGCCATTGAAGGGGAGATTGCTTCGTTGGAGACATGGCTGGCTTGGTGGGATGTACGAGTGCCTCATTGGGGGGAAAGATTTGTATCACAAGATGCTGCATGAATATTTGTCCCTAACACAAACTTGTCTGAGTCAAAACATGCTAGTATGCGAGCCTCTGTGGTTATAAGGATCACATAAGTTTGTATGAGGCAGCATGTGCAGATATGGCTTTAGTTGTGCTTCAGAATGTGAAATATAATGCCTATTTGAAAGGTGTTGGGAGCTCCACCGGTCCCGGCATTAAAGCTTTGGCAGATCGCTTCATGAACCAACCTTCATCTGCTTCATTGGAAACAGGAAAGAAACTAGTTGACCTCACACATTCTTCAATGCTCAATGAAATGGGTGTCAATAGTCCTGAAATGAATAGAAATATACTCCAAGAAAAGAGTATTAGAAAAAAGAGGCCAATTTTTGCTGATGCGAATATTGTCTTGGAGGAGGATATCCACAGGCCAGAGTATGTTACAATGACAACTTCAATTGGTGGGCTTCAGGCCAAAAAAAAAAACTCCAAGGGATGTCCCATATCCCGAAGTAAATATAGCAAAGTCACTTTGGGCAATAAGGAGAACAGAACTTGGGCGAAAGATGACTTGTTTTGGTGTGGTGTCAAAAGATGGAGATAGTTGTGGGCGGTTCATTAATGATTGTTCAATGGATGCCAAAATAGGGGTGCCAGCTCCTTGTTTTTGTGGTTGCAAAAAATATCCTCCATCTGGTTCACAACAGGGAGGCCTTGTGGAAGGGTACATTTGGTTTTGTAACTCCAATAACATGCACACGTGGAAGGTTCACAGCATAGTTGAAGGGCCACCATCTCCAGCTTCCGGTGTTTAGGTGGTTGGAGAGGGCACAAATTTGCAACCTCAAAAGGTAACGCAATTGCAAGACAATGGTTTAGTTTTGCAAGCAGGAGTGACATCAACAACAAGAATGCATGAAACAGTTCCATTGAACTAAAGAGTTGCTAGCAGCGTCCGTCCCAAATTTAGAGATGGAAAGATTGTGAAATGGAGATCACGATTAACAGAGGAGTTTCATGACAAGATTGAAGTGGGTAGAACCATGGCAGCAGAGTTGGTGCGAGAGGTCGTTGTGGTTTGCAATGAAACACATGTTTTCTATGTTAAGACTGTGGGGTCAAGTGCAAAGGGAGTGACATACTCTGTGACAATGTCAGATTTTCCTAGATGTACTTGCGAGATTTTCAAAACCGAGAAAGCAAGCGCCTTGTGTATATGCCATGTAAGCACATTTACTTCATATTTCTGCAAGTACTTGGCCTTGAACCTCATGCTCATGAGTTCATGCATCAGGCTGCTCTAACAAAATTGGAGTTAGTCCAAGCACTTGGAGGTTCACGAGTGCTGATGCAGCCTTAAAGTCTTGTGGACCTTGCAATGGTTTTTAAAAGTAGTTTTTTGGGTGATATGTGCTTATCGGTATTAACTTTTGCCTCAAATATTCTCGTGCGGCAGTATTTTAGTTGTTGCTCTCTCCATTTTGATTTGTAGATGCGATACACCTTTTTGCTTAATTTCAATGTTGATGGAAGTTTTTTGGCATGTGTTAGCGATAGAACAATTTCAAAACTATTTTTATATGTAAAGAAACTATGTAGGGAGTGTCTCTAACCAATAAAAGTCCAAGATATATACAACTAAGATATTGCACAAGGATATAAAAAAACATTGTAAGTTTTGCAAAGTTTATGGTTTGCTCAATTTTGTGTCAAAAAAATTATAAGTTTTGCTCGGTTTCCCCCTTGCTTGATTATATTTGCGCGGATTTTGGGATTCCCCCTCCTAGTGATGTATGATGCCTCATTCTACCAAAAATCATTTGTTAGTAGATCCATTCTACATGTATTCAAGCACCAAGATAATATCTTCTTATTCCATGTTTTCTAAGTTGTAAAAGGTCATGTCATGCACCAACCTTCTTTATACCTTGTACAAATTGAGGAATTTAAGGTGCTTTGGTTGAGCTGGTTGATGCTTCTTTCATTGGCCCATATTTCTCCATGTGTAAAGGAACTTGAGGTTGATCATCTATTTTTGATTCAAATGGATCATCAATAAAGCAATCAATGGAAGGATGAGATGAGATTTCATAAAAAATGCATTCTTGTTGGAGACCATTGTAAATTGATTCTTCATAAAGGTAGTCAAGTTGTTGATAGTTTCCATTATAGCATTTGAACCGATCTTTGATTTTTGTTTTGGTTTTTAAATTGGTCATATCCCATCTAGGTTATGAGTTTTATCACGTGCATAATCAATCGATTCAAATGATACACCTTTAGGGAATTTGGAGAGAGAGTTTTGCATGTGTCATTGATGAGTTTGCTACGATTTTTATGAAAACAAGAAATTATATATAAATCTCTCCTTACTAGAAACTCAGAAGGCAAAAAGCTTCTTTGTAGCCTAGTCAAAATCCAATTCGCGGCTTCTCAATCTTCCTACCCTTGTGCTTCATCAGAAGAGCTAGATAACAGGTCATTAGATTTCATAACATTCAAAAGCAAATGTTTCTCAAAGTGACTAGTTTTGGAATGTAGAGTGGGCTTGTTGAATGAGAAGTACAATAAATGTGTAGAGGATGATGAAGAAAAAATTATATCATTACGCATAGATGAAGGAAGGGCTTCAATTAAATTTTGAGTTTGCTTTTGCAAGCTTGTTTGTCTTTGAGAGGACTCAAAAACTAGCTTATACAATTCAATTCAATTAATTGCCCTTCAAGAAAATATAGTTTCATAGATTGATGATTATTTTGAAGCACTTTAGGTTTAGGCTTTGTATGATCAAGCATTGTAACATAAGGGGAAATGAAGATTTTAGCATCTTCAAAGTTGAAAAACTTTTTGTCTTTAATCATACAAAACTCAATAGAATATACAACAGAGGATGCAAAAGTGTTGCCCTTGAGTCTTAGACAATGTCTATTAAAGTCTTTTCATCAAACTCAAATGTTTCTAAGTGCTGAAGTGTTTAATCCATGATGTGTGAGGTTTAGCTAAAGACTTCTCCACAGAAGAAGATGCAACATGCTTCTTTGAAGAAATAATATAATTAAAAGAGTTTAGATTTTCTATAGTAAGAGCTATATTTACTATTTCTTATTTCAGAGTAGGTTGTATATCAATTGCCCAAATTTCTAGTAGTTTAGTCTCAAATTAAGCAATCTAATCACATTTTGATATTTTTCAATGATCATCCGAATGCAAAGTAATTTTTTTCCCTACATGATATTTCTTTTTGCAAGATGTTATTTTACCGTCATAAATTGCTAGAAAAACAAAATTTACTATTCTTCCTGAAATAAAAAAACAATCTTTACATTAGGAGCTAGATGATTTAGGTCAAATCCACCTATTTTAATAGCAAGTGTTAAGGATTCACTAAAATATGGGTCTTCAAGAGACACATTAGGAGTTAGATGCTTTAGGTCAAAGCCACCTATTTTAATAGCAAGTGTTAAGGCTTCACCAAAATATGTGTCTTCAAGAGACACATTATAAATAGGCCTTACGTGTAGGTAGACTGGCAAGTTTTTATGGCTAGTATAAAGAATTTCTATGAGATAAGAAACTGCTAATTTTTCTCTAAAGAGAGGATTAACTCTTATCTGTACAACCAATGTGTACAAAATGATAGCCTTTTTTAATGGCTTCCATTTTATCATATTGGAGGATTGGAGGATCTTAGTACACTTAATGAAACGCATATGATTTAATGAAGAAATAGATGCAACAAATTGATTGTGAAGATAAACAGTAGAGGCTTTAAGCCTAAATAATTTTGTATGCCTATATACTTGATTGTGTTTTAAATGAGGAATTTCCCATTGTGTACAGGGTTTGAAATTTTCTATAGGTACTGAGAAGTGTGCAAGGGAGTTAGCCACTTAAGACACTGATCTCTGCAACCACTTTAGATATTGATCTACTTAAAAATTCCATTGAAATCTAACTTGAATCTACTTTGACGATAGAAATTTTTGTAGGACTTTATAAAGTAGTTTATAGAGGATTTGTATATGTGGCTATAATCTCAAAGCCTTGACAATGACCATCTGACCAAGCAACCACACACACACACACACACACACACACACACACACACACACACACACACACACACACACACACACACACACACACACACACACACACACACACACACACACACACACACACACACACAAAGATAGATAGAAGCTCATTTAAATGTATATATTTATGAGAGACAAAATTGAAGAGACAGAGAGAGAAAGAGAAGAAGAAGAAATCCTAAAGAGAGAGAAAGAAGTAGAATCAAAGAGAGAGAAGAGAAATTTGAGGGAGAGAGAGAGAGGTGACAAGTGTGTGCATGGAAGTGGTGTACAAGGGGACTGGTCCTAAGACCTCATGAGAGAAGAGAAAGAGGGGCAGGGGAGGTTGGCGTTGTGATTGCCCTACTTCATTTGTCTTTTTTATAAAATTCTTTAAAGAAAACCCCCCCTCTCAAAAGGGGATTCTCACATCCTCCCTCTCTTCAAGAAGTTAAGATTTCCTCATCAAATTTTGGGTAATTACATTTGTTATTCATTCTCCTAGGTGGCATCTTCCATAGGGGTATGCCACTAGATAAGATTTTCTTGGACTATCCTATTCCTGAGGGTCTTCTCCTAAGTATCCAAAATTTTATTTGGCTTTTGTTGCATTGTTTATTAGGAGGACAGGACCACATTAGAGTCATTTAGTATATGATTAGTGCTAGGCACATAGTCTTTTAGTAAGCTTACATGAAATAGGTTGTGTATTTTAAGATGAGGGGGAAGGACCACATTAGATTCATTTAATACATGATTAGTGTTAGGCACATAGTCTTTTAGTAAGCTTGCATAAAATAGGTTGTGTATTTTAAGATAAGGGGGAAAGTCAAGCTCATGTGCTTGATTGTTGACTTTCTTATGATAGGATATGGCCCACAATATCTTGGACTAATCTTTTTGTACCTCCCTACAGATAGAGAACTCCTCTTTGGATGAACTCAAAGAAAAACAAGATCTCCTTCCTCTAAATTTTTCTCTAAGTTTTGGGTGTCTACGTAAAGTTTTTGCCAATCCTATGTAGCCTTGACCTCCTTCTAAGCCGCTTTCATATGTTGCTCCATTTCCTCTAGCACTGGTTCAATTGCTTCTACTCTATGCATGGGATTTTATCAAGTCAGAGTGATGCAATCTTAGACATATAAATCTTTTAATGGTGAACACTTATTCTTTGTAAAACCAAGAGTTATAAGAAAACTCAAATAAGGTTAATTAATTCGTACATAACCATGGCTCTCTACTACACTAGGCTCTGAGAATGTCTTCTATAACCTGATTTACTCTCTTGGCTTGACCATCGATCTCTGAATGGTAAGGTTTACTAGAATTTAGATGAGTTTCAATGCCCTCAAAGAGACTTGTCCAAAAGTTTGAAGTAAATTTGGTGTCTCTATCACTTACTATCCTCATAGGAAGTCCATGAAGTTGTAAACTTTCTTTGGTAAATATCCTAGCAATATCATAGCTATTGAAAATTTCTTCTTGATGGGAATCGAACATGCCACTTTGGTCAGTCAATCCACCACCACCACCGTGATGGAATTAAAACCACCTTGAACTGTCAATAGACTTGTAACAAAATCCATGCTAATACATTCCCATTTCATTTATGGGATGTCCAGTACTCAGGGTAGGGTTACCCTATGGTATCGTGTGAGTGTACAATAGAGGGGTTTTATAAGGCAATAAAGATAGATTTTACAAAGGAAGGTCCCGTATATAGGGGTCAAAAAGGAAATTTTGGTGCACATAGGTGATGCCTCCCCAGTATTACTACTTAATCCCAAATGTCTAGAAATTACAATTATTGGCTAGCTTGACCCTTTCAACTTTAGTCTTCTAATAAATTAGGTATTGGGTCATGTATTTGAGTACATCCCTTTTGATTCCAGGCCAAAAGAAATACTTTTGTACTAAATTTATCATTTTTTCATAACTTGGTTTACCTATGGTGATGGAGCATCATGGGTTTAAAATAGGTTTTTTTGCTTAATCTCCTTGCAATTTGGAATACACATCCATAATGGTAGAGTAAGAAATGAAGAGCGCCGTGCAATGCAAAATTCATGCACATTATAGTGCATGCGGGAAGGGGAAGAACGAGAAGGAGTGCAAGATGTGTGGGTGGAGTCAGCCTCAAAGTGACGAGCTCCTTATTATTGGTATATGTACAAGAATAGAGTCATGGTCAATGGGCAAACGTCTATGCCTAGGCGACCGTGCAAGGCCCAAAAGCCTTTATCTCAAAAATCTCCCACTGAAAGAAAAATGTGTCGATAAGTGGGTCATACTAGCTAAACTACTAGTACGTACAAGAAAACTGGTGAGAGGCTCTCTCAACCTATGCCCACTATCTTGCTTAGTCGATCTACATGCAGTCGTATTGGCTCTAGGGATAGGTGAGTGTGTGTACCCACGCTATAGCCTACATGTAAATCCCACAGAAAACTTTGTATGCTCTGCAAAAATCCATTATGCATCATGCTAGTGTCAACCATTGTACGACTGACAATCCCTACTGCAAATGCTCCCACTGCAGCTGTTAGGTTGAGCCTCAAAGTAGGTTGTACATGAGACCCCTGAACACTAACAAAATCTATGAAAACTTAGCTGTATTTGCTTCTTAAGTGCTATCTGCAATCACTACATCATCAAGACTACACCATCACACTAATACAATCTCACTCCACACAATCAAACAAAGAAGACTAATAACAAAGAAAGTGTAATTGATTATTAGAAATCAAGAGCTACATGGGCATGGAAAGCCCATGAGCCTCATGATCATCCACTCTACAAAGAGGAGAACTCACCCAAGAATGACTTCTCATTAAGCATAGGGCTCTTTTAAAGCTTTGAGCCTCAAACCTTCAACTATGGGATAAAGTTGAGCTCTCTAGCTTAGACTTATACAACTTTGGAGCTCCTAAATGAGCCCAAGGCTCTATACAATGAAAAGGAAATATTGTGCACTATAGCACATCTACAGCATGGTGTGTAATTCATGTATCCTGTGTTAGCTGTTGCTAATATTCCCCCCTTCCTAATTGGGTGCACGTCCTCGTGTGCCGGTGAAGCAAGACACGGTGACATGGTAGAAAGCAAGTCCATGGAAGAAATGTTGAGCTGCAAAACATAAGAACAAGTAATGAGCATCAAAGACCACCAAGAATGAATAAAACATGAAGCATAAATGAACAATCATGCAAAGTGATTTTTTTGCTTCTAAAAGATGGGTCAATCATAGTAAAAAACTAGACAACATAAAGCAAAAAAACACCTAAACTATTGTGAAGATTAAACCACTTTGAAATTTCAATCTTATGCATGAAACACACGCAATCAATTATGACCCTAGGCTAATGAAATTTCATCAACCTACTAGCCTTAAAAACTATGTGAACAATCTTAATAAATCATTGAAGTCTATCATGTCTATGGGCTATAAAAAAGCTCCTAATCTCTTAGTACATTGTCAAAGCCTTTTGAAGCTCATGGAAGTTTTGTTTTTGTCATTCATTGAAAAAATTAAAGCACAATACAAGGCTACCACCCCAAGGAAAGTCTAGGTACGACTCTCAGCTTCTTGAACCCTCAAGAAGGTGTTCCAAAATCCTACTAGCCTACCAAGGCGACTGCTAACCCTTATCAGCGTAGGGCATCGGTTTAGGGCCTTGACCAAGCAAGCCAAGGTGACTCACCTCGCCTGCCAAGTGCCAATAAGATGCTAGGCCTCACATAGACACAACATAACATATAGATTTTGATTTCATGTGTCAAGTAGCATTTTTGCTACTTTTTTAGACACTTCTTTGCTTCATTGATTCATTTTTTAGCAACTTTTTATTTGCTTCCAATTTGAGATGCTAATGGCAATTGGACTAAAAAGACTAAAGCCTAATCATAGCCCTAGGTCATGCTAAAAATGAACGGAGTATTAAAAGTAACACTAAGAGTCTAGGACTAATGAGCAATGAATCTACATTAACTTAAGGTCAAAGCCAATTACCTATGACTAGCACACATAAAACCTAATTTTTTGATGAGTTAATTTTCACAAATCAAAGTGTTGAAACTTTAAGATGCCTAGCTTTTGAACATGAAAGAACCATAGCTTAGAAGCAAAAATTACTTAATCCAAGCATAGAGAATGGAGAAATGAACAAAAGAGAAAAATCATGGAAGGATTACACCTATTCGTGCTCTTTGAGCATCCTTGAGCAAGCATCCCGTTTGTAGAGAAGCCTCTTGATCTTTTTATTTGCAAAAGAAGATAATTTGAAGCTAAGTGTGAACACAAGCTCCGAAGCCTTTTATTGAAATCCAAAAGCACACAAAAAACATTAATAAAAACCTAAAGCTAGGGTCTTGCATACCCAGATATGCCAAAGGGAAAAAAGTGTGTTTGGTTATGCATATGATGCTCTTTGATAGCAAATTTATGCATACACAACAACAATGAGAGATAAAGTGAGCTTCTACATAAGCAAATTTTGCTATTTATACCATCTCTCATGCATGTTTCAAAAGTGGATTAATTTCTAGCTCACTTGAAGTATGGAGTTAAAACAAGCTAAGAGCTGAAAATAATGCAACTTTTGAATGAAATGAAGTGGCTCTTGAAAGACAAATTTCACAATTTAAAGCTTTTCAAAAACTTGGCTAACAACTAGCTCACATGAAATTTTTAGAGCAATCTATGAGCTAGAGATGACTGCAACTTGATGAAATATAAATGAATGGCTCTTAATAGCCAAATTTGTACTTGAAAGCTTCAAAAAAGTTGGGTGAATACTAGCTCGAAATGAAAAAATTAACTTTTGAAAAGGCTATGAGCTAGCATATATACAAATTTTGATTCCAATCAATTGGAATGGCTCTAAGTAGCCAAATTTTGCAATATATTGCAATGATGACCCCTTCTTGGATCAATGAAAGCACACTCCTGCCCACAACCCTTCAAAACAAAGCTCAATTGTTAGTGCACGAAAGCATTTTCCAATCAAAGTAGGCACTAAAAATGCACAATCAACCACAAGCCCAAAAAA
The DNA here is from genome assembly GCF_014529385.1 of Adiantum capillus-veneris. NCBI lineage: Eukaryota > Viridiplantae > Streptophyta > Polypodiopsida > Polypodiales > Pteridaceae > Adiantum > Adiantum capillus-veneris. The sequence goes on along the minus strand of NC_140942.1, from coordinate 134,483,525 downwards.
TTTCATGCTCACTCTTGGCCATCAAACAAGCTTCATTTTAGTGCTTTCCAATGATTTTTTATGTTCAAGCAAAATGTACAAGTAATGTTAAATTTTCACACAAAGTCCAACCAAGCAATCACAACTCATCATTTAGTGCAATTCTCTCATGAAGCTCACATACATGTCACATGGAGCTTGCCATTTTAGTGCAAATGAGAATTTCAATTGAGCCAAGCACTAAAAGAATGCTCAATTACAAGCCCCAAAATGTTACTACCCTCTCATGGTCATTCAAGAAACCCAATTTAGTGATATGCCATGATTTTTGCATACATCTTAAGCACTAAAAAAGTATCGAGCAATGCCAAACCCAAACATTCAATGCAAACCCTCGATGATCACATCCAACTAGCACCCATACGGATGCATAGCAAGGGAAAAAGAGAGCATAAGATGAAGTGAATTGAAGCTCCCTCCAAGCATCAAAACCTTGTTTTGTATCATTGGACACCATCCCTTAAAAAAAATCATTGATTAGTGCTTGCGGAAGTTTTTATTCAATCCAAACTCCAAAATCTATCACATTTCCCCACAAACTTGGAAATTTCTATGTAGTTCTACAAACAATTGTTCACCCATTTCACAATAAATCAATGCATTTGCTTCTCATGCTCTCATGTAGCATATTTTGACATTGGAGGCGAGAAAAGAGACACAAGGAGGCATTGATCAAATAGACCCAAATGATTAGCTCATGCTCAAATGCATTGTGTAGCATACATAACAAAAATAGTGTCACCCCGTAAAGAGGGCTTCGACTCAAATGATCATTATTTGTCGGATCATCTAATGCATGGAGCTCTTGACCCCATTTTGTGAATCCTCAATATCCACAGGTGATTATAATATCAATTGTGCCCATGAAGGGAGTGGGGTGATAGGTGTGGGAATCCCCCCTTCCTTGGAATTTTTTGCTTAAAAGTCGATGATTCATAATTTTTTCCATTTTTATCTTTTTATTTTTTGTCAATTATCTGCAATGTACAGAGCGAAAGAGCCTGAGGCCATGTGTGAAAGAGATAAGGTGCTTGAGGGGCAAGCCAAGGCCACCGATTGGCAGCAGGTGTGTTGTGCGGCCTCAGAAGACGACAAGACTCGGCACTGCCTTTAGTGAGTGCGTGCGTGTGTGTGTGTGTGAAGTGGACCAAGCCAGGCAGGCCAAGGTGGGACCTCCACTGTTTTCTAGCAACGGCCGATTTGCGAAGGCCTCGCGCTGGAGCCCGGAGGAGGCGGTCTGTTGCATGTGTCATGTTGGTCCAAGCCAAGTGTGAGTGTGTGTGTGTGTTTCGCGCCAAACCAGTCAAGTGGGTGGGGTCACGACTCCGGGTCAGCAGGGTGTCGTGTGTGTGTGTGCACGTGCGCTACAAGCCAAGGTGAAGCCAATGACATCGTTCTTGTCGGCATGTGTGAGAGAGAAAAACGCCACACTTGGCGGGCCCAGAATCATGTGTGAGTACGTTTTCTCCTTTTTTAAAAAAAATAAAAAAAATCATCTTAAGATGTGTTCCTACCCAAAGTATTGTGTGCGTGTGTGTGTTTTTTTCTAAGCAAGCGAGCCAGCACACATGCGTTAGAGAGAGAGAGAGAGAGAGAGAGAGGTGCGAGGGCATCAATTAAAGAAAAAAATGCGATATTACTTGAAGGTGGATCGATTAAAAACAATCTCGCAATATTCATCCATTATGAAACGATCATTGTCTTTCAATCTTCAAATCAACCTTCAATCAATTTCCGATCTCTCATTCCTCTTGGCCGAGTTTCAATTTTGCTTGCACAATTGTACACATATATGTAAGCATAAGTTAAATGCACATACATCATGCAATGAATGACCTAATGAGAATTTAAGCCACATTTTCATCAAAATATTGAACATTCTCATTACTCGTTTGCAATACTACTCCAAAATATCATTTGACACATACTTTGAGTTGAAAGCGTTCATGTACCAATTCATCAATTGAATATTGCAAGCTCACAAGATGAGTGACCTAATTGTCCTTGGCCATTCCAAACCCAATTTTTAATCATTGCAACTTGTGAGTTGCTCATATCCCATGTCCACAATCACTCAAACCCAGTTAGAGTTTTCATTTGGGATTTGCATGGCTTGTATGAGTGACTTTTAGTCACAATTACACATAAATGAATGCAAGATCTCTATGTTCATGAATTAGATCAATCATTAGCATAGAAACACACGAAAATTCTTTGCAATTGGGCATTATTTGAGAATGCCCAATTTGTGATAACACCTCAATTATTTGACCAAAAATCATCATCATAATTGGTAAAAAATACCAATTATTCATTTAAGCACCGGATTGCACATGCCATTTAATAGGCACACACACCCAAATTTAAGCCAAAAAATATAGAAAAATTACATCAATTCCACATTGCAATGCTCAAATTGCACATTTGATCAAGCAAAAGCGAATGAATGCATGCTCAATTTCTAAAAAGTTACACTATTTTTACCCAATCAAGCAATGCACACACTAAAACATTAAGCACAAAAATTCAAATTTGGCTCAATTGGAAATGAATTTAGGCTTAAACCTAATTATTGCACATACTTTTCATGAACATTTCACAATCAAAAACCATTTTGGTGCTCCAATTGACCATCAATCATTGAAAATCAAGTGGTCATGGATGGGCACACACACTCAATTTTTGCCCAATATTTTGGCAATTAGGCTTATCCCATGATTGAATTAGCCTAACATAAACATCATTTACATGATTGCATACTCATGTATCATCAATTCCATCACTTTATATGCATACACACACTAAACATTAGGTGCACACACACTTGAAATTTTTGACAGTTTTTTCCCTCTTTACATTAGGAAAAGTTTGGACTCAAAAATAGGCCTTGTAAGAATTGTTGATGTGGCATAGCTTTCAAAAAGTGGGGATTGGTAAATTTTTTGCAAATAAGATCCAAACTTGTCGGAGGTTGAATATTTAGAATCTACTCTTCAAATGCTATCTATTGATATATAGCATGCATGTATCAGACATTGCCTTCATGTAGATATAGAAAAAGGTGATTTTAGATTACCGTAACAGTAACAAAACCTGGCTGATTGGAAAAAAATGGCATAACTTTCATAGAAGTCATCCAAAATTTTCGTACCTTGGCTCTTTAGAATCCATTTTTCAAGAACTTTCCAATGATAGGTCATATCATGGGGTTCTAAGCAATATTTAGAAGGGTCTACTGGGTTGCTTTCTTTTGTACAACTTTGATGATGTGGCACTCTTAAAAGGCCCAAAAATGAGTTCAAAATTTTCCTAATGGTGTGTACACACACACAATGATTTTTATGTACAGACATGAATTCTTGATGAGAATACAACATTATTTGGATGCACACAAAGTTCATTAGTCACAATTTGACTATCAATTTCATTCCAAGTGTATCAAATTAGGTGCAAAGTGTAGGTTAATTTGTGCTACACACCTAATTTTAGCAAATGATTAGAAAATTGAATCACATTGATCAATAAAAAATTGACCTAACAAGTGAGTGCACTTACATCGTAATTTCACTTTGAGATATTCCTTTGCTCCACGTGAAGTCGTACCATTGCACACACAAGTGTGTGCACCATCAAATCGGCTCCAAAATTGACCATTTGTAGGTCAAAATCAAACAAAATCATCAAATTAGGCATAAATTGGTACAATTAACTTGATTAGAGTGATGATTCCACCTCTTGCAAGGGAATTTCACATACTTTACACTTCAAATGTTAGTGGTTCGGTTAGCAAGCTTAGTCAAAATTAGTAAGAATTAGCATGAAATTAGTACAATTAGTATGGAAAGAAGCGAAGTTAGTAAGGGCTAGCATGAAATTAATGAAATTGGGGACAATTAGTATGGAAAGAAGCGAAGTTAGTAAGGGTTAGCATGAACTTGAATGAAAATCTATAAGCCCATAGAGTGGCATGGATATTCATTTCCCAATCAGTCCGTCTTGAACTAACCACTTTAGTCAATACCAAGCTACAAATTTTATTGTATGCTCAGCTTGTCCATTTTCTTGTGGGTGATAGGGAGCCGATTTGTTATGGATGACCATAAATTTATTAAGCAGATACTCAATTACCTCATTGAGGAAATGAGTTCCCCTATCACTCACAATTTCTATTGGCAGTCCATATCATATGCACACATTCTCATACAAGAATGTGGTTCTGGTTTTGGCATCATTCTTTTGGGTTGCTTTAGCCTCTACCCACTTGGTCAAATAGTCTGTAGCTACAATGATATATTGAGCTTGGGTTCTATAAGCTGGTGGTTGTATTGGCCTAGCAAAATCCATACCCTATTTTGCAAAATATTGGGGGTGGAATTGGGGGTTTGGGGTATTCATAACTCAACATTAACATCAATTTCTTGCACAACATCATCAAATTAAACAAAAAAATGAGTTACACACACTAAAAAATCAACAAAATTAGTAGTGAAATTACTCTATTCTACACATTCTAAACTCACTAACTTAGGTTATCAATCTCCAGCAACGGCGCCAAATGTAGGGAGGCGTTGTAGCACAACCTAATCGCAACCCACAAAATTGTCAACTCGTGGATCGGCAACCCGGCTAGGGCATGGATGCACGAGCCTAGGATGTATAGACATAGAGGATTCAAGGTATCCTTCTACTCATCATAGAGAGAAGCCATGGAAAGGGCTTCCTCTAATCAAGAACACATTCCTACTTACTAATCACTTGCACACAATCATGTAGTTGAAATTAACCTCTCACCCCAATCACTCTATTCACAACTCTAATCACAACTACATAAGCATGCAACTAACATACCTACTCCGCATTAGTGTGTCCATTCCGGCACAACCCCTCAATGCGACTACATATGCACACACACTAACGTACACCTTGTAGAGAGAGATGAAGAGAAGGAAGGCATAGACCTCACACACCATGGCCAATGGTGTGGATAGAATAGATTAACTCAAAAAAGGGATTAGGAGATCTACCATCACACTAATACAATCTCACTCCACACAATCAAACAAAGAAGACTAATAACAAAGAGAGTGTAATTGATTATTATAAATCAAGAGCTACATGGGCATGGAAAGCCCATGAGCCTCATGACCATCCACTCTACAAAGAGGAGAACTCACCCAAGAATGACTTCTCATTAAGCATAGGGCGCTTTTATAGCTTTGGGCCTCAAACCCTTTAACTATGGGATAAAGTTGAGCTCTCTAGCTTAGACTTATACAACTTTGGAACTTCTAAATGAGCCCAAAGTCCTATACAATGAAAAGGAAATATTGTGCACTATAGCACATCTACAGCTTGGTGCATAATTGGTGTAGCCTGTATTATCCACTGCTACTAACATCGATCCAAATGACCTAGAAAGATATACATACAAGGGTACACCAATCTCTAAGTGAGAGTGCACTAGTAATCCTTGAGATCATCAGACATAAATTTCCAAAAACTATGCCAGAGCATGCATCAAAGAGGATTCCACCATGATTCTTTGCAAGACAAGAATAGGGATTGAGAGAGGTCTTTGCAAGAGACCTAAACTGGTTAGGTTTTTGACTAAACCATAACAAATGAGACCATATCAAGTGGCCAAATGTTTGAATACAAAGTACAATGGGTTAAATGATCCATATACCCATGTCTCACTCTTAAAACAAGTCTTGAGTGTTGAAAAGATTGTAGATTTCCACATCCAGTACAAAGGGATTCAGCTTAACCCTTAAAGGGATAGCATTAAGGTGGTTTCAATCACTAGACAAAGATGATTTTCCTTACATAGAACAAATCTTAGTTGAATTTTCATGGGAGTTATCTAAAGGGGGGTCAAGCACAACACAATGTCACAAATCTATGATTTCAAACAAACAAAGAATGAGAGAGAGTGAAGGAGGGTTTTCTTTGCTTTAAATAATATCTTGAGAGATGTCCAGCACAAGAGTTACCACATGAGAAAATATTGTTAGTTCTCTTTATAGAGGGATTAAGGAACAAGACTCTTAAAAAGAACCTGCATTTCAAAGAATGCACAATGTTTGAACAAGTCATTAGTGAAGCTGTATAACTAGTTGCAAGGCCTACGGAGAAGTGATGGAAGGTGTAGACAATGCGGCTAGTAGTGTCTCTTCTATATTAATGAGTGAATCACAACCAAGTGGAGTGTGCAAACTTCTACCATTCCAAATATTGATCAATTGGTCGAATAAGTGGTAAGGAGAACAAACAAAGCCTATATAAAGAACCCAATCGTGCGACAGTCACAAATGAGAAAATGTGACACTTGTGGAGGGTATCAGCCCTCCCATGGTGTAAGACTTAGCACAGACTACAATGTATGCTAGGGCAACAACCACCTCTTTTAAATGATAGTGGAATGGTAGTCAACTACACTCAACCAGCTAAGTATGTACCACAACCCATGAGAAATTATCATTCCATAGATGAGAACACCTTGATGCTCATATGAAATCAAAGATTATGGATCAAAGACCATACTTACTCGGCATGAAAAACCATCAGTGGCACCAATAGCTACACAACAAGTAGGACCATTCCATGAGTGTGGAGGTAATCAGTGGGCAAGAAATTGCCATCACAAAAAGAGCGTAGAGAAATGGGAATATTTTCTAGAATGTGGTGTTAAACACATCGTTCCTACTTTTCCAAAATACCCAAACAATAGGGGAAAAGCAACAAAAAAAAATTTAGGAGTGCTACCTTCAAGCAGATCTGAGGTAGAACACACGGTTCCTATGAATGTGGTGATTCGAGCTCAAGCTCAAGAAGTTGCCAAAAACGCATCATTTGAGGACGAATGTAAACTTCCTCTCAAACAAAAATTGAGATCTTATCAATGAGGATGCAAAGAAAATTGTGGGAAGCTAAATGAGACAAAATCAAATGAAAAAGGATGAAGGAGAAAACAACCTTAGAAACTAAGCTACAATAAACTAAAGAGCATTTAGAACAAGAAAAGGAAATAGGGAACAAATGGAGAAAGAAAAATCATCCAAAATATCATCCACGAGGGATTCACTAAAAAATATGTAGAATAGCATGTGGGTTCAACAGTTTGGTCTAACTTTTATTATGAACTTATAGAAAATATACATACAGAAGAGCGTTTTAAACTAGAAAAGTCAAAATTTTGGTACATAAGGATTCCTTTTATTGAGAAAAGGAGTACATAAGGGGTCTCTATATACCTCAAAAATGTAGAATAAGGGGTTTTATAAATACCTCTCGAAAGGTATATAAGATCTCTATACATTACCTCCCTCAAGATATCATCGGGAGGTTTAGTCCTGGTATATGAAATTGTTGAACCTTTAGAGACTCTATTGAAATATTACAAAGCTATACTAAAACCAAACCAAATACAAGATCAAAGATGATTGACATATCTACACCCAGAGGTTGAAAAGAAGAGACTAGAAATGTGCCAATGGCTCATAGAAACTACTCATGCTTTAATGGAGCCAGAGAAACAAAACATCCCTAGATAAGAAGTGCTAATCCACGAAAACGATGGAAAAATTGAGCACAAAAAGGACAAAACAAATAATCAAATTGTAAGGTTTTCAGTTTCTGAAACCTTAAAGATTGTATAAGGCTTAATCAAACTGATATGATTATTGAAAAAGAAATGTAGAACTATCCGACCGTGGCAAATATTGGTGTTTTTGGAATCTTAAGCACAACAACCCCGCTCTAGAAATTTTTAGAACAAAATTTTGATAAAATCTAGAAAAGTTACGGGCTCTGAAAGATTACACTAGGAATTTAATTAGTTAAGTAAAATTGGATGGTTTCAGTAATTATTATCAATAAAGACTTTCTTATCCTAAGGTTCTACAAATTACTGATATTTTCAATTTTCATTATTAAAAATCAGAGAAATTAGTAAAAATCGATTTGTGTATCTGGGGGGCTATGTGGGGTAATGATGAGCTCTCCCAGACTAGATTTAGTAGCAGGGGTTATTTTTTGACTTGTAGAGCTGCTTGGGATGCAAGTTATTGCCATTTTCCAGCCTTTGAGTGCCCAAAAACCTATAAATATGACCCTTGCTTCACAATTTCAGACAGACTCCGAGCCTTGGCACACTCTCTCTCATCTAGAGAGACTGCTATGCAGAAATCACTAGAGATCAAACTCTAGTTGGTTAATTAAACAGTAATTAGTATAATGTTTGTTAATTAGCAAAGCTAGGTTAACCTACTTTCTTAATAAATTAAAGATTAATCCTATGTAAACTCAAAAATACTCTCTTAATTAAATATTCTCTGCTGATTATTGTGATTAAGCTTAGGGATATTAAGTCAATTAATTATTATGTTGTGGTGTGTGGGTCTTGTAGGTGTGTCCAACCACCTAGTGTGGGAGGACACTAGTAGGTTCTTGGCATATGTAACTAACTCTCTTCTCCTTATAAGAGAGGTTGTCGACTCATAGAGGGCAAGCTAGTTTGGAGTACATCTCTCTCTTCTTGTGCACACTACATTGGTGGAGGAGACGGGCACGGGTAGTTAGGGACCTTTCTTGTTTTTCTTGATCTTCCTTTTTGCGGAGGATGGCTGCCTTTGCGTTTGATACTGGGTGAGAAATGGGATACAATTGCACAATGGCCAGCATAGCCCGTTGGTTGATGCACATGAACTCTTAGAGCTATTTTGTGCAGCATCATCCGTTGTGTGCTGCTTATCAGATTACCCTCGTGTCATTTCTTTCCAAGGCCGCTTTGGTCACCTCAACACTGGTGCAGACCCATCTCTGCACAGGCAATACACTCATGTCTGCTTACATACAGGCCAACAAGATCATTCCTAGCCAGCCAACGAGGGGTAGGTCAGCTGCCACCACCATTAGGTCCTGTATTTATGAAACCATGGTGGCTGCCTTCCCAGACCTGCAAACTAGAGTGGCCCAGTATACAAGGATTGCTCATCACTCGAAAGACTCTTAGCCCTCATCCCTTGCAGGCCAGCGAGATAGAAGAGAAGATCGTGACAAGAGAAGACACAAGCGAAGGCGAGCTTCAGAGTCTGATTCCGCCTCTTCTGTACACATTGAGTACTGCATTCTCTGTCTCGATGCCAAAATTGGCAATATCATTGGCAAAGGGGACAGCATAATGAAGTCCCTCTGAGACGATAGTCACACCAAGATCAAGGTCGAAGATGTGATTCATGGTTTTGACGAGCGCATCATCCACATCACCTCCATCCTCACAAAATTCATGGCGTTCAATCTCCGCTCAGAAATCACATCTTGATTTCTTTGAGTGTTTCCTTCAACAACCTGAATTCAACGAGGTTCCCACAAACCATTATTTGGAGATATTATGTTGGTTTCCAAGAGGTTTTCAAAGGTCCCTATTTTCCGCATGCTAGACAAGACGGGAGTTTTTGCAGCTTTGTTGCAGAGGTTTTTGGTCTTTCCACTTTCGTAGTCATGATGCAAAGTTGCAGTCCTGTAGTTCATCTTTTCTTTATGCGTTTAGTGATAGTCAGTTTATTACATTACAGTCATTTCACGCTCTAGTTTTGTTGAATAATCCCTTACCATCACACCAAGCTCCTTTGGGAAGGATGTATGTCGCCAAAAACATTGCGTCTCTTGTTGTTATGTTGTAGCTCCCAGTCGTTCCTTCTCTTATCCATTACATTGGGATAGAGACCTAATGTTTGCATAAGCAAGATGGGTGTGTACCATGTTTCTTTTTCAACCTTTACTAGTCCGAAGTTCAAGCCACTGTAAGCTCACTCCCCCTGGATGAGGCATTGGAGTTGATGCAGTCCCTTCAATCATGTCGAGTCCCTTCCCAGTCCAAACTTGTAAAAAGATTTCCATCTTTTTCTCCCTAAGGGGGGAGGTGTGGTGTGTGGGTCTTGTAGGTGTGTCCGACCACCTTGTGTGGGAGGACACTAGTAGGTTCTTGGCATATGCAACTAACTCTCTTCTCCTTATACAAGAGGCTGTCGACTCATAGAGGGCAAGCTAGTTTGGAGTACATCTCTCTCTTCTTGTGCACACTACAATATCATATTAGGACTGAAATTATCCATTTTAACCATAAATTATTGGGAATTATACTAATTAAGCTTAGATTAAGTTGAGATAATTATCAAAGCTTTGTTAGACTGTCATTAAGCTAGGAAAACTATCTCATAATTTTTTGAGTAATTTTCATAATTAATTAGGCAGAATTACATTGTTTTTGAGAGAAAAATAAAGGGAAAAATCATCAAATTGATTCAAAATCCTTTGAGTTATTTCTCAGAAGTTAATTAAATCTTAGGGAACTCATGATAGTTATTTTAACCTCAGTTAATTAGTTTACCTAATTACCTTAGCAGAATTACACTATTTTTAGAAAACATTTAAAGGGGAAAAATATCAAATTGATTCAAAATTCTTTAAGATAATTATCAGAGGTTAATTACATCTTAAAAAACCCATGATAATTATGTTAACCTTAGATAATTAGTTTATCTAATTATCTTAGCATAATTACATTGTTTTTAGGACAAATTAACAGAGCAAAAATAACAAATTAATTCAAAATACTTTAGGATAATTATAAGAGGTTACTTACATCTCAAGAAATCCGTGATAATTATATTAACCTCAGAAAATTTGTTTCTTTAATTATCTTAGAAGAATTACATTGTTTTTAGGACAAATTAAAAGGGGGAAAAGAGAAAATTGACTCAAAATGCTTTAAGATAATTATCAAAGGTTAAATACATTTTAAGAAACCCGTGATAACTATGTTAATCTCAGACAATTAGTTTACCTAATTATCTTAGCAAAATTACACTGTTTTTAGGACAAATTAAAAGGGAGAAAATAGAAAATTGATTTTCAATTCTTTAAGATAATTATCAGAGATTGACTACATCTTAGGAAGCTTGTGATAATTATGTTAGCCTCAGATAATTAGTTTACATAATTATCTTAGCAAAATTACACTTTTTTTAGGACAAATTAAAAGTGGGAAAATAGAAAATTGATTCAAAATGCTTTAAGATAATTATAAAAAGTTTATTACAACCTAGGGAATCGGTGAATTATCTTAGCCATAGTTAATTATTTTAGATAATTATTCTAGTAGAAAACCACTATTATCGAGGGTAAATTAAAGGGAGAAATTAGTAAATCATGTGCTATGATTACATGCTATTTATCAGAGCTAGATTATAGGATAAAAAGGTTGTGATAATTATTTCAAGGTTAGAAAAGTAATATGGATATTTATCTAAGTCAAATTATATAAATTCTAGCTAAACACTAAAGAGGGAAATTAGTAAATCATGCTATATGATTATATGTTATTTATTTAAGGTAGAATACATAATAAAAAGACCGTGATAATTATGTCAAGGTTAGAAACTTAGTATCGATATTTATCTAAGTCAAAATATACTAATTCTGGTTGAAATTTGAAGAGAGGAATTAGTAAATCATGTTATATGATTATATTCTATTTATCACATTTAGCTTACATAATAAAGAGGTCGTGATAATTATATCAAGGTTAGAAAAGTAGTATAAATATTTATTTAAGTCAAATTATCCTAGTTTTAGCTAAAAATTGAAGATAGAAATTATTAAATTAAGTTGAAAAATAATAAGATAATTACCAGAGGTCAAAAATACCTTTATCTACTTGTGGTAACTATACCATAGTTAATTAGTGAGGTTGGGAAATTATAATTGACCAAAAGTCCTATTTTTAGAAAATGATTAATTAAAATAAATAGAATTTGTGGTCAAAAGTTTTTAGGAAAATTATAGTAAGTGTAAACCTATGATATCAAGTTGAGAAAATGAAATCTTTAAGATAAAATAAATAGAATAAATATTAAGTTCAAAATAAGTAGATTCCAAGCTTAAAAGTCGATGGAGAAATTAGGAAAAAGATATAACAATTATGAGAAAATTAGGAGAGCTTAGAAAACCCTTACAGAGGCGGTGGATAAAGTTATCATGCTTATATAGACAAATAAGAAATTACTAGGTCAAGAATTTACCCATTAAGATTATAAATTTAACCTTGACTGGGTTACGGTTGAATACAAAGGTTAAGTTTAGATTTCAAATAATTTACCTAATGATTAAACGTCCTTTTTATAATTATAATAAGTTATGGAACCTAAAAGGACCCGAGAAAATCCTACATCCGATGATGAGGACATAGCTCCAAAGCGAACTAGAGCGTCGCACGACGACGAAGCCGGGCCTAGTAGTAAGCCTATAGAGGAGAGTCTTAAGGCGCCACACATCAGCAGATGGCCGATCAGTCTCAAGTGGGTTTCCCATTATTCAATTTATTCTTTAAATAGTTTATGTTCTTTTATAAGTTAACATTGCATACGTAAGGAGTGAATAAGAATCAGAAAAGGAATAATTGGTCAAAAGGTAACTTCCAAGAAACCAACGTGTATTTGTTTATAAAGTAGGAAAGAATTGTTTGGGTTAAAACTGGTTGAATTAGGAAAGATATGATTGATCATCCTTAAGACAGTTTGTCTCAAGACACCTCCGACTCCTTGGTATATTTTGATGATAATGATTGGCTTTGTAGCCATGGATAAGTCGGTTACCCCCATGAACGATGAGTTTCTACTCCGTGTCATGTCTTGATGTTTCTACATAAGTTAGGATACCGTTTTTATCATGAAGGAGCCGCCCAGTTGTATGGGCAACCGGTTGGCGTATGGGCGCTCGTACTTTGGGTGATGGCTTTTCCACCCCGGTTTTAATATATAAGGAATGGGTCCCATTTTTTCACCGCTGTTAGGTGTTCTTGAGACAAGAAGAGTACTGGTCATGGTTATTATGGATAATGTTTTGATTGACAGTACCCTGTCTTAAGTTTAAAGATATCTATATACTAAAAGAATGTTTTCAATACTGTTTTCAAGGGTTGTTTTAATAAAATTCTGTTATGAAGGATAAAAGGCATAATTATTTTAATTGTGATAAGAACGTGGTAGTAATTAAATAACAAAAGAATCATGTGTGAGCGCGGGTTGGTAAGTGGGGATTGACTAAGGTTGTCAATCATGGATGGGTGGACGTGATCAGTCTGGTAACTATCCATCCCTCCGCACTAAAACGTTCAAAAAACTTCTTCACTTGGAAGAGGAGTCCACCAGCGGTTGTGCCCTCACATCTGTTAGGGGAAAAAAAACATTGGTTGAGGATACCTTAGCCCAATTGTGGCAGTTATAGGGCCGAAATAGTTTTTTTGGACTTTTAATACGTTGTCCCGTTCCTGCTGCGAGACAGGACTAGCTCTTCTTCTAAGGCTATAGAACCAAGCCATTGTCAATGGTAAAGGTCTATTCCTTGGATTTTTCTTGTTTAGAGACTCTAATTTTTATCAGACCTAGAGACCTGTCAAGGATCCCATCCCGATCTTGGTATTGGCGGGTTGGGGACCTTACACAAATGAATCATGATACTGAAACACCATTGAACACAAGGGTAGTGGACAACACCCCTGATGATACAAGATCACAATTTGTGGTACCTAATGATAGCCGTTTTTCGGCTCTCCATAATTGCCATAGTAAGTTACTCCACCCTACCAAATTCACCCAAACGCTATGGATATCCCTACCATTTCACTGTACATAGGCGTGTGTGAGTTAGGGGGCTTTTCCCATATCTTCTTAAAAACCCTCAGCTAGCTAGTCACTGGGCTAAAAAAAAATAAAATAAAAGTATATTATGGCCTCTTTGTGTGTAAATATTTCATTGTATATATGGCCTAAATATAGGGATTTTTTATAATTATTTTGGTATTTTATTTTAATATTCTACTTAGGTGTGTGTTTTATTAAACCTATGTACACCTTCTTTCATTCTCTTACACCATAATTATATTATTTGCCAATATTTTACATACTCTAACCTCATATTTTTCCTTTATACAAATCACTCCCATATTTTCACCCTCACCCTCGTGAAAACAAAAAAATGATTTCTACTCATTGGTTACTTTTATTATATTATTTACTTGCAAACCTTTTCCTCTTTCACCCAAAATAATTCAAGGAGGGACCATATCATATGATTCCAATATCTTTCCATATCCATAACTCCTCCATATTTTTATTATTATTTTTACTCATTATTCTAACACCATGTGCTCATTGAGCTAAAGTCCATGAATAGTCCATACACTAGTCCCACCATGTATATATTTCTTTATTCACCAATAATCCTCCTCCATGCATGGGTCAAGGGAAACTTGGATGCTTTGTACTATAATATGCAAAGGAGGGGCTCACTCTTGGATGCATTCTACAAATTCAACAAAGGAGGGGGCCACTAAAAGACTTTTGCAGGCATAAAAAACAGGCTTTTTGGTGCGAATTTTGACACCTATCTCCACTCCAAATTTGGAGCGGTGGTCAAAAGAGAAAATATAGCCCACGCTCTGAATAATCACCTCAAGATGTTTCATGATTTTTGGAGCTACCAACGGTGAGCTATGATTTTTTGAGTGGACCCCAGTCTGCCCACTTTTCTCACAAGTAGCTTTTAGTCTTCTCTCACCCTTCCACACACCTACTCACTCTTACACATCCCTCCCTCTCCTTCCCTAACTCAAACGTGCAATTTCTATGGCTTCTCCCACCCTCTTCACCATTACCGGAAAAGCCCCCTAACTCACACACGCCTATGTACAGTGAAATGGTAGGGATAGCCATAGCGTTTGGGTGAATTTGGTAGGGTGGAGTAACTTACTATGGCAATTATGGAGAGCCGAAAAATGACTATCATTAGCCCCCCCCTTAAATAATGGTACATTCATGTACCATTTATCCGATCATACAACATGTATATTATGTAACGTATGTCTTTGTCTGCTCTTATCTTTGAAGAACCTTCGTTGTATGATTAAAAAACCTTGTGTCATATGGAAGGTTCTCCGAGCCAATAGCAAGATGAAATGAAGTGACGGAGTAAACCTCCTCCATTGAGAAAGTTTCCATAAGCACCCCCCAGGATCAAAGATCTTGAAATATCTTTCCCAAAGCGAGATGTATGGTATGGAATCACTTACTGATTTTGGTTGAAGAAACTTGTAGATTTTACTGTTGTCCATCATTGCATCTATCACTATGAATGTGATATAAAAGATTGGTTGCTCTTCCTCCTGTGTAAAGTTGATGTATCTGCTACGATCTTCAAGAGCTTGTATGAGAAAATTCTTGAACTGTAGCTCATAAAATTCATTCAACCTGGGTAGGCTCATCAACAAGTAAAAAATTCTATGACCATCATGATTTAGGAAAGCTTGATCCATGCTTCCAGCTGCTATTGGAAGATATTGCAAATAGTTTACCACATAAGTAGATAATAGACAAAGGTTTCTATTGCTTCCAATACATTGGAAGAGAATAGATTTTGGTACTGATTGATGAAATATCCACATGTAGCAATCAACAAGTTTTTCATCTATGATGAAGACCAGAAGCATCACAATGTGCGACCTCCATACACCAAAGAACCAAATGAAGAAGATTTGGAAGCATCCGTTTATCACCAAGTATTCATGTCCTCTTCCGCTCAAGAAGGTATGGTGTCCCCGATGAAAGGTATATGTGAAGAGAGGAGAAGTTGACCTTGAAGAGGTGAAACCCAATATGAAGATGATTGGGGCTTCAAAAGCTTGGATTTCTTTGCTAAGAGATTGTCCCATGAATGAAGAGCCACCCACTAAAACACCATTGGAGAGAATGATACCCTTCTGATAGTTTTCTTTTATGATTTTATCTTTTACTACTCTCCCATGTTCTTCATCCCCTTCTAAGCCCCCCCTTTGGCAAGGTTGTAACTCCTCACATCGTACCACTTCAAAGGTTGATGGATTACTGCTTGATTTTGTGAAACATTTGGCTTCTTGCATGATAGGTTCCTCCATGCTTAACATACATGGGTCATACCAATGCTTTTCAACATCCTCAAACACTTCTTCAAGATTATCCTCACATGGATTCAACTCACACTCTTCTACTTTGTTTTGGAGTTGGCATTCCATGTACACAATCATCTCTTTATGATCAATGTGGTCTATGATCTCTCCACCTATGATTTCATCTTCTTCTTCACTCTCTTCTTTTAAACAAGATACACTCTCAGAACATTCCATAAGATCAAGGTTACCGTCAAGGTCTTCATTCTCCATAGAGTCATGTTGCACAAAAGCTTCGTCTGCTCGGACTAGAAATTGATCCTCCGCCAAAAGGTTGGATGTATCCATTATTGAAACATCAATGCCATTTGAGATATCTTGTGTCGATTTTTGCATGCTTGTGATAAAGGTAGAAGAAAGAGATTCCACATTTGAATCTTGGCCACACACTTTAGCACTTGAATAATCAGTTGTCATGTAAGTAACTTCTTCAACATTTGTCGGAGTAGAAGGAGACAAGTATGGCAAAGGAGATGACTCCTTGATAGAAACACTTTCATGATGGTTGGTTCTTCCAGCATGATGGAAACCATTTTTGATGTAGAAGTACTTGTGAAACTTCCTTCGGGCAATAGTGAAAGCTTCTTCAAAGGTAGAGGGTCCACTACAAGTAACCTTAGTCTTTAGGAAAGGAGACAAACCCGAAATAAATTGATCCATTTTTACATAATCTGGAAATGTAGAACTAAATCCACATCCTTCCCATTGACGAGAAAAAATATCCTCATAAGCATAGTAGTCTTCACCATGTTGTTGAAGTCTCCGTAGTGAAGCCCATGCTTTCTCCGTTGTTGGAACTTTAGAGAATCTGGCTTTCAAAGCTTTGGAAATTTGGGTATACCCATCTTCAATCTGAGAAGACATACTCCAAAACCATTTCCTAGCGTTGCCTCTAAGGCATAGCAATAGAAAATCCCCTTTTTCAATGTCATCCCTTTTACCAAGGATACGACAAACCATTCTAAAATCAGCAAGAAAATCATCAACGTCTTCTTCTAGATTTCCGAAGAAGATTGGGATATCATCAAAGGTATAGCGTGTCATAGTCTCTCAATGCTAGAACCACACAAAGATTAGTTCCAAACAATCATCAACTAACTACACAAAGTTTTGAAAGGTCTTTCAGCATGAATTCTAGATTCTTATGTAAAAATGTTTTTTTCCTTTCTTATGTTATGCATAATCCGAACCATATTCTAGATCAATTTTTGTTTCCTTGAAATTAAACTCGGTCATACATGTTTTCATGATTCATATAATCTACTTGATTATGCTGAAATTCAAGCATTCATACAATACAACAACAATAAGCACACAATATGCAAACTTGTACAGTGAAATGGTAGGGATAGCCATAGCGTTTGGGTGAATTTGGTAGGGTGGAGTAACTTACTATGGCAATTATGGAGAGCCGAAAAACAGCTATCACCATCACAAAGAAGCCTCCAAAAAGAATCAACCAAGTGTCAGTATCCAAAGAGCACATCAAAGTCAAAGATCTAGTTTGGATACACCAATCACAAGTTTGACCTCAACAACCAAAGGTAGTACGGTGGGTAGCATCAAATGAGTCAATCTCACTACTCAAAGAGCACATCAAAGTCAAAGATCTAGTTTGGATACATAAACAACCAAAGGTAGTAGGGTGGATAGCATCAAATGCATCAATCTCACTACTCAAGTCTACTTTCAAGGAAACACCAATGCTTGGGCCAAAAAGCCTAAGGTGATAGCCTATAACTACTCGCCTCAAGAAAAAGGTCATTGAAAGTGAAAGCCAAGCTTCCAACGGCAAATGAGCAAGGAAAATGACAATAACAAAAGACAAAAAAAAAGACCTTTAAAGAAACAAGCAATACAACAAGTATGGGTACCAAAGCTAGACTTCAACCAAGCTATCCAACAAAGACAGGTGAAGCAGTGGATGGTTCCAGTCAAGCTACTCAAAGTGCAAGGGTTTTATGAAGATACACTCAAATATGGTTATCAAAAGTAGTAGATCAACCTAAAACAACTAAGGTCAATTATGCAGCACATAACACTCAAATATGGTTATCAAAAGTAGTATCTTAACCTAAAACAACTAAGGTCAATTATGCAGCACATAACTCCACCCAAAGGCAAGTAGTCACAAAAAAGAGCCAATAGAAGTCAATCACAACCAAGGGTGATACAACTTCCAGATGGATACCTTGTCATCTACTACATAGGCAAGGCTCAACACTCAAATATGGTTACCAAAATTAGTAGCTCAATGTGGATCAACTAAGATCAATCATGGAGCACATGGATCCACCCAAAGGCTCAGGGGGTGCACTATGTAATCATGTCAATGTATAATGTGAGTTCGAAAGAAAGGGTTTTAAAATGCAAAAAATTTAGGCAATTTAACAGAGATACATTAAAATAAGGGGTTATATTCAATTTTGGGAAAAAACTCCTAGGGGTACTAAATGGTGATCCCCCTGAGCCCAAAGGCAAGCAGTCACAAACAAGAGCCAATAGAAGTCAATCACAACCAAGGGTGATATAGCCTCCAAATGGATACCTTGTCATCTACAATAAATGCAAGGATTCTACAATGGTAATAGTTAGGTATGGATACCAAATCCTAGTGTCCATCAAGTCACAACAAAAGGGAAGATGAAAAAGATGATCACACAAAGACCAAAAACAAGGTGGGTTCCAAAGTTGCTATTGGAAAATAAATCACAGAGGATCCGCAAACATATATAACCGCTTCTCATGGGAGATAAAGAAAAGGCTCCATCAATCCCTACTACAACCGTATAACATGTTTCAGAAATCAATACATCAAAACAAGTCAAAAGGAGCCAAATTATGCCAATCTACTTGAGAAAATGTTGGCATTCAAAAACCAAAACAATGAAAGAGGCCTAAATCTTAAGAACCTATGGAATTGGGTTTTTGGCCTTGAAAAGGTAAGTACAAGTTGCCATTTAAAATACATGGCATAAGAGTTAGAGCCGGACAACTAAGCCATTAAATGAGCGAGGTTTTAGTCCCAGAGCTTCACATAATATTTTGTGTGGTCTAAAAGTCTTAGCTATTCTAGGTACTACTCAAGTTGGGAGAGTAGAGTATATTTATGATGTGTTGCTCATGCTAATATAGGCATAAGAATCAAATTCTATGTATTTTGAGTTTGGTGTAGTGAAGGAGGACATCCAAAAGACACTCACGCATTGATCACAAACAAGGTATGAGTGGAGAAGGTTCAACATCAAAATACTTTCTTAGAAACATGGAAGCTATTGTGACATCCTTTGATATTAAATGTACTACATTGTTCCTTGAAGCACCCATCAACTCCATCTTTTACACTACATTCTTTTGTTTGAAAAATTTCATGTATGCATATAGAGTGCCCAATAATTGAAACTTGCATTAGACACTCTTCCTTTGTTTCTCCCAAGCACTCACCTTTCATGAATACGTACTTAAAGTCCAACTACTCTACTCCAATTAGAGTGTATACTAAAAGAGTTTTTTTCCCATTGGGTTTTTTTCCTTTGGTCACCTAGGTTTTGGATCCTAATCTAGGAACTCTCATCACTATAACTTGTATCCCTGACATCCCTCCCGCTTGAGATCAACACCAAGACAAGACTCCTCTTGCTCTTCGATGCAAACTCAAGGGGGTGATAACATTCACTTTCTCTCTTATGGATCCCTTAGCCCCAAAACACCTTTGCTTATTGGTCCAACTTTCCAATCGAAGTCATCGGACTAAATTTGAGCTCAACCTTCCAGGGTCAACTGGTGGGAGTTCTCTAATTCACCCTTTTTTCAAGGTCACTAGAGCTTTTTTTTCTCGATTATGGACGAGCACAGCCGTCAAAGCGTTCCCCTAAGATGAGTGTATTTAATAATTACACAAATCCCTCGTTCCCAAGTATGTTTACCACTTCGTAGATCGGGATCGCATTATCCATTTTGACTTAACTTAATGGACAACGTAAAATTGGGTTCAACTTTCCGACCAACATATAATCCTCCAAAATCCACCCACCCAACAAACTGTTTGGTAAATGCATCTTCCCAAGGTAGTACTATGATACTAGAAAACAATATCCCGATCATATCAAACCAAGAATACATTTCAAGTATTTTAAAGCAGTATGCAAACTGCTGCATACCCTTGCAAGTGTGCAGTTATCAGGTCGTTCCCACCTTTTTTTATTTTAGAAAATTTTACTTCCTTTTTCCTTTAGTATTATTAAAGTTATGTAGTTATCTTTCAAGCAATCACATATACTTCTCCAGGCATATCCCTATCCTCGTCCTAGGACTCAGGTATCTTGTCTCCTTTGCCACGTGTGGAGGCGACGCCTTGACGCAATTTCCAATTCTTATTTTTCTTTATCTTCCGTGGGAAAGGCTTACAAAAATATTCTACTCGATAATTTTTAAATGAATAATCCGAGAAGTAGGGAAAAGGTCTAGCTGATGAGGATAATTGCAAAATAGCCCATTTAGGTTCCTAGCCTTTCCAAGGTTTGTTTTTACCAAACAATTTCAAGAGTTCCTTAAATCAAATCACATCCTCCTCCCTGATTTGGATCCATCATGGATCCATTTTCCTTCCTCCTTTTCTCGTCAACATTAGGCCTACCCGAGCTAGGCCGATTTTCAGACGCATCCGCGGGTCCCAATCACCCGTCGGTCAGGACTCACTCCCATTCAATCCCATTTCTAGGGCAGTAAATGAACCTGAGCTCAAAACATAGACGAACGGTTAACAGTCCTAGCCAAAGAGGACCATTCCCCATTTCATCCCACAGGCAAACACCTACGCCGGCCTTTTTCAAACATGGTTTCTACTATCATAGTATTACCTTGGGAAGGTGCATTTACCAAACGGTTCGTTGGGTGGGTGGATTTTGGAGGGTTAATTGTTGGCCAAAAAGTTGAACCCAATTTTATGTTGTTCATTAAGTTAAGTCGAAAATGGATAACGGAATAAATAAATGAGGGATTCGTATAGTTATTAAATAAACTCATTTAAGGGGAACTCTCTGAGGGTTGTGCTCAGCCATAACCAAGAAAGAAAAGTGTAAGTGAACTTGAACTAAGGGTGAACTAGAGAACTCCCATTAGTTGACCCTGGAAGGTTGAGCTCACATTTAGTATGATGACTTTGATTAGAAAGTTGGGCCGGTAAGCAAAGGTGCTTCCGGGATAAGGGATCCATAAGAGAGAAAGTGAATTTTATCACCCCCTTGAGTTGGCATTGAAGAGCAGGAGTCTTGTCTTGGTGTCAGTATCAAGAGGGAGGGATGTTGGGGATCACGATGTATCCATTTGGAGATGGTATAGTCGATGGTCCTTGGCATGGCCCTCACATGTGGTTTCAGAGTGTAGTTTCTATCCTTAGCCAGATAAATATTTTAGTAGAGCTTTTGTTCGAAGAGAGTGAGGTATGGACAAAAAATGGCATGGAACCCTCAAGAATTAGAAGTCCTCAAAAACATTGTGTAAGAGAAAACAAAAATAGAAAATGGCCAAGAACTTTCAAGAAAGAGAAGTTATTGGAACTATAAAAAGAGGAAATGGAAGGAACTTCTCTAGAACAAAAAAAAAACCATGCTAGAATATTTTGTCCACCTCATCTTTCCTGTAAAAGGGATTGTTTATTTTCAAAATGCAAATGGTGAACAATCTTTAGTGTCAGGTAGAGCAAGAGAACCTCCCTTGAAGTACTCATACCAATGAGATTTGTTAACAAATTTTTGTAACAAAAATCAGAGTTTATAAGATTGTTTTGAAATTTAAGATTTCAAAGGAACAAAGGAACCAAAAAAACAAAGATTGTTCAAGACAAATCTAATTTCATCACTAAGAGACTACAACTCGAGGCTCAGGCCATGGATAAGGATTTGAGAGCATCATTGGGCTAGTAGGTCCACTATTTTCATAGACAAGGAAGGCATAGACCTTCATTACAACTGAAAAGATCATTCTCGTTCTCATTCAATTTTGTGTATGCAAGATGAAAACATTATATATATATTGAGAAATTCTAAGGATGGTGTGATTGAGAAAATTCAAGTTATTGCAATTGAAGGAATGGAACCATTTGCCTACAATTAAAGGGAACAAGATACAAGTACAAAGCATAAGAGTAGTTAAAGTTAATTAATCTATCAAGAGACTCAAGAAACATCTATTCAAGTATTTCATCAGCTTAAATAAACCCAAGAAGGGGTCACCGAGCTTAGGGTCCAAAAAGATGTCAAGATATATTTCCAAAAAAAAAAAAACTCCTCACAAATTTTATTCAGGTCTATGATATTGTATTTTTCTTGATTGTAAGCCCTAGGATTTTCAAGGGAACTCCTCTCAAAAGCATGAAATGGGAGAACTTAACATTTACAAAATGCTAAAGAAGTGTTTCTATTGATCGTTAATTATTTCCCAAAATGTAGTTTTGGACATGATAAAGAGAATCCATCTTTTGGAATGTATGATTTTTCAAGAGACCCTTGTGTGTTTATGATATTTATGAACCTATCGCTGAGAGGAAGTAGTTTTGTTTGCCACAACCATAAAATATGCCACGTAAACTCCCAAGAGATAGATATTCTCGGAACTCGTCTGTAGCAAACACTTCAAATTCGGTGTTTCTTGATACACAAGCACCACCGATACCTCAAGTTGTCACTGTACCAAATTAGATGTCGCTTGATACAACACCCATAGAAGACTTTGGACGTGACAAGGATCTGAAGGCCCTGCTCAAATCTGTGCAACCACGTTCATTTTTACGGATGGGTGATGATGTGCTTACTCAACTAGAAGGATGGATAATTTAGATGGATGACTACTTCACTTTTCTCTTATAAAACCCTTAACCCCAAATATCTTTCCTTATCGCTTTGAAATTTCCAATCAAAGTCATCAAAATAATTGTGAAGTCAACCTTCCAGGGTCAACTGTGGGTGTTCTCTAGTTTATCCTTGATTTAAGGTCACTAACGCTTTTTTCTCAGTTATGGCCGAGAACAACTGTCAGAGCGTTTCCCTAAGATGAGTGTATTTTATAAGCACACAAATTCCTCATTCTCAAGTTTGATCCCCACTCCGTAGATAGGAATCCCTTTTCCTATTTTCACCTTAACTTAATAGACAACCCTCCAAAATCCACCCACCCACCGAACCATTTGATAAATTCACCTTCCCAAGGTAGTACTATGATACTAGAAAAAAATATTCCAATCATGTCAAACGAGGAATATATTTCAAACATTTGAAAGCAGCATGCAAACTGTTGCATACCCTTGCAAGTGTGCATTTATCAAGTAGTTCCCACCTTTTTCTTTTTTAGAATAGTTTACTTCCGTTTTCTTTTAGTATTATTAAAGTTATCTAGTTATCTCTCAAGCAATCACATATACTTCTCTAGACATATTCCTATCCTTGTCCTTGGACTGAGGTATCATGTCTCCTCTGCCACGTATGGAGGGGGTGCCTTGACATAATTTCCAATACTTATTTTTCTTTATCTTTTGTGGAAAAGCTTACAAAATAATATACTCTAGATTCATTTGAAATCAATAATTCAAGAAGCAGAGAAAAGGTCCGACTGATGAGGAAAATTGCAAAATAGCCCATTTAGGTTCCTAGCCTTTCCAAGATTCATTTTTTTTACCAAACAATTATAAGAGCTCCTTATTTAATCACATCATCCTCCCTTATCTTGACCCTTTCATGGATCCATTTTCCTTCCTCCTTTTTTCTGTTGGCATCATGCCTACTTGGACTAGGCCGATTTCTAGACGCATCTGCGGATCCCTATCACTCGGCCAGGACACACTCCCATTCAATCCCATTTCTAGAGAAATAAATGAACTTGAGCTCAAAACATAGACTAACAATTATCATTTATGGTCAAAAAGGACCATCCCCCGTTGCATTCCACAGGTAAACACCTGTGCAGCCCATTTTCCAAATATGTAAGGCAAAGTTCACACTTAAATCCTCTATGTTATGCTAGGGCTATCCATGTCAAATCTTCTCGGTAAATTTTTAATCCTAGTTGAAATTTAGAGTGAGCTCCATGAGTTCTAATCCCTTAGTTCCTATTTCCTTTTAATGTCTAAAAAAAAACAAGACCTTAAGAAATACAATGGGTCTCTTGCGACTCTGCAAGTTTAAGGTTTTGTCTCGAGTCAATTTTAAGTTAACCCCATATTAGGCGAATCCCATTTGTATTCTTTTGTATCATTTGCCATCCAAGGGACATCTCCATGGAAGCGATGGGAGTTCTATGTTCATGCAACACGGTTGTCACTTGAGTGAAGCTATCGGGCCTTTACCCCCCCCCCCCCCCCCCCCCCATATCGTAATTTTAAAACAAATTTGAAAGAATACGAACTTGAAAAGAACAATGCTTATGTTCTTTATGATGATCCTTGCTTTAGAGTGGGTCATGAATTGAACTTTAGAGTGCACAAACTTACAATCATAACCGTCTTTTGAGTGATTATGCAAGAGTTGATGCTTGATTATGTAAGAGTAGAACCCTTCAAAGAATGGTAGTGTAAGAGTGAAAATGCGGTGAGAAATGCACATGTAATGAAGTACGAATGGTCAAGAAATTCTACTCAAGATGAATTTTAGGCTTACCGCCTGCTTCCATGGAGGACTAATCACAAAGCTAGGAGAGGCTTAAAGATTTTGGATTTTTCTAATTGGCAAGAGGGAAGGGAGGGAATGACCTTATTTGGAATAGGAATCTTCTTTCTCAAAGAAAACTTCTTTGGTTAAAATAATCTTACCCTTTAAAACTCAACTTCTTTTTGCAAATTAGATATTAACTTAGTATGTCACTAAAACTTTTACACACATAGTTTATGCAAAATCAAGATCATTTCTTTTGGAAAAATTATAATTCAGGCTCTTCTTGAAAAATAAGGTTAGGTATAAAATAACTCCTTTACATAGTTGCCTTTGATTTGTAGCATCTACTTTTATAAGATTAGTGCAGGTAATACAATAAAAGTAACTTAAAAATAACTAAAAAGGTTTAGGTGAGAGATTAAGGGATAATCAAGGATATTAGTCCCCATTCAATCATTCATACTATTTAGATAATTATGACCTCCAATCACCTATGGTTAAAGAGAGTGATTTCTACTCTCTCTATGCCATATTAGTCTGGTAGTCTAAGCAACTTGAAGTAATGGAACTGGAAATAACATCGTGGATAGTTGAAGGTGGTAAATTATGATTAGTAATGAACTATAATTAGAAGGAAACAATATAAAATCAAGAAGTTAATTATTCTTCCCAAGCAAAAGGCTTGCTTATGAAACATGTGAGAGCTTAAACATGAACTTAAGTAAGCATGAAGTATAGCACTTTCAAGAAAGTGAAATAGCATAAAGAGAACAAGAAAAACATTACCTTGTGTATATGGTAGAGTCTTCTCCTCGATTTGGGAGAGTATTGTAGAAGTATGTTGATGTAGGTGACTCTTCCCCTTTTCACTTTGCTTGGAGACCACCATTTAGACCACTTAGAGTGAGAGAATGGAAAGAGGCAAAAGGAATTCAAGCTATGGAAACCTTGAGAATTAGGAGAGAGGAGAGGGGGAGGGTAATGTAAAGAAGAAGATCAAGTTTTGACAAACTTGATTAGTGTTTTGGCCATGGCTTCTCTTTGAGGGGTGTGTGTGTGTGTGTGTGTGTGTGTGTGTGTGTGTGTGTGTATGTGTAGAAGGTGTGTGTGAAAGAGCTTTGGCTATGGATTTCCCAAGCTTAGTCTTAACCTTGCACTCTGAAAAATGAGAAGGGAAGTGTAAACTGAGAAGAGAAGCCCTCTTTTTATGCACTTTTTTGATAAATGCTTTCACTTAACCTGATATCTTATCTTCCTTATCTTGATAACTTATCTTACTTATCAAAACCCATCTCCTTGTCAAGAACTTCTTAGAATTGTCTCTTTTAACCCTTTTTGTTGTCTCTTTGCTCATTACCTTACTTTATGGATCAGTGGCAAGAGCTAGTTTTATATGTGGTCATTCCTCATTTGCAACAAACAAGTGAATCTGTGAAGAGAGATTTTGTGAAATAGTATGAGCGCGTGCTCTTCCCTCACTTGGGAACTTATGTAGCTAAAAAAAAATGGTGGACATTTCAAGACATAACAAGGGTGACACTTTGGGGTCGGGATCACTTTTGCAACAATGTCTGCTTCGCTATGATTATTAAAGCAGTGAGTTTGGATCCTGAATAGTACTGCGTGATAAGGTCGATTTATCGTGGGTTCTTCAAGCGAGTCTTTTTGCTTGCACAGTTTCTTCCTCATCAAAGATATATCTTTATCCTCACTTTAGTTTACCTCTTAGAGGAACCTTTAGCTTCTCACCTCATACTTAGTATATTAGTGCAAAAGTTTCACAGAAAATTCTTTCTATGGATAAAAGGCCTAATATGTGTCCTGCTTGTGATAGTTTCTTTTGTAATTTTGTGATGGATGTGCTTATTGACTTGTAAAAATCCATCTTTGCTGTATCTCTTAACAAATTCTTCGTTTATAAATATCTTGGTTCTTGTCTTAAATCCTTCTTTCTCTGTTCTCTTGAAAAATACAATTAAATTTGTTCTTAGCTTCCTATGTCTGGTATATTGTACAATCCCTTGAGAGAAATACAAATGTAGCTAGCTTAGTTACAAGGGATAACACTAATCTTGTTATTATGTAGCAAAAATAGTCATATTACAAAAGGTAGCATTTCTCAAGTGACACAAAAAGTTAACAAGACAGAGCATTTCTTTTTGTTGGGGACTTTGTAAGGACCTTCTTGTAGCCCGAGGAATCCCTAACCCCGAGCAAATACTTCGGAGCGAACAGGAAATCGAGCGAATATATACAATAGAAAAGAGCATATCAATATTGCAATAGTTCAAATATTGAACATAGAGTAGTAAAATGAACCGGTCATATCTTAATTTTTTTCTAATAAAAGAACCATACACCCACATCTAATTCATTGGTACATACTCAAAAACTTTCTCAAAACCTTAGATATTCTCTCGCACAACAAGGCTCATCATAGGACCACAAAACACATAAAGTGCAAAACCTTCACACCCAAAGACACAGTTATATGGGCCATCATAGATTGACAAAAAACCCACAATGACATACAAAAACTTTAGAGCACAAAACTTGATTAACTGCTGCGTGTTCAACCGTACTCTACCGAGAGCTTGAAAGAGCTCTACCTTTGTCAAAGCTGCTTGGTGCATGAACTCATGGGCATGAGAGTCCAAACCCAGAACATGAAGAAACACATAGTATATATGCTTGCATGGCACATATGTTAACCTCTTGGACTCTCTCTTCTAAAAATATTCACAAGTGCACCTTGGAAAATCTGATAATGTCACAGAGTATGAAACTCCCTTTATCCTTGAGCCCTCTATGCCAACATAGAAAACATGTGTTTCATTGCACACAATAGTAACTTCTTTAATCAATCCTGCCACCAAGCATGTCCCCAAATTAATTCTCGTTTGAAATTCCTCTGTTAATTTGGATCACCACTTGACAACCTTGCCATCCCTATATCTTGGTCGAAAGGCACTCGGAACTCTATTTGCATCTTGAATCCCCCCATTCAAATCTACACCTACAACACTCCAAACGCCTAGTGCAGGTCCGAGTGGTCCCACCACCATGTCATGAATTTTCCATGTGTGCAAATTACTAGCCTTGCAAAACCAAACATAACCCTCTACTATCCCCCAGGATTTGACCCAGATGAGGGATATTTTCTCCGACCCCAAAAACAAGGTGCTGCAACCCCTCTCTTAATGTCATTAGAGTCTTCATTAATGACTCTTCCACATCTCTCTGTTTGATCATGCAAAATCCCAAAACAAGTCATCTTACGTCCGGGTTCAGTTCTCTTAACTGCACATACCGTCTTTGCAACTTTCACCTCTGGCCAATATTTAGTATCCCCTTGTACATTTGCATGTCTTTTTCCACTAATGTGTTCAGTAACTGTAACAAAATCAGGTCTATGGCTATCCTCCTCTAGCACAACACCACCATCCACAAAGATTGACCTCTTTTTCTTCACACTCTTCTCCCTCCCATATGACCTATTCATCTCTGGACTTTGCAAACCCATTTCTTTCATCGAAGAGTGAGAAATATTGAACAATTTTGTAGCACCCAAAGCTGTGGACGATCGATTAAAGAATCTCTAAGCAAGGTCTTGTATACCCGGACCACTGCATGTCTTTGAACCTTTAAGGTAAGCATTATACTTTACACTTTGTAGCACTGCCATTGCCATGTCTACCCCTGTAGCTTCATACAGACTAATTTTTTCTTTGAAACCAAAGCATTCCCGCATGCTAGCATGTTTGCTCTCAGACAAGTTAGTGTTAGGGATAAAAATGCCAGACTCATCTTGCATAACAAATCGTCCTCCCCAATGTGAAACTCTGAAATCCCACCAAGCCAACCAAGTCTCTAGACATGAAACCTCTCCATCAAAAGCATGCCCTGCTCAGATTTCTACTTGATTCTCTGATGATGCGATTCGCCAATTGCGGCATTTAATCTTGTGTTCTTCTTGGGAGGAAGGCTTAATGCACTTCACAGTATGACAGATCATGGATTTCTCCCAATGGAACACACATGATCGTTCCTTGGCAGGCATAGACATATTGGGACCTCCAAAATAAACGGTTCTGACTACTATCCAATTTGCATTTTCTTCATCATCCATGAAACCTCTAAACTCGGGCTTATCATACCCTTGGACTTCAACCACCTTATTGAGCATCCTCCAAAACTCTATTTGTGCAAACTTATTCTCCACAGTAAATTCACATGTTGCAATTGTCAGAAGTTCACAAACAAATGGATCATAAACATGTGTAGACATTGTTGGCCATCCATGCACATGATGCAAATGATCAAAGTTTCCCCTACATGTGTTCCAAGGTTCCACCTGGGTGCATTAGATTAACTAGATCAACCCCACTTCCCGGACCAATGGTTGATATCTTAAATACATGTGGCTGATGTCCATCTCCAAGTTGGTTAGGAAAAAGAACATCGTGAATGTGTGGATACCTACTCTTTCTCTTTAGATCAATCACAACTTCTAAACATTTTGCAGTTATGTTTTTTGATCGTTGTTAGAAGCTGGACACACCCCATGGCAGTAACTACTCGGAGGACTATTATTTTTTGTAATTATTCATTCATTGAGGAAAACCTGATTTTTCACCTTGTAATTATTGGGACTTACAGAAGTTTCCAGATTGTATCCCAGTTTTGATAGTTAGATTGAGTAGATGTTTGATTTTGGAACTTTAGGGTTTAAGAAATTGTAAGGTATATATACCACTTTTTGACCTTAATGAAAAAACCTTTTGTCATTTTTAAAACAAGTTTTGAAGTCTGTGAGTGAGCGTACTATGTACGAGAGAGAGAGAGTGTGAGCTTCATCTTGACGCTACGTGTGCTCCGGTGGTCGGAATCGAGTGTGGAGGAGTGCAACGTGTTGCCCTCGACGAGAGCTATGCGCTGATATCTACATTGTGCGCGTATGATCCGGTTTTGCGAGCTCCTTCTACGAGCTTCATCGGGTGCTTGCGTGAGCATATGTTATCCGATTTTGCATTGCAGCTTATCCACGCGTTCACATTGAGTAGAACTACACATTAGGCACTTTAGATTTTGGAAACGAAGACCTGCAAACTTCGGACAGACATCCTGCGTGTTTCTGCACCATGTGTTTTGGGTCATGATTTTGGTTCATAGACCTTAGGGAGAGCGACCTATTGATATTAGTAGGGTCTCCTTCAAGTTCTATGGTGTTTTGAGATTGTTCGATGGATGTTCGACTCTAGAAAGCGTCGTAGGAAGTTCCCTCTTGTGCACTCTTGAAGGCTGTGACTTAGACAATTGGTAGAGACCTCTATAGGAATTAGTTAGGAGTCGGTCGAGTGTAGGTTGACACCTTATGCTTGCTTCCATGCGCCTGCGGGTCGAGCTTCATCCTTAGCTGACATTACATGTTAGGTGAGTTCTCCCTGTGATGATGTCCGTCGCGGCGTATCCGTCCAACATTGGCGACGCTGCCGGGGATGAAAACCTTAGGTAGGTGACTGAGACTAATCCTTGAGGATTGGGATTTTTGGCTTTCCAAGTGTCTTGCTTTACATTTAGGTAGGATCAGAGGGTGGAGGACTCTCTAGGTCTTAGAGGGAGTCTAGGAAGCATGTGTCTAGCCTATATCCTTCGACTTAGGTAGTTTTAAGTAGTAGTCGAGTTCTAGAGTAGGAGTTGGAGTGGTAGAAGCGGTGAGAAGAGAGCTTGAGAGCACGAAGAGGCCAAAAAGCAACCAAAAGCACCATCATCACCATTTCACATGATAGGTAGGAGTAGAATAAGTAGGACATCATGATTCAGGATCTAGAGCATTTCATGCATGAACACTTGCTTGGTAAAGTCATTACAAGTTTGTAAAAGGTGCAAAAAGACGCAAAAGTGTGTTTGAAAGCCTAATTGAAGTCCAAAAGTTACTGTGAGTGTTTCTGATAGACCTACAAAGCATCAGGAGCATTCCTGTCATAAAAAATTTTAATTTTAAGCCAGGAGACATCCTACGCGTAGGATGTCTACAGGCTAATCTGGGAGGAATTTTGGGATTTTGAGTTGACCAGTGTGTTCAGAAGGTAGGGTTTATCCAAATTTCAACTGGAAAGTGGAAATTTGGCCATATCTTGACAGGATAAGGCCAGATAGACTGAAATTGCCAGACATCCTACCCAACTAGTGCCAAAACATTATTTTGAGACCAATACCATAAGAGGGCTGCATGAGCATGTCTTGCAAGATATATTGAGTGACTGAAAGGGGTTTCACCTCATTTGGGTGATAAAATTGGGTTCAAAGCGGACTTTAGCACTTTTGACTGAAAAAGACAAGAACAACTGAAATTTGGGACTTTTGACATCCAAACCAAAATCTAAGCATACCATTGGGTTACTGACATCAAGGGGAAGCTGTGGGACAAATCTGGGGTCAAACAGGCCAAAAAGACATCCTACGCGTAGGATGTCTTTTGAGTGATTGGGGACTCCAAACTGAATTCTGAGTATACCAAAGTGATAAGCAACTCAAGGGGAGCCTGGGCTTTGAGTTTGAAGCCATTCTGATGAAAAATACATCCTACGCGTAGGATGTATAATGCAAGAAAATGAAGCCAGACTTTGACTTTGAGCATAGTAAGGTGTTATATAGCCTAAGGAAAGCCTCCTAGTCAATTTTGGTCCAATTTGGAGTTGATTAGACTGATCAATATCAGCAACAGGCTGTCAGAACATATTTTTGACTCATTGACTAGCTAATAGGTGTCCAAACCAAAAAGTAAAAGCAGCTGTAGGCTCAACACAACAAGGGGAAACAATAGTGCAAAAATCCAGGCAAAACACAGCAAGAGACATCCTAAGCGTAGGATGTCTATTAGGGCCTACTGCAAGGAAAATTTGACCTGGCATAGACAGTGAGATTCCATTTGGCTTAAGGGTTCCAGAACTTCTTTCATAAGTGAATTTGGACCTTGTTTGCCCATTTGACGAAGCAAAGACTGAATTCAGACTATTTCGAGTAAATTGACCAACATCTGAGGGTAGTACTGTTTTAGATTAGCAAACCTAATCCAGAACATCATCAATATACAAAATACAGTACTGGTAGAGATTAACTCTCCAGTTATACCAATCATTACTAAGATAACCTCTAGCAGATAAATGCTTTGATTCAATTGCCAAAATTAAAACACTTGTGTACAGGTATATTCAACAACAAAGCAAGATGTTGTGCATAAATTGACCCTTTGCCAGGTGAGTGGTTGAATTTGTTATAAATTGCATTGATAAGTTTGATGAATTTAAGATGAGGAAGATACATTGTTAGAGACCATAAGGTGGCAGGTGACCAAGGTAGCTTAGTGTCCACCGAAGAGAGTGTAACTCAGGCAAGGCTAGATCCGCTAGCACCGATTATTGAAGAAGGTAGTGATACTGACACTTCGTGAGAAAAATCTTTCTTCATGATGGGTAGTCAACAGCCAGGAGGTTTCACCTATGATGGACCTATGCCAGGAGGAAGCACCTCCCAAAATCCTTTGAGTGAGTCCAAGCTCACGGTGATCTTCTTGGAGGGAACAAACTCGAGAGGAGCCCTAATCTATTGTGACTATCGGGGATGCAAGTGCATTTGTATCGAAGAGAGGCCAGCTCAAAGATTGGAGATAATCCGAGTGTATTATGATGGGGATAGATTCCGAGACGAAAAGGGGAACCACTATTTAATAGTTAGTAACCCTGAAGATTACAACAGATATGGAGATAACGTGGCGAAAGGGAAAATGGTTTCAGAAACTCAAGAACCGCCACCAAACATTGATCGACCCGGATCTATTTTTATGTATGATAAGAAAACAACCAGGGTTCCAAATTATAACGAGAACATGGGAATCTACAAACATGAGAGTGAGGGTATAGTCTCTTACTTTCGCAGCAAAGAACCATACGTAAAAGAATTAAGCAAGGACAAGCTTCTTTACTTATTCTCTTATGAAACTACTACGGGGAAGGGCATAGTTTTTGTTGATAGATACGGGCGAGAATACCAACGTATTCTCCCAGAGGAGGTAGAGAGAGCAACAGGTCCAGGAGCATTAGCATATGCCCATGAGGAAGTTCCAAGAGCCACCTACACCCCAAGCAAGTCTACGAATCCTTTTTCAGATGACTACGATGCAACCTCACATTCCACCCGACTACAAGCATTCAACGGCCAAGACCAACCAGCAAACCAGCCATCATTGCAGGCATGGCTTCGATAGAGTGCAACAATGGAATCAGACCAAAACTGAGATGGTTATCAAGCCGCACAAGGGTTCAGGGAGTTGCAAGAACCACCGCTCTATTCAAGGTATCAGGCAGAGAGTAAGCCAAAGACACAAGGGTCGACAGAGCCTGGAGGACCACCCATAGAACAAGTTCGAAGAGAAGAACCACCTCCAGCGAGAACCTTTAGAAATTATGGTTTAGGAGCACTATTGGGAGAGGAACCAGCCTATTACAGAAGGCCTGAGGAGTTATATCGACTAGGATGGGGAGATCCCATGATGAGGTTTGTAGACCATCAAAGAATTAGACCTTCTCAAGTGCAAAAATGGGTAAACAAGAAATACACAGGAAGTAGAGACCCAAGAGATCATGTAGCAGCCTTTGTGCGTGTAATTAGAGCCGAAGAGGTGTTAGATTTTCCTACCCAATTTGCAGGGTTTGGACTAACCCTAGAGGATGATGCTGCCACATGGTTTGACTCTGTGGAGCGTAGAGACTTTGAGTCGATGGAGGAAGTGTTTGAAGAGTTTATCGAGGAATTCTCTCAAAGGGAAATAGCTCATAATACTGTCTCACAAATTCATAAATTCAAACAGAAAGATGGAGAATCTGTACGAAAGGTAGCCCTAAGACTAAAAAGATATGTTAAGTTCTGTCCTATTGAAGAACTACAACTCAGTCCAGACTTATGCTGATATTCATCCAAGGACTAAGGAATGCAGATCTCCAGAAATACTTACATATGAAGAGGAGCACGACGTTGAATAAGTTGACCAAGGAGGCTCCGTACCTTGTGGACAATTGTGCAGTCTACAAAGAAGGGGAGTTCAAGGACCTTGATGATGATTCGTCTTCACAGCAAAGTGGAAGCAAGTCTTCTAAGACACCATCGAAAGGAGAAGTAGCGGTAAACCAGGAGCAGCTCGTAGATGAAGTGCTAAAAAGGATCAACTGATACGCAAAACCCCAGGCTAAACAACCCAAGTGGTGTGCCATTGAACAAAAATGGACAAACCATGGGACCGAGGAATGTTATTATAACAAGGGATATGTGAGAGAGAGACCTTACGCTCCCCAAGCTCCAGTGGCTTCCCCTCAAGTTTCACCGATGTCTAGATATCAAGCAGGCAACTTACCAGGACCTGTAGGTGTAGAAAGACCACAACCGGTGTTGGGGCAACAACCACCCCTACCAGGATTATGACCAGTTTGTATCAGATACACACCAACAATAACTGAATCAAAGGATAAGGCTTTGGTGCCTATGCATGCATATTATGAAGATCCCAATGGATATGCGGAAAACCCTGTCTATTATCCACCAGAAGAACCCTCGACGCCAGAACCATGGAGCATGATAGGGAATACAGGACCACCAACTGCTACACAGGCAGTAGGAGAAGGAAGATATAGCTTAGATGAACGAACACTGATGTTCATATCCAATGGAGGCATGGGCGGACAGAGACATGCTTACCAACAAAGAGGAGCTCAAGGAGCACCTCAACAACCCAAGGGACCCTGTTACAAGTGTGGAGGAGACCATTGGCTGAGAGACTGTCCTCATGATGAAATCATTAGAGTCAATGCTCATTGCCCAGAATGTGAAATTACTCATTTGATTCCCGATTTCCCTAAAAACCCGAGCAAAGGAGAAAAAACCACCTTGAACATGTTAGAAACAGTACCTTCCAGTGGAGGATCGAAAAATGAAACAATCATACCTATTCAGGCGGTAACACGGGCCCAAGCTCAAAGAAGGACGAAAGAACCCATAGTTGAAGAACCAAAAACCGATGCCCAAAGTTCAGAAACGAAAAATCAGAGAAGCACTTGGAAAGCTAGAAAGGCGCGTAGAAAATCCAAGAAGGAACGAGAGCTATCCGAGGAGTTGAAACATACCAAGGACAGATTGGAGCGGTTGGAGGATCTAGCTAGTTTAAGCTCACACACCACAGCAGCCATAACACCCAAGGAAATAGCAGAGCCCAAAAGTGCAGGATTAGGAGGATCTGTACTGGCAGACAAGGTAAACGAGCAGTTGGATGCGCTTCTAAAAGCTTATGAAGCTTGACTTAAAAAGAACCAAACCCAGGAGCAAAGGTGGATGACTTATCCATATGCAGAAATAGAAAAACAGAGGTTGGATATGTGTAAAAAGATGATCGAGACGGCTCAATCATTGATGGAAGACCCGCTGGGTAAACCGGAAAATTGGCATGAAGCACCAGCTCCAACCCCTATCCAACCAACTTTAGAGAAACATGTGGAAACAAAAGAAAGACTCACTAATGCCTATGAGTCCAGAGGAGAGTCTATCATAGTGCCAAATACCACCGATGGGGCAAGTGACGGATTCCAGCCTAAAATATTGACAGAAATGGGTAAGGACTGTAACGGTCTATATGATCTGTGGAAGAAAATCCATGAGGCCAAGGAGGCTAATAGAATGAGTAACCACATGAATAGCACGAGAAAAGAAAATAATGTGATCTTACCTCCTATTGAAGAATTTGAGGCAACGTCGCAAATGAACTTTGAGATACATTCACAAGGGGGAGACCAAGGATCAATTAGTTCGGGGAACAGCCAACCAGACTCGTTGAGAACTTTACCCTCTTACCTGGGAGAGTACGAAGCTAGGTCGGAAGTGAGAGCAATCCCATATCAAAGACTTTCTTCTAACAAGGTGATGGATTCGCAAGGATTGATTGAGTTGTTATCCACTCCGGTGGCATGCACAATCACGTTAGCAAAACTCCTAAGGTTAAGGCCAAACATGTGGACCACAGTAGGAAAATTCCTAGAAAAATTTGGAGTAAAAGACCCCACCTTGAAGCTACAAGAAGGGATCAGAGAGTTGGACAGGCCTCATCTAAACACTAGGCCAGTACCATTGAATAAGGTTGGAGAATATTGCGAGGGAGAAGACGGAAACACTACGCTACCAGTAGAATTCCAAGGAGTAGTTTCCAAAGCTATTCTTGACAGTGGAGCGGGGGTTGCTATCGCCACCAAAGAAATCTGGAAAAAATGGGGAAAACCAGCTTTGAGGGCTACCAGAATGAAACTACAATTGGCAGATGGGTTCATGGAGAAACCTCTAGGACTTTTAGAAAAAGTAATTGTCACTTCGTGAAGAATCAAGTATGAGCATACATTTGCAATAGTCGATTTCAACAAAAAGAACAATTATGAGATCATCTTGGGACGACCATTCATGCGACAATTGAAGATGGTCCAAGATTGGGGTTATGACCACATATACCTCAGACATGGTGAGACAACAACTAAAATACACATGAAAGACCATAGTTAGAAAGATGTGAACCAAACACCTGTGGAAGAGTTTGATTCGGCTACAGTAGCAGGATCATAACTACCAACATGGTTAGGGCATCCAAAAGAGCTATGGATGTGCGGAGCTTCACATTGTGGAAGCTTAAGAAGAGAGGAATGCGTCTTAGAAAGAGCAATTGAGGACAAGGAGTATATTCCGGAACCTTTCCCTGAAGATGCCTTGGAACCTCTAGAATGGGAACACATACTAGCAAAATTGGATGTCTGTACCATTACCGACAGTCCAACAACAAAATTTTGTGATAAGGATGGCTATGATGTGTTACCCTATTACATGGTAAGTGTTATACCAGAAAAAGAGACGGTAGAACCACCAGAACAAGAAGAGTTTTACAACTCCTCTGAACACTTGGAAGTAAATGATGATGCAGATAATGAGTGTTCAGACACCTCAAGTGATCGTGGAAATGAAACCGAGAATATCAAGTTTTATGATTTTGCTAATCAACACCCTAGACGCCAAGAACGCTATAGGAGGAAACGAGCAGGAAACAAAGCGAGAGAGAACCTGATGCCTAGGATAAAAGGTAAAACTCACTATTTGATGCTTGTAAAAGCAGAGGATTGTGTAAAAGATCAAATATCAGGAGGATTCTCAAAAAATCGAAAAGAAAGAACGTGAGAGGAAATAAAACAGGTACGGAAAGCTAAAACCGAAACAAAATCACAAAAATAAAAAAAAGAAATAACAGAAGACCAAGAGTGGACCAAACTGAAGCGTAAACAGAAATACCAAGAACTGAAACGGTCTTTGAGAGAGATATGGACCACTGAAGAAGATAGCAATGGTAAACGGGAGTCAGAAAAGGGGAACATGAATGTACCATCACACTATCGGAAATTTACTATCCAGGACAAAAAAATCATCATGACACCACCAGTCAGGGAAAGAAACAACCAAGAATCCTACGATGGGCCTGAAAATCACAGAACATGTTTCCAGATTGTATCCCAGTTTTGATAGTTAGATTGAGTAGATGGTTGATTTTGGAACTTTAGGGTTTGAGAAATTGTAAGTTATATATACCACTTTTTTACCTTAATGAAAAAACCTTTTGTCATTTTTAAAACAAGTTTTGAAGTCTGTGAGTGAGCATACTGTGTACGAGAGAGAAAGTGTGTGAGCTTCATCTTGACGCTACGTGTGCTCCGGTGGTCGGAATCGAGTGCGGAGGAGTGCAGCGTGTTGCCCCCAACGAGAGCTACGCCCCGATATCTACATTGCGCGCGTACGATCCGGTTTTGCGAGATCCTTCTACGAGCTTCATCGGGTGTTTGGGTGAGCATACGTTATCCGATTTTTCATTGCAGCATATCCACGCGTTCACATTGAGTAGAACTACACATTAGGCACTTTAGATTTTGGAAAGGAAGACCTGCAGATTTCGGCCAGACATCCTACGTGTTTCTGCACCATGTGTTTTGGGTCATGATTTTGGTTCATAGACCTTAGGGAGAGCGACCTATTGATATTAGTAGGGTCTCCTTCAATTTCTATGGTGTTTCGAGATTGTTGGATGGATGTTCGACTCTAGAAAGCGTCGTAGGAAGTTCCCTCTTGTACACTCTTGAAGGCTATGACTTAGACAATTGGTAGAGACCTCTATAGGAATTAGTTAGGAGTCAGTCGAGTGTAGGTTGACACCTTATGCTTGCTTCCACGCACCTGCGGGTCGAGCTTCGTCCTTAGCTGACATTACATGTTAGGTGAGTTCTCATTGTGCTGACGTTCGTCGTGGCGTATCCGTCCAACAATGGTTTGGCACATTCCAAGCTTTTCTCAATCATTCGCTTGTTTGTGTCAAGAAATTCAGCAAACTCACCATCTTCAATACATTTGGTGTTCTCAGCATTCTCTATGACAAGCTTTTCCATTATAAAATCTTGAGCAATTGTACGCTCCAACTGCTTCGTAGTGGTAAATGGATCTGCAAAAGCACGATTTTGTAGCACTGATGCAACTTTTTCTTCATTTGATCTGGACCTTCCTGCTCTACATGGATGGTGATGCTCACCTAAATGTAGCACGCATCGGGTCTAACTTTGCTTATCTCTTGGCATACAATAATAAATAATTTCAGGACAGATGGCCACACATTCAGGCATTTGAGAGAAATGACTGCGTATCAAGGTGCCATAGTCAGGTGTAAGCATGCCTTGTGGGGAAGAATTTGAAAGGCAACCACGCCAATGAACCTCATTATATAATCTAGTCCTTAGATAATATGGATAATCAATGTTATGTCAGCACAAG
The DNA here is from genome assembly GCF_014529385.1 of Adiantum capillus-veneris. Taxonomy (NCBI): domain Eukaryota; kingdom Viridiplantae; phylum Streptophyta; class Polypodiopsida; order Polypodiales; family Pteridaceae; genus Adiantum; species Adiantum capillus-veneris. The sequence goes on along the minus strand of NC_140942.1, from coordinate 134,444,915 downwards.
TGACATGAGCATCGACTGAACCAAACAATGCCTGGAAAAGTGTCACTACTGCATGTGACATATTCTGTCCACATGTGACTATCATTTCTTTGCTCCATCCCTGTCATTCCACTGGCTGCACCAGAAGGTGGAAACTCAAATGCAACATAGCCATCATAATGCACAGGTAGCTCTTGAACTTGAATGATATTCTTTGCTTGTTTTAGTGCCAGATAAATATTGCTCCGCAAAGGCATTAAACGTATGATTTCAAGCACGCTAGAAGAACCAAGCTTCTCGAACTCATCAGATTCCAAATCGACCATTGTTGGTGCAGACTTGATTCTACTTCCATGTGCAGTTGTCTGATTTGAAGCAATGCGGACCTTGAAAAACTGACATTGGTCGTGATTTAGAAGGAAAACCTCATCACCATTAGAAGTTTCAATTACTTCCATCTTTACCTAGTCACCACTTAAAGTTAAGGGATGCAAATTAAAGGCAGTAGCTAATTTGAAATGTTGTCTCACAGAGGCTACAAGCAGGGCATATGTGCTACCTTCAAACATAAGAACAAGCTTTTGGCTTTTGGACACCTTGCGGTCCATAGATAGTGATGTGACTAGCCATTACATAAAACTATTGTAATGAAAGCTAGAGCAATAGGATTACTGCTCATGGACTGTGGGATAATTGAGTGACGATGCTAGGTAGTACAAACATTAACCAAAGTGGGGAAATTGGAAAAGACCAAAGTTAATTGATTTAACTACAGTGTGTGATGGTGGAGACGTCGCAGCCATCGAGCATTCAAGAACGTCTCCTATCAATCATGTAAAATTCCATTTTTCCACATCACGTTCGAGTTGGCCGTTTTTAACTTCAAATTAACTCAGGTATTTTTTATGATAGACAGTCACTCTTCTTATGATAGACAATCACCATGATATTTGGGAAATTTTTGAAAATCCGAGCAGCATTTACGACATTTATGAAAAAATATTGGAGGTCTTTAAAGAACTTTGAATATTTGAGAGGTTTTTTTGGGAATTTTATATAAATCAAAATTGCAGCAGAGAATAGTCATGAATGACTCGTTTAGTGAAATCCCACCTTCAAATTTATAGATTTACCTCTTAATGTTTTTGTGAAGCTGAGAATACCTACAAAATTCTAGTAATTTTGTGTAAAAACCGAAGCTAAGACCATTTAACTCAATAGTAGTTTTGCATAAAAATCGAAACTGAGACCATTTAACTCAAGTGCTTCTCATATGTAGGTTTGGAAAGTTTTTAAACAAAAACTTTTTTGTTGAGAACTGAATGACAGAGGCGTAGGACAGAGAGAGCCATTGATGGGGGTGCATGACAAAGAGAGCATGACAGAGGCCCCGTTTCTTCTCTGCTACAAGTAGCGCGCACTGGCGCGCGCTCATTGCGGTAGCTCCCAGTTTCCATCCATGCTGCCGTTGAGCTACCAACACAACTCGCATCCAGTTGTTCGTCCTGCTGTTCGGCTTCCAGAGAGTCTGTTTGCGCTGCCTAACACATAGACGGGTATGTTTTTATTGAGTAACACTTAAATACAAGAGCTATGGGTCAATTTAATTCATGCATTGGTTGAAATTGAATTGATGCATTTCCTCATAATCGGCAGCTTTTCAGCAAGGGATAGCAAGTCTTCTCACCTCTCAAGGACGTTAATAGTATTTCCAGCTTCTCAAAATGACATTGTTGAGGAAGGGGAAAATTTAAAGACATACTGCTGCATTATTGTTGTGTGCGTTTGGGGAGAGAGAGAGAGAGAGAGAGAGAGAGAGAGAGAGAGAGAGGGGGGGGGGGGGGGGGGGTACCCTCAAGTGTTCGGAAAACATGTGTGACAGCTTAATTTCCTGTCATTTTCAATTTCCAAAATTCTTGCTGAGTGCAAGGGGAAAAGAAGAAACTCTAGGCTAAAATAGAGGAAAATACTGTTGCAATGACCGAACGCCGCCACACGGCCTTATCACAATAGGCTTGAAATTTTTCCGTAGTTGGCTTGCTTAGCCAATTGCTTCCCACCGAATGGTGTTAAATGATGTATCATTATGTCCAACCAACTAGAGATTGTGCATTTTGTTTGTTTTTTTGCTAATACAACTTTATTTTAAATGTAGAGCTACTTATGCCATGTCTGCAAATTTAAGCTTAGCTTTGACTTGTGTAGGTCAATTCACACAAGGGCAATCGATGGCAGGCAAAAATGGTACATCTAATTGAAGAGGGCGTCCTCCTGCCAGGTGTTTCAAAGTTTTAAATATCTTCAATTAAATATTCTTATGAATTTTTTACATTTTTTTAATAATGTTGGAATAAATAAATAGCCTTGGTTTCTAAAATCTGTTGGAGATGTATCTCATGGGCTGTGCATAGTATTTGAAATAGTGCTCTAAATTAAATTTTGTTTCATTTTGTTATTCCATAACAATACTTTATGTTTCATTATGTGCTTCCGTCAACAACTGATTTCTTTTTGAAGGTTACTAAAAATGTTGAATTGTTTATTTACGTTGGATCAGCCCTAGATCCCATGGTCATGCCCGAAGAGGGAGGAGTAGTGACCAAATCTCTTATGGTCATGTGGACAGTAGTGACCAAGTCTCTTTGATTTCAGCTACTATCATGGTGGAGGAGCTAGAAACACAGGAAGAGGAGATTCTATCTATGGAGATGGGGCAGGGATCTTTACATGAGATAGATGAGACACTAGCCCCTGAGGAGAAGATAGTCCCATGGGAGATAAGGGACGAGGTTAGTGCAGCAGCAGAAATGGAGGATGAACAAAAAATATTCATGCATAGGGGAGCAGATATGCTTGAGAGCACATGTATATTTAGATGCTTTGATTGTCCCTCTATTCCCTTGTGTAGATTGATTCCATATGCATGGGTGAGAGGGTTGAGAGACAATCTTAGTGGGTTGAAGAGTGCCTTCGCAAAATAAGGATTTATGCCAGAAAAAGGATCTTTCATTGTGTCTTTATTGACATGCAAAAGAGAGGAGAGCCTTGTGACAGGTATGTCAATACTTTCTATCCTTTTGCCATTGTTCACATTCTTTGGATTTTGTTTAAAGTTTAGCTTTTGTGTGTACTCAAGATGAGATCAAAGCAACATGGGACCTCTATGGAATGAGATTAATGATTAATTCAAATGTGAATTGAAAAAGAAACCAAAGTTTCGAGATCTCGTCAATCACATGTTCTATGTTTGGGAAGAAAATCATCGTACTGTGGCATGGACAGAGGCAATTAAAGAAAGGTTTTCCACTTCTAAGGAGAAGCATTGTCGTGTTTTGTGCACTGTCATAGATCCTACCAAAGTGCCTGAGATTGCATTGCTAAGCAGTTTGCAAAGAATGAACTTGTAAGTGTTTTGCTTGTTCAACTTTTCTAGTATTTAAGTTATCATATATTTGAATGCTTACATGATATGTCAATGCAGCATGAATACTCATACTCTGGTTTCCACTCATCTTTGTGATGAGATCGTTAATACCACACACATTTTTTCGGCGGATCATGTGATGTACTTGAACGGTTTACCCGAAAAGGATCAAAATCTTATTACTGCCGTACGGAAACAGTATGCCAAAGGTTCCTGGCCTTGGTATCTGCTCACTCAACGTTACCTTGGTAGATTGGTCTATGATGTATGAATCCAATAAAATTCTTTCTTTTGTCATTGTTATGAGTGATTATTAATATAGTCTTGCTTATTTTGGATTTTAGATTCAAATGACAACAGAGAAAGAGAAGAGAATGTTGAATGTGAAGCATGGTTTGTCTGACGAAGACTTCAAAAAGGAAGAGGAGAGAATTCACCAAGAGATCACACACAAATATCAAGATTGTATTGGGAAGATACTTTATTTGTTTGCATCTACTCTTTATTTGTGTCGAATGGTACAATATGTAATTAGAGTAATTGTCATTTTTATACTCATATTGCACTTACTTAACATTGTGGATCCCAACCTTGGGATGGATTGGATAGCAAGGGTTTTGTCTCTGAAATGGGGTAATGATAGCTGGGCTACATTGGAGAAATTGAACTTAATAGCACTCCAAGATGCTCCCGTTCAAAACAAGATTCATTGGATTTCCTTGCTTAAAGCGGACAAGATTACAAGGGGTGCATATGGTCTTAAGAAAGGAGATCACGTCTTCCACATGTAAGATGATCCTTGATAATTAAACTTGAATTTGTTGTACTTTCTTTTTTTTCTCACACTCTTTTTGGACTTGTAGGTGGCTTCGTAGAGAGGGTTTTTTGGCACGAGTCTTTGAAAGAGCATTTCAGATTGTGTCAGATCTTATGGATGTGCCTGGCGTTGTGCCTTTGCCACATGACTCTACCCTCACATTCTATTTTGAGGAGGTAAAATTTGAAGCCAGACCCTTTTTGTTTCCAATTGAAGTGTCTCTTGGAGCAAAGACGAAGGATGTGGAGAAGCAGGCATTGAAGAAGGTAGATACATTACAAATGGCAGCACAACATTTTTCTTTCAGGTGAACAATTTATTAATTGCAATTTTATTAATTTTTTATGTTTATGTGATGAGCTTCATGTAACTTGTTAGCTGTTCATTGTAGATTCCTTATGTTTTTGGTATCGCAGAATGTGTTACCTGCCATGCCTTTTTTGGCAAGACAATGGACTCAGATGGCTACTCAAGACACATGCATTTACCCCCCTAGTATGCGCAGTCTTGAGTGCATGGGAGATTGAGAATTGTCCGTGGTGGATAGATATGGAAAAAGGACATGTTCTTGGTCGTGAAAGAGAGCTGCATGACACGATGTTGAGGGATGCTGTGATACAAAATCCACCAGTAGATAGATGAGAGGCAAGACATGCAGGTATGTTTCACTCTTTGGCATGCCAAACGACCATAAGTTAGTAGTATTTTGACTTAAAATGTTTTGTTTAAGATGCATGCAACTCTCAAAAGGAAAAGGAAACATTTGTGGATACGATCGTAGAGGAGGATGTGGGCTCAATGCCTGGTATGTTTTATAAAATTTTGTTAATGCTTTCAAAAAATATGCTTCATAGATGACTAATTTTATCTTGTTGTGATGCTCGAGTGTCTTCTAGCACCATCATGGCTAGGAAGACTATCTCATTTTTTTAGCTTGTGAAGTCTCCACTACAAAACATATCTAGTTTTGTTGACACACGGTGCATGGCCATATTGGGGGACTACATTGCCATTGCTGCAGACTAAGAGTGGAAGTCCAAAATCCCATATGGATCCCCGTACATGAGCATCTTTCATGGGAACGTTCGGAGACTACACTATATACTCTCACGGGGAGAGCCGTTCCATGGGCTGCTGATTTCATTTTCTTGGATCTCCCCTTTGGTGGGTCTCTAGTAGGCTCCTCTACTCTACCTCAGTGGGACATTTGCAGTGAGGATCATGTGCATGCTGGAGTTCATTTAGCATTCTCGACGCTAGCAGATTTAGGCTAGCTTCTGATCATGGTGTCTACGGTGGGTGAGATCCTTTTGTTTATGATCATGCCATAAGATAGAAATAATCGGTGTAAGTGTTTGTAATATTTAATTCTTTGAACAGGAGAGGCCATTGGGTGGGTGGAGAGGTTTTGTCGTGCTGCAGAGATGGTTGTTCATCGACTTATTGTAGTACTCCATCATGGAGCCTATGGTCATTGTGAGAGTTTTGGTGGTCCTATTGAGGTGACACACTTGCTTTGTATTAATACTTTAATGATTTATGTTGTTTCTTTCTCTAACCGTGCCTCTTTTGTTACAGTGTCTTTGCTCTGTGCTATTTATGGTTCATCGAGTAGGTATACGTCCACCGTGCTTCATAGCAGAGAGCACTGTCCTATTTTCTTGCCTTGGCATCATCAGATTCTTTTATGATCATCATGTTCTGGAGCTCTCTCAAGCTAGATCATCATTAGGTGATCCATTGCGAGGTGGATTGCAACGGAGCCATTCATTTGTTGCATGCTTTGTGGAGATCCTTTGTTGGCGTGGAGGTATTTTCTTGGAGCTTGGATGTGGTACAGCCCCTACACTGGTGGCTTGTGTGGGATCAGTACAGACATGTGTTGCGCTCGACATTGATGAGCCATTGATTTCAGGATATGTGCTACCATTACTCCGTCGTAGAAATCGGAGCAGAGAGGACCCCTCCACCTCCTTAGATATTGATGATGAGGGTGATATGCCATCACGTGTCAATCCCTTTGATGACTAGTGAGGCCCATGTCTTACTATGACATTGATATTGCTTATGTTTTTTTATCCTTTTGATGTCAACATTGGTATTTAGTGTTTATGGATATTGCTTCTATGTCTTGTTTAGTATTTTGTCTTGATGATGCATTTTCTTGTTGGTTGGAAGTTCCATGCCAGTCTACGTAGAGGAGATGGCTTGGAGCATGGAAGTGGACATGCTTTATGATTCTAAAATTTGTGAGACACGTCGGAGATGGAATGTCTACATCGACAATGAGTGTGAGAATTGAGGGATTTGTATCATATGGTTCTTGTCATGTTTTGATGGAAACTTTTGAGTTGATGTTCTAATGTTTTAAGTCATGAATGATAAGTATTCACTCTTTGGAACAATTTGGTTAGAATTTCAAATCCTCCTATGAGGTGCCTTAAATGGCTAATGGGTTTGTTTTGAAATATTGACCTATGTACAAAGGAAGCTCTGTCCATTTTTTTTCAAAACTAATATTATGTTTTTCTTTGTTTTCTTGTTAGGTCATATGCATTGATAATGCGTTGGAGGGGGAAAGTCTACATCGACAATGAATGTGACTAATCATAAGAATTGAGAAAATTGTAGCATTGATGTTAGAATTGAAATTCATGTCTCGTTATTTTCATATGGTTCTCATCATGTTTTGATGGAAACTTTTGAGTTGATGTTCCAATGTTTTGTTGTGGATGAGAAGTATTTACTCTTTGGAACAATTTGGTTAATATTTCAAATCCTCCTATGAGGTGCCTTAAATGGCTAATGGGTTTCTTTGAAATATTGAACTATGTACAAAGGAAGCTCTGTCCAATTTTTTCCAAAAACTAGTATTATGTTTTTCTTTGTTTTCTTGTTATGTCATATGCATTGACAATGCGTTGGAGGAGAAAAGTTTACATTGAGAATGAATGTGACTAATCATAAGAATTGAGAAATTTGTAGCATTGATGTTAGAATTGAAATTCATGTCTTGTTATTTTCATATTGTTCTCATCATATTTTGATGGAAACTTTTGAGTTGATGTTCCAATGTTTTGAGTCGTGGAGGAGAAGTATTCACTCTTTGGAACAATTTGGTTACAATTTCAAATCCTCCTGTGAGGTGCCTTAAATGGCTCATGGGTTTGTTTTGAAATATTGATCCATGTACAAAGGAAGCTCTGTCCAATTTTTTTCAAAAACTAGCATTATGTTTTTCTTTATTTTATTGTTAGGTCATATGCATTGACAATGCATTGGAGAGGGAAAGTCTACATCGACAATGAATGTGACTAATCATAAGAATTGAGAAATTTGTAGCATTGAAATTCATGTCTTGTTATTTTTCATATGGTTCTTGTCATGCTTTGATGGAAACTTTTGAGTTGATGTTCTAATATTTTGAGTCCTGGATGAGAAGTATTTACTCTTTGGAACAATTTGGTTAGAATTTCAAATGCTCATGTGTGGTGCCTTAAATGGCTATGGTTTGTTTTGAAATATTGATCCATGTACAAAGAAAACTATATCCATTTTTAAAAATAAACTAATATTGTGTTTTGCATAGTTTTCTCGTTAGGCCATATGCATGACAACAACGCCATCATAGATATTCGCTCGGGTTCTTGTATGCTCACTCACGCTTGCTTGGGCTACGGTAGAACTCTTGTAGCCCTTACACAAGGCCAATACATCTAAGACACCAACTTAAAAAGATGAAAAAGAAATAGCAAATGATAGAACAAAAAAATGTTTGAGTAAAACTTGAGGTCAATTCAAGCACCAAGGTATACTCACGAGCCACTTTCGGCTTACACCATGGGAATAGGAACATAACCAATGAGTGGAAAATTAGCTTTTCATTTTAAGAAATTTAACATAAAGAAAAAGATAAGGAAAAGGGAAAGGATAATAAAAGAAAAAGGAAAAGAAAAAGATAAGAAAAAAAAAGAAAGAGAAGATAAGGATAAGGATGAGGTGAGTAACTAGCTTGTTAAGAAAGTTTTGATAAGTAAAATACGTTATCAAGATAAGTTATAAAAGAAAGATAAGTTATAATTTATCAAGATAAGGGAGATAAGCTATCAAAATAAGTGAAAGCACTTATAAAAAATGTGCATAAAAAGAGGGTTTCTCTTCTCATTTTCTACTTCCCTTCTCATTTTTAGAAGTGCAAGCTCAAAAGTAAGCTTGGGAAAACCATAGTCAAAGCTCTTTCACACACACCTTCTACACACGCACACACACACACACACCCCTCCAAGAGAATCCATGGATCGACAAAACCCTAATTAAGTTTATCAAAACTTGATCTTCCTCTTCACATTACCTCCCCCTCTCCTCTCTCCTAATTCTCAAGTTTTTCATAGCTTGCATTCCTTTTTTCTCTTTCCATTCTCTCATTCCAACTCGTCTAATTGGTTGTCTCCAAGCAAAGTGAAGAGGAAAAGAGTCACCTACATCAGCATACTTCTTCAATACTCTCCCAAATCAAAGAGAAGACTCTACCATATACACAAGGTAATGTTTTTCTTGTTCTCTTTATGCTATTCCACTTTCTTGGAAATGATTTACTTTCATGCTTACTTAAGTTCATGTTTAAGCTCTGACATTTTTTATAAGCAAGCCTTTTGCTTGGGAAAAAGAAATAACTTCTTGATTTTATTGTTTCCTTTTATTTATGGTTCATTACTAATCATAACTAACCACCTTGCTAACAACTTACCATGATGTTATTTCAAGTTCCATTATTTCATGTTTCTTAGATTACCAGACTAATGTGGCATAGAGAGAGTAGAAAGCACTCTTTTTAACCATAGGTGATTGAAGATAATAATTACCTAAATAGTATGCATGATGAGATGGTGATTAATATCCCTAATTATCCTTTAATCTCTTGCATAAACCTTTTTATTGATTTCTAAGTTACTTTTATTCTATTACCTACACTAATACCTATTCTTTTATTCTATTATTTTATTCTATTACCTACACTAATCTTATAAAGGTAAATACTACAAATCAAAGGCAACTAGGTAATGGAGTTATTTTTGGAACTAAACTTATTTTTCAAGAAGAGGAATTATGATTTTTTCCAAAAGAGATGCTCTTGATTTTGCATAAAATATGTGTGTAAAAGTTTAATTGACGTACTAAGTTAATATCTAATTTTCAAAAGGAAGTTGAGTTTGAAGGGTAAGTTCAATTATAACCAAATAATTTTACTTTGAGAAAGAAAATTCACATTCCAAATAAGGTCATTCCCTCCCTTTCCTCTTGCCAATTGCAAAAATCCAAAATCTGTAAACCTCTCCTAGCTGTGTGATTAATCCTCTCCACGGAAACAAGAGGTAAGCCTAAAACCTATTTTGAGTAGAATTTGTTGATCATTCCTACTTCATTGCATGTGAATTTTTCACTACACTAACATATCCACTCTTACACTACTATTCTTTAAAGGGTTTTACTCTTACCATAATCAAGCATTGACTCTTGCATAATTATTTAAAAAAATGTTTATGATTGTAAGTTTGTACACTCTAAAGTTCTATGCTTGCAACTCATGATCCACTCTAAAGAAAGTATCATCGTAAGGAGCATATGCATTGTTCTTTTCAAGTTCGTATTCTTTTAATTTTGTTTTGAAAAATTGCAATATGGGGGAGAGTAAGGGGATAGCTTCCTATGTTGCTTGAACATAAACTCCTATCGCTTCCATGGAGATATCCCATGGTGGCAAATGGTGCAAAGAAAATAAATGGGAATCACCCAAGACGGGGTTAACTTGAAACATACATCGAGACAAGACCTTAAAATCCTAAGAGACTCCTTGTATTTCTTAAGGTCTTGTTTGATTAAAGATTAAAATGAACTAGGAACTAAAAGATTATAACTCAAGGAACTTAATCTAAATTTAAACTAGGATTAAAACTTTACCAAGAAGATTTGATGTGGATAGCCCTAGCATAAAACCCTTGGTCTATGTTTTTTATCTCGGGTTCACTGTCCTAGAAATGGGATTGAATGGGGGTGAGTCCTAGTTGGGTGATAGGGACCTACGAATGCATCTATAAATTAGCCTAGTCCCGGTAGGCCTGATGTCGACGAGAAAAGAAGGAAGAAAAATGGATCCATGAAGGGATCGGGATAAGGGAGGAGGATGTGATTTAATTAAGGAACTCTTTTCATTGTTTGGTAAAAAGGAACCGGGCACCACCGCGCCACTTCACCAGCCAAAACTAGTGCCTGCTCCGCCCTGCAGCGCCGCCTGCCGCCTAGTAGCACAAATTTGCAGCGCCCGTAAGGGCCTTCCATAGCCAACAGGGTGAGGGAGCTCCCATCTCTCTCCCCCTTTGTGTTGTACTGAGGGCTTACGGCCTAGCTAAAGTAGTCCACGCCCTTTGTTCCTGACCTCGCATGTGGGATGACCCCGGTGCCACATGGCAGCCCTCTAGTCAATTGCCCCCAAGAACTTAAAGATTTAACTTTTTTCTCCTTAAAAACATATTCCCACTCTCACCTTCTCACTCCTACTTGCTTTGCCTACCATACTCCGGTCCGCGGTCGGATTTCCAAGCCGTAAAGCTCCATCGGATTCCCACCGTGTCATTCTCGGGCCGGGAAAATCTCAGCACCTTCCAATCCTTTTGAGCTCGCTATTCAAGGCCGCCAAAAAAATGGGAAAGTTATCTGCAAACCTTTTACTGCCAAATGCTCACAGCTTCATCTTGCTGTATCTCACCAACCGAGCTTCAGATGGACAAACTGTCAATTTGTGTTAGCTCCACATGACTCACACTATCACGAGAACCTTGGTGAGGCTAAAAAAATTCCAGATGGTGCATTCTCCAGTGGGGTCAAATGGGTTCAGACCTGGCCCCCGAAAAATCTTCTTGTGGCCTTAACCTTCTAACCAGAGCTCCAATTCGCAATCAGAGAAGATAGGCATGCTTCGTAACTTGAGCTCTACACGTCCATCCACTGACACCTGCCTAGGCCGCGTCTCCCCAGCTGCCCTATCCATTGGGGATCTGCAACACAGTCCAGCTTTAAACTTCAGTATCTTGCACATCACGGCTCCGTTTGACGGGTCGTCTAGACTGGCTTCTAAATCACACTGAACACTACATTCCATAGCACTGATTTGGCATTTTGGACACCTTTATCTTCCATCCCATGTGGACCATCCCGCAACACTTTTGGCCTAAAACACCATTTCAGACATACTTTTCCGCTATCCCTTGGCTACCGAGGTCCTTGGCACCTGCCCTAGCCTTCTGCATTGCACTTGCCTGCACCCTCTTCTTGGAATAGACCACCTCCTAGCCTCCACAAAATTTGGATGCACCATCATTGCTGAGCCCCCTTGTTAAACATTTATGTTCGACCAAAAGCATATGTACAAAACTTTAAAACTGGCACACCAACTTGATGATTAAAAGCACTCATAAAACTATATTCGTATGTACAGGCTATGTACAAAAGCTTCATCTCTTTTCTCTCGCACACCACATGCTTTAGGTGGGTTTCCCACCACCCTTGACTACAATTTGTTGCACCTCAAGCACTAAATCCCTCTCAAAATACAGTTTGAGCCGCACACCATTCACCCTGTTCCTAAGAAGCTTGCCATTTGCTCTTACCAGCTGTCTGATAGGTCCCATTCGAAAAGGCTTTCCGCACTTTATATGGACCTGTCCACTTCTTCTTGAACTTCTTGTGGAATGTGAAATCTAGGTAGCTTTTGCACTTCATGAACAGGTCTTTTTCTTCTATCTTCTTGTCCTGCAGGCTCTGATTGAACTTGGCAATCCGCTTCTCTCTTTGCTTCACATAGTAGTCCATTGTTGCCTCTTTGTCTATCTGCAAAGCCTCTAAACTGGCTATCTGATCCTGTAGAACTCCTTGTGTGGCATTGACACGCCACATACCCTTTAAAGCACCTAGTTGTGCATGTATTGGCAACACACCCTCTTTACCATGGACTAGCTCGAATGGAGTGAAATTTGTAGCTACTTTATAGGACGTCCTATACGCCCACAGACGCTTCTCTAGATTTGCCTCCCACTCAGCTTCCTGCTTATACACGTACTTCGTTATCATCTTGACGATTTGACCATTAGCACTCTCAACTAGACAATTGCATTGGGGTTGATAGGGCGAGGAAAACCGATGCTGAATCTTTAACTTTTCCACTAATGCACTTATGAGTTTGCTTCTAAACCCCTGACCCCTATCAGAAACTAACACCCATGGAACACAAAAACGGAAACAAATGTTATCAAACACAAACTGAGCCACCACATTAGCATTTACTTTCTTCACTGCTTTGGCCTCGACCCACCTTGTAAGGTAGTCAATGGCTATCACCACGTACTTTTTACCACTAGTAGACTTTGGGAGAGGGCCTATAGCATCCAAACCCCACTTCTCGAAAGCACTTTGTGCGATGATGGTGCCCTATGACTCCGCTACCAGTTGTCTTTCACCTATAGTCTGACACTCATGACACGTTTTGCACCATTAATGCACGTCCTTCACAATGGAAGGCCACCAAAAACCTGCTCTAAGCACTCGAAATAGAACCTGGTCTTTGCCCTGGTGTCCGCTCTCTTCATGGCATTGCTCCAACACCATTCCTATCTCTTCTTTGTACAACACCCTTGTAAGCACTCCATCGCGCCCATAGTTCATAAGATCTTCACCTACCAATGTGAATTTGCGGGCCTTTTGCACTACTCTTCTCTTTTGCAATTTGGACAAACCTTCTGAACATTTCTCGATACTCAAAAACCCTTCAATCTCCTTTAGAGTCTCCCTACCTACATAAGTGGCTGGGGCCACATATAGACCTGCAACGTGCACTTGCACTTTGCTACTTGCTAACTGATCCGCCTCTTGGTTCTGCTCTCTTCTCACATGCTTGAATTGAACCTCTTAAAAGGACTTTAGCATCTTCTTGATGGAAAAGAACCAATGCTTCAATGAATCGCGCTTTACTTGCCATTGGCATAACAGTTGCTCGATGACTAGCAACGCAACTCCCTTCACTACCAACCTTGAAATGCCAAACTCTATACACTACTTTAAACCCAGATGCAGAGTGACATACTCCACCTCGTTATTGGTATGGACATCCTCTAGATCATACGCCTTCAAGAATATAGTTTTACTGTGTGGGTCGTGTATCACCACACCTCCTCTTGCTTTCTATACTACCCTTCGATATGCTCCGTCAAACCACATTGTAAAAGCATCCTCTAAATCCAACTCCTCCTTAGCTTCATCTCGTACTACTCTTGGATAGGCCGGCAAATTGACGGCCTTGCCTACAAGAATGTCTGCCAAGTGAGACCAACTCGTGTGATCTACCTTGAACTCAAACTCGAACTCTTGCAGCTCCAATGCCCACTTCATAATTCTCCTTCATGGCTTCAAATGTAGCACTACCTACGGCAATAGATTATTAGCTGTCAACACAAAAAACTTGCGCACAATCAAATGCACCTTTAACTTCCTGCAAGCGAAAACCAAATCCATCACCCATTTCTCTACCTCGGTGTAGGTAGCCTCTCTTGGTCTAATCACCCTGCTCTCGAATTATATCGGCTTGTAGCTTCTCCCTACCTTTTGCAATAGAACCGCTCCAACAGCAACTATGCCCACTGTCATAGACACACAGAAGTTGCCTCTCGATTGGGAGGACATACTGCTGGCAACTGACAAAAAATCTCTTTGACCCTATGAAAAGCTTCCTGAGCTCCTCCATCCCATTCATAACCGTGCACCTGTTGAGCCCCCTTTTGAAGAGGATGCACATATTACGACAGCATCCAAAAGAAACATGATAGATACTTCATCTTATGAACAAACAAAGCCAAACCTTAAACCTTGAGCATATGATGGCGGCTCCATCAACACCAACACCTTTACCTTTTTGGGATCGGCCTCTATACTGTTTTGCGACACCACATGACCTAATAGCTGTGCTTGAGGTTGTGCTAGCTTGCACTTCTTGGGGTTTAGCTGATCTCCTTCTTCATCTAGCCTTTGAAAGCGTAATTGTAGTTTGATAGGTGCTCCAATCTTGAACTATAGCAAGCGATATTTTCCATAAAAATCTTGATAAAACGGCCCAAGTATGGACCAAACACCCTGTTCATCCAATCTTGGAAGGTGGCATATGCATTCAACAATCCAAACGGCATTTTGTGGTAAGCGAAACAACCCCATGGAGATATGAATGTGGTCTTCAATTGGTCTTCATGTGCAATCCCTATCTAAAAGTACCCTGAGAAGCCATCCATAATTGAGTATCTCTCATGCCCAGCCACCTGGTTTAGGATTTTGTCTTGAAACGGAAATGGATAGTGATTCCTCTTGGTCGTCGTATTCAATGGCTTGTAGTCGATACACACTCTCCATTTCCCATTCTTCTTAGGCGTTATGACCACTGGCAAGAGACCCACTCTGACTCTATCACAGGATATATGATGCCTGCCTCCAATAGCTTATTGATCTCCTACCAAAGGGACTCCTTTTGGATTTCCCCTAGTCTCCTCAGCTTTTGTGCTTTAGGCATGTGTCCCTCTCTAAGAACAATCTTGTGCTCAACCCCTTTTGCACCCCGCAAATGCTTGTACTCCGTCACAAATACATTTGGATAGGACTCACAGAGTCGAACATAACCTTCCTTTTCACCTTTGGTTAAATCTTAACTCAACATGCTTGAAACCTCCTCTATGCTTAAACCATGAGCTTGAGGCTACATACCTTCTTTTTTAGGTGGGGAGTCATCTATGGTGACTCCGAATAAGTCTACGTCTATCTTCAGCATGTCGTCTTTGCTCTCCTCTTCCTCTGTGCTAGTATAGCCTTCATCATAGCCCGTCTCTGTCTTGTACTCATAGCTCATCGTGTCGCCCTCATCTTTAACTGCCATAGGATGAGAACTGCTCTCTTTGGTCTTCAAATCAAGCACAATTTCTCTTCCTCTCTCTTTTTGTCAGGCAAGGTGAACACTTTGTTCTCCCAATCCTGCTTTGCTCCTATCGCCAAAAGCCATGGCCTACCCAAAATGATGGGATAAGCATTATCCCCTTCTTTCATCATGAAAAAGTCTATCAATCACTCTATGCCCATCACCTTGACCTTTACATCATGAGCCACACCCAGACACCTAGCTTTAATATAGTTGGTCATCCTCATGTGCACATTCGACTTGACTACTGCCTTGACTCCCGTCTATTTCATGGCTGCTTCCGTCAAGACACAAACCTGTGCTCCACCGTCTACGTAGGCTTGTACCTGCATCCTTTCTCTATAATCGCATCCACCAATGGAAGAACATCAGTGGGGCTACCTACCCTCAAAGCCATGTTTTGTACTGCTTGTACATTTCCCTTAGCCCTTGGCAGCCTGGTGCTAACACTTGTGGACCACTGCCTTCTTAACTTTGGATTTAAAGTTAATAGTAGCTGACCAAAAGTAATGTTTGATTTCTAGTTTTGAACATCACTCACCAGATTGTACTCGGGATATCCACGCCCTAGCTGGAAAACCGCTTGTTTGATTTTGCAACGCCTCCTTCTTTTGCTAGGCTTAGGCTGCTCTCTACCTTCGTACACCTTATCTTTGCCTTTGCGAGTTTTGGTTTCCCGCTCTGTCTTTCTCTCCCTCTCAACTCTTGCTCTCTTACTGACCAAAACTTTGACATCCTTCTTATCCACCCCAATAATATTCACTTGGGACCTCACCTCTGTTTGGCGGAGGTGGTTGCGCAGGATTATCCACTGCTTTCTCTCTTGGACCATTGTATTGACCTTGACCTCGACCTCTACCAAAAAGCGGTTAAATGCCTCCTCTTTCTCTCTATGGTTGAGGAAAATCGGGTGCATAGTGCCCTTCTTCTTTGCAATTTTAACCCCTACCTGGCAGTGGCCTTGCCCTGCCTCTTGCTCCTCTTGGCTGTCCTCTATCCATGACACTGAGCCGCAACTTCTGCATCTGCTCGGACAAATCTTGCACCATGCGCACCCAATTTTGTAGCACAACAGCTACACCTCGGTTTCCATGATTTTCCTTGTGTATAGCCTCCCTCAGACTCTACGAATGAACATGGGCCATCGTCTCATGCCTGACACACCTGCTCTATCTTCTTCTTTAACTTTCTTCTCTTTGATCGGGCAATTGTTGTTGCACCATTGTAATTCTCCAGGCTCTCGAAATCGACTTTCTCTCTCACTTTGGGATGCAGACACACCATGAACTTGTCCAGCTTGAAGTAGTCACCATTAGCCAACTGCATGGTTGTCACTAGCTCTGCCCAACACTCTTCAAAATGACCCAAAAACAGATTGAACTCTTCACTTACATCTTGCTTAAGCGCCTTCAACTTTGCATCCATTTCAACTCAGGACGCCTCCTTGCAAAAATCATGAAGAAACCTCGCCTGTAGAGCCAGCCTTGCTTGCCTCGGCTCGCATTCCTATGCTTCGTACCATGTTTTAGCTTTACCATGCATCACCAAAGGAAAAGTCTGCATTTTGCTATCCTCATTTGGCATACGTAATGATAGCATATACAGCTTGAAATTTGACATCCACTCGTCAGGGTTCTCTTCTCCTGTGAAAATCGGTCCATAGCATCTAGTTGCTGTGACTTCCAACACAAAAGATCACTTCTTTTCGACTAACTAGGAGTAATCAGTGTGCTCCTCAGTGGGGGCACCAGAAGATGGACAGGGGGAATGGGGGAACATGCCGGGCACAAACACAAGGTCCTCTTTATAGCTCAGGGTATCCACGACACCCCTATCCTCGCAGAGAACACCTTCAAAGAAACACTTTACACTAGCAGACCACTGCCTACCCAATTTCCATTGCGCACACACTCCACAATCCACCACACTACACACACCTACTGCCACGGCCTGTCTCCACCCTTCCACACGCTCACAGCCACTCAATCTCACTCTCTCACACCGTCGGTCCGAGGGGGCACACACTTCCACACAACCGACACCGAGGAGAAACATGGAAGAAGGAGAAAGAGAAGGGGGGAAGGGGAAACAACAGCAAGAGGAGGCAACGGTGGCTTGATTGCACTTCAAAAATAATGTACACTGGCTTGCAGTGCCATCCCCATGGCCATTTTCAAGAAAAAGTTACAAAGGGGTTAGCTTGTCAAAGAACTCCACTTTGCAGGCTTCAAACGGCACCAAAAAAGCTACGAAAAAGCCCCTAATTTGATCCAATTTTGACTTTTATAGGGGGGGCCTTTAATTTTGGAATTTACACTTTAATTGGTCCATCTCGCACCTTGATTTGGCATTTTTTGGAAGGTGGAAACCGCTTTACTCTATCTGCTCTCTTCCTCTCTCTTTTGCACTTGGGGGGGTGCAATAGCAATGTCGCTATTGCCCCTTGGATTTTTAATATTTTTTATTATTTATTCCCTCATTAATTTTACCCCCTTTGGGGCCTAACCTTTGTACTGCCTCTTTCTCTTTTTTTTACCCTTTGACCATCACATTTGGTCCGGCTTTGCCCCTGCTCTTTTTGTCTGCTTGGTCGGCCTTGAAATTGCCCTCCTTGGTCTTCTTACACTTGGTTTACCTGTGTTGGCCCTTGCTCTCCTTTGAACACAAGGCATGCCCCCATTTTTTGCCTTGTATGCCTGGCTGCCCTCCTACTGGCGGGATAGCCCTCTTACTTGTGCCTCGAGAAGGGGGGGCATTAGTGACGCCGCTAATGCCTCCTCCCTCTCTTTCCTTCAAAAGGTAGGGCCCATGGGCCGTGGAGCAGCTACCTGCCACGTCATTAGTCCAGCCTCACTAGCGAGCGCCACCGTGCCACTTCACCAACCAAAATTGCCGCCTGCTCTGCCCTGCAACGCCGCGCGCTGCCTGGAAGCACCAATTCGCAGCGCCCGTCAGGGCCCTCCATAGCCAACGGGGTGAGGGAGCTCCCCTCTCTCTCCCCCTTTGTGTTGTACTGAGGGCTTACGGCCCAGCTCAAGTAGTCCGCGCCCTTTATTCCTGACCTCGCATGTGGGATGACCCCAATGCCACATGGCAGCCCTTTAGTCAATTGCCCCCAAGAACTTAACACTAGATTGGTAACCTAACAGGACATAAAAGTGTCCTTTCAGGGTTTTGAAAAAAACCTCCAAAACCATAGTAGATCCACTCATTTTGTAAAATCCTTTCATGAGGTTATAGTTCAAGGCCTACTAAGCATGGAAAAAATAAGAAACTTGTAAAATTTATCATCTTTTGGTCACACCAAGCCTCCAAAGTTGATGGACCAGTGAATTTTCATCAAAACAGTCATTTCTTACGTTTTGTTGCATAAAAATAAGATTAGGGATTTTTGTAGGACTTGAGATAAATTCCCTAGTTAACTTCAATGGGTTGGTGATGAGAACATATGATTGCTTCTCACTCACTATTTTTTGTTTTTCCAAAATAAATAGGTACAAAAAAGTTGAATTTTTACCATTCTGCAAACCTATCATCAAAGTTTCTATAGCCACGTTCAATACAAATAATATATGCATGTTTTCTTAGTTCCCTATTGTTCTTTATGTTCATAAGGAGCCATGGAGCATGTCAAAAGAATAATACATCTCTTACCAAGGGGAATCTTGGGGACAAAGATGAAGTGTTAAATACAGCAAACATGAAAAAACTGGGTTGAATATTATGAGTTGTAGAATCCCATAGAAACTATTCAATATCTAGCCAAATTTGATCCTTATGACTAGATATGGTTACTACATACAAAATGCATGTAGTTGTCACAAGAAACTAACAATATTGAAAAAGCTCTACTTGATATACTAGAATGTTTCGTTTTCTTCCATAATTGAAAAAATCAACCATCGTTGTGTACTATGCAAAATAGGGTATTAGGTGCCCCAAAACTCAAGGAATGTTAGCTTTATATTACAATATGCGACATAGAAAATAAAAAATGAATTTGGATATCATGAAATCCACCAAAAAAATCATAGAAGAGCTAAAATTGGCTAAAAAACAAGATTTGACAATTTTTGTAATTTGGTCATAACTCACAACTTTAATATTTATTTCTCCCTAGAAGCATCAGGACATGTTGAGGACTACTAAAGATAGTTCTCTAGCATTATAGACCTCACAAACATGAATTCTAGAGTGGTATAGTTGCAAAAAGTTGAAAAAAGCCAAAAACAGGACCCGTTTTTTCACACAGTTTAGGTTGTGAAATGTTGTGCAAGGACAATGTTAAAGATGGAATTGATATTCCAAAAAAATGTCGAGTTTTTTTCAGCTCATGAGACAGCTGTCTAGATAGATAGCACCTCAAAATCCATTTTGAAACTCTCGACATAATTCAAGAAAAATGGTCACTTCACAGGACATAAAAGTGTCCCAGGACATAAAAGTGTCCCATTACCAACCTAGTGTTAAAGCTTTAATTTTTTTCTCCTTAAAAAAATATTCCCACTCTCACCTTCTCACTCCTACTTGCTTTGCCTGCCATACTCCGGTCCGGGGTCAGATTTCCAAGCCGTAAAGCTCCGCTGGATTCCCACCGTGTCGTTCTCGAGCCGGGAAAATCTCAGTGCCTTCCAATCCTTCTGAGCTCGCTATTCGAGGCCGCCAAAAAAATGGGAAAGTTATCTGCAAACCTTTCACTACCAAATGCTCCGAACTTCATCTTGTTGTATCTCACCGACCGAGCATCCGATCAATGAACTGTCGATTCATGTTAGCTCCACATGATGCACATTATCATCGAGAACCTTGGCGACGCTAAAAAATTGCCGTATGGTGCATTCTCCAGTGTGGTCAAATGGGATCAGACCCAACCCCCGAAAAATCTTCTAATGGCCTTAACTTGCTAATCAAAGCTCTGATTCGCAATCCGAGAAGATAGGCATGCTCCGTAACTCGAGATCTACACATCCATTCATTGACACTTGCCTGGGCTACCTGTCCCCAGCTGCCCTGTCCGTCGGGGATCTGCTACACAACTCCAGCTTTAAATTTCAGTATCTTGCACACCGGGGCTCCGTTTGATGAGCCGTCTGGACTGGCTTCTAGAGAACACTGGACATTACATTCCAGAGCATTGATTTGGAATTTCAAACACCTTCATCTTCCATTCCATGTGGACCATCCTGCAACACTTTTGGCCTAAAAAACCACTTCAGACATATGTTTCCGGTATCCTTGGGCTGCCGATGTCCTTGGCACCTGACCTAGCCTTCTGCACTACACATGCCTACATGCTCTGCTTGGCATAGACCACCTCCTAGCCTCGACCAAGTTTAGTTGCACCAACGTGCTATTTGTTAGTATTTGGAGGGCCTTCCGTGCTCCCGTTTGTAGCAAATACACAACTCCTTTCATGTTATTTTGTTGAGACCACATAAGGGACCTATTCCTAATACTCCTTCCACATTTGATCCCCCCTTAGTTGAGGACAATGAAGAAATTATGACTCCCAATATAATTTTAGATCACGAGATGACCACTACCCACACAGGAAACCAGTACAAAAGATATTTGGTAAAATACAAAAATCATTCTTTGGAAGAGTGTCGATGGCTTTCTAAACAATTGCTACGTCCGCACTACCATCACTTGATACTTGCATACCACACACCTACAGACACAGATTCACCGATTTAGGCAGTGACTCTCTTCTTATGTAGATTTGTTCGATTTAGGCAAAACGAACTTTAAAGTGCAGATCTGCCAATTTAGGCAGCACTAGTGTAGATTCACCGATTTAGGCAACACAAATTCCAATGTAGATTTGTCGGTTTAGGCAGTATTAGTGCAAATCTGTTGATGTAGGCAGCACGCCCATTGGTGTAGATCTGCTAATTTAGGCAACACCAATTACTTGACCACTCTACTAGTGGCTGGCCACCACTGTTGCTAGTTTGGTTTTGGTAACAATTGAGGACAATTTTCTTTCAACCCCTGGGTATGTAATGGAATTGTTATTTTGATGATTTATTTGTGAAATACTTGATATTTTGAGGAAACATTGCAATGTTGATTTGGAGTGTGGAATATGATCACTTGTCGAGTGTTGTGTGAGCAGATCAGTGATTGGCACGTGTTGGACAATAAAGCGATAGCAGTTATTCAAAATAAAACTACCGCCATTGGACTTTGTGGCAATCCTTAGTATTTTATGGTTCAGCTATAAGTTGAGATGTAGACAACTATTAATTGTTACATTGAGCTCTTCACGAGCCATGACTATTTTATGCCCAAGTGTGTGAACTGATGTAGCTCAATTTTTGAGCATGAACTTTTCTATAAATTAAATACATGCAAGAGGGACATGCTCACTCTTGCACATAGGGGGGAGATTGCACCCAGTGTCTGTGTTGTTCCTCTCTCTCCCTTCCTCTCCTCTCTCGCCGTGCCGACGTAGTACTCCGCTCTAGGAGGTGCACCAACATGTGCCCTCTTCCTCCTTTCCATTCTCTGTATCTCTCTGTTTGCGTACATCATGGATTCTCATTATGAGCTCTGGCCAGGTATGAAAATTTGTGTATTTTATTGTTGATTATGTGCTGTTTTTTAGTATTTGCAGGGCCTTTTAAGTTCTCATTTGGCCTTTTCCACCTGTCAACTGCATAAAATATCAAAATATCAATTTCATTACAAGAACCCTTTAAAGAATGGTAGTGTAAGAGTGAAATTGCGACATTCCTAAGAGTGGACATGTTAGTGTAGTAAGAAATGCTCATGCAATGAAGTACAAATGGTCAACAGATTCTACTCAAGATAGGTTTTAGGCTTACCTCTTGCTTCCATGGAGAGGATTAATCACACAGCTAGGAGAGTCTTAAGAAGTTGGGAACTTTTCAATTGGCAAGAGGGAAGGGAGAGAATGACCTTATTGGAAATTGGGAATCTTCTTTCTCAAAGAAAATCTTTGTTGGTAACTATAAACTTACCCTTCGAACCTCAATTTCTCTTCAAATTTAGATATTATCGTAATATGTCACTAAAAACTTTTACACACATAATTTATGCAAAATCAAGAGCATCTCTTTTGGAAAACTTATAGTTTCCCTTCATGGAAAATAGGGTTAGATCCAAATATAACTCCATTATCTAGTTGCCTTTGATTTATATCTTTAGGTAAGAGTATAGAATAACTTAGAAATCAATAAAAAGGTTTATGTGTGAGATTAAGGGATAATCAAGGATATTAGTCACCATTCAATCATGCATACTATCTACATACTTGTGACCTGCACTCATCTATGGTTAAAGAGAGTGCTTTCTACTCTCTCTATGCCACATTAGTCTGGTAGTTTAAGCAACTTGAAATAATGAAACTTGAAATAATTATTACCATATACATGTGGTAGTGATGTACCTCCAGGGCATTTTTTCCCTCACTAGGAGGTTTTTTTCCCCCATGCATTATAAATACACACATCACTCTAGGGCTATGTAAGGACATGGGTCCTATGGGCAAGGCCACTGGCATGGCCGGATATTGTGTACGCTAGGGGGAGGCTATAACATAGCACTGCTGGGTGGAGACTAGCACACGCATTACCACCACCCTTTCACTGGTATCGGTGCTATTTTTGGAGAAGGGGAAAAGCGGCTTGCATGTGCATGCAAAGTGCTGCTTCTCTCTCATGTTTCACAGACAATGATGTCTTCGTTGTGTAGCAAAATAAGACAAGGATAGTTTCCTGTGCACGGCCCAAAGACAGACAGTAATAGCCGACCGCGGTCGCCCCACCTATGCCCTCCACAGTGGGTGACCAAGGCAAACTCGATCGACAACTCTACTGCACAAAGGCTCTGAAGACTTCCGCTGGCACCGTTGGTTGGGCGCATAGGAAGGCCCTCTTAACCCTTGCATGAAGGAGGGTTGAGCCCCCACCTACGCCCTCCATAGGGGGTGACCAAGGAAAACTCGACCGCCAACTCTACGGCACTGAGGCTTCGAAGGCTTCCGTTGGCTGCGCGCATAGGAAGGCCCGCTTAACCCTTGCATGAAGGAGGGTTGAACCCACCCCATGAGGGTCAATAGCCAACACTATACCATCAAGCTATTGACCCTTGTTGGGTATAACAAGGAAAGATAGCATACTTGTGTTGAAAGGAAAACTAGAAGGAAAGGGAAAGCTTCAAACTTCAAGGAAGTAGTTTCACCCTTCCTTTTCACTTCTTGGAGGAAGGCAAGTTTTCCTCCAAAATTTCTTCTTTCCTCAAGGAGGTAGCTTCAAAGTGAACAAAAGCCTTCACAAAAACGACGAGTTTTTGTGAAGAATCAACAAAGGTGTTCTTACGACGAACGACACGTGAAGCGCTACAATTCTCACAAGGCGAGGTTCGCATGCAACACAAATTGTGGAGCATACAAAACACAGAGACTTCAATTTCACAAGGTACAAGTTGACATTTTTTTCTCTCTTTACATTAGTGTGTGTTTACCATGGCCAGTGAGGATATCCCACCTACACGCACGTTTAATTTTGCGCACGTAGATCAAAATCAGGGTACCATGGGTGCTACTGATACTAATATGGGTGACGACAATGATCTAGGAGATCATGGCCTTGTAGATATGGCTACCTTCAAGAATTTGGAAAATCATCAAAGCGTACTTGAATGCAACCTCTCTGCACTCAATGCAAATGTTACCAATCTTATGGAGTTACTTGTAAAATGTATGAATTCACAGACGGCTCAAGGAGCCACAAGTGGCATGGTTCAAGGGAACCAAGCTCGCACGAGTCAAGGAGTCCAAGAGACAAGTGCTTCAGAAGACGTAGAAGATAGCAATGCATTACTTAAGAACATCACCATTCTTGAGTTTTACATGGAAGAGCGTGATCACAATAAGGATGCGGACAATACGTTTTTACACAAATGGAGTGATATTCATAGGTTGAGACACACCCCGGATATAAAGATGGTTGTGGAAACAAGTCTATCTCTTAAAGGCAAGGCCTATAAGTGGTGGATGACATTTCCAGTAGATGTCCATCCTCTGTCTTGGGTTGTGTTTCAAGCTTCTTTCTCCAAAGAGTTTTTGGACTCCAATAAAGAAGATAAGAATTGGTTAGCATGGGATTCATGCCGCATGTTTGGCCTCTTTCTCACACAGTACCTTCAAAGTATCAAGAAATCATATTAAAACTAGAAGGTCTAGATGAATTCCAAAAGATACGGGGTTTTAATAGGGGCCTTGACAAAGACTATCGTCTTCACTTCAAGACCCAACATCCAAAAACTTTGGAAGAATCCATCAATCATGCCCGAAGATATGATGATGACCAAGAGAGGAAAGGAAATGTTCCCTACTCTAAGAATAATTTTGCTAAGAGCAATGTGGCTAAGAGCCAATGGTGAGGTAGATCTCCCACACGTTCCAAGAGGAATAAGATACAATCTACCTCTCCACATCCATAAGAGGCTAAGAAGCGTAAGCAATCACAAGATACTCCACCTGGGTCTCTCAGTACTGCTGATTTTGAGCGTGCGAAGAAACACAATTTGTGTTTAGATTTCTTTTGGACCACCATAACAAGAAAGATTGTCCTCTTTTGCAAGGCAAAGAAAAGTCCATGCATACGGTGCAATTCCTCACATTAGATTCATCTCCTAAATATTGTGTTGTAGAGGTTCTTCATATGGAAGAAAAGCACAAGTGTTGTGTGCCTGCTTCAATGTGGCAACCCACCTTTGGCCCCCATGATTTGATTCGCATGCATGGAACTATTAACGGAAAACATGTTCGTATTTTAGTGGATGATCTCAGCTCTTAACTTCTTGAACTATAAGCTAGTCAGAAAATTGAAGCTTACATAGACTCCCTGCTCTCACAAGTATGTGGTGGAGTAGATGTCTAGGAATGATAAAAAAGTATGGGACACGGTAGTTCAAGGGGTTGAGCGTATTGTTCAAGATCATACGATGACCCTTGACTTCCAAGTTATGAACATGGACCGTGTTGATGTAGTTTTAGGACGGGAGTGTCTACATGGTTTAGGAAACACATTGCACACTAGTTATGAACACAACTCCTTATCCTTTATGGCCAATGGTAAGCATGTGCTTTTGCTTGGTGAGAAAAATGTACCATCTGCACCTCTCATATGTACAGCCGAGCTTTCTATTTTGCAAAAATCAGATTTAATAGATGAAGTCTTTTTGTGTTACTGCTTGTCTCTAAGTCTTGTGAATTCTCAAGAGCAAAATGCGGTGAATTCTAGTAATGGTATGCAAAGTGCAATGAATTTTAATGATAAGCAAAGTGTTAACAAATCTAACGAGCAAAGTGCTCTCAATTTTAATTGTATAGAGTAATGTGCAACTATTGTAAAACAAACTACAGGAATTACAAGATTCTCCATCCCATCATAATTCTAGTCTACTTTCTCCTTTTGCACGGCAAAAGCTGACTCACTTACTCATGGAGTATAGTGATGTGTTCTCAAGTGATTTACCACCGGGTTTACCCCCTACACGTGATATGCAGCATGGAATAGATGTCTTGCTAGGCACTAAACCGGTAAGTAAACCACCTTACCATATGAGTGCTAAAGAATCCAAGGAGGTTGAGAATCAGTTGGCTGACTACCTCACCCATGGTTTCATTAGACCTAGCACTTCGCCTTGGGCTTCACCAATTCTATTGGTAAAAAAGAAAGATGGTACTATGCGCATGTGCGTAGATTATCATGGATCAAACGCCATAACTATTAAGAACAAGTATCCTCTACCAAGAGTAGATGAGTTGTTTAATCAACTCCATGGCGCAAGATACTATACAAAGATAGATCTTCGTTCAGGATACAACTAGGTGCGTATCCTTTTACAAGATATCTCCAAAACTACCTTTAGAACACGGTTCGGGCATTTTGAATTTTAGGTTTTGCATTTTGGTCTAACAAATGCTCGAGCTACATTTATGAACACTCATGGATAGTGTCTTACGTCCCTATCTTGGAAAATTTTTTGTGGTTTTCCTTGATGACATTCTCATTTACAGTAACACTGAAGATGAACACATAGAACACTTACAATTAGTGTTTGAACAGCTACGAGCTCATGTGTTGTATGCTAAGCAAAGCAAGTGCAATTTCTTTAAAACAGAGATACATTACCTCGGTCATGTGATCTCGTATTCTGGCATCAAGATGGACACTGACAAGGTCGCTGCCATTCTTCGATGGCCACATCCCAACACGATTGAGGAGCTTCAAGTATTTTTAGGCATGGCTGGATTTTATCGATATTATATCTATGACTATGTCAAAATCATTATTCCTATGACGGATCAATTTAAAGAAAAAGGTAATAAATTTTCTTGGGAACAAGCCCAAAAACAAAGTTTCGAACAGCTCAAGGTAGCTATCACCACTGCTCCCATCCTAGCAATCGTTGACCCACTTAAGCCGTTTGCGGTAGAGACTGATGCTAGTGATAAAGCAATTGGTGCGGTGCTTCTCTAGGAAGGAAGAACTATAGCCTTTGAAAGTAAAATGTTAGATAGAGCTCAACAAAACTATTCTGTCTATGAGAGAGAGCTCTATGCCATAATTCACGCTTTATGAAAGTGGCGACACTATTCATATGGTGCCGACTTTGAAGTAGTTTTTGACCATGAGAGTATCAAATGGTTTACTACTCAAACAGACTTGAAGGGCCGTAAAGCTAGATGGGCAGAAATCCTTCAAGATTATGATTGTAAGCTACGATATTGCAAGGGGCGATATAATGTAGTAGCGGATGCACTAAGTCGGATGCCTCAAATTAATTTACTTGCTTTCATAGAAATAAAGAGTGGATTTTTGGAGTCATTATGTGGCAAGTGTGCACAAGATCAATCATATGCTAAAGTGTCAAGTACAGTTTTCAAAAGTGATCCCTCACACTCACATGTCTCTGAACATCCAGATCAACATGTCTCTGCATGCGCAGATAAAAACTCCAACACAAAGAGCTCCACCCCTACTTAGGAAGAGCTTGAGCAATAGAAGAAGTTTTCCATTGATGATGGCTACTTACTCCACAAAGGTAGAGTATGTGTGCCAAAGGACTTAGACACTAGGTGCCAAATCTTATTTGAGTGTCACAATAGTCCAAGTACTGGTCATCCAAGTATTCGTAAGATGTATGCCTTAGTTCGAGGGCAATTTTACTGGTTGGGCTTACATCATGATGTTCAAGAGTACATAATAAATTTCCAATAGTGCCAAGTTAATAAGGTAGAGCGCCTCAAGGTAGGTGGAATTTTACATCCTTTAGAGATTCCACAAGGTAAGTGGGAGAGTATCTCTATGGATTTTGTAGTAGGACTACCTACTACAAATCATGGCCATAATGCCATTTGGGTAATTGTAGACCATCTCACAAAGATCGATCGATTCATTACCACTAAGACTACGGTTAAGACATTGAAATTAGCACGGCTATTTGTAGAGAATATATATAAACTCTACGATCTTCTAGCTAGTATCATTAGTGACAGAGATCGAAAGTTTGATAATCACTTCTAGAGAGCTGTGTTCCAAAAGTTGGAAACTAAACTTAATCTAAATACGGTTGATCATCCAGAAATGGATGGTCAAACCGAAAGAGTTAATCAAGTTCTAGAGGATATGCTATGAGTGTACATTAGCAAGAAGAAAACCAATTGGGAAGACTACATACCTATATTGGAATTTGCTTATAATAGTTCAAAGCATGTGACTACAGGGTTTAGTCCATTTATGCTTTTGCATGGATTTCAACCTAGATCACCCGTTACGGTGGGGTTGGCTAAGGAGAAGATACAACAAGCAAAGGATTTTCTCCAAGACCATGTTGAGATTCTTCGAGTTGCTTGACAGAATGTTAAGCAAGCTCAAGATCGATATAAGAAGTACACAGATGAACGTCATCGTCTTGATACTTTCAAAGAAGGAGACAAGGTTTTCCTCAAAGTTCCGGAGCATTCAGAAAGTCTGAAGACGGGAAAAGTTGCTAAACTTTCACCACACTATTGGGGACCCTTTACCATTCTCAAATGTATAGCTCAAGTGGCCTATAAGTTAGCTGTTCTAGAGCACTCACAAGTTCATCTTGTTTTTCATGTTAGCCGTTTACGAAAACAGCTAGGACAGAATGATAATGTCATTGATATAGGTGTGTTAGTTGATCTTATCAAACCGCCAAGCATCCCTCATGAGCCCAAAAAGATTTTGTATTCTCATGAGCTTCGCACCAGACATCATGTCAGACAACAAGTATGTTGGTAAAATGGCTAGATAGACCGAAGAAGGTTCTACATGGGATAATTTCTCTGCACTTAAGAAATGTTTTCCTATGTTCATTTTTTAGGACGAAAACTATTCTCCAAGGGGGGGGTAATGTAAGGACATGGGTCCTATGGGCAAGGCCACCGTCATGGCCGGACATTGTGTACACTAGGGGAAGGCTATAAGATAGCACGGTTGGGTGGAGACTAGCACATGCATTATCCCCACCCTTTTAGGCTATCTTATCTTTCCATTGCACACTAGGTAATACACTGTCTATTGTGTGCCTTGAGCTTCCTTCATCTTCTCTAAGGTGTGTGTGTTTTCATGCAACCTAATTCCAACAATTGGCATCAAAGCAAGTGGCATCCTCTCAGGCTTAGTCGCCAATAGCTCCAACACACACCTGCTCACTTTCTTTGATTTCTGTGAGCTTTGTCTTATATTTTTGATTTGGTCTCATTTCGGCCTCCATTTCAACTACAGACACTAGTGCACATGCTATTTTGTCATTTTGTGAAAATTTTTGTTACTGTCGTTTTATGCATAACATGTCCTTACAGTCTTCTACGGTTTGTGCTATATAGCACATGTTGTTCCCACTTCATTTGTCCTCTATTTGGGAAATTTTCACATCAAATTCATGCATTCACCATGGCCAATAACAACACAGATGTGTTCAAGATGTTTGATGCAGAGGATAGATTGGATGTGGACAATTACCCTATGTGGGCTTACATGATGCAACATGTTCTTGTATCAAAGGGTGTCTGAAATATTGTGCAGGGCATTGATGTACGTGCTGGTTCTAAGGATGTAGGCAACGATGAGGATGTTGCAGATCTTGTTGTTAGAGTTTTTTTTCCTACAATAGAACAAGCTCGTTGGGATGTAAAAGATGCACAGGCTCATGCATTGATTGTGTTGTCTGTGAAGTGCACTATTACTCCCCATATTCGCTCAAAAAAATCTGCAAAACGGGCTTGGGATATTCTGACTTGTCTTTATGAAAGTTTCAATGAGGAAAAAAATGCATTGTTGTGTAAAGAGATGGAGTCAAAGATTATGCATGAGGAAGATGATATGGACACTTTCCTTGCTAGTATCAAGGATATCAATGAGCAACTTATTTTTGCAGGTGACATCATTTCAGACAGTTCCCTTATGCAGATTGTTCTTAATGCCTTGCCAGATTCTTACCAGACTTTTGCTAGTACTTGGAGACTTATGACCCAAGCAAATCCCAAAGTTGTCAGGTTTGATGCATTGTGCGCATTGTTGTTGCAAGAGTGGTTGTCCAAAAAATAGGACTAGACACCGTGCAATTGAACAGGCCTTTATTGTTGCTCAAAGAATAGGTGGTAACAATAATGTAGACACTTCTCATGGTTTTTCTGCGAGTGGAAAATCACTTGTTCCTAATGCTTCTTCTGGTAGCAGATCGTATAGAGATTGTGGTGATAAGAGTAAAAAGAAGATGCTTTGCCATTATTGTAAATCTAATGATCACTTGATCAAGCAGTGTCCTAAGTTGAAGGCCAAAGAGGCTAAGAAGAAAGAGGGTGGTTACACTGCAAATGCTGGTTCCACTACAAATGCAACTATTGTTGAGTCTTCTGAGAAAGGAGAGTGTGATGTTGGTGTAGATGTAGAATGGGCTTTTAGTGTAGATTGTACCTATAATCTTGATGTCCATGATGCATGCATGTTACTTGCTGCAGATTCACATGTGTGGTATTTGGACAGCGGTGCTACAAAGCACATTACCTCACATCGTGATTTGTTCACCTCTCTTAAATCTATCCCTCATGAGAATTTAGTTACTTGTGCCAACAATGCCTCTTATCTAGTTCAGGGAGTTGGGAAGATTGTGCTTACTGCTGCAAATGGCAATTCTTTCACACTTGTTGATGCACTTTATGTACCTAGGATCAAGAAGAATCTTTTGTTTGTATCTGTACTTGCTAGACGTTGACTTGTAGTCAAGTTTGTGGATGACAAATGTACAATACATGATCTCAGCTTTAGTGATGAAATTATTGCATCTGGCATTTTATGACGTGGGATGTATAAGCTCACTTTGTATGACAAGTGTGGGGAGAATTTTGCAAATAAATTTGTGGATTCTAAGGCTATTTCAAATGCAAAATTTTGGCATGCACGTTTTGGACATCTGAATTTCGCCAGTTTGTTGCGTTTGTAGAAATCTAATATGGTTGCTTCTTTGCCTCCCCTTGAGGAACCTATCAAACATGTTTGTGAAGTTTGTATTTAGGGTACGATGCAACATTCAAAGTTTCCAAAGGATGGTTTAGTTAGGAACACATGTAGGTTGCAGCTTGTGCATAGTGATGTTTGTGAGCCCATGCAAACTCCATCCTTGGGCAATTACCTTTACTTTGTGACTTTCATTGATGACTTCTCTAAGCATGCATGGGTATTTCCGCTTAAACCAAAGTCCAAATTATTTATGTGCTTCAATTTTTTTTTGGCTATGGCTGAAAATGTCTCAAAATGTACTATGGGCACCCTCCACTTTGATCGAGGGGGGGAGTATATGTGTCATGAATATAATGCATTTTTGGCTAGTCATGGGATAAAACACCAATGTATAGTGCCTTATACACATTTTTGGCTAGTCATGGGATAAAACACCAACGTATAGTGCCTTATACACCTCAGGAAAATGGTGTTGCTGAGAGGAAAAATAGGTCACTTACTGAAATGGCATGATGTATGGTCAAAATTCAAGCTTTGCCACATTTGTTTTGGCTTGAGGCCATCATGTGTGCCACTTATGTACTTAACAAGTGTCCTACAAAAGCTTTGCAGTCTATGACTCCATATGAAGCATGGCATAATAGAAAGCCTTCTAATGAGCACATGCGTGTTTGTGGCTATTTGGCATATGCTTTGGTGCCACAAACACAACGTAGAAAATTGGATGATAAGGATGGAAAATGTATTTTTTTTTGTTGTAGTGCTGAAAGAAAAGGTTACAAGTTGTATCCTCCGCAAACAAAGCGTATCTTGGTCTGACGAGATGTTGTGTTTGTGGAATATTCGGTCCATTCCTTGTTGTCATGTACTAGAGATATTAATGTAAGCTCTCATGATATTTATGACACTTTGTTTCCTCTTTTCAATGGTGGAAGCTCAAATGTAAATTCCAATGAGGCAAATCTATAACCTAAGGGGGTTTCTAAAAATGTTACAAATCAGCCTATTATTGATGTAGATGTACATGATGTACTTGATGAGGAGCTGAAAATGAGTAGGCTAGAGGTATGCCAAAATGGCTGGTGCATACATTGCGTGATAGTAAATTGGATGCACCTTAGTCTAGTCATACTCATTCAAGTTCTTTCCATGCATCTTATGCATCAGATTGTTATGCTTTTGTTGTGTCTAACTTACATGATGTTGAGTAGCCTCTATATTTTGATGAAGCACAAAATTCAAAATATTGGATGGCTACCATGTAGTCAAAATATGATGCACTTATAGGAAATGACACATAGACTTATGTGATTTGCCTCTTGGCAAAAAGGCCATTGGTACGAAGTGGATTTACAAGTTGAAATGCAAGTTAGATGGTGAGATTGATTGCTACAAGGCTTGACTTGTTACAAAAGATTATGCACAAAAAAAATGTTGAAGATGATGAAACAGGAAAACAGAAGGAAGACAGCAACTCAGAGTAGGAAGAAGATGGAGAAGGAGAAGACACAGAGCTTGCGTACGAGATATCTGTAGTCTATCTCTCTGTATTAGAATAATAGTATATACAAACTCAAAGCTACAAAGCTTATATGAAACCCTAAGAGATAAGGTGTCCTTTCACACCGAATGTCCAGGGGGAAAAACCCAGTGGGAGAAAAGTGCCCCTGGTGAAGCGCATATACACACTAACACTACTACATGTCTACAAATCCCCCCTGTAGTGATAGTGTGAATCCGTACAAGGTAGCAGATCATCATGTGTATGAGAGTAAGCCCAAAGCTTTTCGGAAAGCTTCAAACTTTTCTCGTGATAACGCCTTCGTAAATAGATCTGCAATGTTATCCTGTGTAGGACAGTAAGTTAGTGTGATCTCCCCTGCATGTAGCCTTTCCCTGGCATAGTGGTAGTGAACCTCTATGTGCTTTGTTCTTGCATGAAATACTGGATTCCTTGCAACTGCCATAGCACTCTAACTGTCAGTGAAAATGGTAGTGGGTGCCTGTTGACACTCACAAAGATCTGCCAATAACCTGTGTATCCATGCACAATCAACTGTTGCCATGAAAGCTGCCCTGTACTCAGCTTCACAAGTTGATGTAGCCACTGTGGGTTGCTTCTTGCTTAGCCAAGATATACATGCATTTCCCAAGAAAAAACAATTGCCACTTGTGGAATGTCGTGTGTCAAAATCACCAGCCCAATCTGAATCGCTGTAACCAAGAAGCTGCATAGAACTGTGCTTTCCATACATATCCCCCCTTGGAAAGAACATGGCAAGATTAGGGGTACCTGAAAGGTAACGAAGTATGCACTTCACAGCCTGCCAATGATGCATACCTGGGCTGTGCATAAATCTGCTTGCTTGTGAAACCCCAAATTGAATGTTTGGACGAGTGTTGCCTGCCAAATATATCAAGCAACCAACCGCTGCTGCATAAGTATGTATATCAAAATTTTCTCCAGCATCATGCATGCTCAACTTTGATCCAGTTTCTACGGGTGTAGAGATTGGCTTACAATTTTGCATACCAAACTTGTCCAAAATTTTATGCAAATATTTTGCCTGCAACATGTATATGCCATCCTCTGATTGCACAAACTGAATACCCAAGTAATAATGTAGCAAACCAAGATCAGACATCTCAAAGGTTTTTCTCAAAGCATCTTTAAATGCTTCAATTTCATCTGCAATATTGCCTGTAAGAAGCATATCATCCACATAAAGTGTTAGCATAATGAGAACTCCATCTCTCTTTTTGACATACAAAGTACTTTCTGTTTGACTATTCTGAAATCCCTGGCCAATCAAATAAGTATGTATCTTCTCATACCATGCTCTTGGAGCCTGTTTGAGACCATACAAAGCTTTACGCAATCTACATACCTTTTGCTCTTGACCTTTTACAACAAAACCACTTGGTTGACTTACATAAACTTCTTCCTGCAAATCACCATTCAAAAAAGCAGTTTTGATATCCAACTGATGCACTTTCCAACCATGATGAGCAGCAATTGCAACTAGTGATCTAACTGTGGACGCAGCAGAAGTAGGAGCAAAGGTTTCATCATAATCTATGCCTTTCTGTTGTGCATAGCCTTTTGCCACAAGCCTTGCTTTGTACCTATCAACAGTACCATCTTGTTTTCTTTTTACCTTAAAAACCCACTTTGTACCAATAGGCTTTTTACCTGTAGGCAAGTCCACTAGATCCCATGTATGATTCTTATGAATAGAATCAATTTCTTGCTGCATAGCATCTTTCCACTGAACACACTCTAAAGCTTGTTCAAATGAATCAGGCTCATCTACATCACAAAGAGTGCTAAAGCAAGCCAAATCTACTTGCTCTCTGCCAAAAGTAGTACCAGCACGTGTTTTTCGTGGCAACGGTGCATCCAACTTGCTATCCTGCAAAGTTTTTTGAACCCATTTAGGAAAGGTTCTTTCTTCCCTGAGAACTTCTTGCTCTTCACGCACAATTTCCTCTACATCATGAGGTGTCACATGCTGATCAAAAGATTGATCAAGATTATCAACCTGTTGTGATTCTTGATTCTCCACAAAAGAAGGAAGCAAACCTTCAAATACATCATGTGTCTGCATATGAGGTACATCAAAAGCAACCATAGGTTGAGCAGTAGTTTCTGCAAAAATTACATCACGACTTTCAAAAATATTGTTTGTAGAAGGATTGTAAAGTCTATAACCTTTACTTCCACTACTGTACCCCACAAATATACATTTGATTGCCTTATCATCAAGCTTCCCACGTAACTGCTGAGGGATGTGAGCATAAGCAAGACAACCAAAAACACGAAGATAACTGACTGAAGGTTTTTTGTCATACCAAGCTTCATATGCAGTAATGGTCTTCAAGGCACGAGTAGGACACCTATTCAAAACATGTGCTGCACAAGCAACTGCCTCCATCCATAGCTTATGAGGCAAACTCTTAGCCTTGAGCATACATCTAGCCGTCTCCATTAAAGACGTGTTCTTCCTTTCTGCAACACCATTCTGTTGTGGTGTGTATGGCATAGTGCATTGGTGTTTAATGCCTTTCTTTCCCAAAAAATCCTTAAATGCACCTGACATGTATTCACCTCCTCGATAGGTACGAAGAGTCTGTACTTTGCAACCTGTTTCATTTTCAACCATGGCGACATAATGTTGAAAAACTACAAACACATCTGACTTTGCTTTGAGTGGATACACCCAACAAAACCTGGAAAAGTCATCAATGAAGGTCACAAAATAAAGGCTGTTTCCTATAGATGGCGTCCTCATAGGACCACATACATCACTGTGTACAAGCTGTAACTTTCGTGTCGCTCTAACTGAACCATCCTGCGAAAATGCAAATCTGTGCATCTTTCCAAGAACGCAACCTTCACATACATGTCTTGGTGGCATCTCCAATAAAGACAAATCATGCACCATATTATGACGTTGTAAAGTCATCAAACTGCCATAACTAACATGCCCAAATCTAGCATGCCACAACTCAGCATCCTGCATGGCCTGAGTCTTTGTTTCTGCAATACATACCTGAATCTGCTTTTCATAACGATCTAGCACAAATAGTCCATTTTCGAGCGTACCTGTAGTGATAAGAGAATAACCATTCTCTCGATCTCGTACAACACATCTGTCATCCTCAAAAATGACCCGAAGACCATTTTTTGCAAGAGAGGATACAGACAACAAATTCTTCTTGATCCCTGGAACATATAAGACATCTGGCAAGCATAAATCTGAACCATCTGAAATGGTAATCAAAATCTTACCAACGGCTTTGATTGGATAAGAAGCATTATTTGCACATGTCACCTTCTTTCCTGCTGGAGCTGCATTCAATGAACAAAACAAATCCTTCCTTGAAGTAATATGCCTGGATGCACCACTATCAAAGTACCAAATCATTTGTGTCTTGTCAACACTGTAAGCAGAAAAATCTGAACATACTACAAAAGCATAAGAATCCTGCACAAAGTTTGCAGACTCTTCTTTAGCTGTAGAAGAATCACCAGAAGCTGAAACAACCAAACTTGACTCTTTCTTCTTTTCTTTAGCAATTCGCTTTTTACACTCACTAATGTAGTGACCAGGTTTCTTGCAGTAGTGACATTTACCTTTCTTCTTGGACTTATCGGAATCACCTTTAGACTTCTCTGAAGATTGTCCTGCACTAGACTTGGAGTGATGAGCACTCTCCTTACCCTTGTTTTTGTTCTGTACAACAAGAGCATGATCCATACCATCCACCTGTAAAGACTTGTTCTTACGTGATTGATCCTCCTGCAATAGCAAAGCCACTAACTCTTCAAAATGAAGAGGGTCAGGATTAGCTCGCAAAGACAGAGTCAAAGAAGTCTGAAAAGTCAAATAAGATGGTGGTAGTGAATTGAGTGTTTTGGAAACCAAGTCCTTCTCTGGAATCACTTCATCAATGCTAAGCAATTGCTCTTTAAGATCCCTGATTTTTGTAAGATGCTCGACAATATCGTCACCTTCGTCCATCTGTATTTTGTCAAGTTGTTTCTTCAAAAACTCTATTCTGGCAGCGTTTCTTCCTTCAAACATAGCTTGCAGAGTGTTCCAAGCATCCTCAGAAGTTCTGCAAGATCTGATATGTGGTGTGATTATCCTCTTTATGGTTAAGGCAATCACAGCCATAGCTTGTGCATCTTTAGTATCCCATCTCTTTTGCTCTGGAGTGACTTGTGAGGGTCTTGCACCACCAGCTGCACCACGACCAGGCGTGGTAGGTGCAATGCTACCTGGACGAACTTCATCTCCAGATACATAATCCCACAATCCTTTACCAACCAAAACATTTTTGGCCATAAAAGACCAAAGAGAATAGTTGGTACCATCCAATTTGTCTTCGGATGTAAACGCACCAAAAATCTCTTTCTCCGTAGATTGAGCCATACTGTAGTTGGTACCATCCAATTTGTCTTCGGATGTAAACGGACCAAAAATCTCTTTCTCCATAGATTGAGCCATACTGTAGATGCACACAAGAGAGCAAAAGAGCCTCCAGGAGATTCACAAATCTCCTCTCCAATGCAAGCAAAACTCTACACAAAATCTCAGCACAAAGCTAAGACAAGCTGCTTCCCAAAAGAACTGTTTACCTGAAGAAAATCTGTCAAAAAGCACACCCTCTTGATCTAAACGCCTCCGAAAAGTAACTTCTGCTACGCTGCTCAAAACAAAATTCTGAGGGCTCGAACGGCTTCGAAAGGGGGGTAAAACCGCAGGTCACCTCATCAGAATACTCCCGGAACGTTGAGGATGCTCCCACGAGCAAATTTTCCGAAAACTGCCTGAAAACTGCGATTGCGCGCGCGGACGCGAAAACGCAAGTAGAGGCTCTAGAAATCACCTCGCTCTGATACCAATTGTTGAAGATGATGAAACAGGAAAACAGAATGAAGACAGCAACTCAGAGTAGGAAGAAGATGGAGAAGGAGAAGACACAGAGCTTGCGTACGAGATCTCTGTAGTCTATCTCTCTGTATTAGAATAATAGTATATACAAACTCAGAGCTACAAAGCTTATATGAAACCCTAAGAGATAAGGTGTCCTTTCACACCGGATGTCCAGGGGAAAAAACCCAGTGGGAGAAAAGTGCCCCTGGTGAAGCGCATATACACACTAACACTACTACATGTCTACAAAAAAGGCATAGATTATGAAGAGACTTTTTCTCCCACTTGTTGTATGATTACTGTGTGTTTTCTATGTGCATTGGCAGCTCATTTTGGTTGGGATGTACATCACTCAGACATTGTTACTGCTTTCTTGAATGTGATGGTGACATATGTGAGAAAGTTTATGTATCTGGAAATACGGGGTTGCGCATATCATTGAATGGTATACCGCATGCCACTAAAGCTTGCATCCATTTCAAGTGCAACTCAAGCAACCATTGCTTATCTAACGATTTATACAATGTTTGGCCATTTGATAATGCTTTACTAACTTTAGTTGAGTTAGGATTTGTTGTTGCTGATGTTGAAGCATGTCCATGAAGAGGAGTCGGCTGGGGAGTGTGATCATTGGCTTCTGTAGGCACATGCTCTATCCTCTCAATGACAACAGACATTTCAACATCTATTGCAACTTTTTTGGCATTAGAACTTTTCTTTTTAGTTGCAAAAATTTGCTCTCCTATGCAAGCATACTTTGGCAATCTAGCATGGATACTCTTGGTGGAGCCATACACTCGGACACATTACCATGGACATTAAACAAATACGATTTGATTTTGGTTGCATTGCCGTTGAGCTCATGGCCGCAAATCTTGCACTTCAATCAAGATGTATTCTTTTTGGCATGCAACTTGTGGACGTAACTCCACAATGTCCTTTCACCATGCTGACAGATGAATTTAATCTGCTGTAAACAAAAAATCTAGGTGTCAATTTTGAGGTCAAAATTAATTCAAAGCAACAAACTACACAATCAATTCTCTATCGATCAATATAGTGATGAAAATCTTTCCACGTTATCAATTTGCTAAATTATCAATTAATAATAAACAATGATAGTCTTATCATTCTTCATGTATACACTCATATCAATCAAATTATATTTTCAAGTGCTAAATACCTTTATTACTTCAAACAAAACATTCCAATCACAATGCTCACATTGCACTATACCAATTCATCTAAAGTGGAACCTTTTGGCTTTCAAACATTATGATAATCGATAATCTTAACTACTTATTTAAAACAATAGAAATAAATCTCATCATCATGTTGCACTATATTGATTCATCTAAAGTGCAAGCTTATGGCTTTCACACATTATGATAATCGATAATAATAAGAAAATCTTGCAATTGATTTTCATTCTAACATGAGGATTAAATGCAAACCTTGACGATTATCATATCTAACTTAAGTGTGAACATGAAGTTCTCACACTCCACGGTAGATCTTTGAGAGCTTATCTATTTGCAGTTGCTTCACATGTACGATCATACAGCATGATAGACGTAGCAATCCAAATAAAGATAATCTAATATCAATGTATTTGGACATGGGATTCCTAAAATTTAATTCCAATGAGAGCATAGTGTGATGACTCTACACAGGACAAAAAAATTTCTACCTATGTTCACTTTGAGGTGAGAAAATATATGCGCTTCAAAATTGAACCTACCTAAATAAAACTGACCTCTCTTCAAAATCAAACCTATCTAAATAAAACTGACCTCTATTCTATTATATTTTTCAAACTAGTTCTTAAGACCCGCTTTTTGTACAACATCAATTTTTCCATATTGATTGAGTATATATACATAGGGTCTCTTACACGGCCTTATGCCTTATGTATATATACTTCATATATTTTCTCACCTCAAAGTGAACATAGCATAGCACACCCTTGATGGCACACTTTCATCTGCGACTAGGAGGGGGGAGGCATTCTGAAGCATCCCGAATGCAAAATATGAGACCACAAAGGCAAAGGGCATTGTTTTCTTAATTCTTGTATTGAAATTTGCATTTGGTTTCTCATGTTTTGCCACAATTGTTGATTTTATTCCCTAAAGTGAAAAGACTCAAGAATAAGGGACAAACGATAAATATGAGCCTGTAGGTGTGTGTAAATATGCAACTAATCAGGTTTTTGGTTAAAATTTATAATAAGAACTGGAACAATCCGTTGAAATTTGCAAATAAGAACGTTTTGTCAAAAGTCAAGTTCTTTTAATTATCTAGCTTGGTTTTAGAAATTTTAGATCATTTTTTTTGTTTTTACTGATTTTCTAAGCAATAAATGGCTACAAAAACCAAAGAAATATCAAAATGCCCAAATACAAGTACATGGACTCCAGGAAGAGACACAATTTTTCAAAAGTCCATTTGGACCAACATCGAGCAAGTTATGGACAAAATTGGATAAGTTACAAAAAATGTTTTTAAGCTGCAAACACCTGATTGGACAAAATGGATAGATTCAAGTCATACAATGTCCGAATTCAAAAATTCCTAACATGGTGGTCATCAAACGCATGAGGTGTTGGGGGGAACCATCGTAGCATAGCTCCAATGACCAACAATTAAATTTTGTCAATCTTGAGGGATGAGCTACTTGGCTAGGGCATGGAAACACTCACATGATTAGTGAGCTAATCATGGCAACACAAACGGGAACTCCATGAAGTGGGCTTCTTGGCCTATAGAGGAGCTAAGCCACGATGTTTGGAAATCTCCACATCCACTTCTCTCCACCTCAAATCAACCTAATCACACACACTAACGATTGCAAGACGCACACATCACTAATCGTATCATGCAACACACTAATCACAAGCGCACACACATAGATCTATCAAGCATCCTCACTCCAATCAAACCTACATGCACACATAAAGATTAGAGGAAAATCACACAAGATTAGAGCGGGATTAATCACTAATTGGTTATGATCTAGCTAATCAAAGCATCTCATTAACAATCATAAAAAGTATGAGGAGAGGCATAGTGAAAGATAATTAAGCCTTGATTAGTGTTAATCAAGTCACATGAGCAAGGAGAAGCTCAAGGACTCCATAGCCACACACCTCATGAGCTCTCACCAAAGAGTGATCTGAACAAGTAAGGCTGAGCACCCTAATTTCTTTTACACACTTCCTTATATACCTAGGGTAAAAATATGCAATGTCCAAGCACCCAAGGCCTTTAAGGCTCCACAACTTATTGAATCTGCATCCTAGGCACACTAATTGCCCTATTATTTTCAACTTGGAACTCCCATTGAGTCCCTAACAACACGTTACAATTATTACAATGTCTTAAAATAAATCAGGAAATTAGTACAATGCATGGCCATTTTGGAAAATGTAAAGAATGTGTAATTCCAATCTTTACTGCTTCTTCGCATCTCTCTTTGATATACCTTTGTACGGTTTCACTCATTAGCAGCTTCTGTTAACTGACATAGGCTCAATTAAGATTCCCTCCTTCCGGTTTTAGTGCCCATCCTCGGGCACTGTTGAAAAGTGTCTGTGGAGGCTCTGGGAGGTTTTTGATTGGTTGTTGATGGTCTGATTGTCTTCATTTGTCATTGAATTTTTTGATGAGGCTCAATTTGCTGCAGCATCTTCATTGGTCCAAATTGTTTTTGATGTGAGAGATGATGTGGAATTTGTTCATTGTAGCAGCATATGACGAGGCTTGGTTTATTGGTTGAGAGTATGTACATGGGAAGTAGAATGATGAGGATCTAAATTAGGGTCTAATACCTGGATGACCAAAGGAAAAAAACCCAGTTGGAAAAAAGTTCCTTTGGGATACGCTCATTATTGGAGTACTTATTAGCATGGAAAATATTAATAACATACTGAAGGGATTATTTGCTAATGGATATAGAAATAAGAGGGTAGAAAATATGTGAGGGTAGCATGATAGAACATCTATTTTCCTGCTGTA
Source organism: Adiantum capillus-veneris (assembly GCF_014529385.1). NCBI lineage: Eukaryota > Viridiplantae > Streptophyta > Polypodiopsida > Polypodiales > Pteridaceae > Adiantum > Adiantum capillus-veneris. The sequence continues at coordinate 134,403,709 of NC_140942.1, read as the reverse complement.
GTCCACTCAAGGTGCATAGGTGGAAGCAAAAAAGAGTGTCTAATGCATATGTGAGGGTATCATGATAGAACATCTGTTTTCCTACTGTAGTCCACTCAAGGTGCATAGGTGGAAGCAAAAAAGAGTGTCTAATGCATATGTCCAATGATGGGATATCCTATATATGCATACACAAAAATGCATGGAAAAAAAATATGATGTGCAAGAAAGATTTTTGAGGGGTTCTTCAAAAAGAAGGTGTAGCTATAAAAGCATAAGACATGGCTTTACAAGCTGGCACCCCTTTAGAAAGGGTTTTCATCATCTAGGATATATGCTCTCGTCTTAGTAAGTCCTACCGATTGGCGAGCGAATATCTTTGAGCAAGTCCATACTCGAGCGACTTGATCCTAAGTACAAAACCATGTTAGGAAAGGGAAAGAGCTAGAAGATACAATATACTATCCATGTAATCTGTATACCTACCCTAGTTTATTGCTTAAGATCCAATCATTCCCTAAGCATATACGTACACATAGATGGAATGCACCCTCAAATTATTAACCATGCTCAGAAAGGTACACTCCATTATAAAAAGGATGACATTTTCAAACCTTGCATTATCTTTGCATTTTAGTGATAGGGTAGAAATTAGCTAGCACGTATGCATGGTGGAGCAAGGGAAGCACAAGAAAAATCTATTTTTCTTGTGTAGAATCCTTGTCCAAGAGGATGATTCTTTGAGATTCGTCTCTGTTCTGTATCCCCTTGAGAATTGTAGTTGACTGTAAAAATATTCGATATTGTCCTTTTGTAAATTTTCTTCTTAGGTATCCTAGAATATTGTCGAGGTTGATACCGAGTGGGACTTCTTTCTTGGGAGGGTCTTGATGTTACCTCATACGCCCTTACCTGCAGTTTTGGTACCCATATATGTCTATTACCTCTATAATACTCTTGTTCTTTTAAGCTCCATTGTGATTCTATCCATCCCATGTGTTTTGACTTTTTGTTTGGATTTCTCGTCTTTAATCCAAACCGGATCATTGACTTTGACTAAACTGCTTGAAATAAACACTTTCTTGACTATCTTTTTCTTTCTTGAGTACTTTGGCTAAAATAACTTTGTTTTTTGGGTGTCTTCCTAGAGGTTTCAATTGGGTCAGCAATTAACATGAAGTTTTGAAAGCCTAACTTGCTTGAAGAAGCTGGTCCATGAGGGTTATTTGATGTAGAGGCATATGTTGTCACACCTTTTGTGTTAATTGGTGGAAGGTCCACTTTAGCTTTACCTTTGTATGCAAGATTAGTATCATATCTTCTTTGTAGGCCTTGTGTTGGTCTAACCACTGACGTCCAAGGATGACATCTGCATGCATGTGTTTTGAAGACTTTACTTGAAACTTTACCTACTCTACATGCTTTTGGATGCTAAGTGTAGCAACCGTTTCTTCTTTGCGCGTAGCCTTACCTAGCATTGCTTTACTACTATTTTCCTGGAGTGATATCAAGTATTCTTTGGATGCTATCTACAACCATATTTCACTTTGCTTCTTTATCCAATAGAGCATTGCATTGACACTTTCTCCTTTTGTACTACTAAGAACTACCACTATTCTCATTGGAGGTTCTATTGAAGATTTATGGAGGGTGGCTTGAGACTCTGTTTTCCAATCTAACTTTCATCAGCTGGTTTAGCTGGCAATGTCTAGATCTTTGAACTTCCTACTACTTACTGGGTGTTTTAAATTTTGATCTTGGTGGCATTATCTGCTCAATAGATTTTGTGGTTGCTCTTTGCTTTGTTTGATATGCACTTCTTGATGCTTGATTTGCTTTAAGCTCTTTTGAGGTTATGTCCGATGGAGATGAATCATCTTCAATAAGCTTTGCTTTGGCATCTGTCTCCATTTTAACTATGCTTGAGGACTTTGTGTTGTCGTCTATGAGTGACCACTCTTGTTCTTCATTCTTTGTTGTCTGTGATGACTTTGTCATGTTTGAACTCTGTATATATCTCTAACATCTTCTAGGCCATTAGAATTCTATTATGATGTCATCTGGTATATCCTTTGTTGTGATCACGTGGAATTTGGTTGTGATGATCTGTGAGCCTATTTGAATGGAAGTGGAGATGATTTCCCAACATTCTTCTCGTTTGTCTCTAGATATGCTCACAAATTTAGGAGCACCTTCCAGCTATGGTTGGCCACAAATTTTTCCAAGTGCAAAAATACATGAGGTTCTTGTCTAATTGAAAATCTAGTTAAACTTCACTTGACAAATTTTCTTCGTTTTCACTGGTGATGTTGCACTTGATCTTCTAAAGATTTCTTTATATATTGATTGATTTTGTTGTGGTAGTGTCCTTGGGTTGAGATTTTTCTATATATTCTTCGCTGCTTTGACCATTTTCTTCAGTTGATGTTGACTCGTATGATTGTGATACTGCAACTTTTTCTTGCAACTGTTGAGCATTTTCTGTCTGCATTTGAGTAACTTTTGATCTTAGAAGATCCACTGTACTTTCTAGCAGAATCTCTCTCTTTGGAGGAGATTTTGGTGGTGACCTTTTTGTAGTATTGTGAGATTTTTTCATTGATTTTGACCTATCGGTCACTTGTTCTGGTAGCTTGAGGCTTTGCATCATCTTGAGATAGTCTTTTAATTCAGTCGAGCTATCCATATGGGTTTGTACTATGTCATGGACCTACTGATAATCATTGGCATGTGCATCTCAATATGCATGTATGAGCTTGGTCACATGAAATTGCTTGAGCACTATTAGATTTGTCATCTTTTGACTTTGACTTATGGAGATCAGCTGAAACTTTTGTCCCTAATTGTCTTCATATAAGCATTTTTTTGTAGATTTTGAGGAAATCTTGGTTAATTGGAAACTCCCAGCAACCATATGATCTTTCAATGGTTTTTTCTTTGAAGAGGTTGGTTTGTTAGAGACTCTAGGGCTTCTAATTGTTGTCGCATTTCTTGGTACAAGATCTGATTTTGATGAATTTACAGCTTCCCCTTCCTAGGGTGATCACTAAAGCTTTCTCCATTGTGAGATCTCAAAACTATCTGGTTCTGGTTTATTTTCACCTTTTGGGATTGTGAAGGCACACTTGAGGTAGCACTATTGACGTTTGGCATCTATAAACCTTCTGCATAATTTCCTATGTATCTTTCTGAAACATGACAAATTATTCCCCAAGTTAAGTTGTAGATAACATTATGTTCACCTTGATATTGTCTATCCCATGGGTCTCCTATGATATAAGCTTCTATCTTTTCAGGGCCCAAGACATCATATATTTTAGACTCTCATCTATATCTACGTCTGCTTTGGTCAAAGTATATGCTTGTTTGGTCACAATGTTGAAGCTCGATTTTTGATGGAGGAGAGTTTGGCTCTGAACAGATTTTTGGGTTCACTCGGGTAATTTCATTAACTCTAGAGAGGATGGGCTATAATATATTCTATCATTTGAAATGAACCATCTTTTTTTATCTATCACTGGGTACACTTCTATGAGCTGGTATGTGGGTTGTTCAAACATTGGTTGATCCTTTTTGTACATTTGCCCTTTTCAGTCTACATAGTGTGCATATGAATTATGTGTATCATACAATGCTAAAAGCATTCGCTTTGATGTGTCCCTTAGACTCGTGAATGATTGCACACTAGTGACAGTGGATGCATAATCATTTGCAAAACTAACCTTTTTTTAACCTCTGGTGATAACTGAATGTTTTGATCAAATTCCCTTAGGAATTTGTTGTTCAAAGAATCAACTTTAAGCTTTCCAGGTGCATGTGCATCTTAATGTGTATTTTGAACTTGTTGTGCTTTTACTGGTGCTTCAAATGGTAATGCAAAATCATCTTATTGCACCAAAAATGACGAGTTAGATGCACTTACATTGAAATCCGTATTTTCAGTTTGCTCCATGCTTTGCTTTGCAATGGCCATGTACTTGTTGTCTAGATTTCTTGGACAATCCTTTGAAAAATGTCCACCTTTTCTTCCACAATCTGAGCAATACACCATGACTGTTGGTATTTCATTTGGCTCATTCATCTCTAGTTCTTGCAGAGGAGTTTTTGCTTTTGTGCTTGCCAAGTTATCGGCATCAATTGAAGTCCAAAAAGGCGAAGAAGAAAGAGGGTGGTTCCAATGCAAATGCTTGTTCTACTACAAATGCAGCTATTGTTGATTCTTCAATGAAAGCAGATTGTGATGCTAATGTTGATGCAGAAAGGGCTTTTAGTGCAGTGTACCTATAATCTTGTTGTCCATGATGCATGCAGGTCAATTGCTGCAGATTCACATGTGTGGTATTTTGACAGTGGTTCTACAAAGCACATTACCTCACATCGTGATTTTTCCACCTCTTTTGAGTGTATCCCTCATGGGAATTCAGTTACTTTTGCCAACAATACCTCTTTTCTAGTTCAAGGAGTTGAAAAGATTGTGCTTACTACTGCAAATGGCAATTCTTTCACACTTTTTGATGCACTTTATGTACCTGGGATCAAGAAGAATCTTCTATCTGTATCCGCACTTGCTAGACTTGATCTTGTAGTCAGATTTAGATGTACAGAACATGATCTCAGTTTTAGTGAAGAAATTGTTGCATATGGCATTTTATGCCATGGGCTGTATAATATCACTTTGTATGACAAGTGTGGGAAAAAAATTTCAAATGCAGTTGTGGATTCAAAGGCTATTTCACATGCAAAACTTTGGCATGCACGTTTTGGTCGTCTAAATTTTGCCAATTTGTTGCGTTTGCAGAAATCTAATATGGTTTCTTCTTTGCCGATTCTTGAAGCACCTGTCAAACATGTTTGTGAAGGCTATATTTTGGGTAAGATGAAACGTTTGAAGTTTTCAAAGAATGGTTTAGTTAGGGCCACATACAGGTTGCATCTTGTGCATACTGATGTTTGTGCACCCACGCAAACTCCGTCCTTGGGCAATTACCTTTACTTTGTGACTTTCATTGATTATTATTCCATGCATGCATGGGTATTTCCGCTTAAATAAAAGTCCAAAGTCTTTATATGCTTCAAACAATTTCTAGCTATGGCTGAAAATGTCTCGAAATGTACTATGGGAACCCTTTGTTCTGATTGAGGGGGGGAGTATATGTCTCATGAATTTAATGCTAGTTGTGGGATAAAACACCAATGTACAATGGCGTATATGCCTTAGCAAAATGGTGTTTCCGAGAGGAAAAAAAAGTCACTTACGGAAATGGCACAATGTATGGTCAAAAGTCAAGCTTTGCCACATTTTTTTTGGCTTGAGGCCATCACGTGTGCCACTTATGTACTAAACAGGTGTCCTAGGAAATCTTTGTAGTCTATTACTCCATATGAAGCATGATGGCATGATAGAAAGCCTTCTATTGAGCACATGCGTGTTTTTGGTTGTTTGGCATATGCTTTGGTGCCACAAACACAAGGTAGAAAATTGGATGATAAGGATGTCAAATTTATTTTTGTTGGTTATAGTCCTAAAAGCAAAGGTTACAAGTTGTATCATCCACAAAAAAAGTGTATTCTAGTTTCACAGGATGTTGTGTTTATACGTTGCTGTCATGTACTAGAGACAGTAATGTAAGCTCATGGGACATTTATGACACTTTCTTGCCTCTTTTTAGTGGTGGAAGTATGAATGTAAATTCCAATGAGGAAAATATACAGCCTATGGGGGATTTTGAAAAATGATACAGATCAACCTATTACTGATGCAGAAGTACATGATGTACTTAGTGAGGAAAGGGCTAAGAATGAGCACGCTAGAGGTATGCCTAAATGGCTGGTGCATAATTTGCGTGATAGTAAATTGGATGCACCTTTGTCTAGTCATACTCATAAGTTCTTTCCATGCATCTTATGCATTAGATTGTTATGCTTTCGCTATGTCTAGCTTACATGATGTTGAGGAACCTATGTCTTTTGATGAAGCACAGAATTCATAAAATTGGATGACTACCATGCAATAAGAATATGATGCACTTATAGAAAATGACACATGGAATGTATGTGATTTTCCTTTTGGAAAAAAGTCCATTGGTATGAAGTGGATTTACAAGTTGAAACGCAAGCCGGATGGTGAGATTGATCGCTATAAGGCTCGACTTGGTGCAAAGGGTTATGCATAGCAAAAAGTCATAGATTATGAAGAGACTTTTTCTCCCACTTGTTGTATGACTACTATGCATTGGCAGCTCATTTTGGTTGGGATGTACATCAATCATACATTGTTACTTATTTCTTAAATGGTGACATATTTGCGGAAGTTTATGTAACACAGCCTCGCAGTTTTATCAAGAAAGGACAAGAAGATAAGGTGTGCAAATGTAACAAATCTTTGTATGGGTTGAAGCAATCTCCTCGTGCTTGACATGAGAAGGTTGACACCCATTTGGGCAAATGAGGCTTTCATAATAGTCCTGTAGAAATCACATTGTATGTAAAGCGTGAGGGTGATGTACTTCTCATTCTGGTTCTTTATGTTGATGATTTGTTGATGACTAAACCAAATGAGAGATATATTGCTGAATTTAAGGCTAATTTGAATGCTACTTTCAAGATGAAAGATTTGGGGATGTTGCATCATTACTTGGGTATACATTTTAAGCAGTGTGATGGTGGTATTTCCTTGTGTCATAAAAGCTACATAGAGACATTGCTATGTAAGTTTGGACTTGAGGATTGCAAACCTATTGCCACTCCCATGGTAACAGGTTTGAAATTGATTCTTCATGATGCTAGTGATCCTGCAAATGTCACTCTTTACCAAACTAATATTGGATGCCTCATTTATGTATACAACACGAGGCCGGATATTCAGTTTGCAGTCTCACGGGTCAACAGATTTATGCATAGCCCAGGGTCTAAGCATTGGCAGGTTGTCAAGAGGATTTTCCTCTACTTGGGTGGCACTTTACATCTTGGCTTGTTTTATCCCAAGGGGGGATCATTGCCTCCAGACTTAAATGCTTTTTCAGACTCAAATTGGGCTGGTTGTTTTGAAACGTGAGTGTCCACAAGTGGTTTTTGTTTCATGCTTGGCAGTTCATGTATATCATGGTTGAGCAAGAAGCAACCTACTGTGGCCACTTCTAGTTGTGAGGCTTAGTACAGGGCAATCTTCACAGCTATGATTGAGTGTGTATGGCTCAGATGCCTTATGGCTAATTTGAGTGTTGGACAAGACAACACCAACACTATCTACACTGACAGTCAGAGCGCATTGGCAGTTGTGAGGAACCTAGTCTTTCATGATCGCACAAAGCACATTGAGGTGCATTACCACTATGTCAGGGAGAGACTCTCAGCAGGAGAGATCAGCTTGGCTTATGTGCCAACACAGGACAAGCTTGCGATCTTTTCACAAATACATTGTCTTGTGAGAAGTTCAAAGCTTTCCAAAAAGCTTTGGGATTACTCCCCTTTGTGGATTGATCATGTCCTCAAGGCATGCCACTTCCCTTTACTCGTGTGCCAGCTCTCATTTACCGCATCATAGAAATAGCTCAAAATTGTCTAGACATAAATCAGCATCTATTTCAACCACTATGAATTCAAGGTGCACAACAAAAAGTCCAATATTGGTGGTGGTGGTAGTCTTGCCCATGCCACCCTTACCAGATGTGATGACTACCACTCTTGGGACCTAGACTCCAAGCTGCTATCTTCTTTTCCACTGCAATTTTGGATGCTTTCACTGGGATGAAAAGTTTTGTGACTCCCCAACATGAGTGTTTTCTTGTTGCTATTATTTCCAAAAGGAGCCTTTAGAGCCCGTACCAAAAACACTAGAATAAGGTGTTGGCTCTTAACATTGTAAATACAATGTTGTCAATGACACTCTTACATGAGAAAAAGCTTGCAAGAGAGAGGTAAATGCCTCACAATGAAGGCTAGTAGTAGAAGGGGGTCCTCTATGTACACGCCTGCACATTATAGCATTTCAAAGTACCATGTCACCTTTCTCAACCCCCCATCTTTGCAAGAAGATAGCCTTTACTTGCAAAGAATCTCTCTCTCTCTCTCTCTCTCTCTCTCTCTCTCTCTCTCTCTCTCTCTCTCTCTCTCTCTCTCTCTCTCTCTCTCTCTCTCTCTCTCTCTCTCTCTCTCTCTCTCTCTCTCTCTCTCTCTCTCTCTCTCTCTCTCTCTCTCTCTCTCTCTCTCTCTCTCGTGTTTAATTTGAATGTAGGACCCCTAAAATAGTGTTTGGAAGGATCTTCTATGTGCTTGCAAGAGGGGAACTTTAGAGAAAGTATTAGAGGCTAAGACAATTTTACAACTATGTGGCTTTGCCCCTTGTCTTCATAAATGGCATGTTTGCATGCAAGTGTGTCAACTATCCCTCTCTAAAGACACAAAGCGACCACATTTTAAACGTGATAGGCTTGGATGGATCTTCCACATGCATGCAAGGGGGAAGCTTTAGAGGTAGTATGAGAAGTGTAGCCTATTTGTAGAGTTTCTCTTGTCTTTATAGACGCATGTGTCCATGCAGATGTACCATCATAGCCCTCTTTACCTAGGACCCATTGTGGCATCAAACATTTCCCAATAATCTACCATGTTTTTATGTAGAATTAGTAGAATATGTGCTAGTCCATGTCTACTATCTATACATAGTGGAGGACCTCCAAAAACTAACTCAGTAGTTGTAGTGAATGTCACGTGCGAAAGTTGAAGCATGGGTTTGTGCAAATAGTGGCAATTAACAAGGCTGGGCGAGGGAAAATCTATTATTTTTGGTAGAGTGGAGGATGGGTAGTGCTCATTCAATGATGTCAACATGGTGGCATCCATGCTTGTTGGTAATAATGATGGAGCACTTCATCAATGGAGTTAGTAAGACTCAAACATACTACATTTTAAAATGCAGTAGTTTTGTATTGCTCTTCCTTATAGTAGAGTGATGCCACTTCCATGCGTGAGGAACACTTAAAGGCACTGTGAAAATTAGATTCCATTTGGCAATTATGTGGCATTTCTCTTGTCTTCATAAAGATCCTTGAAGAAGTTATGCACTCGTCCTTGGAGTTGAGAGAGAGAGAGAGAGAGAGAGAGAGAGAGAGAGAGAGAGAGAGAGAGAGAGAGAGAATTAATATTTCCCCACTTGTTTCCATTGATGGAGGAGTATAAATCCAATGAGGGGTCTCCTAGAAGTGAGGAGATCCTTGCAAAACCCTCTAGTTGGTTGTTGCACTGAAAAAATGTTTCCATTTGGAAAACCATGGGGATGAAGTTTTGAACTCTTTTGAGTGCATGGGAAAGTTAATTCATTGTGATTGCACTAATGGAATAATTCCATTAGTGAAATCACAATGAATTAACTTTCCCATGCACTAAAAATATTTCAAAACTTCATCCCAACGGTTTTCCAAATAGAAACATTTTTTTAGTGCAAGATCCTTTGGTCAATCCCAGTATTCAGTGTGGCTCCATAACACTACAAGCAAGGTAACACATCACGTACTAGTGATTGCCATTCGTCATACTTGCCCAATAATATGGAACACTTATGCAACATGTAGCATGTTCTAAGATTGAAGGTGATAATCAACTATTAGGCTGGTCAATCAATGTATGCAAGTATTTTCATGGTTGCACAAGATGTGTGTGTGTGTGTGTGCACACGTGCACGGGTGTGCGTGTAGGTTGGAGAGTGGGAATGAGGGAACACACCCAGCATGCAACACAAGGCCTCTCTATAGCTCAGGGTATCCACAACACCCATATCCATTTAGAAACACCTTAAAAAAACACACGTTGCACTAGCAGAACACCACATGCTCACTTCCCAATGCTCATACACTCCACAAGACCACAACACAACTCACACACTGCCAAACCCATCTCAACCCTTGCCCATGCACACAGCATCTCAATCTCATTCTCTTACACAAAGCACCGTCGGTCCAGGCGGGCACACACATCCACACTACTGGCACACCACGAGGAAACACAAGAGCATGAGAAAGAGATGGGGGGAATGGGAAATGACACCAAGAAATGGGCAAGAGTGGTTTGATTTCACTTCAAGAGATGTTTACAAAGCTTTCACTACCATCACAATGGCCATTTTCATGAGAAAATATAAAGGGGGTTGACAAGAACACTCCTTTGTCAAAAAACTCCACTCATAGGCTTCATTCGGCACCAAAAAAACCCTTCATTTGATTAAAAAAAGACATTTTATACGGAGGCTCTTTAATCTGGGAAATTTCCCCTTAACTGGTCCACGTGGAATTTTCTTTTGGAATCTTTTGGAAGGCGGTTACTTTCTCTCTCGCTTGCTCTTTTCTCTTCATCTCTTTGCACTTAAGGGGGGGTGCACTAGCACCATCGCTAGTGCCCCTGTCATTCTCTTCTTTCCTTCTTTTCATTATTTGTTTTGGTTTTTCACTTCTTAGCTTCTTTTCCACCTTGGGATTTCTCCTTTGACCACTCTGTCAGACACCTTTTGACTGCCCCTTTGATGGAACTTTGAGACTACCACACGGAACTCTCAAACTCCTCTCTGGCTTAGCTCCCTTCCTTTCCCACACACAATTCTCTCCCTCTACCACTAGCGAGGGTTGGGGTCCTTCTTCTCAAAATATTTTCCCTTTGTGGTTGCCAGAACAATCACCAAGCGGGATGCCACATCAACATTTGTGCACAACTCTCGACCACCACTTCTTGCCAGCACCACCCAGAGGCTACCAAAAACCGCCGATCGCACCACCGTGCATAGTGCTAGACGCGTCACCACAGCTCATGCCATAGCTGACTGCAAGGAGGACTGCCTCTCCCTCTTGCATGTGAACTAAGAGGCCCATGGCCCTGATCATATACCATGGCAACCTGACCGTGAATAGTGCAAGTGGGCTCATGTTGTCCACCATGTGATGGCCCTCCCTTGCTTGGCCACTTAGGGTGATTGAAAGCCACTAAAAAAGTTTCAAAAGAACCCATTTTTCTTTCCATACTTTTGAGAGCCACCATTTGTTGCTCATGTATCTGATCCCCTTACTGCAAAGCCCAACCAGTAGATCCGGTTCTCAACTTTGACCCCCTTAATTTTCATTGCATGTTGACTCATTGAAGCCTCAAATTGAGGGCCCAAAATATGGGGAAAAGCGCTTGGACTCAGCCCTCCAACATTGGACCCCAAACTTTTGGATTGGTATAACTCGATCTCTGTGGCTCTGATTGATGCACCGTTAGTTCCTGCCCACTCCACATGATGTACATCACCCTCTAGAACTTTGTCAAGTGTTAAAAAACACCAAATGGCACAACTACAAATGCAATCAAGTTGGCACACACGCGACCCTTGAAAAATATTCAAATGGCCATAACTTCCTGTAGAGCTCCGATTCACAATCCGAAAAGACCGACATGCTCCACAACTCAAGCTCTTCATGCCTATCCTCTCATTCTAGCTTTGGCCACCTATCCCACATGCCCTGTCCATCAAGGATCCGCAAAGCCTTTTATTTTTAAACAGTCATATCTTTCACACTGGGACTCGAATTGAGGATCCGTCTGGACCGGCTTCTAGAGCATCTTGAACATTACATTCTATGGAAACTTTCTTGTACTTTGGACACCTAGATCTACCATCCTAGCTATCCCACTTTGGAGCCTTCTTGGCCTATGCAACCACCTTAAACATACATTTTTGCTATCCTTTGCTTGCCCAAGACATGTGTACCTGCTTTAACCCTTTGCCCAACACTTGTAGGCAGCCTTAGCACTATTTGGCACCACTTCCAACCTCGACCAACTTTGTATGTATCATCATTGCTCAGCCCTCTTGTCAAACATTCATGTTTGACAAAAAGAATATTTACAGAACTTAAAATTGCCACACCAAACTGAAACAGCTCAAAGCACTCACAAACTACAATCGTATGCCCAAGCTATCTACAAAATCTTCATCTCCTTTGCATAGTGCATACTTTAGGTGGGTTTCCCACCCCCCTTGGCTACAATTTGATGCACTTCAAGCACTAGACTCCTTTCAAAGTATAGCTTGAGTTGTACACCATTTATCTTGTTCCTAAGAAGCGTACCATTTTCTCTCACCAGCTGATAAATCCCATTCAAAGAGTTCTTTTGGACTTTGTATGGACCTATCCACTTCTTTTTGAGCTTCTTCTAGAACATGAAATCCAAGTACCTCTCGTATTTCATCACTAAGTATCCCTCTTCTATCTTCTTGTCTAGAAAGTTCTTATTGAATTTGGCAATCTTCTTCTCTTGCTGCTTCACATAGTAGTCTGCTACCGCTTCTCTATCCATATGCAATGCTTCAAGATCAGCAATCCAATCCTGTAAAACATCCTAGTGAGTGGCATTGAATTTCCACATGCCCTTCAAAGCTCCTAATTACACATGCACTTGCAACACTACCTCCTTACCATAGACCAACTCAAAAGGAGTAAAATTGGTTTCCACCTTGTAAGATGTCCTGTACACCCACATACACTTCTCTAGATTTTCTTCCCACCGTGTTTCCTGCTTGTACACATAGTTTGTCAGCATCTTAACAATTTTCCCATTGGTACTCTCCACTAAACCATTGCATTGGGGATGATTAGGTGAGGAAAATTGATGCTAAATCCTTTTCTTCTCTACCAATGCTCGCATTAACTTACTTCTAAACCCCTCACCCCTATCGAAAACTAGCACCCATGGTACTCCAAATTGGCAAAAAATGTTACCAAAAAAAAAATGGGCGACAACATGTGCATTCACCTCCTTAACTGCCTTGGCTTAAATCCACCTGGTAAGGTAGCCAATGGATACCACAACATATTCTTACCACTTGCAGACTTTGAGAGTGGACCCCACTTCTCAAAAGCACTATGTGTGACGATAGCACCCTGTGATTTTGCTACCAATTTCCTTTTACCTATGGTCTAGAACTTGTGGCAGGTTTTACACCAATAGTGTACATCGTTCACCATGGAATGCCACCAAGAAACTACTCTCAACACTCAAAACAACACTTGGTCTTTCCCTTGATGTACGCTCTCTTCATGGCATTTCTCTAGCACCATACCAATCTCTTGTTTATACAACACCCTCCTTTGCACTTTGTCTCGCCCATAGCTCATCAGGTATTCACCTACCAGGGTAAACTTGTGGTTCTTTTTCACAACTCTTCTTCTCTACAACTTGCATAAACCTTTTACACACTAGCATGTGCTAAAAAAATATTCTACTTCCTTTAGAGTCTTCCCGGCTGCATAAGTGGTTGGGGCCACATATAGGCCTGCAACATGCACATGTACTCTATTGCTTGCTAGTTGGTCTGCCTCTTTGTTTTTTTCTCTTTTAACATGTTTGAATTGAGATGCTTTAATTTTTCTTAGTGAAAATGAACTGAACTATAGCCACACACCTGATTTTTGACCAATTAAATAATTAATTTTTTTGAAAAATAAATTCAAATGTAAGTTTGTTAAGCCTTTATGATATTAAAAAGGGCAATTTGTACCGTTATGCAACCTGCTATTTCACCTTTTGTAATTTTTTAGCTAGTTTTAAAATTTCTACAATATAGAGAATTACATTAATTATTTATATAACAATTAAAAATGAATCCCTTCTAACCAAAGATGTACATTGATCTTAGGAAAAATAAAATTATAAAAAATTAAAGGTTCTTTACTATTAGTTATGATTATTTCTATCGAAAACAATGTTAAGAATAGGCCTAAAAATTAGAAAAATAGCTAGAAATATCGACAACTTAGATCTAGTAGTTCTCTATTAGAATAACAAAAGACGAGAAATTACAAGTTAATTTGAAATATATATAGTAGATAACTCTTAGCTATATCTGCTTATGGTCTTTATTAGAGATCCTATCTATCTGAATACAAAACTATAAATTGGGTATTTATACTAAAGCTAGCTAAAAAATTAAGAGATTAAATAGAGAAAATTACCTAAGGTTTATGAGAGTGCATCTGATAGCCTTGTTGCATTCCTGGCTACCCTTAGAAAATAAAAGAGACTAATGAAGTAATCCAAGTGTAGTAGAAATGGCACCTTGCAAAGGAGTTCAAGATTAGGTAGCGAATGATCATGAGACTGGTCCTAGCAACTTGGCGGCATTAGTGGAGCACGAAGAGGTGATACCAACAATACTTTCCATGGATTTTGCACAAATTATCAATGTCATTCAAGATATCTATACATTGCATACATGATCATATAGAATCAATAGAAAATTACTTCTTAAGAAAAGCATTGATCAAAATATAGGGTTTATCCATAGAAACAAGGCATTTGGTCGTAAACTAGGAAAGAAATGTTTGGGATAGACTAAGTGAATAGAAAAGAATATTTTGCACAAATTTATTAAATAGGAAAGAATGTTTTCAAACTTGTTTGTATGATTTCTATTACAATCTCTACTTAATAGCATTGATATTAGGTGACATTTAATGTGGCATGAGATGATGCTCAGTGTGAAGTGCTATTGCTGTGATGTGAGCACGTTTAGGATGCCTTAGTGGAATACTTTAGACTTTTTGTTTTTCCATGGAATGAGATGACGTCCAACTTGGCACCATTGTTGATGTGGCAGGAGTACACTCAGGTTGGCTCAATGAGTTACTTGCCAAGCAGTATGAAATTCTCAAGAATGGAAAGGTTTATTTTAATGAATAATGTATATATATATCTATCTCGATTGTGAAGGTCAAATTTCTAAGAGAAAACTATTCCAAGAGTGTCTTAGAGAAAAATGATCTACTCCTTTGTTTTTAAAAGAATGTCTTCAATACTATTTGAATTGATCTACTTCTTTGTTTTTATGAAAGAATGTCTTCAATACTATTTCACTACAAGAGGTTGTGTGCTCTTGTGACGCTGTTAGCGACGGAAATACACAGGGTTTTTATAACCCCCGGCGTCGCTAAAACCGTCGCTAATAGCATCGCTACGAGAGCGTCGCTATATGCGACGCTATAGGTGTCGCTATAAGCGTCACTATATAGAGACGCTCATAGCGACGGTTATAGCGACGTTTACACAGAAGTCTATAGCGACGCTCTAGAGCCATAAATAGCAACGGTTATAGCGACGCCCGAGAGAAAAAAATTTTGGTGACAGGGCATTGAATGTCGTGCCACCCATCAACCATATTGTACTTGATTCACTTTTTAAAAAAGGTGCAAGGGTAGATAATAAACCCAAAATAGTCACCCACAAGACGCATTGTTTGCAAAATTGACAAGCGTAAAATTGATAATTGTACACATCATAGGCAAAATGAATTGATTGGCAAATGTAATAATGACAATTGTACAACATCATAGGCATAAAGAATTGATTGGCAAAATGAACTGCGGTGACAAATGTAATAATATACATGGTTCAAAAAGACGTATAAAATCCGTCTCATGATACATAAGCTATGAGAAACCCTAAACTAATGCTATCTAGCTACGGCTAAACTGACGTCGTCTAGTCAGACTTCTCATCGCGTCCAAGCGGCATATCTGTCGGATTCTGCAAAAAAAAGACAATAAGACAGCTTTCAGTAAGTATAAACATATAACGACATTTATAAAACAATACAAAAAATAGAAAAGAGTAAACCCTAATACTAACCATGCCGCCGCGAGAACTGAGAATGTCCATCAGGTCGTTTAAGCCCTTCCTGCCTGCGTACTCGCGCTCGTACGGTGTGGGATCACGTCCTGTCATCGACCACTGTCAAAACATACAAAGATTTCATTATGTTAGAATTAAAAAACTCATAAACCCTAAACTATCGAACATAAAGAGCAATGCAAAAACACTTACAAAATCGGCCTCAAATGATGCCCATCCACCGCTCCCCAAGTGGTGCGAGCTCCGTGCCTCTACTCGCGCTCTGGCTGCATCCTTTTGTTGCTTCCACTTGTCGGGATTCTCGCGCGCTTCTTTCTTCGCATTCTTTCAATCTTCTTTGGCCAACCAATCTGGCTTGTTCCACCCATGCTTGATTGCTTTTTGCACTTCGGAACGCTTGTGTTTGCAGTATTCAGGCATTCAAATCTTCATCAGGTCTTCATTGAAGCGTTGATCCCGTGTTGGAACGAGAAACTCATCATGAAGTATGCTGATGACTCTGGCTTTTAAATCACTTGGTACTTCACTCCATTTGTTTAGTATGTAGTGTCTAAACAGCTGAGAGCAAAGACCACGCATGCGTGAGATCACCTTCTTGCCGTCATCATCCATGATGATGCCGCCGCTGAAGTCGACGGAGTAAGGCAAACCCTCTAGCCGGTGACGCGTGAACCTCGGTGTCCCGGTAGGGGTCTCTAGCGGCGTGTCGATGGGGGTACGGGCGTAGATGGCGATGCTGTGGATGGTGTGGGGGCGGGAAAATAAGGGGAGGGTAAAGAGCCTCGTCGAACACGAGGCGGTGTGGAGGCATCGGCGGCGGAATCCCCACAACAACCGCCACCGCCACCACTAGAGCGCCGGTGTCTAGACGAGTGTGAAGATCGTCTAGTCGACACCGAAGCTTCGGAGCGCGCCGAATGCTCCGAAAGAGAGGGAGATGCGGATGGAGTAGGAACGCGCGATGATGCGCCAGAGCGATGACGCTCCATGTACCACTGTCTCTGCTGCGGTGACAAAGAAGAAAGAAACTCCTCATCATCCATACCTGCATTAAACACACGAATATTTAAACTTAATATTGAATGAATAGAGTAGACAATGACGCAAAGACCATTAAATACAATGACATAATGACGCATATAAATACAATGACGCAATGAATTGAGTGATAGAAGAGGCAAGTCGAAAACTCAGAATTTTCAATCAAAAGATGTGAGCACGAGTAGAAAAGAGCGTTATACACCATGGAAGGTACTTAGAGAGCCAGAGCTTTTACAACACGGAGCAAAATTGTTCAAATACAATATTTGTGGCTTTAAGAGATCTCTCTCTCATCCTCGCATAACTCAGCATAACTTCCTATATCTATATAGAGCTCTCCGTTTAAACACATATCCTCTGTCTCATTTTGTAGCTCCTCTGCATGCACCCCATATAGAGTAGTAGCATCTTGATGCTCGTCTGGCACCACCGCAGCGGCTTCTGATTGAGCATCTTCTCTGATCTCCTCCATTGATGCCGTTGTGATTGGCACATGGTAGCCTTCATACGTCCTTGCACTACGAGGGGCTACCTCTATGACGTACCACCAGTTTGATGTAGACTTTGTAGGATGAAATATTACCTGCCAGAGCCACATAACTTACATGAGAGCTTTCAAGCACATAACTTGTAAAAGGGGGATGTTAACTATTTACATACTTACTTGTTCACAATGCTCGGGTAGTACGAAAGTGTCTCTTAGGTGAGTCCATTTCTTAGTAGAATCCACCTCAAGAAAACCAGACTCTCCTCTACGCACAGTAGCGTTGCGACCCTCCATGATTATCTTGAACCATTGCACGTCGAACAAGTCGACAAAAAATCCTCTGTAATCGAGCCTCAAAATCTCTTGTAGCGTGCCGAAGTAAGTGAGTTCCGCCACCACAGGATCTGCATCAGAGGAACGTCGTCGACTAGAATGTTCAAATTTTGCCATGATTCCACAATCTTGAGTAAAACACTTTTTGTCGATCCGTTCCACCCTAAAATGTCGACCTTTACACCATGGTGCTGTGTATGACTTATACTACAACGAACAAAGATTATGAGTGGCCGTTCAAACGTTTAGAAATAAAGTCACTAGCTAGTCGTACATTGCAAATTTACCTTGGTCGCGCAACCCCGAGAGTACTCCCACTCTTCCTCAGTCACTTCGTCACCGCATTGTTGTGCGCTTTTCAATTGGTTGTGCAACCATCTTAAGCTCATGAATGTTGGTAGGCTCTCCAGACCCGTCGGATAGTGCATCGGTGGTCGTCTTCCCCGTCTCCACTCGATTCGTGCCCTTTGTCGCTCTTGCTTTGCATCCTCATATTGTGAAATCCACTTTTGCATCACTGGATTGTGAAGCATGCAAAATCGGTTGATTTTAGCCTCTAGATCTTCCGTCATCTTCTTCTCAACACCGAGATTGCACATGACAATCCTAGATATGCGCTCATCATCTATGGTTCGCCATAGCGTGTCTCGGGCTTTATCAAATCCATCTAGCCACTCTCCAATGTACACTAAGGACTCTGATACCAACCAACCTTCTGCCATGCTACCCTCCGGACGTGCCTTTTGACGCACATATCCCTTAAGCGTTTTCATGAAACGTTCTAAGAAGAACATCCATCTGGAATGAACTGTGCCAGCTATTTCCACCTCATCAACTATGTGAACAAGAAGATGCACCTGAATGGTTAGCATGGTGGTAGGAAAATGTTTCTCAAACATGCACACAAGCTCCGCAGCATTTAGTTTGGCGAATGGTATGGAGTCTACGTTGATCTCCTTTTGTGAGATCCATTGCACCATCTTTGCAAGTTTGTAGATTGTGTTATGGATGTCGAGAGAAAAACATCCCTCAATGGCAACCGGTAAAATAAATTCTAAAGTATGTGCAGCAATGATATAAAAGTCCACTTTTTATGCAATGATATTAAAGTCCACTATGAACGTACCTGACACATTTTATGCCAATCGTGTGACTTCAAACCGGTAAGCTTTCCTTCTTTAGTAAAACACGTTCGGAGCGAGTGCATTACGCCAGTGGGGGTCCGCAAAGATCGAATGGTCTCTTTTACTTTGCGTTCTTGGGCTCCTGTGAAAATCCATGGTGCTTTAGGGAGTTTTATCGATCCATCAGACGCTGTTTGCGGCCAATATTGCTCCATACGATCCACATTTCTAAGGTCAACTCTGGCTCCCAAAGTATCTTTCTTGCCGATCAGATGGTCCCATAGTAGATTACCCACATTCTTGAATATGTGCATTGGATCGAGCAAGTGATTGATCATGAGTCGGGGCCAGTATGGTAACTCGTACCATAGAGATAGTCTCTTCATCCCTGGAGGCAATCCTTCATCGCACATCTCCTTCTGCTCTAACCATGCTTGTGCAGACATCCTTGGTGGCTCTCTTCCCAAAAAGCTGTCGCGTAACACATGATTCTCTGGAAGATACGCTTGATGACCTTCGTAGATTTGCTTCTTCAGTGAGGGCGCCCTACGTGCATTCAGTCTAGGTCCACATGTGACACATGCTCTGTATCCGCTTATTTGAAGCCCTGCATGTATACACATGATAATAGATCAACTATGGGAAAAAACAAGATTTACAGTGTCTGAGTGAGGAGTGTCAATAGATCACCTGAGCATTCTGCTAGCCTGGGATAGTCATGCATGGTCCACATTAGAATGCCTCTGATCAAAGAATTCCGTCGTCCTGTGTGTCGGCTCATATCCACCACCTCTATGCCAATCCACAATTGTTGTAGCTCTTCCAATAGTGGACGAAGATACACATCCATATTCTCCACTTTATATCTCCCTGGCACAATCAAGCTTAGCCATAGGTGCCCCTTCTTCGTAGTCAACCACGGGGGAATGTTGTAGTTGACGATGACAACGGTCCATACACTGTAAGATGTTGATCTTTGACCAAATGGATTTACGCCATCTACATCTAACCTAATCTTTAACGTCTTTTGTGACAGTTTCCTACGACGTTAAAACTCTCTTCTTCTTTTGTGTGTGTGTGTGTGTGTGTGTGTGTGTGTGTGTGTGTGTGTGTGTGTGTGTGTGTGTGTGTGTGTGGGTAAACCTAAATAAACCTAAGTCTAATCTAATATAACATAAATCTAAATCTAACGTAAATTATTTTATATTAAAAACAAAGAACTAAACTAACAGGGATTATAAGAACCTTAAAACTGATTTAACACATAATTTTTCACATAACTCGGCAAGAGTTGGCATTCTCATCACTAAAGATGTGAGAGTTAACTTCCGGCGGTGACGCTGCCTCATCTCCATCCACATCTGACGACAGCAATTGGCCCTTTGGACCGTTCTTGCTCTTGTTACTAACTTTGAAGTTGCTGTGAATGACTAGAGGTTGTCTAGATGGTCATTGTCGGGGATGTAGTGACTCTTGCCGCCCTGAAGATCCACCTTCTTCCCTATCTTCTGAAGACATTTCACCAGTACTTTTGGATCGACGGAGCCCACCATGAGTGAAGGCAGCAATACCCTATATTCCATTCAGGGCTTTCTTCACCCACTTCATGCAGGCATCGCAGTCTATGGAGACCTAAATCTAATCTAATATAACGTAAATCTAAATCTAGCGTAAATAAACGTAAATCTAACTAAAAATAAACGTAAATCTAATCTAATTTAACTTAAATAAACCTAAATCTAATTTAACGTAAGTCTACATCTAACCTAATCTTTAACGTCTTTTAGGATAGTTTCCTACGATGTTATAACTCTCTTCTTCTTGTGTGTGTGCGAGTGTGTGGATGTGTGTGCCAATAAAAAGAGATAAATGGTATAACCTTTCTATCACCCATGCCAAGTATGATAGATTGGTTATGCCATTTCCCTCTTGAATAATAGGTCTTGAGTTCAACTCCTCGTCAGCTAGATCTTTAGGTCTTTTAATTTTAATTAGTTTCTTACGACGTTAAATTAGTTTCTCTCTCTTTCTCTCTCAATGTGTGCGTTTTTTTGTTTATGCATGTTTTCTCTCTCTTTTCCTCTCTCAATGTGTGCGTTTTTTGTTTATGCATGTTCTCTCTCTCTTTTCCTCTCTCAATGTGTGCATTTTTTGTTTCTGGATGCTCTCTCTCTCTTTTCCTCTCTCAATGTGTGTGTGCATTCTTTGTTTATGTATGTGTGTGTGCGTTTTTGTTTATGTTTGTACTCTTTCTCTCTCTCTCTCTCTCTCTCTCTCTCTCTCTCTCTCTCAAAAACACTATGTGTGTGTGTGTGTGTGTGTGTGTGTGTGTGTGAGAGAGAGAGAGAGAGGGAGAGAGAAAGAGGGGAAGGGAACATGAGAGTGAGGAGAGGGAAGGAGCATACCTGGCTCTCCTTCCTCTCCTCGTGTGTGTGTGTGTGTGTGTGTGTGTGTGTGTGTGTGTGTGTGTGTGGAGAAGAAAGAGAGAGAGAGAGAGAGAGAGGGAGAGCGTTACCTGCTCCTTGCTTGAGGACGCCGAAAAACTCAGATCTGAGATCTGAGTTTTTGGGCGCTCTCTGTTATTTTTTTTAGCCTAGCCGGCGTCGCTATGAGCGTCGCAAATTTACTTGTAAATTTGCGACGCTCATAGCGACGCCAGGAAATTTTGTTTTTGAGCGTCGCTAATATGAATAGCCTCTTGTAGTGTTTGAAAGGCTGATGGAAGAAACATGTGATATAAACAATAAAGAGATTAATTTTTTTTCACATCATGATAGTAACTAATAACAAACAAAAAGCAAACTGGTGTGAGGATGATGTGTAAAGTGGGAGAATGAAACAACGATGACAACATTCTATGGATATGTGAATGCGATTAGTCATGTAGATTTCTAAAGGTTATTATTATTTTCTCTTTGTTAGCCTGGCCGGCTTAATGCCTTAGGGACTAGAGAAACTTGATGGCCATGCATCTAAAAGCTATGGGCTGAAAGCAAGGGATGGTGGTACAAAAAAAGGACCAATTATTTTTCCACCTTATTGGTACCACTGAAAAAGTGGGGACTGGTAAAATTTTTGTAGTTTGTGTCAAAACTTGTCCGAAATTCTATTTTGATGTTCCTCTTTTAAAGATGTATCCAACGATATATAATATGATAACTAATTTCTTTTATGACTTGGATAAATCACATTGCAAAGATTTGTCAAAGTACCATCAAAAGGTACTGTCAAGGACAACCAATTTTGTACCACCATCCCTTGCTTTTAGCCTATGGGATAAAAGGCATCTAGGTTAGTTGCCATGGAGTATGCACTTTCCAAGTTGACTTCTATTTAGATGTGTACTATTGTAGGCTATAATGAAGCTCAACAATGTGACTCTTGCTTGAGTATTGTTTAAGTTGAGACTCACAAAACCGTGGTGTTTGTGTGGAGGTAGGAAGTACAACATTCCCATTGGGTTATGTTTTCCCTTAGCTTCTTCAATGGGAGATGCGAGAAAACCTTCACTAGTGGTTCATGCCTAATGCTACAAGCGTAGCAATGGCAATGTCCAATGTTTCTCCATTATTCTACAAAAATAGGTTTGGAGAATTATCAAGGTTACCCCATACTTCTTATTGAGTAGGCAAGGTCTCACATTTAAAAACTCCTCAGGTTAAACTCATGTGATATATCCCCCCTCCCTTCTCGATCTTCAAGTATCGACATCCATCCACTTGCACTCAATCTTGCCCTTCATTTCCTAGAAACACACCTCAAAAACTTCTTCAACAACTCTCTAAGAGAGAGCACCCAAACCTCCCTAGAAACTTCTTCTTCAAGAATGAACCCTTCTCTTTACCACTTGTGTTCTTCACTTTCATCTTTTCAAGAAATCTCTGATCAAGCACAAACTCTCTAAGACAAGAGTAAGAAACCATAAAAACCCCCCATCTTTTTGAGAGAAAAAGAAAAAAAGGATCTGTCCAAAAATTCATGAAAATCCCTCATTTCTCTTCGTCCTTTCCCATCCCTTGAGAGTGAGGGATTTCACAAACCCTCCAATTTCTTCTTTCCTTCTCCCTTCCACATCTTCTTCTTTGTGAGAGAGAGCAAGAGAGATTTTGTGAGAAACCCCTCTTTCTTCCCTTCCTCTTCTTTCCTCCTTCCTTTCACCCCAATACTCCCTCTTCTCATGTTCACCTGTGTGTCAATGTTTGACATGAAAAATATTGATTCTTTCTTTCCTCATTTGCCCATTTTTTAACTTACTCCTTTACTTTTTATTCTTGTGGTCTACCAATAATGACCATCTTTTTAGCAAAATGATAACCCCCAAAATATTTCATCTTTTCATATTTTTCCCAACCATCCTCATGCATTACCCTCCGAATCACCTTTGAACCTTGCATTGAATAAGGGTAGCCCCTTATTGGGTATCACATGTGAATTTTGGCTTGATTTTGGAAGCAAAGTTAACATTTTAGCACTATTTCTTGCATAAATTTATACTAATCCACCATTTTTAATTGCATTTGGTAATCACATGAAGCATTGAATCTTGCCAACTTGACAAAATTGCATGAAATGCATCTGATTTCCATTTTTCTCATTGTGACTACATGATAGCACTGAGCTCAAATTCCCATAGGCCACTATATGTGCCTATTGGTTTCCACATACATTCGCCCTATGCACCTCAACTTGTCCTACTTGCTGAATAAGAATTCCAAAAAAAAAATCCAGTATTGTTCTTACTTCACTATGTATATATATATATATATTTGACTCCCTTCCTATCATATTATAGGGTTGTACTAAAAAATTCTTGATTATTAAGGGCTTGATTGACATTCATTTTTTTTCCGAATATACATCTTTTCAAAGTGGCTCTCAAAAGTGTCAACTATTTTGATTTGAAAGTTGAAAGTTTAAAGGTATTTTGGAACCCCTTTGGAAGTCATAAAAACATACTTGCATAAAATCATGAATGTGTCACCACTTACAAAAATAGAAGTAGTGTGAAGGAGTTTAATACCAAAAAATGCTAGCATTTTAGTTTTAGCCCCCCCCCCCCCCCCTCCCCCTTTTCTCTCTTCTTCTTTCGACATAGTGAATTGCATGAGCATTGAGCATATTTGAAAAAGGTCAAAAGGAATACCTTATTGCAATGGCCCTTCTTTTGCATGCATTACCAGGATGCACAACTGTTTTGCAATCATCAAGAGACTACTTTTATTTCCTACCACCCAATGGTGTCTCTTTCATTTGTGACAATGTTTCCTATAGCTTGGTGATTGTCGCATCTTTCTCTTGAGTGTGTTTTCTTAGCGAGCTTCTGATTTTGAGCTTTTGCAATGAGAACCATTGTTGCTAGCTTTTTTATATTTATTTTGGAGCCTTTTTTAACGGCACAAAAAAGTGAACCAAAAAAAACAAACATTACTCATATGATACAGACTAAAAAACATGTATAAGTTTCAAAATTCTAAACTTTGAGCTTGAACACCTAGCAAGATATGAGCCACAAAGCATACATCTATAACGAGAGGGGATTCAAAAAAGACTTCAAAAGGTGGAGAGAAGTAATTCCATAGCTCCTCATACAAAAGAGATGACTCCTTTGATGCATAGCTAGCTCTAGACCACTTTGTTTTTCTACATGTTCACTATAGGGTGTATCTTGCATGTTTAAACCAATAAAAAAGCAAGGTCCATGGAAGTTAGTGCAGGATGATGAATGACCATGTGCTCTTTTGGTTGAAGTCCAAGCATGTGCACATACACATAATACATGTGCTTACATGCTAGAAAGGCTTTATGCATAGCTTAAAATCGGGACAGGTGCAACTGGGTTCGACCGTTATGTGTACATCATAGCAACTCTCTATCAAAACTAAAAAAACCATGTCCTCTTCACTTTCCACTTTCTATTTCAAGAACGTTGTGACCATGGATGCAACTAACTCCAATGCAGCTAACTCCAATCTCTTTTGTGCTTCTTTGGACATACTACGCGTCCACTTGCACCTCTTATTGCTTGAGCCTTCTTCTATAGAAGCAACAAATATATTGTTCATGTTTCATGGTGGTGTTTAAAAATCACAATGGTGTTGCTTGAACCTCCTTCTTGTGGACTTGATCAACAAATCTAATATGCACCACTTTCAAACTTGTGCCATGCCTTCACTTGGGCCTCCTACTAGAGAGAGAGAGAGAGAGAGAAGAAGAAGAAGAAGAAGAGTATTTTAACATCGTAGGAAACTATCCCAAGAGACCTTAAAGATCTATTCGATAAGGAGAGCTGAACTCAAGACCTATTATATTCAAGAAGGAAATGGCATAACCAATCTACCACACTTGGGTGATAGAAAGGCTATACCATTTTCCTCTTTTTGTTAGCACCCACACACACAAACCCAAGAAGAACAGTATTTTAACATCATATGATACTAGAGTTAGAGAGTAATCATACTAGAAAGAGTACCCTGAATAAAATCATGTCATGGAGCAAGATTTTTTGCTATTATCTGAGAATTAACCCTATGTTATGGAAAACACACACACACACACACAACATATGTGAAATTTGGACTCACAAAGGGGCCCTTTAAGGAGTTTGACTTCACCTCTCTCTACCAAAACGGGTGCATGGATAATTTTTTGCAAACAAACTCCAAATTTGGCGGAGGTTTGATAGTTAGAATGTCCTCTTCAAGCTCTATCTACTGATATATAGCACTCCATGAGATTCCTCATTTTTAGAAGATTCTTTTTTTTATTCACCTACGATGTGGCGTGCTAAATATCAGTAGTAGATAGATCTTGAAGAGGACATTCTAACTGTCAAATCTCTGCCAACTTTGGAGTTTGTTTGCAAAAATTTATCCATGCGCACGTTTTGGTAGAGAGAGGTAAAGTCAAACTCCTTAAAGGGCCCCTTTGTGAGTCCAAATATCACATAATGCACACACACAGACACACACACACAGAACATTTGTAACTTCTCACTTCAAGAAAGTGTGCGCCGTTCAAATACAACTGTTAGCAATGATTAACACAGACTACACCAATTATGCACAAAGCTGTGGATGTGCTATAGTGCACAATATTTCCTTTTCATTGTATAGGGCCTTGAGCTCATTTAGGAGTTTCAAAGTTGTATAAGTCTAGGCTAAAGAGCTTAACTTTATCCTATAGTTGAAGGGTTTGAGGCCCAAATCCATAAAAGAGCTCTATGCTTAATGAGAAGTCATTCTTGGGTGAGTTCTTCTCTTTGTAGAGTGGATGGTCATGAGGCTCATGGGCTTTCCATGACCATGTAGCTCTTGATTTCTAATAATCAATTACAATTTATTTCTTATTAGTCTTCTTTGTTTGATTATGTGGAGTGAGATTGTATTAGTGTGATGGTAGATCTCCTAACCCCTTTTTTGAGTTAATCTATTCTATCTACACCATTGGCCATGGTGTGTGAGGGCTATGCCTTCCTTCTCTTCATCTCTCTCTCTACAAGGTGTGCGATTAGTGTGTGTGCATATGTAGTCACATTGAGGGGTTGTACCGGAATGGACACACTAATGCGGAGTAGGTATATTAATTGCATGCTTGTGTAGTTATGTCATTAAGAGTTGTGAATAGAGTGATTGATGTGAGAGGTTAATTTCAATCACATGATTGTGTGCAAGTGATTAGCAAGTAAGAATGTGTGGTTGATTAGAGGAATCCCCTTCCATGGCTTCTCTCTATGATGAGAAGAAGGATCCCTTGAATCCTCTACGTCTATACATCCTATGCTCATGCTTCCATGCCCTAGTCGGGTTGCCTGATCCACGGATTTGATAATTTTGTGTCGGTTGCAATTAGGTCATGCTACAATGCCTCCCTACATTTGGTGCCGTTGCCGGGGATCGATAACCTAAGCTAGTGAGTTTAGGATGTGTAGAATAGAGTAATCTCACTACTAAGTTTGTTGATTTTTGAGTATGTGACTCAATTTTTGGTTTGATTTGATAATATTGTGCAAGAAATTGATGCTAATGTTGAGTTATGAATGCCCCAAATCTCCAATTCCACCCCCATTTCACTAATTTCATGCTAACCCTTACTAATTTTTCTTTTTTCCATGCTAATTGTACTAGTTTCATGCTAATTATTACTAATTTTGACTAACCTTGCTAACCTAACCCACTAACATTTGAAGTGTAAAGTATGTGAAATCCCCTTGCAAGAGGTGGAATCATCACTCTAATCAAGTTAATTGTACCCATTTATGCCTCAATTGATGATTTGAGTGTTTGATTTTTGGCCTACAATGGTCAATTTTGGAAGCCAATTTGATGATGCACACACTTGTGTGTGCAAGGATGCGACTTTGCGTGGAGCAAAGGAATGTCTTGGAGTGTAATTACGATGTAAGTGCACTCACTTGTTATGTCAACTCTTGATTGATTAATGAGGTTCAATGTTATTAATCATTTGCTAAAATTAGATGTGTAACACAAATTGACCTACACTTTGCATCTAATTTGATACACTTGGAATGAAACTGATAGTCAAATTGTGACTAATGAACTTTATATGTATCCAAATAATGCTTAATTCTCATCAAGAATTCATGTGTGTGTATAAAATCATTGTGTGTTGCATGATTATGCAATCATGTAAATGATGAGTATGTTACGCTAGTTCAGTCATTGGATATGCCTAAATGCCAAATAATTTGGCAAAGATTGAGTGTGTGTGCCCATCCAAGACCACTTGATTTTCAATGATTGATGGTCAATTAGGCCCACCTAAATGGTTTTTTATTATAAAATTTGCATGAAAAGTGTGAGCAATCATTAGGTGTAAACCTAAATACATTGCCAATTGAACCAAATTTGCTAATTTGTGCTTAATTTTTGAGTGTGTGCATTGCTTGATTGGGAAAAAATAGTGCTAATTTTTTAGAAATTAATCATGCATGCATTCACTTATGCTTGATTGAGTTTGTAATTTGAGCATTGCAATGTGGAATTGATGTAATTTTTGCATAAAATTTTGGTCTAAATTTGGGTGTGTGTACCTACTCAATGGCATGTGCAATCCGGTGCTTGAATGAATAATTGGTATTTTTACCAATTATGACGATTAATTTTGCCAAATACTCGATGTGTATGTCACGATTGGCTTTGAGAATGATGCTCAATTGTGGAGAATTTTAGTATATTTCCATGCTAATGATTGTTAATGTGATGAACATGGCAATGTGCATTCACTGTGTGTGTATTTGTACTGGAAATTCATTCATATGTAGCCTTCCAATTTTGCAAACCCTAATGACAAATTTAAATCAATGAATTTGGAGGATCTTTTGATATGGGTTTGAGCAATTCAAAATGGCAATGATTGATAATGTGGATTGACCTTGCAAATGAGAACAAGTGTGCATTAGTGCAAGACCATTTGAGAGCAATGTGTTTTGAATTGGAAAGTCAGAATTTGCTAAATGGAACTCATATAAGATAAATCAAATAGTAATGTTGTAATCAAAGCTTTATCACCATTGGCTCGGCAATGCATTGGTCGAATATCCACACTGGCTTACATGCTACCACTCAATCCATTTCTTGCTCTTTTACTTCGGTTTTCCTTGTAGATTTTTTCTTGAAGTAAGCGTTCATGTTATACGTGTGTTCAAGAGGAGTTTCAACACAAAACCAGAGTGTCTTTTGCTCATCAACTGCGGGTTTTTTAGCATGGGTAGAATTTGTTTGTACACAAGGGATTGATCAAAAACACGGTTTCTATGGTGGGAACATACCCCCAACAAAAAGGGAAGTTTCAAATTAAATTGAAAGCCAGCGCTGGCTCCACACACATACACTCACAAAGCAGCTTATTGGTTGCAGTGTTTGCGCAGTCTCTGCCACAAATGGCGCACACTCCATCAATCACACATACATGCTTAACAACTCCCCATGAACTTCCCTCATTGCTGCTATCGGATGATTGGATCCCTCCTCGTTTGCTCGCCACATAAACCGCGTCTGGCTTGGCTGAGGCTTTCAAGAGCCGATGCCATCACACACACACACACACACACACACACACACACACACACACACACACACACACATGATCTCAATTCTGATCTCTCCCGCTTCTTCAGGCCGGGACCCACACGCAGAAAGCGACTTTGGTAGTTGACTCATCCCGATTCACACACACACACGTACAGTCAGCCCTGGCCCCTACTGAATAAGGTGCAGCTTCAATTGCCAACCCGCACACCCACTTGCCTCCTTCTCAGCCACTTGCCCCCCTAAACCAGTTGAGCCTGACATCCAGTCCACCTTTGCTACCTGCAATCGGTGAACCACACACTCAGGCTCAACCTTCAACTCAGTCGGTTGCTCTTGCGTTTAATGCAAGCCCGTCAGCTCCACACACACTCAACACACTCGAGCCCTGGCCCGTGCCCCCATTCAGAAACCTCCCTCTCACGAGTTACGTCCACTCACGATGTCGACTCAGACATGCAAAATAGAAATAATTTGAAAATGAAAAAAAAATAAAAAATTACCTTGAGTGAGTTCCCACCCATGGTGTTGAGCGAGTCATAAGACGACTTAGGAGACTAGGAAAATGAACAAAAATTTCATAGTCAAAGTTCCCATTGCAATAAAGGGGGATCGGTCAAAGCTTATGCATGATAGATATATTTTTGAGCACTAAAATGTTGATATTTTGATCGGCCTTTCAGTGATCAACGTAGTTCTCTCTTTCCCCCCCTCTCTCTCTTCTTGCTTCATATTCAAAAATCCACTAAGATGAGAGCATGTAGATGATTTTCCTATTGGTATGGACATTGATTAGTGATGGTGGTTGTATGAGATTCTCATGCATAAACAAACTTCATTGCACATCTGCCTCTAGTTTATGCACTCTTTTAATACTTGTTTTGAATCACATTTTCATTGCATTACATGAAAAATTCTTTTGGCATGGAAGGGAGCTTACTTAAGAGAATCATGTTTGGTTGAAAGTGTACATTAAAACCTGAGCTTGGTATTACTTATTGCGATTGAATGCTTGAATTGAATGAGAAATCATTGGAAAGCATTAAAATTGAGCTTGTTTTGATGGATGAAAGTGTGAGTAAAAAATTGAACTTGGCTTGCTACATTTTTAGTGCTTTATTTGAATGAAAAAAACACTGTAAAGCACTAACATTGATCTTGTTTAATGGACAAAAGAGAGCACCAAAACTTTTGGGCTTGTGAGTTAGCATGCTTTTAGTACTTGTGTTAAATGACCAAATGCTTAAAAGCACTAACAATTGAGCTTCATTTTGAAGAGGTGTGGCAAGGTTGGATTGCAGATATGGGATGTCATCATTGAAAAATATTACAAAATTTGGCTACTTAGAGCTAATCCAATTATTTGGATTAAAAGTTGTATACATGCTAGCTTATAGCTTGGTCTAAAATGCAATTTTTTTCATTTGAGCTAGTGTTTACCCTGCTTTTTTAAAAGAGCTTTTAAGTACAAGTTTGGCTATTAAGAGCCATTCATTTTCATTTCATCAAGTTGCAGTCATCTCTAGCTCATAGATTGCTCTAAAAATTGAAAATTTTCATGTGAGCTAGTTGTTAGATAGCCAACTTTTTGGAAAGCTTTGAATTGTAAAATTTCACTTTTGAGAGCCACTTCATTTCATTCAAAAGTTGCATTATTTTTCAGCTCTTGGCTTGTTTTTCCATATTTCAAGTTGAGCTAGAAATTAATCAAACTTTGAATCATGCATGAGAGATTGTAAAAATTACAAATTTTCTTATGTAGAAGCTCATTTTATCTCTCATGGTTGTTGTGTATGCATACATTTACTATCAAAGAGCATCATGTGCATAATTAAAGGCACTTTTTTCCCTTTGGCAAACTCGGGTATGCAAGACCCTAGCTTTAGGTTTTCATTAATTAATGTTTTTTGTGTGCTTTTGTTTTCAATAAATGGCTTTTTGTAGCTTGTGTTTTAGCTTCAAATCAGCTTCTTTTGTAAATAAAAAGACCAAGAGACTTTTCTACAAAGGGGATGGTTGCTCAAGGATGCTCAAAAGAGCATGAATAGGTGTAATCCTTCCATGATTTTGCTCTTTTTTTCATCTCTCCATTCTCTATGCTTGTTTACTTAAGTGAAAGTTTTCTTCTAACTATGGTTCTTTCATGTCCAAAGGCTAGGCATCCTAAAGTTTCAACACTTTGCTTTGTGAAAATTAACTCATCAAAAAATAGGTTTTATGTGTGCTAATCATAGGTAATTGGCCTTGACCTTATATTAATGTAGGTTTATTTCTCATTAGTCCTAGACTCTTAGTGATAGTCTTAATACTCCATTCATTTTGAAAATGACCTAGGGCTATGATTAGGCTTTAGTCCTTTGATCCATTTTCCATTAGCATCTCATAAGGAAGAAATAAAAAAGTGCTAAAAAATGAAACAATGAAGCAAAAAAGTGTCAAAATAAAAAGTAGCAAAAAATGCTACTAGACACATGAAACGAAAATTTATTTGTTATGTTGTGTCTATGTGAGGCCTAGCGCCTTATTGGCACTTGGCAAGCGAGGGGAATCACCCTGGCTTGCTTGGTCAAGGCCCTAAACTGATGCCCTGGGCTGATAGGGGTTAGCCGTTGCCTTGGTAGGCTAGTAGGCTTTTGGAACACCTTCTTGAGGGTTCAAGAAGCCGAGAGTCGCACCTAGACTTGCCTTCGGGTGGTAGCCTTGTGATTCTGCTTTATTTTTTTCAATGAATGACAAAAAAAAAACTTCCATGAGCTTCAAAAAGCTGTGACAATGTACTAATAGATAAGGAGCTTTTTTATAGCCCGTAGACATGATAGACTTGGATGATTTATTAAGATTTTTCACATAGTTTTTAGGCTAGTAGGTTTATGAACTTACATTACCCTAGGGTCATAATTGATTGCTTGTGTTTCATGCATAAAACTGAAATTTCAAGTGGTTTAATCTTCCGATAGTTTAGGTGTCTTTTTTGCTTTTTGTTGTCTAGTTTTTTACTATGATTCACCCATCTTTTAGAAGCAAAAAATTCACTTTGCATGATTTTTCGTTGTACTTTATGTTTTGTATCCTTGTTGGCCTTTGATGCTCATTACTTGTTCTTATCTCTTGCAGCTCAACCTTTATTCCATGGAATTTCTTTCTACCATATCACTATGTTTTGCTTCACCGGCACACGAGGACGTGCGCCAAATTAGGCTGGGGGGAATGTTAGCAGCAGCTAACACAGGCTACACCAATTATGTAGCAAGATGTGGATGTGCTATACTGCACAATATTTCCTTTTCATTGTATAGGGCCTTGGGCTCATTTAGGAGTTCCAAAGTTGTATAAGTCTAGGCCCGTAAGTCAAGGCCCGACCTAATTGCAACCCACACAAAATTATCAAATCCGTGGATCCAAAAACCTGGGTAGGGCATAGAAGCACGAGCATAGGATGTATAGACATAGAGGATTCAAGGGATCCTTCTTCTCATCATAGAGAGAAGCCATGGAAAGGGCTTCCTCTAATCAACCACACATTCCTACTTGCTAATCACTTGCACACAATCATGTGATTGAAATTAACCTCTCACATCAATCACTCTATTCACAACTCTTAATCACATAACTACACAAGCATGCAATTAACATACCTACTCTGCATTAGTGTGTCCATTCTAGTACAACCCCTCAATGCGACTACATATGCACACACACTAACCGCACACCTTGTAGAGAGAGATGAAGATAAGGAAGGCATAGCCTTCACACACCATGGCCAATGGTGTGGATAGAATAGATTAACTCAAAAAAAGAGATTAGGAGATCTACCATCACACTAATACAATCTCACTCCACATAATCAAACAAAGAAGACTAATAAGAAAGAAAGTGTAATTGATTATTAGAAATCAAGAGCTACATGGGCATGGAAAGCCCATGAGCCTCATGACCATCCACTCTACAAAGAGAAGAACTCACCCAAGAATGACTTCTCATTAAGCATAGGGCTCTTTTATAGCTTTGGGTCTCAAACCCTTCAACTATGGGATAAACTTGAGCTCTATAGCCTAAACTTATACAACTTTGGAACTCCAAAATGAGCCCAAGGCCCTACACAATGAAAAGGAAATATTGTGCACTATGGCACACCCATAGCTTGGTGCATAATTGGTGTAGCCTGTGTTATCTGCTGCTAACAACAACTAACTTGACCTTTTATAAGGTTTTAAAATAGTATACTTCTTCACACACATCGACATTAAATCCATCCATATCATCACAACATTCAAGAAACTCTCCCATAAGATCATCATCATCATCATCCATACCATAAGACATAAGTGAAAGCACATCAAATTTAGACACATCGTTCACATGAGTATTGTGAGTATGTATTGGGAGGCGTTGTAGCTCGACCTAATTGCAACCCACACAAAATTATCAAATCCGTGGATCGGCAACCGGCTAGGGCATGGAAGCACGAGAATCAGATGAATAGAAATAGAGGATTTAAAAGAATACCTCACCAATGCAAGTAGAGATTAGCCATGGAAAGACTAACTCTAATCATTCTCTAATCACTAATATATCAACTCCTACATAAATCAAGTCCACCGAAGTCTGACTTGCCAATCTTATGGAGTCACAAGAACACAGTCAACACAAGCATCCATGATCAAAGCACACACTAATTGCATTGAATTTTGCTTCCCCAATCATCACATTCCAACCAAGGTGCTCTAATCATATCACACACAAGTGGCATTGAGATCAAGGATCCTAAACCTTCACACATTTAAGCACACAATTAGGCACAAACTCTAATGATATGACCAAGAGTGCACACACATTCATTAATCAAGACAATTAGAGGAGTAATCAACTAATTGAAATACTTATGGAAGAAGAGAGTTAAGATCAAAGCAAGAAGTACATACCTCTCTCAATTTTAGAATAATGAGAGTGTAATACTACCTCATGACATAATCAAATATAGAGAAGATAAGACTAATGAGTAAAATATATAGGGATTAGATTAATCAAGCTTCTCTAATTACAATGGAAGTCCTAGCCTCTTAAGCATGGGATTAAGCTCAATGCTAGGCCATCCATAGAATAAGCACTCAAGAGAGAGAGAGCTCTCAAAAGTGGATCCTCAAGAGTGGATACTCAAGAATGAAGCCTGCTTTGCATAAAGGCTTCCTTTTAAAGGCTTTCACCACAATCCCTTCTATTATGGGTTTAAGCTTGAGCTCTCTAGCTAGAATATACAACTTTGGAACTCCAAGTAAGCCCAAGATTTATACAAAGTGATTTGGAAATATGATGCAGAACCATAGCATATCTCTGGCTTGATGCATATTCGGTGTAGCTTGTGTTAACCGCTACTAACATTCTCCCCTTCCTAATTTGGTGCACGTCCTCGTGTGCCAGTGCAGTAAAACACGGTGACATGATAGAAAGCAAGTCCATGGAAGAAATGTTGAGCTACAGACATAAAAACAAGTAATGAGCATCAAAGTCCACATAGAATAAAAACATGAAGTTACAATGAACAATCATGCAAAGTGAATTTTTTGCTTCTAAAAGATGGGTGAATCATAGTCAAAAACTAGATAACATAAAGCAAAAAAAAACACTCAAACTATCATGAAGATTAAACCACTTGAAATTTCAGTTTTATGCATGAAACACAAGCAATCTGTTATGACCCTAGGCTAATGCAAGTTTCTAAACCTACTAGCCTAAAAACTATGTGACCAATTTTAATAAGTCATTCAAGTTTATCATGTCTACGGGCTATACAAAATCTCCTAATCTATTAGTACATTGTCACAGCTTTTTTGAAGCTCATGGAAGTTTTGTTTTTGTTATTCATTAAAAAACGTTTAGCACAATACAAGGCTACCACCCCAAGGCAAATCTAGGTACGACTCTCGGCTACTTGAACCCTCACGAATGTGTTCCAAAAGCCTACTAGCCCACCAAGGCAACGGCTAACCCCTATCCGCCCATGGCATCGATTTAGGACTTTGACCAAGCAAGCCAAGGTGATTCTCCTCACCTGCCAAGTGCCAATAAGGCACTAGGTCTCACATAGACACAACATAGCATATAAATTTTCTTTTCATGTGTCTAGTGGTATTTATTTGCTACTTTTTCTTGACTCTTATTTGCTTCATCGTATCATTTTTTTAGCACTTTTTTATTTCTTCCAATATGAGATGCTAATGGCAAATGGACTAAAGGACTAAAGCATACTCGTAGCCCTAGGTCATGTTAAAAATGAATGGAGTATTAAAACTATCACTAAGAGTCTAGCACTAATGACAAATGAACCTACATTAACTTAAGGTCAATGCCAATTACCTAGGATTACCACACATAAAACCTAGTTTTTTGATGAGTTAATTTTCACAAAGCAAATTGTTGAAACTTTAGGATGCCTAGCTTTTGAACATGAAAAAACCATAGCTTAGAAGCAAAAATTACTTAAGCCAAGCATAGAGAATGGAGCGATAAAAAAGAGAGAAAAATCATGAAAGGATTACACCTATTCATGCTCTTTTGAGCATCCTTGAGCAAGCATCCCTTTTGTGTAGAGAAGTCTCTTGATCTTTTTATTTACAATCCAAGGTGATTTGAAGCTAAGTGTAAACACAAGCTCCAAAGGCCTTTTATTGAAATTCAAAAGCACACAAAAAACATTGATGAAAATCTAAAGCTAGGAAAAAAGTGCCTTTGGTTATGCACATGATTCTCTTTGTAGCAAATTTATGCATACATATCAACAATCAGAGAGATAAAATGCTTCTACATAAGCAGACTTTACAATTTTTACAATCTCTCATGCATGATTCAAAAGTTGATTAAGTGCTAGCTCAACAAAATATGGAATTTAAAACAAGTCATAAGCTAGAATTAATACAATTTTTTAATGAACTTGAAGTGGCTCTTGATAGTCAAATTTTACAATTTAAACCTTTTCAGAAAATTAGCTAACAACTAGCTCATGAAATTCTACAATTTTAGAGCACACTATGAGCTAGAGATGACTACAACTTGATGAAATGAAAATGAATGGTTCCCATTAGCCAAATTTTGTACTCGAAAGCTCTTTAAAAAAAGTTGGGTAAACACTAGCTCAAATGAAAAAGTCTAACTTTTGACCAAGCTATGAGCTAGCATGTATACAACTTTTAATCCAAATAATTGGCTCTAAATAGCCAAGTTTTGCAATATTTTGCAATGATGACCCCTTCTTGGATCAATGAAAGTTCAACCTTGCCACACCCCTTTAAAATGAAGCTCAATTTTTAGTGAATGAAAGCATTTGTCATTCAAATTAGGCACTAAAAAATGCACAATCAATCACAACCCCAAAAGTTTAATGCTCTCTCTTGGCCATCAAACAAGCTTGGTTTTAGTGCTTTGCAATGTTTTCATTCAATTAAAGCACCAAAATGTACAAGCAATGTCAAATCCAAATTTTAATTCATAGCACCATATTATGCTCAATAGCAAACCCACAATTTAA
This sequence comes from Adiantum capillus-veneris, assembly GCF_014529385.1. NCBI lineage: Eukaryota > Viridiplantae > Streptophyta > Polypodiopsida > Polypodiales > Pteridaceae > Adiantum > Adiantum capillus-veneris. The sequence continues at coordinate 134,367,523 of NC_140942.1, read as the reverse complement.
TGCTATTCTATGACCAATCTCCCAAAATCGTGCTCACTTTAGCATATTTGGCATACATATCTAAAGAAAGAGAGAGTTTAGGATGAAGCAAATTTTGAAGTCTCTTAATTGGTTAAGCATAACCCAATGTTGAGTCATTGGCCAAACAATTGTTAGTGCCAAAGCATTCATACATGCACATCAAGCACCAAAAATTATTCAGCTCAATCATAAATCCAAAATGGTATTGTACGGCTACTCAAAAACCTCATTTTAGTGCTATGCAAGGATTTTCATTCAGTTCAAGCACTAAAATGCATATTCAATGTCATTTCCAAGCATAAAGTCCCAACCAAACAAGCACAACTCATCATTGAGTATAACTCTCACATGAAGCTCACATGATTTTCAAAAAGAGCCTTACATTTAGTGCAATGAAAATCAATCAAGCCGAGCCCTAAACCATGCACAAGTTGAATTATTGATGCAAGGAAGGTCATTTGTGCATAGACACAATCATAGTACACACAATAAATACCCACATACATGAGCAAATATGGCATACATATCAAAATAATGTCATCCCAAAAATAAGGATTCATCTTCAACTCACTCGAATGCTTACTAGTTGTGTGGGCTAGTTTTGACCAATCTCATCAACAATCAGTTTTAGTGTCTTTTAGTTGGACTAGCATGAAAGAAATTTTTCTTTGAGTGTAGCATGTGTGAGATCACGAATGCATTCTCAATGAATCACTATTTAGCTCACAAAGACATGCATTAAACAGTCACAACATTGGTCTTGGTTTCATTATTTCCCTTTTGAAGGCACAACCCCTAAAAACCAAATCAAATAGAAGAAAAAATTCTCTCTCATTAGTTTTCTTTTTTTCTTTGTAAAATTATCACAAGTCTTCTTCTTGAATCACTCCCAAGCATATGGCGAAGTAGAGGGTGTGAATATCCTCTTGTTCTTTTTTAAAAGTAAACCTTATTTATAGCTTTTTGACCTTTTGTGGCGATCACGAGCATGTGACAGGGGAGGCCGAAGTCACGGCGTCAAGCTTGCAAGGATGAGATCATCTGGCGTGGGTCCGACGGTTGGAGATGGGTTGTCTGAAATTGTGAGGTGAATGGGGCCATCTTGGTGTTTAATGTGTGTGCCTGAAGGTGTTTCAAGCTAGGCAGGCTAGCCAACAAGAGCCGGACAGAGGAAGCAATCAGTCTAGTAGACATGCAGCCAGTGCAAGCAGCCTACGACTGAGAGGATAGGAGGATGGTGAGTGAGATCAGATCAGCATCGATAGAGGGTGGGCCAATGTGTGCGGGGCTGGATCTGCGAGGGACTGAGCGGCCATCTTTGCAAGGCAAGAGTGTGAGGCACGCTAGGATTCATGAGCCAGACAGTAGCAAGACCAGGGCAAGCAATGTGTGTTGAGTGTGTAGCTAGTCTGAAAGAGAGAGACAGGCCTGGTCACGAGGTACTCAGAGCTCGGAGTTGATGGCGGCCAGTAGAAACGACAGAGAACAAGCACATCAAGGGAGGAATACCATCAAAGCGAGCGAGTCGGCAAGCCATAGGAGCAATTTGGACAGGGAGTGATGCTGACGAAACAATGTGTGTGTGTGTGTGTGTTTTTGCGAGCTACGAGACAGGCGAGATATAGGTAAGCGGTCAGGTGGGAGAGAGTGTGTGTGTGGGGCCCAAGGTAAAGCCAACGTGGCGATGTACAAGCGGTATGTGTGTGTGTTGGAGTCACAACCTTGGACGTCCTGCAACGACGTGTGTGTGTGGGAGCTACAAGCCAAAAAAATAAGCATGTGTGGCTGCCAGCAATAGACAAGGCTGCGAGGACTCGGGATTCAAGTCTCATCTTGTGTGTGTGTGTGTGTGTGTGTATATGTCAAGCCAAACGGCAAGTGGGTGGGGTCATGCCGAGCAAGTAGCCGAGCACCGCGTGTGTGAGGGATTTGAGATTTTGTTTTTTGTTTTTTTGTTTTTTTCTCCTTAGAGTATGTTCCCATGGTAAGAATCATTTGGTAAAGCCATTCATGTAACAAAATTTGCATCACTTGCACACATGATCACCACATTCTCGATGCGTTCATTTATGTCATCTTTTCTCAATACGTAGTAGATCATCATAGAAAATGAGTAACGACCTTCTCCAAATTGTACACAACAATACTCAAGCATTTGTTAATGGGATTTCAATGCAAATAATTTGTAAGCACACATTGATGACAATTCCTTCAATCCTTTGATGCTGTATCCAACCAATTGGATGGTAATTTCATTCACAATGCTTGGAGAACACTCGTTACAACAATTATTTGGATTCAATTTATTTATTTATTTGACATGCTCAACACTTAATTCGTGCACACATCGGATTCATAAAGCACCCCAAATATTTATGGTAAATTCTTCACATCTATGATGTCATAAACAATCATTTGAACGCTAATCATCATGGACACTCATATGTAATGGGGTATGCAATCATAAAAATCCCAAAATTTTACTGCAAAAGTGGTGCACCTTGACACTTAATTGGGCTATGTACTTAGGTCACATAAGTGCACATTCTTCCTTGGAAGAGTGAAGCCCAACTTATAATCATTACAACTTTAAGTTGCTCATTTTTACCTCCATAATCATCATGACATTATGGATTTTCACGATAACACACACATCTCAATTCTATATTTCCATGTTTCATAAAATTATCAATCATTAGCATGTAAATACACTAAAATTCTCCACAATTGAGCATCAATTTAGTGATAACTCAATGTCAAGACAATCTGTGTTACACACGTCAATTCTTTGGTCAAATTAATCATCATAATTGGTAAAATTACCAATTATTCATTCACCCATTGGATTGCACATGCCATTGATTGGCACACACACCCAAATTTATGCCAAAATTTTATGCAAAAATTACATCAATTCCACATTGAAATGCACAAATTGCAAACTCAATCAAGCATAAATGAATGCATATATGCTCAATTTGAAAATTAACACTATTTTGACCCAATCAAGCAATGCACACACTCAAAAATTAGGCACAAAAGTTCAAATTTGGCTCAATTGGCAATGCATTTAGGCTTACACCTAATGATTGCACACACATTTCATGAACTTTTCTCAATCAAAAATGATTTAGGGTGCCCTAATTGACCATCAATCATTGAAAATCAACTGGTCTTGGATGGGCACACGCGCTCAATTTTTGCCCAAATTTTTGGCAATTAGACTTATCCAATGATTGAATTAGCTTAGCATACACTCAATTACATGATTGCATACTCATCTATCATCAATTTTATCAATTTCTATGCATGCACACACTCAAGGTTAGGTGCACACACACTTGAATTTTTTGACAGTTTTTTTTCCTTCTTTGGTGGATTACACACACAACGATTTTTATGCACACACATGAATTCTTGATAAGAATTAAGAATTATTTTGATACACACAAGGTTAATTAGTCAAAATTTGACCATCAATTTCACTACAAGAGGCTATTCATATTAGCGACGCTCACACAGCGACGCTCAAAAAAAAAAATCCCGACGTCGCTATAAACGTCGCAAATTTCTTTGTAAATTTGCGACGCTCATCGCGACGCCGGCTGGGCTAAAAAAATAACCGAGCGCGCCCAAAAACTCAGATCTCAGATCTGAGTTTTTCGGCGCCCTCAAGCAAGGAGCAGGTAATGCTCTCCCTCTCTCTCTCTCTCTCTCTCTCTCTCTCTCTTTTTCTTCTCCACACACACACACACACATGAGGAGAGGAAGGAGAGCCAGGTATGCTCCTTCCCTCTCCTCATTCTCATGTTCCCTTCCCCTCTTTCTCTCTCCCTCTCGCTCTCTCTCTCTTTTTCTTCTCCACACACACACACACACACGAGGAGAGGAAGGAGAGCCAGGTATGCTCCTTCCCTCTCCTCATTCTCATGTTCCCTTCCCCTCTTTCTCTCTCCCTCTCTCTCTCTCTCTCACACACACATACACACACACACATAGTGTTTTTGAGAGAGAGAGAGAGAGAGAGTACAAACAAAAACAAAAACGCACACACACATACATAAACAAAGAATGCACACACACATTGAGAGAGAAAAAGAGAGAGAGAGAATGCATAAACAAAAAACGCACGCATTGAGAGAGGAAAAGAGAGAGAGAACATGCATAAACAAAAAACGCACACATTGAGAGAGGAAAAGAGAGAGAAAACATGCATACAATCCAAAAAAACGCACACACATTGAGAGAGAAAGAGAGAGAAACTAATTTAACGTCGTAGGAAACTAATTAAAATTAAAAGAACTAAAGATCTAGCCGACGAGGAGTTGAACTCAAGACCTATTATTCAAGAGGGAAATGGCATAATCAATCTATCATACTTGGCATGGGTGATAGAAAGGTTATACCATTTATCTCTTTTTATTGGCACACACATCCACACACGCGCACACACACAAGAAGAAGAGAGTTATAACGTCGTAGGAAACTATCTTAAAAGACGTTAAAGATTAGGTTATATGTAGACTTACATTAAATTGGATTTAGGTTTATTTTTAACTAGATTTACGTTTATTTACGCTAGATTTAGATTTACGTTATATTAGAACAATTAACTTGATTAGAATGATGATTCCACCTCTTATAAGGGGATGAATCATATAATACACTTCAAATGTTAGCGGTTAGGTTAGAAAAATTAGCCCAAAATTAGTAAAAAAATAGCATGGAATTAGTACAATTAGCATGGAAATGAAGCGAAATTAGCAATGGTTAGTGTGAAGTTAGTCAAATTGGGGGTTTGAGGTATTCATAGCTCAAAATTAGCATCAATTTCTTGCACAAGCATCATAAAATCAAACCGAAATTGAGTTACACACACTCAAAAACCTAGAAATTAGTAGTGAAATTACTCTATTCTAAACATCCTATACTCAATAGCTTAGGTTATCAATCCCCGGCAACGGCACCAAATGTTGGGAGGAGTTGTAGCTCATCGACCTAATCGCAACCCACACAAAATTATCAAATTCGTGGATCGGCAACCCAACTAGGACATGGAAGCACAAGCATCGGATGAATAGAGATAGCGGATTCAAGAGAATACCTCACCAATGCAAGTAGAGATTAACCATGGCAAGACTAACTCTAATCATTCTCTAATCACTAATCTATCAACTCCTACATACATCAAGTTCACCGAAGTCCGACTTGCCAATCTTATGGAGTCACAAGAACACAATCAACACAAGCATCCATGATCAAAGCACAGACTAATTGCATTGAAGTTGGATTCTCCATTCATCACATGCCAACCAAGGTTCTCTAATCACATCACACACAAGTGGCATTGAGCTCAAGGCTCCTATACCTTCACACACTTAAGCACACAAATAGGCACAAACTCTAATGACATGACCAAGAGTGCACACACACTGCACTAATCAAGAGAATTAGAGGAGTAATCAACTAATTGAGATACTTATGAAAAAAGAGAGTTAAGATCAAAGCAAGAAGTACATACCTCTCTCAAATTTAGAATAATGAGAGTGTAATACTACCTCATGACATAATGAAATGTAGAGAAGATAAGACTATAATGAGTAAAATAGGGATTAGATTAATCAAGCTTCTCGATCCTCAAGAGTGTATACTCAAGAATGAAGCCTCCTTGCATAAGGGCTTCCTTTTAAAGTTTTTCACCACAATCCCTTCTACTATGGGTTTAAGCTTGAGCCCTCTAGCTAGAATATACAACTTTGGAACTCCAAGTGAGCCCAAGACTTATACAAAGTGAGTTGGAAATGTTATGCACAACCATAGCATATCTCCCACTTGATGCATATTTGGTGTAGCCTATGTTAGCGGTTGCTCATAGTATGACTCTCAACCAATGGATGAATAGTGGTAGGTGTGAGTATGAGATTATGTGGGATACCCTTTTGGCTCTCTTTCCTCTTTAGGTCTGCTCTCCATATCCCAATCTCCATCCTCTCTCCTATCTCATCTTCTAGGGTAGAGATATTATCCACATACGTGTTTGCTGCACCAAGTGGTTACAGACAAGATATCGGGTGAGCATCCATAGGGTAGAGACCTCTAGCTAAGTAGAGAATCCCCTATGAGTTTTGAGGTGATTCGAGGACTGTTGGTTTTGATTTTGGTAGCATGAGCGGTATAGGTTGTTTTATAGTTACAAGCACATAGGATGTATGGGATTTATTTCCTTGAGTATTGATTTTCTTAGAAGGTTGAGTAGGTTGATAGCCATCTATTTTCTTCCACACACCTGCGGGTCAAGCTACGTCCTTGGCCAACATTTTGGTATCTAAAAGTTTTTTGCTTGCATAATTGTTTGTCTCTTATGGGTTTGTTCCATCTTATCAAATTTTTCGTTGTAAGTCAAAAGATTGACTATCACTTGAGACCATTTCAAAACCATCTCGATGTTGAATAGGTAAGCATAGGATATATCATCATCTACTCCTTTGGATGCTTCGCCATTGGGTAACCTATAGAGATTATCTACTCTAAGGTGTGTTTTCCCCTTTTTTACCACAACCATAAAATCAAATTCAAGCAATATGATGAACCAATGAACAATTCTTCTTGTATTGCAAGTTTTGTTACTAGATACAAGAGAGCTTGGTGATCTATGAAAAAGACAAATTTGTTAGCCAAGAGATAATGCCTAGACTCCTTTATGGCATATATCACTCCTAACCCTTCTCGTTCTGTGGTTGTGAAATTATTTTTTGCATTGTTCAACTATCAACTATCAACTAGCACAACAGACAAGGAAATCCATTGTCCCTTCTTCTGGTTGAGCCAAGATACAACCTATAGCCAATGATGAGGCGTCAATGTGAACATGGAATATTTTATCCCAATCCGGTGCTTTCAATTTTTGAATGACTCCTCACACTCTTCTGTCCAGCCAAAGTCAACTATCAATCTATATAGGGGCTGCGTAATAACTGCATAAATGTATATGAACCATCCATAGTAATCACAATCACCTTCATTTTATCAAGATCCGTAGAGATACCATTCTCAGAGAATGTGTCCCAAGATCCTGCCTTGTCTTATCGTGAAGACACATTTTTCAAGGTTTAGGCAGATTCTATAAGTTTTGCATTTCTCAAATACTAATATGAGATGCTCAATGTGCTCTCCCTAAGGATAGAGTGAACATAAAGGTTGTACATGTATATTTCCAAGAATATTCACAAGTATTCTTTGAAAGCGTATGTCATTAGCCTTTGGAATGTGGCTGGTGTATTGGTCAAGCCAAAGGGAAATACCCTATAAGCGTAAATTCCCTATTCCATGGTGAATTCCATTTTGTATTTGTCTTCTACCACGATAGCCAATTGGTTGTATACTAAGAACCCGTCTGAGAAAGAGTAGGCTTGTTTTCCATCAAGCACATCCTTTGTGATTGGTAAGGGATAGTTATCCCTTAAGTGCTAAAGTCTTTGGGAAAATGGCACTTTGAGAACTACCAATGATCTTTTGCAACATGCACGAGGACATGCATCGGCTAGGAAGTGGGAGTGTTTGGCTAGTCAGACACACATATTTTAAAGCCAAATTTATGATATATTTTACCTTACTTTTTTGAGAACCATGTAAATTAGCCTATCTAATTTGATCCTAAAGCTACATAGTTGAAATGTAATGTCAATTATGCTCAAGGCCTAGATTAGTCAGCCATTGGCCATTTTTGAAAGCCCTTGGTATAAAAGCTAGTAGCTTCAATTTCAAAGGAGATATTCTTTTGGATAAAGAAGGGAGCTCTATCATATGTACTATCAAGTGGCTCAGTTAAAATTTGTAATCAACTTATCTCATGATTGGGTAATTCTATTTCAATTATGCATTGTGTTCCTCTTCTCTTGCTCTTTCTTTCAAGTGTAAGCGCATTAAGTTCTATTGTGGCATTAGGAGAAAGTTGGACTCACTTTTGGGCCCTGTAAGAAGTGCCACGTCGGCTTAGAGAGAGAAAATGAAAATGTTAACTTGTGCATTTTATGTGATACTTTTATGCGCAACAAAAAGCCAAAATGACATTCTTTGGTAGGTAGCCGCCGTCTTTATCATTCTTATCCTTCGTTCTCTTGTCAGGAATCCAACTAACCGTATGACTAATGATTTGAAATGCCAACTTACAAGCGTTCCCTCCAGAAACATAAACCACACGAACTCTATCAACTCTAAACTTGAGAATATGGCTTTCCCTCCCAAAACCTGAGCTATTTTTCCGTCTTCTTCTCTATCAACTCTACGAATGGAGAACGCATCTTTTCCTGATGAAAACACTAATTTGAACTTACAATCCTCGGCCCCTTCATCTTTAACACTTACCCAAATAAAGAACACACATCATCTTCATGTTGATGTATTGCAAGAGTACGCACCGTTGCAGAAACGTAGGAGGGAGTCTTTCTTATCTCAACGGGAGAAAGAACTTAGAAGGACAAACAAGGAACATCATTTGGATTTGTGGAACGATGGGTCTATTTATCCAAAGGATCCTACGACAAATGCGCCACCTCCCTTTGCTAATATCACTAACCTCTTACATTTCATAGGCGATGGCAAGGATGAGCTATTGGGATACACCGAACATTTGAAAATGAGAGGATTGAATGCGGAAAGGCAAAGAAACTTCTTGGCAATGGAGAACATGCAGCTGAAGAAACTTAATGAAGCATGCTCTCAAAAGATTTCATCAAACAAAGAGACAATCCAAGGCCTTGAGAAGAAGATCACAAGTTTGCGAGAGAAAGACACCGTGCTTGGTAGTCGGAAAAGAAAACGAGATCTGTGCAACCTTGAGAACATGAAGGTTGGTAGTGTTGGCCTCAAAAAACGAATACAAGCTTTCAGGTAACTCGAAGTTTGTTTCTTCAATGTGCTTCATTAAGAAGTGGATACACTTAGTTTCCTATACATGATCATAATGCATTGTGCTTTTTTGGCAGGTCTTTACTGCATCGAAACTCGAACGATGCAGGCTTCAATGCCGGAGTGCATTTCAGCCGTCTAGTTCCAAAAGAAGTAGTTGAAGAGATGATAACTCAGAAAAAATTTTGTAAGTTGAAAGGGAGGCTACTTACCTCCTTAATGAACGAGAATCAGCTAGAACCAATGGAAGTGCAAGCAATACTTGATGAGAGTGGCATCTCGCAGATGAGATACAGGGCACTCTTCAAAGCATTAGCTAAAAAATCTCAAAATAAACTACAGAGAGGATCATTGCTGCCAAAGCCATCACATGTAAAGGCTGCTCGCCGGCACATAAACGATGAGGTGTTTGAGAAACTTGGGTCACCATTCCATATTGAAGCAACGTTCTTAGGCAAGGGCGGCAGAGAGGTACAGTTTAACGAGCACAACAACCTCTTCGTTGATCTTGAAGCATTGCAAAGGTATGCAGTTCACTTCTTTAACATCAGTCGAGACGAGTGCGGTGGGGTTCTCAAGTTTGTTTTGAAGCTCGACGAGTGCGAGGTCTTGAAGAACAAGAAGTTGGAGAGAGTCACCATTATCCTCATGAACAGAGCTCTGGATCCATCAATAACGAAAGAGGATCCACGATACTTCAGTGTGCAATCAGAAAACAACATTCTATCTCTAGGATCATTTCAGGTATACTTCGTTCAACTCTGATAACAAAAATATTGACTATTTGGTTGTTGATTTTGTGTTTTCATTTTTCACTACAGGTTGATAAGGAAAATTTTGAAATCCTCGATTGGGTTTTTAGTCAAATCCAAATTCCTTCTATCATCAGTGAACAAAGAAATGGAGCCGTTCTTTCAGTGGAAGGATTTGGCGACTACACAGTGGAATGGAACATGGCAGGTGAATTAAAGACTCTTAAGTGTATGTACAACATAACACACGGAGCAGCTGTGGAAAATCCATGCTTATATTGCATGGCTGATGCACAATCACTTGAGAGTGTGCAATGGATTAGAGCTCCCAACAGACATCTTCAAGATAAAACTTTTAAACCAGTGCTTGATATTCCTCTGAGTAGAGTTCACGTCTGTACACTTCATGCACTCTGTCGAATAATTGAAAAGGTGGTTCATTTGTACATATGTTTTGCATGGACATTAAAGCCAGAGAGTGAGTTGAAAAGAGTGATCAAAGCATTAGAGGGAGTGCTCTCAGACATTGGTTTGCATGGAGGCAATGTCAAAATCGAAGAGGACCCTAAGATGTCTCAAAGTCGGTACAAGGTACCGAGCAAAGCATCGATAGGCGGAGTGAAGGCAAGAAGGTTTCTTGGGTTTAGCCTCAAAGATTCAGATAGAGAAGAAAGGAGAATCCTGTTCAACAAATGGAAATAGTTACATAAAGTGGTTAAAGACAATGTTGGTGGTGGGGCAATCCAGAATCACGAAGCGAACGTGTGGAAATCACTAGATAAAATTTTCCACTACCTTGAGCAACATTCTTGGGACCAAAGTAAGCTCAAATCATTTCAAGCAGCCTTGCTGGATTGGAAAAAGTCTTACCTTACAGGGTGGGGTGGGCAACATATCACACATTACATGGTAGGTTGGCATTCTACGTATACAAAACAAAATTTTAAATTGTACTCAACTGACCATTTTGTTTTATTTCAATGCAGCACATATTGTTCAACCATGGTCCATATTTTGCCAAGACATACGGCTCACTATCAATATGGTCCACACAAGGCATGGAAAAAACCCACTACATGGCAAGAACAGGTTATTTTAAGCACACTCGGCATGGGGGAGGAAAAGAAAAGGCCAATAGCCTATTACAGTTACACCAATGGACTTATAGACGACTAATTCATAGAGCAAGGCAGAAGGAACTTCTTAAGAGTTCAGAAATTACATGGTCTTTACAACACATCCGCAAAGAGAAGAAACAGATGGCTTGGGGAGCTTCAAATGCGGCGGAGCGCCATGTGAGGTGGCGCCGGTCACGAGTCAGGAGCGGGAGAAGATGGACCTGAGCCCGTCGTTTTTATCCTCTTCGATGCACCTCCTTCCTCCTCACTTTGTACCTCTTCGATGTGCAAGCTCTGTAGACGAGCTCGTTCCTCTGTTGATGGCAGCATCCCTACGAGCATCATGCTTCTTCTTTCCCTCAGAAATAGCCGCTTATTGTATGGATCTAAGCTTTTAGGGTCTTCAACCCCTACAGCCAGATCCTGAGCTGTGTAGGACATGAAATATGAGGCTCTGAGTGCCTGGAAACCATACCCAATGCCAAATACACGTAGAGCAAACTGTTTTTCAATCAAAATTACTCTTTCTGCATTTTGTGGGAGGGGGTGCCCACCACACAATCTTGTAATAGCTTTCATTGCAAACAGAGGGAACTTTGCATTGTCATTGGAATATTCCTTGAGGTATATTATGATCTACATAATAATTGCAATCAATTTATTAGCCGTAAGTGAGATGAGTAGAATTGTCAATTACTTGAATTGTTTCTACAAACCTTTTTGTGGTTGAAACGCCCGATGTAGTGAGACAACGCTGCATCCTTGCCTTGGACTCCAGTGACAAGCCCTTGGCGTGAGCCTCCCGCTCTTCTAAGGAAACTATCGTCATACACTAGCACCTGGCAGCAAAAAAAATGTTCATGATATTTTATCACTCGGCCATCTCTAATATTATCTGAATGCTCGACAAAAGTTACCATCTGATTCTCTTCCATTTCCAGCATCGACCTCCCCCATAAGTGAATAGACTTACTATTCATTACATGATCTTCATGTGCCACATGTCTACCCATGTTTTCCAAGCCGAGTTGTTTTGTTGTCAATTCAAACTGCTCATCTGTTGGCAAATCGGCCTCTCCGGACTTCGCCTCATTGAACGTATCTTTAATCAGTTGCGACCCTGAAGTGAACTGTGAGTCGCGAACACCTGTGTCAGCAATAAGATATTGGTCCACTGCATCATCGTCCAAAAACCCCATGTCTGCCTCACAAAAATTTGCAATTGCCGCTAGGCAGTAGTCCTCCCGTATATTGAGCTCATGCATGATATCTATGAGCAGAATATAGTGGGTGTCGCCCGCCATAGCAAAGCTGGGAGCACAATTGAGAGGCAAAGTCGCTTCCATACTTGGGCTTTCTTGCCTGCACCCTATTGCTGCATCCGCAAGAGAAACAAGAGTTAAGCCCGCATCAAAGGTTTCCTTTAGTACCTCTTCCCACTCTTCTTCTGGATTGAATTGCACCTCCACATCCTCTACCTCTTCCTCCGGCGCCAATGGACAACTACCGAAAGTTGTTGACTGTGAAGTCTCTGACTCGCCATCCGTCTGCAAGTATAAGTAACAGACAAACCCATGGTATAATTCCAATAAGCGACATTTTTTTAAGTGCTTCATACACCTGTCTTGTACAAGCAGTGCATTGGAGGGACACTTTTCAAGACAACGATTCAGTCTCCTTGAAGCACTCTTGTCAGGGTCAAGGTCGGCAGGGTGCACATATCGCATGCCATCAACTGTCATGGAATTGTCACAAGTGACTGCCTCATACTGTTGCAAATGGTTTTGTAGGTACTCAAAGGAGCAATCTATAATCCTCTGTATAGAAAAATCTGCATTGAACATTCCTGATAGTTCTGGTGCACGGTGATGAGCTCGGGCGTTATATAAAATTGTGAATAGTTTTTCTTCACATGTATCCTCGCTCACGTCTGTCTCCAGGACTATGATCCCCATGACTGAAAGAAAAAGCAAGCCAAAACTATTTGGTGTCATAACAAAGCGAATGTTGGGCCTCGAGTACCCCTCAATGTCCTATTTTGCTTCGTTCGGCCCCGTGCGCTCATGTCATAAGAGGTGACATTAGTTGAGTCAGAACCAAGCGAGTAGGGTCCCCAAGAATTTCCGAAGGACCCTCTTCACTTGGTTTTGTTCCGTGTGCTAAAGTCATAAGAGTTGACGTTAGTTGAGTCAGAACCAAGCGAGTAGGGCTCGCAAGAATTTCCAAAGAACTCTATTGCTTGGTTATGTCCCGTGCGCTAATGTCATATCGGCAGGTTATGTCCCGTACGTTAATGTCATAAGTGGTGACGTTAGTTGAGTCGGTACCAAGCGAGTAGGGCCCCCAAGAATCTCCGAAGGGTCCTATTCGCTTGGTTCTGTCTTGTGGCATTCATAACAGGTGGATAAGAACAGAGCATATTATGTTATCAGTGATAGATTTATAGGTCACATAAGGAGTAATTATTCCAACCATGAATGCGATACGATCACATAATGAGTAATTATTCCAACCATGCATGCGTTTTTACCCTAACACAGTGGCTTCGGTGCGCACACGGTTAACAACACACAGGAAGGGGAGAGGCAGGGAGACAGAACCTGTCTCTGCAATATCCAATGGCGCCGAATTGGATGGTGCTGTAGGCCACTGACAGCAAGAACCAGTAGGGGGGGGATGGCGATGGCGACGCGGCAGCAAAGGACTCGACCCAGTGGAGGTCACTCAATGCAGGATCATGAGAGCTGGGCAAGGGGAAGAGCACAAAAAATTCAAAGGCGATGGCGAATGCAAGGGCAATTGGCGTCTGACTCTAAACACAGGATCACGAGAGCTGGCCAAGGGGAAAGGCGCAGAAAAGGCAAAGGCGATGGCGAATGCAAGGCCGATCGGCGTCTGACTCTAAACGCAGGATCACGAGAGCTGGCCAAGGGGAAGGGCACAAAAAAGGCAAAGGCATGAGAGCTGGCCAGGCAGAAGGTGCGAGATGGATATGGAGATGGAGATGGCGATTGCAAGGGAGATTGGCATCTGTCTGACCCTCAACGGTCACTCAAAAAGGCACGTGGGCTGCGCTCTCAATGACAACCAATATTTAATGGTCTCAGATTCCCATGCAGTACGATTTACCAACCGCAATCTCGTGCATAAGTGAAGTTGTCACCCTCCCCGAGGTAAGCATTCTAAGTTGAGGCATTACCCCCGCCAAACATCTCAAGTTTCAACTATTCTGCCTCTTTTCGCGTCCTCTACTGCGCATCATTCTAATTAACTCTACCCCCATCGACGCTACGCGGTAAGCAAACTCCATCACCTCTTACTCTCGCGCATCCTCCTTCTCTTACTCTTGTTCTGCACTGCTTCATCGACGCGGAACTCTACACACAGTGAAGAGGTATGCTACTTACTACCCTTCTGCGCACTTGTATTTTGTGTAGTTGGTCAGTACCAAGCGAATAAGGTAAGGTCACTTAGTCCAAAGTGCCCTATTCGCTTGGTATCGACCAAAACAAAATTTAAGTGATGTCTGCTAGTACAAAGGTCAATACTAAGCAAATAAGGGGAAGGTAACCCCTGCATTAGGGCCAAAAACGACTCAAAAAGGGTTGTTTGTTAATCTAAGGATTAAGGAATAGTCCAATAGTTATTTGACACGTATACAAAAGTATGGCACTCTTGTCTCCTCTATTGTGGGTTTTGGTGGTCCTATTTTGATGGAGAACCGCTAAATGTCTTGATCACAAGGCTGAAACTGCTATATTTAGGTGCTTTCGGCGAGAGAGCTCATTAAATTTGCGGCTCAAAGAAATGAAGTCTCGTCTTTTATTCTATTTTATATTTCAAAAAAGCGTTGTCAAAAGATACGAAATCTATGTCAGAAGGCTCTCAAAACAAAAGCATTAATGACAAATCACCTACTTTTTTCAAATGTATACCTTTCTTGCTCTCTAGTTTGTGAGAGGTTTTAGTTTCTCTAGTTTCCTTCTATACTTTCTTCTTCTCTAATCTCTGAGTTTCCATGGCGTCTTTTGCACGTCGCCCTTCACATAACATAACTTCTTGTGACTTTCATAACGTTGGAGAGGATGGTCTTTGGAAGTCCATATCTTTTTGTGTGAATGACTGGGTAACAATGCTTCCTTCATGCAAAGGTGTACACAGAGTGAAGAGAACTAAACGCGATAAAGTAAAAAACCATTGGAAAGGTCGTGTTCTTGCTTTCAAAGTGACCGACAATGGCTGGCTAGCTAAGGTTCAACATGTGTACATGGCCAAGGATATGGTGTTAGACTGGTAAGAACATCCCACACTGCATTCTTACTGTAAGTACAAAAAAAAACTATTTGATACAGTGAATTTTTTTCATTATCCCTTGTTTTTCTCATTTTTTGATTCCATTCCAGATATATTTCCTTCAACAGCTGTGGAATGGCAGCCTGTGGAGAGTCTGAGTGGGACGTTCAAAGCAATGCATAAAGGGATTGCAGATGCTATGTATGCTGACAAGCCACCTTCCTTTTACAAAACAATGGATTTGTTTGTCTATTTTGCAGAATACAAAGTTCCATCACGAGAAGGTGCATATGGAGAACTACATCAGTTACCCGTTCCCACCATAAGTTCACTTGATTGGGAAGCTCCTGATGCATGTACTATATCAAGCTTCAAATCCAAGATCAAAGAAGACATCCTTAAAGCTATGTCTTCGGGCAGGATATCAAGAAGGATTAAAGTTCAATGGTTCTTGCCTATACATGTCTTTGTGGCATGTTTCAAAACAATGGATTTGCAGAGGACAAAGACGATGTGGCTTAATAGAAGACTTTCTATGACTGAACTTGATAATGTTCTTGGAGACGGATGGAGCACCAAAGAAACTTTCCATATTGGTGACAATATTAGTTGTAGAGTAAGCCCAAATTCTATGTCTATCTCATATCAACTATTTCGTCAATCATTAGTTCTGGGCTACGACTATAGGAGATGGAGAAGCAAATTAGGTAGCTGGGTTTCTCTCGACTCTGAGGAAAATTGTCCAGAGTTTGAACTAAAGGTCACAGTACATCCACACACCGAGTATAGAAGCCTGATAGTAACAACAAATTGGAGACTAAATGATGTTAGAGAATCTCTTGAGTTTCTTGATGAAACATCTCTCGAGTATAGATTCAAAGTGGATGAAATTGTGGTGAGCACAAGGATGGAGAATTCAACCTCTTGTATCACATGCCTTCCCCCAAAAAGAGTTGTATTTGAGCCACTTGCAAGGACTTGAAAAAACAAGTTCAATATTGTAATCATTTTGCAAATATATTTATCTTTTCTCTACTTATGTTGTTTTAAACTTACATGACATCATGATACACATTTAAGAATCGACAGTTGCATTAAGTATTTGAAGTACAAAATTATGAATCACCAAAGGGTATATATATATGTTCATATGGACAAAATGAACAAAAGTGTACATAGCTTTTGTGAACTATTCAATCATGAAATTCCACTTTTCTTTTTGCTTGAGAGCATTCTGCATCCTTAGAGACCCTTTTCCTTTTGTGTTCAGAAGGGGGTGAAAGTTCAGGAGTGGGTGGTGGTGGTGACTTGGCAGGGGTTGGTGCTTTGGGCTCCTTAGGATTGGCTGTCTTGGGTGATTTGACAGCTTTCTTTGACAACATAAATGGTAGCTTGAAAGGTGAGCTAGGTGCCTCCCCCTTATTGTTCTTAAGTGTACGACGCTTTTGAACCTTGAATTTCAATGGTGAGTGGAATGGATGGCCCTTTGTATCTGCTCTTTTTTTTGCAGGGCTCTTAGTGGGACTCTTTCCCTTGGCAATCTTCTTAGTGGGACTCTTCCCCTTGGCAGGGATCTTCTTTTTGGTAGGAATCTTCCCCTTGGCAGGGATCTTCTTCTTGGGACTCTTCCCCTTGGCAGGACTCTTCACCTTGGTAGGACTCTTCTTGTGATCCTTTTTCTTTGTATGGATCTTTGCAGGACTTTTCTTCTTTTGATCCATTTTCTTTTCATCCAAACCTTTGGTGGCTCTACCTTTCTTTGGTGGCAAAGGAGAATCTGGATCATTTGGATTTATTGATCTTTCCAAAACCATAGAAACAGCCTTCTCTCTCACCCACGTTACCCAAGACTCTGGATAGTCATGCAACTGAAAAAAATAGAAACATGAACTAAAGGACATGACATACATATATAAAACATCAAAATAAATACATGAACCACACTTACAGTGAGTGTAGTCATCCGGCACCTTGACTCAAGATATCTCCATGCATTTGCAAGCACCCTCCATGCACAAGATGTTGAGTCTGTCTGTAAAGGCACTTTTTGATTGTAATACTTGAAAGCTTCTATATTGTAATCCTTGTTTGTAGTACTCAGGTGACCAACAATAAGTTTGGCAGCACTGCAAGAAGACATTGAATCAAAAAGCTACTAATAGAAAACAATGGGCCATCATCAAGCATAGATTATGCTTCATACTTACAGTTTACTTTTCCCATGGATACTTGATAATGAATTCATAAATATAATATCTTTCTCCAAAAGATTGAAGATAATAAGACTCCAATTTCCTCTACAAAATTAAAAAACAAATTAGCTAAGAATACCACAAAATGTTAAAAATAACATGTAAGGAGTTAAGAATTACCCTTCAACATAGGGGTATAATATGTAATTGCAGGTCAGCATGTTAAAATCATCAAAAAAACTTGAAAGGGTTCCTTGCTTGTTGAAAAAGCACTATGTCACTAGAGGGTCAAGTATGACAATTTGCATAGCTAGAGCCTCTGGAAGATCCCTCATAAGACACCTGGAAAAGGAAACACAAGCCACAATGAGCCCCTTGTGCCTGTCTGCCATGCACATGCACATTATAATAATTAGCAAAGCAACACACCTGAGAGAGATATAGAGCACAGTGTCACCAAGCTCAATGTTGGGATTTACAAGCATACTTGTGTCTTGAGGGAATATGTCCAAATATGCCTCAGTATCTCCAAACAAGGAGACATCCACCACCATTTGGCCTGTGACTTTTTCATAAAGAAGAGAGTTGGATGCTCTTAAAATTTCAGCTTGCTCTTTAAGGATAGCATCCTCGGATATCATGTCTTGCTCCCTCTCAACTTCCTTTCCTGCTTTAATATCCTAGGACTTTCTTGTCTCATACTCATGTGTAACATCCTCAATGATAACCCCAGAATCTTTTTGCTGCCTGGAAGGAGGGATGTTTAAAATTTGGAAGGCTCTAAGATCCTCACTAGGAATGAGCTCAAGAGCCTTATCAAACTTGTACCTTAGCCTTGACACAAGCACAAAATCTTTGCTCATAAGTGTGACCCTGTGAGCAAATGCAGCTGCAATGTAGCTATCATTCATAAAGTCTATGAGAAAATCCTCAGCAGCTTCTTGAAGGCACATCACAGCTTGAGACTGCCACCTTACCGAGACAAAATTTTTGATATTCATCATGCTTACAAGTCTATCAGATATCTCTTTCACAACCCTCATGAAAGAGAGCTTTGGAATTAGTAGACAAGTAGACTTTTGTGCGTTTCTTATTTCTTTTAGGGACTTCACCTGATAATTCAATCTTTTTCTGGCATTGGGCCTCTGACGAGGTAGTGGAGGGGGTGCTTTCTATGCATCTTTCTCAGCATCACCTATTTCTGGATCAGTTGGGGCTTGGTAGACCTTCCTTGTAGTTTGCTTAGTCCTGGCCATTTGGGTAAAAGAGCACACCACGCGACAAAGGGGTAGGCCACAACCTTCAAGATGTTTCTATCGCGTCGTGTGTGAGGAGAAGGGTAACACAACGTGATAGAAGGGTGACCCAAGCTGTGGAATAGGTCCGTATCATGTCGTATGTGACCACCGGAACATGCAAAAATAATCTCACAAAACTCCCTGTACGACACAATAGAGGGCGCAACCACACCTTAGAACATAGCAGTATCGCGCCGTATGCGAGGTGAAATCTTAAAGCCGAGAAAATCCCCCGCACGACGCGATGAGGGCCCCACCTAACAGTTGCAACATACACTTATCACGTCGTATGGGAAGCCATGAGTATTTCGAGAAAGAGACTTCCACAACGTGGTAGAAGGCACACAAACACCTTAGGACATGGTATAGAGCCTCCTATGCGAGATCAAATCTTTATGCCGAGTTGATCCCCCACACGACGCGATGAGAGATTCACCGAGACTCTAGAACTTGCGCCTATTGCGTCGTAAGGGTCGCATCATTGAGAAGAAACTTAGCTTGGCTTAGTGGACAGATGACTTGAAGTACGGGTAGTTAAGGACGACACGACACGAATGTCGAGTATAGAAGAAAGAACAAAATGAGCACGTGACAAGGGTTTATATACATAAGGCCGTCCGTACGACGACCGTTGTACGCATGCCACGTGGCACGTGTGCATGGCTGACACGTGTCACTAACGGTCATATATCAGATATATATAAAGCTTGGTCTCGAATTTTAAAAATGTTGCACGTTCACTTGTCGCATACGACGCGAGATATCATCTATTTTTGTGTAATCCTTTCGCCTCGCACAATCTCATCTTTGCAAATTGCACATTGGTGGACCCTATCGCTTCTTGTTTGCGTTGTCTCATACGACGCGCAGGGAAGAAGTTCCAAAGGTTGGGTCCAACGCCTATCGCGTCCTTTGGTGTTGTTTTACAGTTTTGTGTGGCTTTGTCCCGCATGACGCGCAGGGAAGAAATTCCAAAGGCTAGGTCCAACGTCTATCGCGTCGTTTGGTCCGTTTGGTGTTTGTGTGGCTTTGTCCCGCACGGCGTGCAAGGAGGCATTTCCAAAGCTTGGGTCAAGCGCATATCGCGTGGTCCGGTTTCGTTTTGCTGTGGTACATTGGCACTAGTACATTTGCAAACGTTGGACGTATTCCCGTACCCTGTACCTAGCTTCATCTGTCGACTTTTCCTCTACCATGATTGAAGGCCGAGAGGAGATTTTGGAGGAGAGTCCAAGTGAGAAACTATTGGTGGCTGTGATGGATGGTGGTGACATGGATGGTGTACACCAAAGCATATGAAATATTCAATCCTATGTTTGATCTTGCAGCTTTGTTAGACCATTTGAAAGACTTCTTGGCAGAAGAATTCAAAGATTTTGAAAAAGCAGTTGAAGGCAAGTGTTTGGTTTTAGATGGGAAGGCTTATTGTCATCTAGCCGAATATACTACAAACTCAATTGAGAAGAGCAAAGTAACAAGGAGGTTTGGAAGATTTTCTAAGAAGACTTCCTTTGTTTGTCCACCTACCATTTCTTGTCAATTACATTTGAAACCTTGTAACCTTGTTCCAAAAGAAGTTGCTTTTCTTTTCTTTTTGTTCCTTAAAGTTGACATGCAAGGCAAGGCTGATGAAGTGAAAGATACAAATGAGGCGACAAATAAAAATGTTTCCACAGTTTTGTAGCTTGAGAAAAGTGAAATTCTAGAAGAGGAGAAAGTTGATGTTGCAGCTGAGGAGCAGGAGAGTGCAAATTTTGATGTTGCTCAATTTAGAGCTAGTACTGTCATTGATGAGCCAACAGATGAGGTAGAGGTATCTGAAGCTTCCCTTACTATTCCAAACCTTCCCTAATTCTTTATCAATGGAAAAGAGTATATTCCTCTCCATCATATCCAGTGTTTTCTTAATATGAGGGAGGACTACTGTATTGCAACCATTTTTGAAGCTTCTGAGGTGGCCAAAGATTTTATTGACACAGAAGAAGAGTCAAAAGAGGAGTTTTTGGCACTTGATCTTCATACATCCAATAAAGATTTTTTGCCTGCTCCTGATGCACTTGCTCTATGCATGAGAAGAGTGGAAGAGGAAAAACCTTCCCTCAAAGATGAGGATTTTGAGAAGAGGCTTGTTGAGCTTGGCATCCAATCTTTTGGCAGAGACTTTAAGCTGAAAAAAATTGGAAAGGAATTTGACATAAGAGAGATGACCGGATCATGCAATCTCCTTCAAGAAAAAGTCATTGCCGAAGATGAATTGCAAAAGGTGATCTCCCTACTGAAATCTTTCTTTTTTTTCAAGTTAGTTTTAATTACTCATTGTCTTGTTTTGCAGATTGAACTCCTTGACAAAGACAATTTTCTTGGGAGAGCTAAAGGCTCGAGAGAGAAAGCAATAGAGGGCTCTTCAAGAAGGGATGCCTCCTCTCTCATGCACTACATGCCTACATTGGATAGTGCCACCTTTTGTGCTTTCCACATGCAGTATTCTGAAGATCCTGAATTGCCAATGTTTGCACTGAAGATATTGTCACGATTTTTAGGGTACAGTCCCCTTCAAATCAATGCAAACAAGATTATGCTACTTGAGAGAGCAGCAGCACTTCGAATGTTTGGATATGCTGCAGGATTCAATGCCTCAAGAGCAGGATACTTTCTTTGCTACTCTAGCTATGCAGCAGCAGCTGAGGAGACAAATGTCAACCTTCTTGGGGGCTATAAAAGAAGAAAGTTTTTGAGATATAGGGGTGACATGCCTGGAGATATAAAAAAAATCAAAAATTGATGTAAATTTGACAATTTTTTGCACCAAAATATCTTTTTTGAATTTGGATCTCTTTAGAAAGATTCAGTACAAAGTTTCAAAGTGAAGCATTAATCTCAGATCTGTGGTTGAGCAGCATGGTTGTTTGATCTCATCCGTTGTAATTGCCTCCTATAGAACCAATTGAATAATTCCTTTAGTGCATTGCTCCTTCTTTGTCCACCTCCCTTTCTCGTACATTTGAAAAAAGAAGTCCTCGCTTGATAGTGAGATTTTTCCATTCCCTGAGTATTCCATGTTGCAAGGGGTCCTTGTTTTGCAAAATATGGTCCATGCAGGTACAGAATATGTTGAAAATAAAAAAAAAGTTAGTTGAACTCAATAGGATGCAAAGTAAAATACTATCCAGACTTTAGAAAGTAATTGAATACTCACCAAGTAATATGTGATGTCTTTTGCTCCCCAAGAATCTGTAATAGCACTTATTAAAAGCTTTATTGTCTTTTTAAAGTCATCTGCATAAGTAGCAGAGCTAACTTGTTGTCTCAAAACTTTCAAAAAATTATCGAGCTTCTTCCACACTTCCATGCGTTTGTTGGCTACATCTGGTCTACTTTTGACATTGGTTGTTATAACACAAAGATCCTTCCAGCAGTTCCACATAGCATCAACTTGTTTGTTGTCATGGTTACTCAAAAATCTTCTGGCTTTTGCTCCACCCATTGAAACATCTTGCAAAACATCACTGGTTCCTTTTGAAAGAGTGGGATCTTTTTTTAGATGCACTTGACCACCATGATTTTCTACTTGTATTTGAGCTGCTCCGATCCACCAAAGTTCCATTTCTGATTGAGTTTTGTGGTATGGGGAATCAAGCTTACCCTGGCTATAGTCCAATGCTCTATTCATAAGGGATATGGATACTCTTTCCATTTTTTGACATTTTTGAATTTGAGCTTCATCCAATTTTAGAACAAATATAAGTTTTCCTTCACAATCTACTTCTTGCATATTATAGTATCTCACCATAGCAGATTGAACATTTTTTATACTCATCCAAATATTATTAAAAACATTATACTCAGAAGAAGAATTTTTTTTTTGTTTTTCATATGGCATCGTTCCTTCTATATGATAGTACTCTCCAAAATGTTCGGGTATTTCTTCGTTTAATAGAGTCCTAACTTTCCCTACATTATGAGGCCTAGGCAACCCAAAAGCTTTAATCTTGTAATACTTTAAAACCTGAAACCAGGTTTTAGAGATGGCCCTGTAACCCCTTCTACTCACCCCCACTGTGTCACAAACTTCTTGCATTTGAGAAGGTTGGACCAGTAAATCCATATCTTTCAGTAAACATTGAAATACCAATTTTTTCTGAGTTTGATTTTCAGGAAGTTTCAAAAGTTTAAGAATATCACTTTTGTTCATTACCTCATTCAAAAATCTCACCCTTTCTTGACCATTGGACATATCAAATCCTAAAAGACTAGTCACATGTTCTCTAGTAATCTTTAATCTTTTTTTTCTTTGTCCAGAACCTTCTGTTAAGTTTACTACATCTCATTCGTTTTACTCGTGCTCTTAATCCTATTGGAGTTTCTTTTAAAGTCCGAAGTTGGTGATTTTCTTGTTTTAGAGATGCTATTTGGTTTTCAAGTTCTAAAATTCTCACTAAATTTGAAGACAAAACAGTTTTGAGATATTGAATGTAATGTGTATGATCAATGTGTAAATGAGATAACCTAGAACTATATCCTAGTAAGCCATCAACCCCATCACCAATAAATCTCATCAAATCATGAGGTGTGTTAAAAGATGGATACCTTCCAGTGCTAGGATCCGGTGGATACAAGCTCCCATCTATCCATATATCAATGTGTTTCTTTCCCTCGTTGCGAAGTTGTTGTGCTTCATTTGCAGTTGTAACTGGTCTTTGATAGACACTCCGCATAGTAGCATATTCCTGGCTTAGCTTAATGTTCAAGTGAAACTTGCGGTTATCACTAATGGAAGATGTATTATTCATTGTAAGTAATGAAGGAGCAGAAAGTATAATGAAAATAACGTAGCAACAGAACAAGGTGCATCAGAGAAGAAGAGAAAAAGCTCGCAAAAGGTGAGAGAAAAAAGAGAGATTCAAAAGTGGAAACAACTATTTGCCGCCAAGTGAAGTAAATGAAAACAAATTTAGAGGTGAGCCACAAAGGAATGTGAAGAAAACGATATCTTTTTTAATATTTAGAGATATGTACATAGATACGCTTTAGATTGCGTAGATATGCTTTAAATGACCAAAACGGACAAATTTGGAGCCGTTTTGACCACAAACGGCTCTGCTAATTGGTAATTTAACCAATTCCTTACACAACCCTTTTTGAGTCGTTTTTGGCCCTAATGGCTTGTTGCGGATTTAGGGTTTTCCTTTGCCAAATACGCCTTTTGATTTTGGTCCCGTGCACTTTAATTTGCTGTAGTTGGTCAGTACCAAGCGAATAAGGTAAGGTCACCTAGTCCGAAGGGTCCTATTCGCTTGGTACTGACCAAAAGAAAATTTAAGTGATGTCTGCTAGTACAGAGGTCAATACTAAGCAAATAAGGGGAAGGTAACCCCTGCTTGTTGCGGATTTAGGGTTTTCCTTTGCCAAATACGCCTTTTGATTTCGGTCCCGTGCGCTTTAATTTGCTGTAGTTGGTCAGTACCAAGCGAATAAGGTAAGGTCACCTAGTCCGAAGGGTCCTATTCGCTTGGTATTGACCAAAAGAAAATTTAAGTGATGTCTGCTATTACAGAGGTCAATACTAAGCAAATAAGGGAAAGGTAACCCCTGCTTGTTGCGGATTTAGGGCTTTCTTTTGCAAAATACGCCTTTTGATTTTATAAGAAAGAAACAAAATTACAATTGAACACCGGGTTTGAGTTAGAAAACACTTCAGACTTTACAAAGAGTGGCCTATTAATTTCCGGGGGGTTTAGGGTTTAGGGATTTAGGGTTCACAGCCAGCTTATCTCTTCGCAAAGCATGTTTGCAAAGTTAATGGCTTCCTCATATTTACTCGCTAGCTCAAGCACTTCATCCTTCATTTCCTGAAGCCAATTAATGATTGCCTCCATAGAGCCATTCTCGGCGAGCAATCGCTGCATGTCTTCAGGCCTTCTTGCTTCCAGAGAGTTTTTAAGGATTGAGACCCTCTGCCTGACGATCAGCATTTGCTGCAGCTTCAGGCTAGCATCCTGCACAGAGCATTTAGCAAGTAAGCTCTTCAAACTAGGAGCTTGGAAATTGGGAGCAGAAAGCAAATCAGCAACTTACCTCGAGAATTGACTCCCGTGTTGACAGCAGCCACTCCCGAGTTGTGTCGGTAGAGAACATTAAAGGTAACATCGGGGGAGGGCCAAGGGGGGACCTCATGAGGAGGGCCCGGCTGCGGTGTTGCTGGCCCTGCGGGAGTATACCTTGGAAAGGCATCGCCACTATCCTAAGCTTCTTTTAGTTGTTCTGCGAAACCCTGAGGGAGGTTCTGAAACAACTGCTTCTTAAATCGACTTTCAGACAAGCCTAAAAAGCAGAGCCTGGGCATGAGGTTTCATGAGAGGGTGGTACTGCCATGAGGTTTCATGAGAGTTGGACGTGGGAGAGAGAATCAATGGTATCATCCCCCCGATATTAGGGGAGGTGATCGGAGGGAACGACATGACAGTTAGAACCGCATCGATTTAAGATCTCCTTCACATTGCTATTTTGTATCAGTGGATGCAAACCTGTTCGCTTGCTTGTACACTTTTCTGAGGTCACCACCCAGCGAATAAGGTGTTTTTTTGCAGGGGCTGCAAACCTGTTCGCCTGGTAGTGATCTCAAAAAATGTAAGTGATATCTGCTATTACTATTTTTGAAGTCACTATCGAGCGAATAAGGCAAGGCAAACTCTTTCCTATGCACCTATCCGCTCGGTAGTGACCTTTGAACATATAAGTCATGTCTACCATTACTATTTTCTGAGGTCACTACCGAGCGAATAAGGCAAGGCAACTCTTTCCTATCCATCTTTTCGCTTGGTACTGACCTTTCCTTAAATCTGAAGTCCCTTGTGCTAACAAATGAATTGTCTTTTGGTGTTATTGTATTTGTAGAGATGCCTCGTGTTAAGGCCTGCGCTAGGAGGGCAACAGGTGAATCTTTGAATGCTCAAGCAAGAAGACGCCAATATGAGGCGCACAGAGGTGTACTGCAAGAGCTGCGCAGGATAGAACGACACGTTCAACCTGCTATTTCACGTCTCCCTTTACAGCGAGTAGTGCGGGAGATTTGCGAGCAGTGGAGAGTCGGCATGCGATGGGCCAGCAGTGCACTCCTCTGCCTTCAAGAAATTGCTGAGGACTAACTCGTGGAATTCTTCAACGATGGATATATCCTAGCTGCCCATGCACACCGGGTCACTATCATGCCGCGGGATTTTGATACTCTTCATAGGCTTCGTTTCCGCTACGATGGGCTGCTTCAGTCAGTACCAATCCGAGATAGTAGAACCATGGATATTCTCAACATCCCCCCTCTCCATCCTCGTGCACGACAGACATAGCCATCTAGGACTGAAACAAATAGCACAAGGACCCGATCACGGGTCGAGAGAAATGACACAGATGGGCAGGCTGAGATAGCCGCAGAGGGCCAACAGCAAGCCAGAGTGGACCCCGAGGCAGTCATGGAAGAAACAGAGACAGTTATCGAGGATCCAGCTAGACACCAAAATGAGCAAGTCATGGAGGATCCGCAACCCATTGTGGATGATGAGGGACAAGAGCAGGTCAGGGTGGAGCCTGAGGCATCTATGGAGCAACCAATATTGAAGAAAAATGATCCGGAGCCTGAGGCTGTTAGGGAGGAGCCTGAGGCAGCCAGGGAGCCAGCTCAAGAAAGGGAAGGGCAAGGCTCTGCATCAGAAGGGCCATCCAACGTATCGGATGAGTCAATTATTTTAGAGCAAATCAACGAGGATAATGAAGAGGAGTTGAGAATTTTGTTGAGATCAGCGCCTCTGCATGCGCACATACAGCTGCCTGCAAGGTCAGAGGAGGCCTGCATTACCAACCTCGATAATGTAGACTTCATGTGCATGCGCAATTTCACCGACTCGCTCGCAACAAATGAGGTCGTCAATGTTGCTTTGTGGTAATTCTCATGCTCTTTAATTCTTATGCTCATTAAATGAGACTCTACCGAGACATGGGTCAATACCAAGCGAGACAGTGGGTAATGAAATTGAATTTTGGTACTACTCGCTCGGTATTGACCCATGTCTCTGTGGCAGTTGCCAAGTTTTTCTTTATAATGGTTCACTACCTTAAAGACAAGGGTCAATACCAAGCGTGTCAGTTGTTTATGGAATTGGAATCCGCCGCTGACTCGCTCGGTATTGACCCATGTCTTTAAGGTAGTCGTCAAGTTCTTCATTTCAGCCAAGACAATGGTCAATACCAAGCGAATCACTGGCGTATGGAATTCGATAGCTGCCCCACTCGCTCGGTATTGACTCACTTGGTATTCAAGTCTAATCTTTGCCATTTGTTCATGTTAGCCACGCTGTCTCGCTTCTGCCCCCTGAGGTTCAAGAGAAAGTATACGTAATAGATCCGCTCATATCGCCTTATCTGCAGAACAACTCAATTTCCTTTTTGAGTCTGATGAACTGGTTTAGCAGAGTCAACTTTGATCTAGCGCGCTTTCTGCTCACTGCGTACAATCAATCGTGAGTATATTCTTGCCTTGTAAACAACATCTTGCATTGCGAATCTCTCCTCATCTTTGATGGTGTCTTTGTAGTGATCATTGGAGTCTGATGTTATTTGACATGGAAGCTAAGATTGTTTACTACGCAAACTCCGGGCAAAGCAGGGCGTTTCACAGTCGTGTAAAAACGTAAGGTCTATTTGGGTACATTTGGAAAGCAGTGTAGTGTCTCTTTGGAATGTGTTTCTGACTCAAGTGGTTATGTATGTAGTGCCGCGAAAAAACTTGTATGTTGTGTAGAGTATCTTTTTTTAGAACATGATCTAGGAAATGTAGTCAAGCACGAATGGGTAACCGTGCCCACGCACTCTGATGACTATAGCTGTGGCTGGCGAACCTGTTTAAATTCCTTGTTGCTGATCAGTCAAATATGGATATACCGAACATAAGTAATCTGCTGTTTTATTGTTTGCTGCAACATATGTGTGAAACAACAGATGTCTGTATCACGCTTCTAGAGGAACTTCGATTACATAACTACACCAACAACGATGTGAGACATTTTTCTGTAATGGCCATCCAGCATATTATAATCTCGATAAACAGACGCACAAGAGAGGAATCGGTGAGAGCTGACGAGTTTGAATAGGCTCGCATTAACGAAATGACCCAACGCCACAATCAGACTCAAGAAGAAGTTCGAAATATGCAAGAAGCAATACACCAATATTATGCGGACGCCGCAGAAGTAGAGGAATGGGCTGCACGTCGACGGCAAGAGCAAAAACAGCGAGAAGCTTCACAGGTGCAAGAATCATGGGAAGCCATGGAAGAGGCCCATGATTTCGAGCGACGCAAAAGGATGCCCGAGACCAGCGTCCCCAGAGGCAGAGGTAGCAGCAACCGGAGCAAAGGGCAGGGGAGCAACCAGAGCAGAGGGCAAGGGACGAGTGGCACAAACCAGGGGAGAGGACAAGGGACGAGTGGCACAAACCGGGGGAGAGGACAGTAGCTGGGAAAGGGAGCAAATTACTCTTGACAGAAACAACACAATATGTAAATTTTTGAAACATTGAAAATGTACATTTTTGAAACATTGTTTGACCGCCAAAAAATATCTCTGGATTAGTCATTTTGAAGAGTACATCATGGTTTGCATGGCATCAAAGCTCTTTGCGTGCACAAGGTATGTGACCTAGCTTCCGGTGGAAGCAATTAAGTGAAGTATATTTGTTATGGACTCCTTGCACAATGTTGTTTTCTCCTTGCGCCTTGGAATCTAAAAAGAAGAAAAAGTTAGATTCAGTCATAGTGTATTAAAGACAATCAAAATTTATTGATTTAGTAAGCACCTTTCTATTGTTGAGACTGAATGCATACAATTCCGGCAAAAGTGGAAGTTCTTCACATGTAAGATCTATCCTGAGTTGTGCCAGAGTTGTGCTTGACATTGTCTCCATCACAGTAAGTAGGCTGTCTCGAAAGTAGAGCTCCATTAATAAAGGTTTGTTCTCGAGGTTGTTCTCTGTATCTTGGTCGAGTGGAATAAGCTGCCCACTAAGAAGATGATATCTAATATAGTAAAATGATACTAAGAAATTTTGAGAGCTTATAATGAACTTGCAAATTATGGACTTCTTTTGCAAAATACAGATTTTGTTCTGTGATTGTTTCCTATCCCAGTTATCATCTAAAAAGTCCAAACAGCTCTCAGACTTGCAAATGAACATTGTTGCGGTAGTTCTTATTTGCTCATCGAAGAAAAAATCTGCAAACACTTCAAGAGGCATAAATACTGCGAGCCGAACTATTTTTGTGGCAATTGAATACTTGAGAGACTTTTGTATATCCTGAAACAACTTATTCCTCAAGCTTTTACTAGTTTGTGAAGTAGGCAGGGACCAATCCTTGTTGTCAAAGGATGGAAGTGACAAAGGAGCTAGACGACCCCAACCAATGGAAGTTCTCGGTTCCACATATGACATATCATAAAAGAAAATTCCATTATCTGTTCCTTGTGTTGTCTTCCTCAGTACATTTGCTCACCAATAAATGCATGGAAAGCATCAAAAATCCCAACTATACTCTCAACTGGTTTCCAATCTGTCCTATTCGATGGATAAATATCTGAAACATACCAAAGATGATATCCACCACTTAATATTCGAATATAATCATGCACTAAGAGAGATGCTGAAATAACTTACAGTTGGGTCGATGCCTTGGAAAACTTGGAGGAGATGTTTGCAACCTTAAGTCTGCATGCTGGAAAGCATGTTGTATGAGGACCTCTTTCACCCGCTTGCTTTGTGCACACACTTTAAACTCTTTAACTTGACCCTTGAAAGCCTCCACGAAATCATTGTGTTGCCTCCTCTTCCTCCTCCTAGTTTGTAGTAGAACCCAACTTCCGATAGTTATACGAGATGGAATCCATGCTTGATCGTCTGTAGTATAACTGTTAAAAATGCTAACAGAGTCAATGGTAGTGCTAGGCCTTCGAGAAGTAGACATGGTGTGCAGTAGAATGAATACACAGAAAGGTTAGCGCAAATATAAAAAAGGGAAGAAGTTTTGAGAGGGAAGTAGAGCTACTCAAAGTCATATTTGGGCAGGAACAAAGTACTAGATAGAGTCTTCAATGAAAGTTGTGAAATTCCTCGGTACATAGTTAGTACGACTTACGGCATGTATGCCTTGAAAGCGTGAAATTGTGCAATAGTTGATGAACCAAAATAAAATTTCCTCTCTTTTTTTTAAAAGAGCTTGACTCCAAAATGTCGATTTTCAACGTAACGTTAGCCTCTTCCTCATTGGTCGAGCACCACTCTCTCTCTAGAACTGAAAGGCCCAAAAGTGAGTCCAACTTTCTCCTAATGTTTATGACCTCATGTCTTTGATCATCGAAGAGTGTTATTAAACCTTAGGAAAACCTGTTTGAATGCTTTTGTTGTCGTTGAAATTTTTATGACCTATTAAATGATGGATCGTGATTTTTTTACCTTAATAGAATGCTATCAAACTTTGTAACCTTGTCCCCTTAGATCTAATATAGCTTCCCTTAAAGTTTTGTGGCTATTCAAATCCTTTTAATCATTGAAATGGCATGATTATGACCTATAGTGGGGGGACAGGACATAGGTAGATTTTTTGATCAGTGAGTTGATGATTTGCTTATAGGGACTAATATGTTTGCTTATGAGGTTCACTTCTTGAGGTTGACAGCCTCAAAGAGTCTCTGTGCCCCATCCAAGTCACTTCTCTAAGTATTGGTGTGTTTTGCCTTTCCTTAATTTTTCCTCAATTGTAGTAGCATTTCTCAGTGACATGGTTTGTCTACTTGTTCTCAATGGCACACCAATTCTGCTTAGGATATGGTTGTGGAAACATTGTGCAATGTTGCGTGAGATGGTCCTCTCCATAGATTAAGCATTTTGCTTCAATGGTGATAATCTCTAGTTTAGAATTCCTACCTTCTGTCCCATTTTCCTCACAAGTTCCTCTGCAAGTTGCTCAGTATTCATGGGTATTTATTTCTAGGTGGCCTTTTCGTTGTATTTGACCCACTAGTTGCAGATTGAGAATCTGTTGAAATCACATCTGCATCTTATGACACTTTTCCATAAATTTGATAGTTGTCCACTAAGTAGACGGCTTCTTTTGTGACCTCGTCCACTTTTTCAAGTGCAAATTCTTCTTGTGGTGCTTGTTCCTAAGCCACTCAATGAACAAAACTACTTGGAAATATTCCTAAGGTTTCTCACATGGTGGGCATCTCTCAATGTACTGCTTGAATTGCAAGGTGGCCTCTCATACTTTTTCACCATCTTTCTGCTTAAAGGAATGAATCTGAGATAGATTGTGCTTGATTCCTCTCATGGAAAACTCCTCTACAACATTCTATAGCAATCCTTCTATATTCCCATAGTCTTCCTTTTTTAAAGGTTGGAACCAAGTAAGGTTTGTGCCTTCTAGGATTAACCTAAAGCCTTCAAACTGGATGTAAAAATTTGTGATGTATTCAGCTCTCAATATTTGTTTGAATGATGTTGAATTTTCATCGGGATCACCTGATCCATTGTACTTTGAAGCCATGCATTTAGCCACTTGGAACCAATGCATGGGCCCTGGCTCAAGGAAATATATCACCATTCCTAATGCTCCTGCAAAAGCTTCCTCACATGGAGATGCTAAAATTCTCAATTCCTCTCTCATAGTCACATCGGGCCTTACCCGTTGAGTATGGTGTGGCATGGATGACCCTGTAATGGTCATATAGCCACCTCTAATAGGCTTTGGTTCTGATAAGTGACTCCTTATCATCCCAAGATCTAGAACGCCTGGTATTCCCGATCTTGTCCTATGGGTACTCTCTACATGGGGTCGAATTTTAGTGATTATGTCCATAAAACTTACCTCTTTTTCAATTGGTTTTTTTGTAGGCCATCTGGTTTAAGTAGATGACAAAAAATGGTTCTCCCCAACAAGAAATATTTTCCATACCTTCTATATATGCATACATATACTCATGCCCCTTGCTATCTACCAAAATAGGTCGTTTTTTAGTTTCGAACTAGTAGACATACATATACATCTGCTTGATGTCGGTAAGTTCTATCGGGCTCACACCTGATGTACCCTCTTTGGTCATTAATGTGTACAATCCCACCGTAGGATCATCTACAAGCACCCTCTCTAGCTCTTTAATAGCTATGAATCTAGCTCTTGGGTCATTCTCCAATGGAGGTCTCTTGATTCCTTCGTAGACTTTGTCTTTGGTTCCGGTCATTCCCATGGCATCTACAAGATCAAGATTATCAATCCTAAGATAGGCAACCCCTCTCTCGTCAATATATCGATCTCCATTATTGACAGCTTCAACTTGCTCCTGAAACTCAAGGTTTCTCAAGTCTTCGTGAATATAGCACTTATGGTGGATGTATATATAGATTCTTGATCCCTTTTTTTGGTCTTCTTGATGTGCCCTCTCCATTTGCCTCACTATAATCTCTCATTTCCAATTCTTTTTCGGCCATAAGGACAGTCAAGGCTGGTTCAGAAGAAGTGTCAGAGACCACTTCTTCTTGCACGATTAATAAGTGATCTAGGTAAAAGAAATTGACACTTCCCTCAATGGACCCTCGACTCACTTGGTCCCTGACATCCGCCCGGTACCAAGCTCTTGATCTCAAGAACATGAACAATTAGGAATTTCAAATCTAACATGTTACCTGGAATTCTTTGGATCCCTTGGAAATTTTTCGTACTTCAACTCTTCTCGTGTACCAATCTCCTTGCTTGTACTACAAGAAGGAACAAAAACTAGAGCATTGATGGAGGTATGTCAAGTTGACAACTAATGTATACACAACTTTAGCAAACTACAAGACTTCATGCACAATTTTATTAATCTCAAGACTCACTAATGCTCTGCAGATCTCATTGCAGTAGGTGGAACCAAAGTTTGCCAAAAAACTTTGCTTCTTGCACTTTGTGGAGGAAAATCGTGATTTTCTCCTTCCTAGAGACCTTTTGAGATATTTTTCACTTCAACGCTTTCAGAAGCATAGCCCATACAACTCACTTTTGCCATAATCCTAAGGTTTTGACTCTCCTGATGTTCCTAGGGGTCACTTAAACCACTTTTGGCCTACTTTCTAGATAGACATTGACTTAATTCCATGCACAAGGACTTATTTCTAGATTTGACTCTATGGATGTTTACTTACCTTGAGATCTCCTCTGGTGCAAGTGTTGGCTCAAAAATGCTTGAGATGGCTAAAATCAAAGGGAAAATCGTGATTCTTTCCTACTCTGACCTTGTAGGCTTCTAAATTACAAGGCTAGAAAAAGGGGGGGAAACGTGATTTTCTCTAGGAGTTACCCTAGAATACACTTTTGGCCTTTTTTTAGATATAGGTTCTTTATAACCCTCTTTTAGTCATAACTACCAACCTGGAGCTTCTTTTATCTTTGTTGGTTGGAGTCAACAAGTGGTTAGTCCTCTTGACACCCCCCCTAACTGGCTCCTTCTCACCTTCTATAAATCAACTTGCAACAAAATTTCATTCATGTGCTTAAGCAAGAAAATTAAACACACTAGTCAAGTATCAAGCACAAATTTTCCGCCAATCCTAAGGCAGAGAGGAAGAGCCTCTATGCGACCTCGCCAAGCATGCAGAGAGAGAGAGAGAGAGAGAGAGAGAGAGAATATCAATTTTCCTATTTTTTGTTGTGGTTAAGACATAATACATATGGCACATCTAGAATAAAACCCAGACATCAAAGAGATACCCCCAAATATTTTGCCTCCCCCCCCCCCCCCGCCAACAACGGCAAGCTTCCCTCCTCGCCTCACCTCCCCTGCATTCCTCCCACCTTCTCCTCGTGCGTCGAGGATCACACCTACCTCCCCGTCTCGTCCACGTGATCCCCCTACCTGCCCATCCCTCTGCAGAGATTGCCCGACCTCCCTCTCGTTAGCCCACAAAGAGAGAGAGAGAGAGAGAGAGAGAGAGAGAGAGAGAGAGAGAGAGAGAGACTGCCTCTCCCCTCCACCTCCCTGGTTTTCCCTGCTAATTCAGCCATGCCTACTAGTCCGAGACCTACGAGACAGACACACACACACACACACACACACATAAGAGAGAGACCGCCTCTCCCCTCCACCTCCCCGGTTCCCTCCTAATCCAGCCTTGCCTACTCGTCCGAGACCTACGAGACACACACACACACCCCCCTACGAGACACACACACACCCCTCCTTGTTGCAATCTCCGTGTGTGTGTGTGTGTGTGTGTGTGTGTGTGTGTGTGTGTGTGTGTGTGTGTGTGTGTGTGTGAGAGAGAGAGAGAGAGAGAGGTCGGCTATACCGCCCATGCTTGAGAGAATCGACTGTCGACACCTCCTGCCCTATGTGCCTCCATGCACGAGCCCGTGTGTGTCCGTGTATGAGAAAACAAGTGTGCAAAATGGCTCACGAAAATGGCGATGAGGTACAGCGGGAGAGAGATAGAGAGATTCAAAGGCATCTTCCAGATATTCCACTCAATCAGCCTTTTTCCAAAATCGACCACCTCCAAAGGGTCAACCCTCCGAGGCTGCACCTTCAACTAGAGAGAGACCTTGTTGTGTCTAATTCCCACTCGACCAGAGAGGCTAGAGAGAGAGAGAGAGAGAGAGAGAGAGAGAGAGAGAGAGAGAGAGAGAGTGAGTGAGTGAGTGAGTGAGATCTGCCTCAAAATAGGATTCCTTTTGATTTCAAAGTTTTTAGAATGGGGCAGACATAGAATCTGGAGAAGAATCTTTGATTTTTTTTTTATTAGAATTGTTGTTGTGAAAAGGTATTTCTTTTTTAAGATTATGAAATTGAAGATAATAAGACTGACAAATGAGAATTCCTCACTTTTTTGAAAACATTTTCATTTCATGCATTTTTTAGTAATTCCACTTATGTCCTCTCATTCAATCCTTTTTATACTGTAAAACTCACAATTGTGAGTGGATAGTATTAAGAACATCAGAAGTATACACCAACCTTGAGCTTAGACCA
This sequence comes from Adiantum capillus-veneris, assembly GCF_014529385.1. NCBI lineage: Eukaryota > Viridiplantae > Streptophyta > Polypodiopsida > Polypodiales > Pteridaceae > Adiantum > Adiantum capillus-veneris. The sequence goes on along the minus strand of NC_140942.1, from coordinate 134,332,899 downwards.
AGCCTTGAGGGTCAAAGGATTACAAGTTTTTTGCTTGATAGAGAAACCACAACTACTCCTAGGCTTTACTTATTACAAGATGTCATCGTGACATGTTTCTTCTAGACCAGTCCTCTGAGGCTTGTTTGCCTCCGATCATGTGGATCCTCACTCTGCTCTCTTGCATGATTTCACAAAAGCTTGCCACAACCAGATCCCCCTCAAACATGCGGCGGTTCTTTGCTTGCCAAATATGGTGACAGAAGTAGTACTTGATTATTTGAGTGCAGACAAGAAGAGCAGGACTTCCCAACCTGTTACAACCAAAGAACAGATTAGTCTTGAAGAACTTAATTTTCCATGTCCTTTGTATCCACTTGCATATGTTCCCAGCCATGCCACTGATTTCCTGGCATCCCATGAAAAGGTGGGCTAGGTATTCACTAGCTATTTTGCACCCGGAGCAACGATCGGACCCGATTCCTCTTTCGTGTATCTTTACGCCCGTTGGCAGAGCACCCCACATCACTTTCCATAGAAATATCTTCATATACTGAGGCCACCTTGGCTTCCAGATGTTCTCCATGAATCCCTCCCACCGTTTTTCCGTCCAGTGCCTCTTCCATAATTTGTTGAGGGGGCTACACCAATTAGCCTCGTCCATTAATGCATGGTAAATGCCTTTAGAATGTGGTTTCCAAAAGATGCTACTCCCGGTCTATCGGGCGAGCAACTACCTCCCATCTAACCCACTGCCATGGCCGGGAGGTTTTTGTGGTGTTCTTCCAAAGAAACCTTTTCACAGGTTTTAAGAATTCTTTCCAGTTACACTTAGCCATCTTGAGCACAGGGCTGAGGAAAGCAATATACGGGATCATAAAAGCATTAATCACTCTAATCCGGCTTTCAAAGCGGAGGAGAACAAACTCCCATCTTCTCATTTTTGAGCTTATTTTTTCAAGGACCCATTGAAATATTTTCCTGTGGGTTACATCCATCCCTACGGGGGCTCCCAGGTCTCTGAATACACTCCCTTTTGAGATAATCTCTCCTGTCCATACTACAGGGTCAAAAGAGTCGTTCTCCGACATGGAGATAAGTCTTGACTTCTGTTGCACAATCTCTAGAGCTCTCATGACAACTTGAGGGCATGCCTTCAAGAATAGGAGTGAATCATCTGCGAACATTTTGGCCAGTAGCTGGTCGTTGACCGATAATGCCAGACCATGAATCTCTCCCCGCGCAGCACTGGCTTCAAGCATCGTTATGAGAGATGTGACCCGATGGCGAAAAGCAAGGGGGCCAGGGGACATCCTTGCTTAATAGACCTTTTAACCTCAAAAGAGCCCACAATTTTGTCATTAAACAGGAGCTCTGATTGGCTTCCAACGCCTAGTGTGCGTATGAGGCGACAAAGGCGAGGCCCAAAGCCCAGAGCTCCCATGACTTCTTCTATATAGGACCATTCTATTCTATCATAGGCTTTGTCGAGGTCCAACTGCAGCAAGATGCACTCTTGCTTGGAGAAGGATGCGTACTCTATTCCTACCATTGCTGCCAAGATAATGTCATATATAGATCTCCCTTTAATGAACTCGTGTTGATGGGGAAAAATGATCCGACTCAAGAGGGGGGCAAATTGCCTTGGCAATAATTTTGTATGCTACTGACATCATCGTAATGGGACGCCAATGTTTAAGTTGAGAGCAGCAGATCTGTTTGGGGATGGGCTTGATAAGCCCTCTCTTAATACTTGCATCCAACGAATCTTTGGAAACAGCTTGATTGTCCATCCGTGTGACTGGACCCTTGAGATCATCCCAAAATTCCCTGAAGAATTCAGATGTTAGTCTATCCTAACCGGGGGACTTTTCATTGCCAGGAGCTTTTAGTGCCGCTAAGCATTCCTCCTCAGAGAAGGCCTTTTCCATGCGGTTGGCTTCCTCCTAGGGAACCTTCTTTTCAACACTCCCAAGTAAAGACGCTCGGGCTTCTTCCACTTCCTGAGATTGGGTCTCTCGGTGGCCAATAATCTGGCTAAGATAATTGAGCATAAGTCCAGCCATCTCATCTTGGTTTTGAATTGTATCCCCTTTCTCATCATCGAGCACTTGCACGCGGCCTTGACTCTTCCTCACTTTCAAAGCCCTAAAAAAATGTGCTTGGTTAGAAGGCTCTGGTTGAAGGAAAGTTTCCCTAGAGACCAATCTCGCCTTCTTGATTTCCTCCAACTGTTCGTTGGCCAGGTGAGATTTAGCTTTAAGCCATCGCTTGTGCTCATCCTCGGTACCCAATCCGGCAGCCTTCCTAGAGGCTAATTGTGCTACCTCCTCTGTGAGATGTTTGATATGTGCCTCATTGGCTTTTTTAACCCGAGGACCCGAAGTTTTGATAGCTTTTTGTACACTCCGAACAAATAGATTCCAAGCACTAGGTTTACTCATCCCCACATCTTTCTTGAGCTTTCCCGACGCTTTCTTGGTGATGCTTCTGAGAAGAGAGGGTCTTTGAACATGTGTGTCCCTGTAACCAGAAGCTTTTTCTCCCCTCTCGGGGATTGTCCCCTCCCCCCCCCCCCCCCCCCCCTTTCCCCTTTATCTTTCTTGAGTTGTAAGTGTAATGGCATGTGATCGGAGAGGCTTTTTGTTGAGATTACCTTCATCTCTAATGTCGATGAGATCCAGTCAGCTTGATGAGAGCAGTAGACTCTATCCAGTCGGGAAGCATTTGCGGGCATATTGAAGGCTTGTGTAGGTGAATCCAGGCATGCTGTTCCATGGGCCCACTTCCCACAAGTCAATCATAGCCCACTTCTCACATAAGCTCAGTCATTTAGACTTTTCTGAGCCAGTCAGTATACTGACGGAGCCTGTTCCGTCCTTCCTTTTCTCGACCATATTGAAATCTCCAACCATTAGCCACTCCCCTTTGATCGGAGTATCCCTGGGCTGCATCCACAGTTCAGCTCTATTATTTGCGTTGCAAGGGCCGTAAACATTTACTATGGTGATAGGTTGATCGTCCCATCTGATTCTAACACCAAGGACTCTTCTGGAGGGGTGGTTTAGAACCATCTTTGGCTCCAAATCTCTGTCAGCAATGAACAAGACACCACTGAAACCGTCACTGCCTTCCCCATAAAAGATAAGTTTTTTTCCTACAGCCTGTTTTCTCTTGCTATACGAGCATCCAAATGGTGCTCTTGGATGGCCCAGCAATTGACTGTCTTCTCTTTTTTCACTTCTTCCCAGAAGAGAGTGCCCTTCTTCCGGGTTTTTAAACCCTTCACGTTCCAAGATTGAATAGAGAGAGTATCCATCATTGGGAAAGGGGGACAAATTCTTCTGCCTCCGGAAACTCTTCAACAGAGTTCCCATTCAGGTTGTCCTCTTCCATTGGCTCCTTTTCTGATGGAACCTGCATGGTATCCAGCTTGGAAGTGAAAAGGTCCTCTTGACTCGTCTTCCCCAAAACTCGAATAAGTTGTCATATAGGAAAGGAGGCTTTGGGAAATCCGGCGAGAGACCTTGGATGAACAGCGGTAGCTTTGGGTGGTCTTACCCTTACCCCGGTTGCCATGATCTTGTTTCTCCACATCTTTATCCGCGTTGACTTTATTTTGACCACCCTCTGCCTTGCCAAGATTTTCAGTAGGCTTCTTTGTTGGATCTACTGCATTCGTGCCACCCTGTGGGGTAGCCTGTAATTTGCTTCTCTCCATCATCTGGTCTGTAGGCTTTAGCACCTCAGCAGACACGCCCTCGCATAATGCCCAAATTTGTTGCATTTGAAGCAGGCCCTTAAGAAGGTGTTAAAGTTCAGAGGAATGATCTTTAGTCCTGCCCCAACATTCACCACCAAGTTCTTTGGTTGTGGCTTCCATAGATCCCACCAGATACAGACCTTGTTTACTGCTACACCTGAGGCTCTGGCAAACGGGACAAAAAGTGGATCACCAAGCGAAGCTGCGAGGTCCTTCAAGTTCTTCCTAAGCCATATGGGGAGGTTCACAAACTCCACCCATACTAGGTAAAGATCCTTGAATGCCTCGTTAGATTCAAACAAAGGGTCCCAAGGGAGCACGCACACCGGCGCGCGATTGAAGGACAGCAAGCTTTTTGCCAAAACCCTCTCAACCATTGCATTGTCATTGAACTGAGCTGACACGAATCCTTTTGCTATATATTGGGTGAACATTATCGAGCCGTGCTAATTCAGAACCAGTGGACTGCAGAGCCAGTTACTGAGCTCAATTCTATTGGGAACTCTCCCCATAAACCCGAAGACCAGAGTGGAATTTGCAACCTCCGCAAGTTGTCTTTTCACAATGACAGGGGGAACAACCACCGTAACGACATCTTCCACCTCGACACACTGCGGGAGCACCTTCTTGAGTGCTTGGAAAGCTTTGTCTCCTTAGGCCACTTCAACAGCATCCTCCTACGTCGCCGAATCTTCGCACGACCTTTTGTTCAATGATAGTGCACAAGGGATTGTCGCTAGGTCTTTTTCCACCTGCGTCTTTCTTTGTTTCAGTTCCTCCTTACTAATCTTAGTAAGGGAGCTTTGACCGCTATCGTCGGCGGCCGATTTCGCAAAGTGGCCTGTCGGATCGATAGCCTTCAGAGCGTCGGACTACTCAATCGCCGACCTCTATTTGCTTGCCATTGCTTCAGCGTAGGACGGCTTAGAGGAGCTCGCCATGGCGCGGTGAAAGGCCTCACTGACACCAAGTCACAAAAAGGAGACTCGCCACCTAGTGCAGAATAATCGCTTTCAAAAAAGTGAGTATTATCTCTGTTATAGCAACACCTTAAGTGGGTGTAATGAAGACTAACTCTAGAAAAGCAAAAACGATTATTAACATATAATAATCGCGATTCCGGCAAAGACAATAATCGCTTAGGGAGAGCGAGTAGGAGCGAGTAGAAGAAAGCAAAAAACCAAGTGCGCCACAGATGAGTCAGACGTATCGGTGACAGGGAGGACCTGGAGCAAAAGACAGCAACGAAAATTGGAGTGCCCCTTCAGTGCGGGCTCACACACTTAGGGCCGCCTAGTGTATGAAACGTGGATAAATGCCTTCCATCGATAATGCTCTCTCTCTCTCTCTCTCTCTCTCTCTCTCTCTGTGTGTGTGTGTGTGTGTGTGTGTGTGTGTGTGTGTGTGTGTGAACACTTCAGACGGAAACCCAAGCCTGCAGAATGATGAATACAGCGTAGAACTCGCTAATGAACCACAAACTTAGAAGACAAAAGCAACTTTCTTTGGACTTGAAAGAGTAGAAGTTGCATCTATGCCGGACAATTTGAAGAACCGTGTGCCTCACGACACCAAGGTTCAGGAAAACAATTTTTAAGGTAATGGTCTGTGCACGACCATTCCCAACTGTCAATGGTAGAGGGAGTGGGGGCCAGGCCAATACGCAGGTGCCAAGTAGCAAATGTGACGGTTTGATCCACAACAAGATAGTACTCTGAGTAGAAGCAACATGAATTCCAACAGCTGCCATGTCAACTTCTCAACGCACAAGGAGCAACAGAGTAGAAGCAAGATAGTACTCTGAGTAGAATCAACATGAATTCCAACAACTGCCATGTCAACTTCTCAACCCACAAGGAGCAACAACATTCCCACTGTTGATGTGTCATAGCAGAGTGCATCTAATGGGAGTTCCTTCAGATAATGGACAATGGATGTACAGTCCAGATCCACTATCCGCCACCCCTCGACCTTCTCGAAAACGAACTAAATCCTTTTCGTCAAGATTTTTACCATACCCCACTTGGCATGGGTTTCAAAAGAATCATATGCCTTCGACAATGGGGAAGTAGAGCCAATGGTGCATTCACATGGTTTATTATGCAAGCATGGATGAAAGCATCTTCTGGACTAAATATGGTTTTTATGAGCAAATGTTGCACCACTGAAGGCTATTTTAAAGAGCTGTGTGCCTCTTGACTTCCAAGAACCGCAATTGCAACGAATTTTATTGTACAGAACCAACATGTCAGATGCCAAAGTACATCCAAGGTTAAGAATAAGACCTCTTCAAGAATTTCCAACTGTAGAGGGGATATATTATGCATAAATCTTCAAGTAGGTGCTACCAGCTGGGGTAAAATCAATTAAAGAAGGGAATCTGAGTTGATGCGAGGTAGAGGCGACCGATTAAATAGGGGATGAGCAGCGAGGCGCCGCGCCTGTCGAGGCACAGATGCAGCTTCGAAGAAAGGCTCCAAGGCGCCCGTCGATGCTGAAGACAAACGAGCAGCGGTCAGATGCTGAATTGATTGTCAGGTGCACAGACCATGCTCATTTTTTTCAATATAAGGCTTCCACTTCCAAGCAGCTTCAGGTCGGTGGTGGGTTGGCTACAGCTATACTCATTAGGCTTAGCTTCTGTACGTGTGTGTTCGATTCCATCTTCTCCCTTTTAGAGAAATTAAGTGACTTCAAGCCTCACGAAGGCTGAGAGTGTGGGCCATGAGGATGGTTGGGAGGAATCTTGTGAAAATAGGAATAAAAATACGGAGTTGCCAGTATGTCCTTAATCCATTCAATATGAGGCGTATCTTTTAAAGTTTCCAATGTGTTTTTTCAGTGGATTTATCTCCCAAAATCACAGACACTTGGAAATTGGCTAATGTTTTTTGTAAGATAGCCAACAATCTTGAAGACCCTTTGAAATGAGCCATCAGGCTATAAACAGGCTCTGTTTTTTTTGTCTGGAGTACATCCAATTGGCTACGTTATAAATAATATGGTGTTGTAAAGTTTAAACATGTTATACAATTTCAATAAAGGGCTCTCTCTTCCAAGTGCAGAGCTTTTCACTGGGATGTGTTTTTCTATGTAAACATATCAAGAGATTTGATCATCTTGACTCTCATCATGTACCCTGTTTGAGCGCCTACCCAAGGACAATTCTCCTCTTCGTTGAATACTAGCTCCGTGCTGAGTACATGGCAGAGCTTGAATGAGAGGACCACAGCTCCCTTCTGGTGATTTGATGGCCTTGGTCGTCAGGCGCCATATTAAGCATGAGACATACACACACGCAACAATACTGAAAAGCCCTCCAAAGCTCCTTAACCTCAAATGTATTGGCTCCGAATTCGATTCGCATCGACCTCTTTTATCTCCAATCTTCCACTCATTCTGCAGTATCTGAAGGGTTCCATCCTCTGCCATCTCAAGTATTGCCTTTGAAAATTGATCGATTAAGGGATTTCCTTTTCGGAATGCCTTCACAAACATTCCCCTTTAATCAATTCAGCATACTTTTGGATATAAAAGGGCCTAAACACACAACAAACAAGTGCACCTATGAGGCTCGTACGCTCTATTTAGCTGGTGTACAATTAATGCATGGCTACATACACATCCATAAACCAACATATGCGTTTCTTGTTTGTGCATGTAGTTGGCAGCTGTGTGCTACACAAAATACTATGACCCCAAAAGTGGTTATTACTGTTTTCTACATCTTGAGTTGCCTGCTATAAGTCTTGTGCGCGAAATGCATGTGTATAATCAGTTGAGAACCTTGATGGTACTGCTCCAATACAAGATATCTAAGAGCTTTATCTGATATATTTGGGTAGAATGTCAACATGTACATGATCCACTTAAATAGCATTCAAGCTTTGTGCTTTGTGCATTTGCAAGATCAAGAGCACAAAGACACAGCTGAGCTGAGTCTGAATCTTCAAATGTGCAAAAAAATGTTAGCTCAACAGGGAAATGAGATATAGCAATACAGGTACTTACAAAGCCAAATCCACCGAAGGAAGGGAGATGGTCGTCCTCCAAGGAGCTCTGGGTCAAGTCACATTCAGTTTGAAGAAGAATCTGCATGTAAGGGAGCTCTTCCAGCAATGCCCCAACACCATCTTGCTTAAGGTTTCCCGCTCGAAGGGCTTCGACATAGTCTCTCTCTGAAGTGAAACTTTTAAGCGTGTGTCCCTCCAGGTTGAGCTTGTCCAGGTAGGTTTTCATGAAGGAGCCCTTTCGGCACCCTACTGATATGCTCTTATCTCTCAATAGGGCCTGGAAGCCATCTATGGTTGGGTACCTTTTCTGAGCTGAAAGGAGAGAGGCTAAGCTAGCAGTGTAGCTTGCATTGAATATGAGCATTACAAATAGCCACGTAACTGTCACGATCCTTCCGAGGTGCGTTCGCACAGACTCCTCTGCAATGCACAAGATTACAAGAAAATGTTAACAAAGATGAGAAAGTAAGGATGGGCTTTGTTGAAGTGTGCGGCAAGCTCCATTGTTTTTTCTAGGGAGGGTTCGCTGCTTTCCCCTTCTAGCATACAATAGAGCTAATGTGAAGCGAGCATCTCTGTTCTTATATCTGGTGTTTTGATAGATTATAGTGCTTGCAACAGTGCAAGCTGTTGATTAAAATTAGCCTAGATTAAGAATCTGCTATAGAGAGGAAAAAGAACTTACGTTGTGCTTGAAAAATGCAGAGAGATGTGAACCTGCATTCACAACATCATCAGAGAGTAGGGCATGCCAACAAGTACGAGGAAGAATTTGAAGAAAGGCAGTTATAGAAATTCAATGTGCGAACGCATGTCCATGGTAAGAGTGATACTTAAGAAAAATATCAATGGAATGAGAGTCCTTTGTGGAATGGGAATGAGGGTGCTCAATATATCACCTAATCACAAGTCAATTCAAAACTTTGCCATCCTTTGCAACATGAGATAATAAGAACCACAACTGTGATTGTAATCAAGATATTGCATCACCTTCTTACACGTCCAAGAGAAAAAAAAAGTCACTCTTTCATTATTGAAGCTTTCATGATTTCATTCTTTTATACAGGGTGATCAATATATCGCCTAATCACAAGTCACTCTAAAACCTTCCCATCCTTTGCAACAAGAGGTAATAAGAAGCACAATGTGATTGTGATCAAGACATTTTACACCACCGAGAGAATAACAAATCATCGTTTCACTATTGTGAAGCTGTTTGGGCCGGAAGTCGACTTTCGACGTGGTAAGAAGATCCAAGAAGCGCGTTCGTTTCAAGGATGACCCAAATTTTTTCTTTGTCTATAGAGATTTCCGAGGCAGTTCGTCGTCCTCTAGTTCTAGAGAGGATAAGAAAAAGCGAGAGCGGAGAAAAAGCGAGAAACGTAAGATTTTTTTTTTTTTGCAAAAGTCGAGAAGGCACAGGGAGCCATTTGGCAGTTCGGAAAAGGGCACCCCAAGTCGGGAATCGAACACGACACGTGTCACGTGCACATCTAACCCTATGTGCATGTAGACAAGCTATCTCAGGTCGAGGGTTCAGGTCAACTTGGAAGTGTTCTGGCACCTTTGTGAGCCTATGAGCAGGCCGTGCATGTCCAAGTATGTAAGGTGCAGCGGAAGTGAATGTTGAACTTTGATCAAGATGAGTGCTCCGAACTGTGCTCAAGGATTACTTTTACTTACAGAAGGGAGAGCCTTCCGTTCCTTTAGTAAGAGAGTGCAATGGACACAATCAAAGTGGTAAACACTGTGAATGAAGGTGCTGAGACTGAGAGATAGAGAGAGAAGAATACGACACCAGAATGTTGTCAAACCCTCCTTCGAAGGCCCCACTCTATGTGGCGAGAGCAGTCTACTATTGATTGCACAAATCTCTACAATGCTTTGGACTTGCCGACAATGTCGACGACGATGAGGCCGACGATGTCGACGACGATGAGGACGACGACAAGATGGCGGGCTGAAATCTACAAATCTTTATCTGCTGAATTCTGACTCTATGTCGATGACGACAATGCAACGACGACGCAGATGCTGAAATCTGCGTTTTCCGGGCTGAAACTGCAAACTTCGATGGATCTGACCGTGCGGCGAGGATCTGTTGCGGGAAGGTGAGATCTACAAGGTTCGGGACTTCTATTGCGGTATGACTATGCTGAAAACTGAAAACGCTGGTGCTACTGTTGATTCTGTCGCGGAGATGCAAAAACGCTAGGCTGATTTGGGATCCTGCTGCAAAAACACTAAGTCCCTTGCTGTGCAATCTGCTAACGCTAGGGCTGTTCTGTCTTCTGCTGGTTCTGCTACCGCCGTTTTGAATCTACAAAAGCAAAATGTTGGCTGATCTGCTTGCAAATGAAAACACTGGCTGATCTTTGGTCCTTGGCTGAAAACGCTACGTTTACCGCCGGTGGGGGGTCTTGTTGAGAAGGTGCTTGTTGAACAAGTTGTTCCTGCTGCCTCTTCTACTAGAAAGTGCTAGCGCTAGGTTTTCTTATATAGTCACTTACTGCATTTGCCCTACCTAGTTCCCAACAAAAGTCACGTCACTTAAAAATAATAAGTGAAAATTTTTAAAAATAGGGAAAATAGGTCTATGCACTGTAAAAATGCTCCCGATGGGTTCTGATGGAAATCTGATGATCATCCTGTGTGCAACCAGAGGATATGCATCTAATCTAAGTGCCTGGACATGTACGGTCTGCGAACAGACTCACAAAAGTGCCAGTACATTTCTTAAGCTAACTGAACTGAACCCATGTCATGAAGTAGCTTGTCCACGTGCACATAGGGTTAGATGTGTCACATGACAAGGTACTTACAGCAATTGCATATCCTCTGATTGCACACCCAATACCACCCAACATATGCATTGTCCAAGTAGAAGGTCCAATGCCCAGCCAGTTTTGGGACAGTACATTTTCCAACATTTTGGCATTTTTATTATTTTAATTTACCAATTTCCAAGGTCATGGGCTGTTGGGAGGACTGCTCGACCCAGCTTTTTACAGCTATATAAGCAGACATGGGGCGCCCAGTTTTAGCAGAAGAAGCAGAAGAAGTTCTAGCAACTTGCAGTGCACCTTCTCAGCAAGACCGGCAAAGAGCCCTAAACAAGATCAACTTGGCGTTTTCTGTAGCAGATCAGGCCTAGCGGTTTGCAGTTTCACGACGCCAGATCGGCCAAGAACATCAGTGTTTTCAGTTTCCAACCCTTAGCCATTGCAGATTTAGCCTTAGCCTCGCAGATCTCACTACCCACAGCAGATCCTGGCCGTACTGTCGAGTCAGCCAGCGTTTACAGTTTCAGCCCGCTGTTTTCAGTTTTCAGCATCTGCGTCTTCAGCGCATCGTCGTGGAGGAGTCATCATCGCCATCCTCGCTGACAGGTGTCAAAGTTTAGCAAAAAGTCAATAGTTTTCAGCATTTCAACCCTAGCGTATTCAGTTTTCAGCCCGTCCTCGTCCTCGTCATCACTTTCGTCGACATCGTCGGCAAGTCCATTGTACCAGATTTGTGCAATCTATAGCATAGACCTCTCTCGCCATAGAGAGGGGAGCCTTGGAGGAGGGTTTGAGAACCACCATGACGTATTCTTTTCTCTCTCTTCCTCTCACTCTCAGCACCTTCATTCACAGTAGCATTCACTTTGTTTGTGATCATTACATTCTCTCTCTAAAGGAACGAAAGGCTCTCCCTTCTGTGAGTAAAAGGAACCCTTGAGCACAGTTCGGAGCACTTATCTTGAGCAATATCAACATTCACGTCCGCTGCGCCTTACATTGGTATCAGAGCTTTGGCAGTGTTCTGTATCACTCAAGGAAAGAACCACAAGAAATTTTTTGCTTGTTGCGGTCGCACGTAACCCAAATGCACTTGGGCGTGTCGATTCCTAATTGTGCTTTTGAAGAGTGACAGGTAACCCAAGAAAGAAGGGCTTGTCCAGCCTCCCCTTGTTCCTCTTTTCACTCATTGAGAGCAGACCGTGCACTTCGCGGCCGGCCAATCGACATGAGGTGGGAAAAAGCAACTTTGGTGTGAGCGAAAGGCCGCCAAGGGCTACGCCTACAAGGAAGAGTCGAGCTCAAGTAAGAGAAAAGCCTTCTCAAACACCGATTGCAAGCTACAGAACTCAAGAACGTCAAGAACTCAAGAACCCAAGAACCCAAGAACCTCAAGAACCCAAGTTCCTCGAGAACTTAAGTACCCAAGATCTTAGTGTATGGTCATTACCCGAAGCGGAATGGATACTTTGCGTGAGGGTGATGAGAGTGGAGTTGGTGACGAAGAATTTTTCCCACCACGAGGATTTTTTCTCAACCCTCCCCCTTCCCCATCTACGCCACGGCTTGCACCAAATCCTATAGAGGCTTTGGTCAAGTCAATGATGGACATGATGCTACAACAAGAGGTGCAACGCGCCGCCTTGGATCGCGAGCGTGATCAAGCGCGCTTGGCGGCCGAAGAAAGAAAGGCAGCTATGGAGCTTGAGCATGAGCAAGTACGTGAAGCCCAACGCATAGCGGCCGAAGAAAGGCGAACGGCCTTAGAATTAGAGCGTGAGGCGCAGAGAGATCAACGCATGCAAGAGTTGGTCCTATAGGTACTCACCTCGAAATCCGAGCCGGTCAAAGATGTGGGCACTTCATCAGGTAGCACAAGTAGAGATGCAGACTTCAACAATCCAGTCACTGAGAAGTTGACGTCCAGTAAGTATGACGGTAAGATGGATGCTAATGTTATTCATTCTTGGTTGCATCAATTTAATGCTTACTTTGCGACAACTAAGAAAATAGGAAATAGCAAAGTTTCGACAGCAGCCATGTATCTTGTCGGTGATGGCATTAATTGGTATCACGCACGACAAGAGGCGCAGTTGGTCGCGCACCTAGACGAAGCCGAGGAAGGTGTACCCCTTTCTTTCAATTGGGCCGACTTCCAAGACGAGCTCAAGGCACGGTTTATGCCACCTCAGTACTTAGCGCGGTTGAAAGAAGATTGGCGCAATCTCGCAAAATGGTATGTCAGTCGTGTCTTTCTCTAACTGTGTTTTACAGCTGGGCACCCAAGATGAGCGCAAAGAGGCATTCCTTTTCGGGTTGGACGAGTATATCAAGTTTGATGTCGAAGTTCTCGACCCCGTGGATCTCAACAAGGCAGTAGCAATTGCTCTCGCACAGGAGATGAAGCACAACAAAGGAAAGCCTAAGGAGAACAAGTCTTCTCACAGTACTTTTCAGACTCCTCAGAACCCACAGAACGGTAAGAACGGTAAGAATGGTAACTCTTCTAACCAATCTTCCTCTAATCCTTTGGAACAGAACTCTCAAAATGAATCTAAAGGTAAAGCTAAAACACCTACTAAACCTAAGCTAGCCCCAGATGAAAAAGTTGCACAAGGAATTATAGGAGGATACATAACGCCAGAAGAACAAATCATTTATTCTGAGGAAGATTGTAACAGACTTGGACACTCCAAGTCAAGAATCAATCACGATAGCACCAAATAACCACTTCAAAACAATTCACAGATCACAATAGATTTGCATTGGCCCGGCGGAGTTCCGTGCCTAGAGATATTGGCCCCAAAGATTGGCGCCTCTTTCGGTATTTCTTTATATTCAAAGTACAAGAGAGTGGTTAGGGTTTCACTCTCAGACAATGCGTCCAGATGCTTTGCAGAGTGTAAGCCCTCACCACTTATTGAAATGTTTACAAGGGTTGCCCAAAAGCAGAGCCCCAAAAGCTTTAGATCCAAAAGCCTAAAAGCAAAGACTCTTTTTTTCTCTCTCAAACTCACTTGAGTTTTTAAAATAAAGCAAACTCTTTCTCTCTCTTCTCAAATTGCGTGGAAAAAAGCAATTGACGCAAAAGGCTGAAATTCCGCCGCAAATCACGGGATTCTGCCACGTCATCAGCTCGGAAATCAGCGCTGCTGCACTTTTTAGGTTAGGGTTAGGGTTGGGTTAGAGTTAGGGTTAGGGTTAAGGGTTTTGCTTTTTTTAGGGTTTCCGGTAGATTTTACAATTTGCAGGTTTAGGGTTTTTAACAGCAGTCATGGTTTCGGCTCCCGGGAAAACACGTCATCACTATGTGACATACCCCCCTCTTGAAAGCATTGTAATCGCCCTCGATTACGCCTGCAAAACAGACAGAGGCTATAAACCGTCTTAGCAGACATTGACTGTTAGTACCTACGTACTAGGAACACACATCTAGCACATGTACCAATCGACACTCACATCACACGACATCACCTGACATTCAACATTCATTCGGATCTTAGACCATGATTTATCGGCAATGTAGCTAGTAATCGCATCTAGATCCAATCAAGATCTTATCGATGTCTGATTGACTAACCCCTATTGAAACCATGTCTATTCGAGATCAATCAGACCAAAATGCTGCAGTCATTTTGTCTATCAGTTCTTGCACTTAAAAGAAGTCAAGAACAAATCAGTATCATAATCAGGAATTCCATTTCATAAAGTCATACAGCAGAATATTGTCGGCTTTCAGTATCCCTGAAGCTCAAAGAGACATCAGTGACTCTAGTATCTAAATCAACGCATCTGTTGACAAGGGAGCGGAGTGACTCTCCTCTTGTGCATCCCACTGCACCAGATCTCCGGCCAAGCTAAATTCTGGGTTCCATTTGGAGTAGACTATGCTAAGCCAAAAGCATCGAGGTAAAGTTTCACAATCTGAGGAGTATCTGCCAGGTCCTCCTCCTCTATCCACTTCGCATCCAATGCAGGATAGTTCTTGAATTTAACCAAGAACCGCCTTCGGACTTTACCTTTATCCTTCGTATCCTTATGTGCCAAAATCTGTTCAGGAACAAAAAATTCCTCGTTCTCTTCTACTTCGGGTTGCTCATTGGGCTCCCCATCATCAGGCACATCACCTTTAAAAGGTTTCAAGAGACTCAAATGAAATGCATTGTGAATCCTCCAAGTATCATGCAGTTTCAGTCGGAAGGAGACATCATTTATCTTTTCAGTGATCTAGAAAGGTCTGTAGTATCGCATACTAAGCTTTGGAAAAAGCCTCTCCTTTCCCTTTTTCTTTCTCAGGCGTGCCTTCTCAAAACGTAAGAGCACCCAATCATCCTCCTTCAATTTCAAGTCGCGACGATGGCGATTCGCTGCCTTTTTCTGTCGTTCTTGAGATTTCTGCAAAGTCTCGCGAACCTTGGCAAAAGCCGTATCTAAGTCTCGCGTATATTATCCGCTTCAAAAATCTTATCTTTCGTGTTTAGGAAGGGTGGAACCTTCGCAGCACCTTCAACAATCTCAAATGGCGCCTTCCCGGTCCAAGAGCGTATCGTGTTATTGTAGGCAAATTCCACCAAAGGTAAGTACTTTTCCCATTGAGTCTTCTGATCTCAGATATAAGACTTCAATAAATCTAGAACCACTGAATTTGCAATCTCAGATTGCCCATCAGTCTGCGGGTGGAACGATGACGAGATCTGCAACCGCGTGCCAATGTTCTCCCAAATTGCCTTCCAAAACAAACTCGTAAATCTGGGGTCTCTGTCGGAGACAATCATCTTAGGCATGCCATGTAATCTGAAAATCTGAGCCACAAACAGCCTCGCTAAGTGATCCGGCTTGACTGTTTTCTTCACTGGAATGAAATGAGCCCGTTTGCTAAATTTGTCAATAACATTCCAGATACCATCGTGACCACTCTATGTTCTCGGGATATCAAAAATGAAATCCATTGCAATACTTTCCCAGGAGCGGGTGGGTATGGGTAAAGGCTGTAACAATCCCTGTGCTTTATGCCTGTCAAACTTGACCTTCTGGCATACTAAGCAACTGCGCACAAACTCTTCCACATCCTTTTTGAGTCTCGGTCAAAAGAAGTATCTCTCTACCCCTTTCATGGTGGTAGCAATGCCGCGGTGACCCGTAAAAGGTGGACAATGGCATTCAATCATAACCTTTTCCCTCAACGGCTGTGTAACGCACAACATGGTTTTTCTCATCAAGTAGCCATCCCGAATGGAATATCCCGCTATTGTCTCCCCATCCCGTATCCGTGTGAAAACGTCTGCAAAATCGCTATCTGTGGCATACTGGTCGACCATATCCTCGAAGCTCCTATGATGATCGCGGAAATAGCCAGAACCAACGGCTTCCGAGACAAAGCATCTGCCACCACACTCCTGTCTCTGCACATGGACAACCTGGAAGTGAAACTGTGACAAGATGTTCGCCCACCGCATCTGCTTTTCTGAAAGCTGCTTCTGTGACAAGAAGTAGCGCAAACTCTGATGGTCTGTAAAGACAGTAAAATCCGCTCCGAGTAGGTAATGCTGCCACTAAGTAAGAGCATGGATAACCGCCAAAAGCTCTTTCTCATAAATCTGTGTTGTCATCTCCGGCCTTGAGAACAATCGGCTCTCGTAAGCAATGACATGGCCTTCTTGCATTAAAATCGCACCCAGACTACGACTACAAGCATCACAATATACTTCAAATGACTTCTGCAAGTCCGACAAAGTTAAAACTGGTCCTGTAGTCAATTTCTCTTTCAATGTCTGAAAGGCAATCACCTCTGTGGATCCCCACGAGAAAGGGACTCCTTTCTGTGTCAAGGTATGCAAAGAGAAAACAACCTTTGCAAAATTTCAAATGAACCTCCTGTAGTACGAACACAGTCCCAAGAAGGACATTCTTCAAATCGGGCCAATCACAAATAGTCTCTATCTTGGCCGGATCTATTTGCACTCCTACTGCTGAGACAATGTGTCCCAAAAAGCGTAACTCTAGTAGGAAAAATTCACTTTTCTTTCCATTAATCACTAACTTGTGATCTTGTAATGCCTGAAAGACCTGAAGCAAATGATCTCTGTGTTCTCCCTTATTCTTGGAGAAAACAATGATATCGTCAAAGAAAGTGCCAACAAATAGCCTGTACTCTCGAAAAATCCTGTCCATCATCCGGTTAAATGTCGCAAGAGCATTGGTTAAGCCAAAAGGCATCACCAAAAACTCAAATAGCCCAAAAGTCGTCCGAAAAGTTGTCTTGTAGACGTCTCCCGACACGATTCTGATCTGATGATTTCTGTCGCCGAGGACCTCACCTCAACCAGCATTTTTTGCAAGAAACATCAGATCTGCTGATTTCCCTGCTAGACTGGGCATGCACGGTCTACGAATAGACTCACAAAAGTGCCAGATCACTTCTAAATCTAGACTAACTGGACTGACTAAACCCTGATCATGCTGTAGCTTGTCCACGGACCATAGGGTTGGATGTGTCACATGACATTATATACAAACTTACTCAATTTGCCCTACCTACTTTCCAACAAAAGTCACTTAAAAATAATAAGTGAAAAATATCAAAAATAGGTAAAATAGGATAAATGCACTGAAAAATTTCCCTGAAGGATTTTGATGGGAATACTGATGATCATCCTGCGTACAACCAGAGGATATGCATCTACACTAAGTGACTGGGCATGCACGGTCTACGAATAGACTCACAAAAGTGTCAGATCACTTCTAATCTAGACTGACTGGACTGACTAAACCCTGATCATGCTGTAGCTTGTCCACGAACACATATGGTTGGATGTGTCACGTGACAACGCTGGGGGTTCTTGTGAGGATCCACCTTGAGGGCCTGCTGCAAGGTTGCCTTGTGCTCTCTTGGTTTCATCTGCCAAATAGTGCTAGCCTAGGTTTGCTTATATATTATCTTACCCAAATTGCCCTACTCAGTTTCCAATTAAAGTCACTTAAAATAAAAAGTGAAAAATGTCAAAAATAGGAAAAATAGGTTTAATGCACTGAAAAACGCTCCTGATGGATTTTGTTGGATTTTGATGGTAATGCTGATGATCATGCTATGTGCAACCAGAGGATATACATTTACTCTAAGTGCCTGGGCATGCACGGTCTGCGAACAGACTCACAAAAGTGCTAGAACAATTGCTAATCTAGACTGACTAGACTGACGGAACCCTTGTCATGAAGTAGCTTGTCCACGGACACATAGGGTTGGATGTGTCACGTGACATCCCCTCCTTTTTAAGGTGAGCCACTGATACCGAGTTGCATGGCTTCCTTGTAGTCTACCACCAACAACTCTGTATAATCCTTGAAAAAACTCTTCGTCGACCCACACTGCTTCGTGGGTTCCTCGATCCTTGAACTTCAAAAAGTATTGTCTCACTTGCTTCTTCGAACCATGTCGAAACCGATGCAACAACACTTGCTCCAGCTCCATAACTACAGATTCATCGATGATCTCTGGTTCTTCTTCCAAGAGTCCTTTAGAGGTGTTCCCTGAAACACTTTCAACCAAGAAACATGGAAAACGTTGTGCATTGACCATGAGTTAGGCAACTGCAATTTCATTGAAACCTCATTTATCTTTTCAATGACTGGAAATGGACCATACATACGAAAAGACAACTTGGGACACTTCTTTCTAACTTGCTTAAGATGTTGCTTCATGATTTTTAAATACACCCAATCCCCTTCCTTGATCGAAACATCTCGATGATGCTTATTAGCCTGCCGTGAATAAGATTCATGAGCCTTGCTTAGTCCAAGCTTCACCCTCTCAGAGATCTCATCCAATGACTGACTTTCATCATTTGCATCAGGCATTTGACTGACCAAGCGAGTCAAAAGTGACTGGAACGGACGGCCAAAAGCTACCTCATAAGGAGTTCGACCAATGGCAAAAGAAAAAGAGTCATTAAAAATAGCCTTAACCAGCCAATCGGTACCTTTAGAGTGTCCATTGCCCTCTAGCTCGTTGCTGCTGCACGCTCCCCCCCCCCCCTGTTGCACCATCACTGCCCCTCACCCTCCCCCCCCTCTCTCTCGCCGTCGCGCTGCCTCCAGCCCCCACGCTGCCTCCCTTGCCCTCTCGCTGTCCCCCTCGCCCTCGCGCTGCCTCCCTCGCCCAGCCCAGCCTACCACCCTTTCCCTCTGCTGCCCGCCGCCCTCGCTCCTAGCTGCCCCCAAGCCCGTCCGCTCCCCCCCATTCCCTGGCCGTTTCTCCCTCCCCCCCCCCTCCCCCCCCGCAGCCTCTTGAACTCTCGCTCGCCGCTTTATCCGTCTCCCCATCCCCCCCCCCCTGTCCTCATCGCTCCCGAAGGTCTTCTGCACCTGGCTCTGCAACACTTCTTCTTCGGACAAGTGCTCGGCGTTCTCGGTTGCAGATTTTCTTCACCGCCAGCTTCTTCGACTCAGCAGTAGACACAGATGGAAGCTCCAGCTCCGCCGCAGAGGGACTCGCCTGAAGCCCCCTCGCCCGACCCCGCTGAGCCCACCATTCGACTTGCTCTTTCGCCGACAGAGCAAGCGAGCCTTGCCGCAGAGGTAGAACGCTTGCAAGCGACTTCTGTCATCTGCAAGGTTCTCGGCACCCGTCCTAGCAGAGAAGAGCTGCGAGACCTTCTCCAGGCCGGCCTTCTCGCAGAGGTGGGCAAGATCTTGGATGTCCACATTCTCGGACGGGGGTACTACCAGATTGAGTTCGAGACTTCCGAGATGGCCTCCAAGGTCATAGCTATGAGTCCACTGGCCATCCGAGTATCACGCGCCCACTTTCGACAGTGGCGACATGGTTTTGACCCGACTTCGGATGTGCTAGTAGAGGAGGCAAACATCCCCATCTCAGTCTGCTTTCCGGGTTTACGGAGGGAGTACCTTCCACTTCTCTCCAGGATTGGCTCCGCCATCGGGACTGTAATGGAGACACCTCGTACGGCAGCATCAGTAGCTGCCAAGGCGGCTGGCATCCCTTCAGTTCGAGTTTTGGTCAGAGATACCCACACGCTCCCGAAGGTCATCCTTCAGCCTCGGGTGAGTGGGGGTTGGTTTAGACAAAGTGTGGAGTACTCGGGCCTCCCGAACCAGTGCTTCATTTGCAGACAAATGGGCCACCTAGCGAAGGCCTGTCCACGGAGGAGGCCACGACCTGCACCTCAGCCTCAGCCCCAGCCTGCCAAGGCTGGGCCTCAGCCACAGCCAGCGGCACAACGCACAGATTCAGAGCCACCCTCCGAGCCTGGGGCTCCAACGGAGGAGGGGTGGCAGCAGGCCCGTGGCCGTCGACACCAGGGGCCACAGCGACAGCCTTGCACTCAGAGTGGCCCTCAGGTGCCTACTCAGCAGCAGTGGGTTCCAACGGGGAACCACTTTGGTCCTCTTGAGCAGGAAGAGCCCCCTACGCCAGCCTCCACCTCCGCTTCACCCTCGCCAGCCGCACCACCTTCAAATTTCCCCTCCTCCTCCTCATCCCCTCCCCCGCCCTCTCCTCCCGCCCACTCCCCACCTCGCCCCCCTGTCTCTGTCGCCCCACCCCGCTTCTCTTCTCCTCCGCCCCCCCCTCCCCCCCCCCCAGCTCCTTCTCCCCCTCCCCTTGCTTCAGTACCACAGTCGACTCAGGAGACTGGTCCCTCGCCGGCGGCTAGGAGATCTCTTGGCAGCGCCTTTGCCACGAGTCGCCTAGCGAGAGAGGGTCAGCCCTTCTTGCGGCCCCCTCTGCAGATTGAGACATCTTCCCTTGCAGCTATCCCTCGTGGTCTGACGAGCATTGACCTCCGACGCCGCTGGGATTTCTTCGATTACGGGTTCACTCGCTTTCTCGGCGATTCTGCAGCAGACCACGAGGCAGCCTGCTTCAGGGTCCACGCTTTGTTCCTCGCCGCTAGGGGGACAGAGGCCTTGGACTCAACAGTTGGTTTCTCCTTCCTCCTCTGTGGTAGGACCGAGACAGAGTAGTCCCTCGACTCAGTGGTGGGATGGTTGCATACACAGGTTCTCGAGTTCTCTCACCACTTGGAAGAACTTGGAGTTACAGATTTGCTGCAGACTTTGTGGCCACTGGCCAAGTTTGCGGTGACACCCCCAGACTCAGCAGGATGTAGGCACATTGTGGTGTACTTTTTTGCTGATACGCAGTGTTTGCCTTGCTATGTATACATTCATGAGGACTCCTGGACAGAGGAGGTTGCTTTAAGCACGACTTGCTCTGCTTGGGCTTGGGCAAGGCACTCACTGCAATCTCGCCTATCTAGAGGACGCTCGGATGCGGATTACTCCCCATCCAAGCCAGCCTCGAAGATAGCCCGTCTTGCTGCTGCGGCAGCATCTGTTCTCTCTCGCTCCCCATGAGGATCGTCTCGTGGAACGTGCAGGGACTAGGTGGGCCCCACTTTCAGCGACAGCGGGGCCGATTGCGTCAAGATCTTCAACGTTGCCTTGTGGGAGGAGAGATTGATCTCCTTATGCTTCAGGAGCACCATTTGTCTGAGAGCCGCATTCAGCGATGTGGTCAGATTTTGCGTGGACGTTATGATACCTTTCGGTCAGCTGCTTTTGGACCTGGAGGCATCCAAGGTGGGGTATGTATGACTATTGCGGACTCATTGCAGCAGGCCATTGTGGGCAGAGGGATTATTGTGCCAGGCAGGGCTCAGTGGATTACTATGTAGGTTCAGGGTGGCCTCGTGGGCTTCCTGAACATCTATGTGCCCAATGTGGCGAGTGCTCGTGCGGAGTTTTGGTCACAGATTGTTGAGTCTTTGCCACAGGTTGACCATTGGTGTGTAGGAGGGGACTTCAACATGTTGGAGGACCCTTCTGACAGGATCGGAGGCTCCATGCTATTGTGCATGGAGTCGAGTTAGCAGCTTGGGAGAGGTTGTGTATGACTTTGAGGGTCTCGGATACATGGCAGCATTCTGGCTTTGTGAGGCCTCCAGAGAGTCTTGCCTTCTCTAGATCGGACCGCAGAGTGGGAGGAGTAAATCTATCGCGGATAGATCGCTTCTACACTAGTGACCACTTCAGTGACTTGGGGGGATTAGTGGGCATCCTGGCAGGGACATCCTTCTCGGACCATGCACCAGTGATCCTCACAGTGGCAGACAGGCAGAGGAGTGGGAGCAGGATGCTTCCCATCCCAGAGCGGGTCTTGTTGGACTCAGCACTCAGAGAGAGGGTAGAGGCTCTCTGGACAGAGGGCATGGACAGCCAGGCTCTACCTGCAGACAGAGTGGCCTTAGGCCTAGCTCAGCTTAGCCACTTTTTTCTCCAGGAGTCTCTGGCTAGACGGGCTGCAGCGAGAGAGGAGGAGCAGCGTCTCAGACGAGGCATTGCTTCACTACAGAGGATGCAGGAGCAGCATCCAGACAGTCCATGGTTGGAGGAGCAGTTACAGCAGGCTCGACAAGAGCTTGCTTGCACAGAGGAGAGGCGCCATGAGTTTGCCTTTCACCGACAGGCATCTCAGTGGACTCAGGTGGGTGACAGAGTGACAGGTGCTTTTTTGAGACAGTGGGACTTCGGCACTCGCATGCCAAGGTCAATCAGTTGAGGAGACCCGACGGGTCAGTTGTTTGTGAGCCCGAGGATATGCGTGCAGTTGCTATTGACTTTTACCGTGAGTTGCTGTCGGCTGAGCCCCAGTCAGAGAAACAGGATGCATGCAGGGAGCAGGTTTGGGCACAGATGCCTTGTCTTGTGACTGAGGAGATGCACCAGAGGCTTGAGATACCTCTTCAGCTTGAGGAGCTGCACACGGCTCTTAGGGCCCTCCCTCGTGGTAGCTGTCCAGGTGAGGATGGGCTGACTCCCAGCTTCTTCTTGGAGTACTGGGACCTGCTTGGCCCAGATCTTTATAGTGCCTTTCAGTACATTCTGCACACACGAGTGATGCCGGATAGCATGAGTAAGGGCCTGATTTACCTCATTCCAAAGGAGGGTGGCTCCTTGGATGAGATTCGACAGTGGCGCCCCATCACCATCCTCAACTCAGCCTACAAAATTCTTGCCAAGGCTCTGAGTTTGAGGATTCAGCCACTTTTGGAGAGCCTTATACAAGGGACTCAGACAGGTTTTGTCAAGGAACGCAGTATCCTTGACAACATCTTCACTTTCTGAGAGTCTTCTGCCTTGGCACGACTCCGTGGGGAGGACCTTGTGATTCTTCTTCTCGATTTTGAGAAGGCATACGACAGAGTTGACTGGGACTTTCTAGAGGGCACGCTACGCAGGATGGGCTTCTCAAATGCTTGGATCAGAGGGGTGTCAGCTTTGTACAGACAGGCTCACAGTCAGGTGCTTTTGACAGGAGGTAGAGGTGAGCGCTTCATGCTCACACGATCGGTCAGACAGGGTTGTCCTCTTGCCCCCTTTCTCTTTCTGTTCTATGCGGAGGCGATGAGCAGATTTTTGGTGTCACAGCAAGTTGGTCTGAGGGGCTTAGCACTCCCTATACGAGGAGATGAGCTTCTGGACGCTAAGTTTGCCGACGACTCAGCCTTGTACTTAGAGGGCCAAGAGGCCAATTTACAAAGATGTGAGCAGGCTTTGGAGACCTTCTGCTGTGCATCGGGCGCACTGATCAACTGGAGAAAGACAGTGGCTTTCTCAGTTGGCAGTGCTTCTATGCCAGATTGGATGCCAGGAGAGGGTTTCAGGTGGATTCCTCCAGGGACTGCATTTTGGTACTTGGGTTGTCAAGTTGGTTTGGACTTGTCCCCCGAGCAGAAGATTGCTCCTCTTCTCCTGTCCATCAGGAGAAAGCTGTTACATTGGAGCTCAGCACGACTTTCGCTGGCTGGTAGAGTAGTAGTTGCCAACCAGGTGTTGTTGGCGACTATGTGGTACATCACTTCTTGCTGGATCTTCTCGAGTTCTTGTATCAGCCAGGTAGAGAGGCTGATCAGGAACTTCCTTTGGTCACGTCGCGACACTCAGATTGCCCGAGCCAAGGTGGCTTAGTCGGTCATCACACTTCCTTGTTCTCAGGGAGGGCTTGGGATCATTGATCCAGCACAGCAGAGCAGAGCCCTTCTTGGGAAGTTCATCGTCAGAGGACTTCTTCCAGGCGAGGAGCCATGGAAGGAGTTCTTGCTGCAAAGGCTTCGTGCCAGGGTGCCTCAGTCAGGAGGCCCTTGGCAACCTTCGACCAGATGGATCTTTACAAAGTTGCGCCGAGTTGGTTTGAGCAGGAGACTGGAGGACCGATTCGCTGTGAGTTTGCTTCGATCTTGGGAGCTCTTACGGCGTGGCCTAGAGCAGAGACAGCCGACGTGCACGGAGGAGCGCCTACGGCAGCCCCTCGTCTGGAACCCCATGGTTAGCACTCAGAGAGGCCACTTGGTTGGGAGTCGGCCTCATGTTTCTTGGGGTCCCATGGCAGCAGGTCCAGCGCGCTCTCTAGGTGACTGGCTAGAGTTCACAGGTTTGCCAGAGGAGGTGCAGGCTGTACAGCTACATGGCATGAGAGGGGTGCCGAGCATGTGTCAGGACATCTCATAGTCAGTTCCAGCTGAGTGGCTCACGCCTCTCGAGCCAGTAGCACCCTGGTGGATGGGAGCCTTCACACGAGTGGAGGGTCTCATTTCAGTCAGGGCTTGCTCAGAGACTGTCCCAGCCCTGTTCTTCGAGCTTCAGGGTGGGGGACGCTTACAACGAGTTGCAGTATAGGTCCCGCAGGTAGCAAAGTGCTGTTTCCAGAGGATCCGAGTTGTGGGCATATGTGGGAGGACTTGCGTCATAGACCCTGACCCAACAGCTCTTGAGACAGGACACTGGAGGCTATGGGCTTGGGAGTGCTGTCCACTGGCACGAGTACAATGGGATCCTGGTGAGTGGCTATGGAGGGACCCCTTCTCTTCTGCATACCGCCCGGGAGTCCCCTTTTTTCAGTACACTGTTCGGCTTGGACGTCATATACTTGCAGCACAGAGAGAGGCCCCCCCCGCTGCAGCACGTCATTGGCAGGAGGAGGGCCTCACAGTCAAGTTCTTGGCAGCTTTTTGGCAGAGGCTGGGGACTCCAGACAGTCGAGGCGCGTCACTTTGTTCCAGTGGCTGGTTGCACACAGAGCCACAGCCGTAGGGAGCTGGCTTGTGCATAGTGGTGTCTCGGCCCCATGTGCAGCCTGTGACCAGTTGGTGGAGAGTCAGCGTCACTGTCTTTGGGATTGTCCCTCGGCCCAGCAGGTGTGGCTACGAGTTCTTCGGCTGATGCTTGCCCTCTCCACGGCTCGACAGTACACTTGGGGGGCAGCGGCTTGGTCCACCCTCACGGGCCCGGCACTTCAGTTTGAGCTATCTTTCACCAGCAGGATGATAGTGATGCGGGGGGGCGACCTACACTCCAGCCTGCTACAGATCTTACTCCACAGGAGTGGTGCAGTGAGAGAGAGGAGTGTTGGGAGCTCATCAGCGGCCTAGCTCTCTTGTTCATCTGGCGGGCCCGCTGTTTCCGCATCTTTGAGGCTCGCCCTGTGCCACCAGCAGAGACTGTTCGTGACTTTTGGCTAGAGTTGATCCATACTCTCAGAGGACAGCTTGAGGGACTACAGGGCAGCTCCGACCGCATGCGGGAGCGCCACGAGGCTTTCCTTCGACTCTGGCGCCCTGGGCCTTTCTACACCATTGTCCAGGGGGTGCTCAGATGGCACTATTGTCCACCTGTGTGGCTCTTCCCTCCTCCCATCTCTTGATTTAGCCCCATTGTATATATGCTGTTTTTTTTTTTCATTGGGAGAGTCTCCCCATCATGCTTGTTGTAGCCCTCTCCTGCAGAGGTGGATGTAGCCCTATGGGCAGTTTTCATTAACTAATAGAAGGATCTTTTTCTCGGAAAAAAAAAAGAGCCTTAACCAATGGGAGATAGAGCTCCCACTGAGACTGTTGATCATGCACATATAACTTTAAAACATCAAAAGCCAATTGATTGTAAATCTCTGTCTGACCATCTGACTGTGGATGAAAAGCCGATGAAAAATTAAACTTAGTGCCAAAATTTTCAAAGAGAGCGCAAAAAATTGGACGTGAACTTAACATCCCTATCTGAAACAATTGATTTTGGCAAACCACAGAGGGGTTACCAATGCTTAATGAACAACCGTGCTACATCTTGTGCAGTGATTGTGGCTTTACAAGAAATCAACATGCAAAATTTGTTGAAACGATCGACAATTGTCAAACATTGAGTGTTCCTTGAATGCAAACTTGGTGGAAGGTTAGTCACAAAATCCATGGAAATATCTTGAAAAGGTCCATTAGGAATAGGCAACGCAAGCAAGAGGCCTTGCTGCTTACCTCGAAGAGCTTTTACCTTTTGACATATAGTGCATTGAGTGACATAATGAAGCACATACTTTCGCATTTTAGGCCAATAAAAGAATCTTTCAAATTTTTCCAAAGTGGTGTTCATTCCTCTGTGCCCTCCCGTGAGAGAATCATGTGCATCATGCAATATGGTTGGCTTGAGAGAGGGCAACACACATAAACGTTGACGGAAAAACAAAAAACCATCACGAATGAGATAGTTGCTTGGCCCTTGGGAAGATGGAACTTGCAATCAATGCTTACCAAACTCGGAATCCGCATACTGATTCTTCATGCTGTCGAAAGACACACCTTGAATAGTAAATGTGGACCTTGACTCAAGAGCCAAAATCTGTCCTTTGCGACTCAACGCATCTGCAACAGGGTTAGCTTTTCCAGGCACATATTCAATCAAACCGCCAAATTGCTCAAAAATTTGTGATCACCGTGCCTGGCGATCACTCCAATATGCACTAGGCATAGACTGGAGCCACTTGAGGGCATGATGATCTAAGCGAATTGTAAACTCTCTACCATAAAGAAAATGCTTCCAATGCTTAAGAGAGTGAATGACAGACAAAAGTTCTTTATCATAAACTGAATAATTCTTTTCTGCACTATTGAGCTTCCGGCTAAGGAAAGCTACAGGACGACCGTGCTGCTGAAGCACATCGCCTATGGCGACATTGCTCGCATCCGTCCATACCTCAAAGGGATCATCCCAAGAGGCAAGGATAAGACAAGGATAAGCTACCGCAACCTTGGAGAGCTGCAAAAGCCTCGCTGGCTGCTTCGGACAAGTTTACGCGCTGACGGCGAGTCTTTACCCCTTTCAAAACATGAGTCATAGGTGCAACAATGCGAGCAAAATTCTCTATGTGCGAACTATATGCTTGACATAAACCAAGAAAAGAACGCACATCATATGCAGTTTTGGGCAAATCCCAATTACGAACCTGTTCCACCTTCGCGGAATATAGCTTGACGCCTTCTGTAGAAATGATATAACCCAGATAAGTGACTTCAGTAAGGAAAAATTCAGACTTCTTAGCTGCAATGTATAACTGACACTCATCCAAACGGGTTAGTACCCTTTCGACATCCCTTTCATGTTGTTCCCACGATGCAGAAATAATGAGAATATCATCCAAAAAGATGAACACACATACACCGACCATATCGCCGAAACAACCTCCCATGAGATGATTAAATGTACCCACGGCACCTGTCAATCCAAAAGGCATAACAATATACTCCCATTGCCCTCGCTCGGTGCGAAAAGCGTTCTTGAAGATGTCGCCTTTGAATACCCATACCTAATGGTATCCACTCCTGAGATAGACCTTGCTAAAAACCAAATCTGAATACTTAGCTGGAGTCTGTATGCTCTGGGAAACTAGAGCAGCATAGATGAATGCCGCTTGTGCTCCTCGTCATAATTCACGCTTTACCTGCACATGAGAGATGAGAGGCAAAGAATGCAAGCCCTCCTCAATACGAATGATGAGGGGGGAGTTAGTTTTGGCATTTAATGTGAGAGTGTTAGCCTCCCAATCAATGAGAGGATTCTGCTCATGAAACCATCTTATGCCCAAAAGCATATCACATCCTGAAAGAGGAGACACAAGAAATTTCCTACGGAAAGCAGCTTCTTGAATTGTAAATATCACATCAAGGCACTCTTTCGTGATGAGCGAGTCCATACCAGAAGCGAAGCCAGAAACCTTGAGAGTAAGATTTCTGATTAACCTCTAGGCGGAACCTCTAGGCGGGCTTTCTCAACAAAAGAGGCACTAATCACATCATGCATACTGCATGGATCAAACAATATGATAAAACGCTGACCCTTTACATGACCATAACACTTTATGAGAGACTCATCAATGTGTGTTTCAGAAACATGAGAAGATTCAGCTTGGTTTATTAAAGTGTTTGTGGTTGCTGTGGGTGCCTTTGGTTCTTTAGGTGGGGTTGTCTTAGGACAAGCCTTCTTAATGTAAGGTGCAGCAGAATGAATGTTATATTTTCTCATGATTAGTGATCTTTATTGCTCAAGGTTCCTTTTAGGGAAAGAGAGAGCTTTCCATCTTATGGAGAATGCTATGATCACGAACAAAGTGAGTGGATATTGTGCGTGCAAGTGAATGAGACTGAGAGAAGGAGAGAGAAGAGATACGACACCCGAGAGTTTGTAAAACCCTCCTCCGAAGGCCCCACCCTCGTCGGCGAGAGTGGTCTACTTGATTGCACAAAGGTGTACAATGCGTATGCAATGGACTAATGCAATGGGACTATGCCGATGACGACGACGGTGATGACGACGACTTAGGCTGAAATCTATGATCTTCTATGGCTGAATTCGGGGTTGTCTTGGAGGCTGAAAATGACTGTTTTCTTGCTGTTTTATTGGCTGAATCTGATGGTTGTGTCGGGGGTCATGCTAGAGACAAAAACACTGATGCTAAGTCTCCTTTTGGCTGCGTTCTCTGCTGTTGCTTGAAGGCTGAAAAAACGCAGGTCTTGTAGGTTTATCCCATGCTGAAAACGCTGCAGATCTGAGGCAGTTTGGCTGAAATTTCACTAACACTGGCTGGTTCAGTCTCTTGCCAAAAACGCTGGCTTGTGAAAGGTCAAAACCACTAATGGCTGAAGTAGGAAAACGCTATTGGCTGGGACTAATGCTGGAGGTTAAAAACGCCAGGAAGGGAACTTTATGGCGATGCTTGCAAAGAGGGAAAACGCCAGAGATGGGAACTGGCCCGGCGAGGATAGGGATCCAAACGCTGGGGGTGCAAGGGGTTACTGCTGAGAAGTTGCCTGTTGAGCGGGAAGCTCCTACTGCCTCTTCTGCCAAAAAGTGTGAACTTGGGTTTGCTTATATATTAACTTAGCAAAATTGCCCTACCTACTTTTGTTGGAAAGTCACTTAGAAATAATAAGTGAAAATCCCAATAAATAGGAAAATACGCTAAATGCACTGGAAAATTCCCCTAACTGATGCTAATGGATTCTGATGGAAATTCCGATGATCATGCTGTGTGCAACCGGAGGATATGCATCTATGCTAAGTGACTGGGCATGCACGGTCTACGAATAGACTCACAAAAGTGCCAGATCACTGCTAATCTAACTTGATCGGACTGACTGAACCCTGCTGTGGTGTAGCTTGTCCACGGACACATAGGGTTGGGATGTGTCACGTGACATCCCCTCCTTTTCAAAATGAGGTACTGGTACCGAACTGTATGGCGTCGACGGAGATCATCCAGAATCCTGGAAGGGACTCTTCGCCGGCCCACTCTAATGTGTGGGTCGTGCGGTACTTGAACTTCATAAAGGTTTGCAACGCTTGCTTCTTTGGGCCGCACCGAAAGCGACACAAAGTCTTTTGTGGCTCCTTTGATACTTCAACTTCGTCTAGAGTCCTGCTTCTTTCGTCTTCAAGAATCTCCATGGCTAAAAATTCCTGAAACCATCTCCAACACAAAACCATGAACATATCCATTCCATGTAAAGTGAAGGAAAAAAATCCTGTCTTCTCTAAAGACTGTGTATGCAATGTAGATGAGCATAGAGACAAAGTGACAACCCGTTCATCAAACACATGCAAACAATGCGCTCGAATCTTTTTTTGTTTGAGTGAAATCAATCAACTGTGGCAAATCACAATGGAAATGCCCATGCTTGGTGCTCATACAATCATGTGCTCTTTCGGAAACTGTGTCATGCCAAGGAAGAGATATGGAATGCGCCTTCCTAACATACAAACTTTTCAACTTTTCATGAACAATCCGCATACATCCGTGCTCATCCATGAGAGAAACGTGCTCAACATTAATATGTCATGCCTAGGAAAAGGGATCACATAACGATGCTGACTAAAATACAAGAAACCTTCACGAATGAAACACTCGAACAATGCGTACGTATCAATCATGCGAACACATAATACTTTCTGTGATGGTTCCTTGGACCAAGGCTCGAGAGACAAGATTGCTTCTTCTTGAATGATCAAATCGTCTTGTGGGGGTTCTTTGGACCTCGACTCGAAAGTCAAGATCGGTTCTTCGTGATTGATCGAATCTACAACGAGGTTAGCTTCGCTAGGAAAAGCATCTACTAACTCATCATGCTTGTGAACAATCACATCTTCAACATGCAAATCATCATGCTTGTGAGAAATCACATCTTGATCATGCAAATCATCATGCTTGCCATTGTCATCCAAATCATTATGCAAATCATTGGCATCCAAATCATCATGCTTATTCTTGTCATCCAAATCATTATGCAAATCATTGGCATACAAATCATCATGCTTATCATTGTCATTCAAATCATCATGCAAATCATTATCATTCAATTCATCATGCTTCTCATCATGCAATCCTACGTGTCATGCTGTGGAGAAGAAGAGACTGAGAGAGTCTCCTTTTTCCGATTCTGTTGCATCTGTGCCTAAGCATGAGAAAAGAGTCGCAATAACTCTTGCATTTGTGCTTTGTTCTCGCGATAAAATTCTGCTTCTATGGCTGCCCTTATTTCTTGGTACTTACGCTCGATGGCTGTCATATCTTCTTCGTAGGCTTTTCTTTCTGCTTCTCTTTCTTGGTCCAACTCCTCCATAGGAGTTAGTGCAATCTTTGTCGTAGATGGGGAAGGGTCGGAAAAACCTCCTAGTGAGGAAAATTCTTCTTCGCCTCTCTCATGCTCATCACTTCCGAGCGAAGTATCCATTCCGCTTCGAGTGATGACCATTCTGCAATAGTGGGTTCTTGTGGGTTCTTAAGTTCACGAGGAACTTGGGTTCTTGTGGGTCTTGGGTTCTTAAGTTCACGAGGAACTTGGGTTCTTGAGAGTCTTGAGGTTCTTGAGGGTCTTGGGTTCTTGAGGTTCTTGAGGTTTTCTTTTGCTTGCAAATCGCGTTGGAGAAGGATCTTCTCTTCACCCGTGTTCTACCCTTTTCTGCGGGCGCACCCCTTGGCGGCCTTGCGCTCACACCAAGGTTGCTTTTTCCCACCTCACGTCGATTGGCCGGCCGCTAAGTGCACGGTCCGCTCTCAATGAGTGAAAAGAGACACAAGGGGAGGCTAGACAAGCCCTTCTTTCTTGGGATTCCTGTCACTCTTCAACAAAACACGATTAGAAATCGCCACGCCCAAGTAAACTTGGGTTCGTGCGATCACAACAAGCAAAAAAATTATTGTGGTTCTTGTGGTTCTTTCCTTGAGTAATGCAGAACACTTCCAAAGCTCTGATACCAATGTAAGGTGCAGCGGAATGAATGTTGTATTTTCTCAAGATTAGTGATCTTTATTGCTCAAGGTTCCTTTTAGTTCTTAGGGAAAGAGAGAGCTTTCCGTCTTATGGAGAATGCTATGATCACGAACAAAGTGAGTGGATATTGTGCGTGCAAGTGAATGAGACTGAGAGAAGGAGAGAGAAGAGATACGACACCCGAGAGTTTGTAAAACCCTCCTCCGAAGGCCCCACTCTCGTCGGCGAGAGTGGTCTACTTGATTGCACAAAGGTGTACAATGCGTATGCAATGGACTGATGCAATGGGACTATGCCGATGACAACGACGGTGATGACGACGACTTAGGCTGAAATCTATGATCTTCTATGGCTGAATTCGGGGTTGTCTTGGAGGCTGAAAATGACTGTTTTCTTGCTGTTTTATTGGCTGAATCTGATGGTTGTGTCGGGGGTCATGCTAGAGACAAAAACGCTGATGCTAAGTCTCCTTTTGGCTGCGTTCTCTGCTGTTGCTTGAAGGCTGAAAAAACGCAGGTCTTGTAGGTTTATCCCATGCTGAAAACGCTGCAGATCTGAGGCAGTTTGGCTGAAATTTCACTAACGCTGGCTGGTTCAGTCTCTTGCCAAAAACGCCGGCTTGTGAAAGGTCAAAAACACCAATGGCTGAAGTAGGAAAACGCTATTGGCTGGGACTAATGCTGGAGTTTAAAAACGCCAGGAAGGGAACTTTATGGCGATGCTTGCAAAGAGGGAAAACCCCAGAGATGGGAACTGGCCCGGCGAGGATAGGGATCCAAACGCTGGGGGTGCGGGGGGTTACTGCTGAGAAGTTGCCTGTTGAGCGGGAAGCTCCTGCTGCCTCTTCTGCCAGAAAGTGTGAACTTGGGTTTGCTTATATGTTAACTTAGCAAAATTGCCCTACCTACTCTTGTTGGAAAGTCACTTAAAAATAATAAGTGAAAATCCCAATAAATAGGAAAATCGGCTAAATGCACTGGAAAATTCCCCTAACTGATGCTAATGGATTCTGATGGAAATTCCGATGCTCATGCTGTGTGCAACCGGAGGATATGCATCTCACGCTTACTCACGCTCACGCTCCATAGTAGCAACCGGAGGATATGCATCTATGCTAAGTGACTGGGCATGCACGGTCTACGAATAGACTCACAAAAGTGCCAGATCACTGTTAATCTAACTTGATCGGACTGACTGAACCCTGCTGTGGTGTAGCTTGTCCACGGACACATAGGGTTGGGATGTGTCACGTGACACTTAATGTGACCCTTGACATGACATTGATAACATCGACCTTCCTTAGCATAAATCACTTGTTCTTCAGCCGTGATGTATCCTCCTATAATTTCTTGTGCAGCTTTTTCATCCGGGGTTCGCTTAAGTTTTGCAGGTGCTTTAGCTTTACCCTTAGATTCATTTTGAGAGTTCTTTTCCGAAGAATTAGAGGAAGATGAGCTAGAAGAGTTTCCATTCTTACCGTTCTTACCATTCTACGTGTTCTAAGAATTCTGAGAGGTTCCTTGAGAAGTCTTGTTCTGCTTAGGCTTTCCCTTGTGCTTCATTTCTTAGGAGAGAGCAATCGCTACCGCCTTGTTGAGATCCGCGGGGTCAAAGACTTCTACATCAAACTTGATATATTCGTCTAACCCAAAAAGGAAAGCCTCTTTGTGCTCATCATCCGATTTGCGTAATTGAGTGCCGAGCTGCAAAACACGGTTAGAAAAAGACATGACTGGCATATCATTTTGCTTGAGATTGTGCCAATATTCTTTCAATCGTGCTAGTAACTGAGGAGGCATAAACCGCGCCTTGAGCTTGTCTTGGAAGTCGGCCCAATTGAAGGAAAGGGGTGCGTCTCCGTCAGCTTTCTCTAGGTGTGCGGCTAGTTGTGCCTCTTGCCATGCGTGGTATCAATTGATGGCATCACCGGCAAGGTACATAGCGACCGTCAAAACCTTGCTCTTCCCTGTCTTCTTAGTTGTCGCAAAATAAGCATTAAATTGATGCAACCAAGAATGAATAACACTAGCATCCATCTTACCCATAGTTACCTGGAACGGGAAATCGGAACGGGGAACGGGGAACGGGGAACGGCAACATGCCTGAAATGCCATTCCCTGTTTTGGATCCTCACGTTTGAAACACAGAACACGGATTCGGAACGGGAAATTGGGATGGGAACGGGGAACGAGGACCTGAAAATGGCCATTCCCTGTTACTATGATCTTACCATCATACTTACTGAACGTCAACTTCTCGGTGACGGGGTTGTTGGAGTCCGAATCTCGACTTGCGTCACTTGATGAACCACTAACATCTTTGGCCGGTTCGGGTTTCGAGGTGAGGACATGTAGTACCAAGTCGTTCATGCGTTGTTCTCTCTGGGCCTCACGCTTACTCCAAGGCCGCTCACGCTCCATAGTAGCCTTTCTTTCTTCGGCCGCGCTTCCTTTCTTGTGTAGGCCGCCAAGCACGCTTGCACAAGCTCACGCTCAATAGTAGCCTTTCTTTCTTCAGCCGCTAAGAGAGCTTGCTCCAAGTCGGCCTTTCTTGCTTCGACCGCCAAGCGAGCTTGCTCCAAGTCTGCCTTTCTTGCCGCTTTTTTTTCTTTCCGTTCCTCGGCCGCCAAGCGATCGCGATCCTATTTGTCTTGGCAGTCACGCTCCGCGGCAATGCGAGTCGCCTCTTGCTTTGCCATCATGTCCATCATCGACTTAACCAAAGTCTCCATGGGGTTTGGTGCAATTCCTGGTGTAGATGGCGAAGGGGGAGGGTCAGGAAAACCTCCCTATTGCTGAAATTCTTCTTCACTACTTTCTTGCCCATCACTCTCATGCCCGGTGTCCATTCTGCTCGGGGTGATGACCATGCACTGAAGTTGTGGGTTCTTAAGTTCACGAGGAACTTTGGTTCTTGGGGGTTCTTGAGGTTCTTGAGGGTCTAGAGACTCTTCTTTCGCTTGCAATCTGTGTTAGAGAAGGATCTTCTCTTCAACCGAGTTCTGCTCTTCTCCGCGGGCGCAACCCTTGGCGGCCCTGCGCTCACGCCAAGATTGCTTTTTCTCACCTCACGTCGATTGGCCGGCCACTAAGTGCACGGTCTGCTCTCAATGAGCGAAAAGAGGCACAAGGGGAGGCTGGACAAGCCCTTCTTTCTTGGGTTTCCTGTCACTCTTCAAAAACACGATTAGGAATCGACACGCCCAAGCGAACTCGGGTTCGTGCGACCGCAACAAGCAAAAAAATTATTGTGGTTCTTTCCTTGAGTGATACAGAACACTGCCAAAGCTCTGATACCGATGTAAGGTGCAGCGGAATAAATGTTGAACTTTGCTCAAGATGAGTGCTCCGAACTGTGCTCAGGTTCCTTTTTTCTTATAGAAGGGAGAGCCTTCCATTCTTTAATGAGAGAGTGCAATGGACAACCAAAGTGAATGGACACTGTGCGTGATAGTGTATGAGACTGAGAGATAGAGAGAGAAGAGAATACGACACCAGAGACGTTAAACCCTCCTCCGAAGGCCCCACTCTCAATGGCGAGATGGTCTGTTATTGATTGCACAAACTCGTACAACTCTGATGCACTTGAAGACTATGATGCAATGGCTGCTAGGACGATGTCGACGGCGACAACTTGTCCCTTTCTTTGGCTGAAAATGGTGATGAAGTAGCTGCTGTTTTGGCTGAAGGCTATCGCTGCAAAAACGCTGATCTGCTACTCTGTAAGGTGCAGCGGAATGAATGTTGTATTTTCTCAAGATTAGTGATCTTTATTGCTCAAGGTTCCTTTTAGTTCTTTAGGGAAAGAGAGAGCTTTCCGTCTTGTAGAGTGATGTGGTCACGAACAAAGTGAGTGGATATTGTGCGTGCAAGTGAATGAGACTGAGAGAAGCAGAGAGAAGAGATACGACACCAAGAGTTGTAAAACCCTCCTCCGAAGGCCCCACTCTCGTCGGCGAGAGTGGTCTACTTGGATTGCACAAAGGTGTACAATGCGAATGCAATGGGTTGATGCAATGGGACTATGCCGATGATGACAATGGTGATGACGACGACGACTTGATGGCTGAAATCTGTGATCTTCTAATCGCTGAATTCGGGACTGTTTTGGTGGCTGAAAATGACTGTTTTGGCTGCGTTTTCTTGTGCTAGAGATGGGGGGAACTTCTGCAACCAATCTGAGATGTATCTGCTACCTTGCTAAAGGCTGAAAATGCTGTGTATCTGCGGCAGGTTGGGGCTGAAAGTCAAAACACTGCAGCAAGGCAAAAACGCCAGCAAAAACGCTAGCTTGGCTGAAATTGCTGATGTCGAAACGCTGATTCTGTTGATGCTTTGCAATCCCAAAAACGTTGGCTTTGGGGGTTGCCTGAAGGGGGAACAAACGCTAGAAAGGGGGGGCTTGATGGCGATGGCTGATGTTGGGAAAACGCTGAGGATGGGAACTTGCCCGGCGAGGATGGGGATCCAAAAACGTTGGGGGTGCTTGGGGGTACTGCTGAGAAGTTGCCTGTTGAGCGGGAAGCTCCTGCTGCCTCTTCCGCTAGAAAGTGCTAACTTGGGTTTGCTTATATATTAACTTAGCAAAATTGCCCTACCTACTTTTGTTGGAAAGTCACTTAAAAATAATAAGTGAAAATACCAATAAATAGGAAAATAGGCTAAATGCACTAGAAAATTCCCCTAACTGATGCTACTGGATTCTAATGGGAATTCTGATGATCATGCTGTGTGCAACCGGAGGATATGCATCTATGCTAAGTGACTGGGCATGCACGGTCTACGAATAGACTCACAAAAGTGCCAGATCACTGCTAATCTAGACTTGACTTGACT
Organism: Adiantum capillus-veneris; assembly: GCF_014529385.1. Lineage (NCBI taxonomy): Eukaryota > Viridiplantae > Streptophyta > Polypodiopsida > Polypodiales > Pteridaceae > Adiantum > Adiantum capillus-veneris. Next base: position 134,296,920 of record NC_140942.1, on the reverse strand, counting down.
GACTGAACCCTGTTGTGGTGTAGCTTCTCCACGGACACATAGGGTTGGGATGTGTCACGTGACATCCCCTCCTTTTCAAAGTGAGGTACTCGTACCGAGCTGTATGGCGTCGAGGGAGATCGCCAACAGCATCCGGAATCCTAGAAGGGACTCTTCGCCGGCCCACTCTGCTGTGTGGCTCGAGCGGTACTTGAACTTCATAAAGGTCTGCAATGCTTGCTTCTTTGGGCCGCGCCGAAAGCGATACAAAGTCTTTTGTGGCTCCTTCCTAACCTGCTTTTGTCGTCTTCAAGAATCTCCATGGCTGAAAATTCCTGAAACCATCTCCAACACAAAACCATGAACATACCCATTCCATGTAAAGTGAAGGAAAAAAATATTGTCTTCTCTAAAGACTGTACATGCAATGTAGATGAACTTAGAGACGGAGTGACAACCAGTTCATCAACCACATGCAAACAATGAGGTCGAATCTTTTCTGTTTGATCGAAATCAATCAACTGTGGCAAATCACAATGGAAATGCCCATGCTTGGTGCTCATACTTTCATGTGCTCTTTCGGAAACTGTGTCATGCCAAGGAAGAGACATGGAATGTGACTTCCTTACATACAAACTTTTCAACTGTTCATGAACAATCCGCATACATTCGTGCTCATCCATGAGAGAAACGTGCTCAACATACAATATGTCATGTCTAGGAAAAGGGATCACATATAGGAAACCTTCACGAATGAAACACTCGAACAATGCGTGCGTATCAATCATGAGAACACACAATACTTCCTGTGATGGTTCCTTGGACCAAGGCTCGAGAGCCAAGATCGGTTCTTCGGGATCTAGCAAATCTTCTTGTGGGGGATCTGTGGACCTCGACTCGAAAGCCAAGATCCATTCTTGGTGATTGATCGAATCTGCAACGAGGTTAGCTTCGCTAGAAAAAGCATCAACTAACACATCATCCTTGTGAACAATCACATCTTCTTCATGCAACTCATCATGCTTGTGAGAAATCACATCTTGATCATGCAAATCATCATGCTTGTCATTGTTATCCTAATCATCATGCAAATCATTATCAATCAAACCATCATCATGCTTCACACAATCATGCAAATCCTGTGTTTCATGCTTTGGAGAAGAAGAGACTGAGAGAGTCTTCTTTTCCCGAATCTCTTGTATCGGTGTCGACACTTGAGAAAAGAGTCGCAACATCTCTTGCATTCGTGCTTTGTTCTCGCGATAAAATTCTGTTTCTCTTGCTTTGTTCGCTCGATCAAATTCTGCTTCTCTTGCTTTGGCTTCAAAGCGTGCTTGCTCGTTCTCACGCGCTATGGCTGCCATTCTTTCTTGGTACTTACGCTCGATGGCTGCGATTCTTTCTTCACTATCTAACTTCCTGTCCATCATACTCTTGTCAAAAGCCTCCATAGGAGTTAGTGCAATCCTTGTCGTAGATGGGGAAGGGTGAGAAAAACCTCTTGGTGGGGAAAATTCTTCTTCGCCTCTCTCATGCTCATCACCTCCAAGCGAAGTATCCATTCCGCTTCGAGTGATGATTATTCTGAAGTCGTGGTTCTTGTGGGTTCTTAAGTTCACGAGGAACTTGGGTTCTTAAGTTCACAAGGAACTTGGGTTCTTGAGAGTCTTGAGGGTCTTGGGTTCTTGAGGTTCTTGAGGTTCTTGAGTTCTTGAGGGTCTTGAGGTTTTCTTTCGCTTGCAAATCGCGTTGGAGAAGGATCTTCTCTTCGCCTGAGTTCTACCCGTTTCTGCGGGCGCACCCCTTGGCGGCCTTGCGCTCACACCAAGGTTGCTTTTTCCCACCTCACGTCGATTGGCCGGCCGCTAAGTACACGGTCCGCTCTCAATGAGTGAAAAGAGACAAGGGAAGGCTGGACAAGCCCTTCTTTCTTGGGATTCCTCTCACTCTTCAACAAAACACGATTAGGAATCACCACGCCCACGTAAACTTGGGTTCGTGCGATCGCAGCAAGCAAAAAAATTCTTGTGGTTCTTGTGGTTCTTCCCTTGAGTAATGCAGAACACTTCCAAAGCTCTGATACCAATGTAAGGTGCAGCGGAATGAATGTTGTATTTTCTCAAGATTAGTGATCTTTATTGCTCAAGGTTCCTTTTAGTTCTTTAGCGAAAGAGAGAGCTTTCCGTCTTGTAGAGTGCTGTGGTGACGAACAAAGTGAGTGGATATTGTGCGTGCAAGTGAATGAGACTGAGAGAAGGAGAGAGAAGAGATACGACACCGAGAGTTGTAAAACCCTCCTCCGAAGGCCCCACTCTCATCGGCGAGAGTGGTCTACTTGGATTGCACAAAGGTGTACAATGCGAATGCAATGGACTGATGCAATGGGACTATGCCGATGACGAAGACGGTGATGACGATGACGACTTGATGACTGAAATCTGTGATCTTCTAATCGCTGAATTCGGGACTGTTTCGGTGGCTGAAAATGACTGTTTTGGCTGCGTTTTCTTGGACTAAAGATGGGGGGAACTTCTGCAACCAACCTGGGATGTATCTGCTACCTTGCTAAAGGCTGAAAATGCTGTGTATCTGCGGCAAGTCAAAACGCTGCAGCAAGGCAAAAACGCTAGCTTGGCTGAAATTGCTAATGTCGAAACGCTGATTCTGTTGATGCTTTGCAATCCCAAAAACGATGGCTTTGGGGGCTGCCTGAAGGGGGAACAAACGCTAGAAAGGGGGGGCTTGATGGCGATGGTTGATGTTGGGAAAACGCTGAGGATGGGAACTTGCCCGGCGAGGATGGGGATCCAAAAACGTTGGGGGTGCTGGGGGGTACTACTGAGAAGTTGCCTGTTGAGCGGGAAGCTCCTGCTGCCTCTTCTGCCAGAAAGTGCTAACTTGGGTTTGCTTATATATTAACTTAGCAAAATTGCCCTACCTACTTTTGTTGGAAAGTCACTTAAAAATAATAAGTGAAAATACCAATAAATAGGAAAATAGGCTAAATGCACTGGAAAATTCCCCTAACTGATGCTACTAGATTCTTATGGGAATTCCGATGATCATGTTGTGTGCAACCGGAGGATATGCATCTATGCTAAGTGACTTGTCATGCACTGTCTACGAATAGACTCACAAAAGTGCCAGATCACTGCTAATCTAGACTTGACTTGACTGACTGAACCCTGCTGTGGTGTAGCTTGTCCACAGCCACATAGGGTTGGGATGTGTCACGTGACATACTCCCTTATAGCTGCTAAAAATCTGATCTGCTGCTGCTATCCAAAAGCGCTCTAAGACTGAAATTTGTTGTCCAAAAGCGCTGGTTTTAGGCTCCTCCAAAACGCTAGGCAGTACGGGAAAAGAGAAGCGCTATCTGCTGAAATCTGTCGCTGCAGTCCTTGGCTGAAAACGATGATTGAAAACGCTAGGCAAAGCTGAAAACACTGATGGGTGTTGGCGTTTTTGGGTTGAAGAAAAACGCTAGGGGTTCTTGTGAGGATCCACCTTGAGGGCCTGCTACAAGGTTGCCTTGTGCTCTCTTGGTTTCATCTGCCAAATAGTGGTAGCCTAGGTTTGCTTATATATTATCTTACCCAAATTGCCCAACAAAGTCACTTAAAATAATAAGTGAAAAATGTCAAAAATAGGAAAAATAGGTTTAATGCACTGGAAAATGCTCCTGATGGATTGTGTTGGATTCTGATGGTAATGCTAATGATCATGATGTGTGCAACCAAAGGATATGCATCTACTCTAAGTGCCTGGGCATGCATGGTCTGCGAACAGACTCACAAAAGTGCCAGAACACTTGCTAATCTAGACTGACTGGACTGACGGAACCCTTGTCATGAAGTAGTTTGTCCATGGACACATGGGGTTGGATGTGTCACGTGATAGAATCGACACGCCCAAGAGGACTTGGGTTACGTGCGACCTCACCAAGCAAAAAAAAATTATGTGGTTCTTTTCTTGAGTGATACAAAACACTGCCAAAGCTCTAATACCAATGTAAGGTGCAGCGGAAGTGAATGTTGAACTTTGCTAAAGATGAGTGCTCCAAACTGTGCTCAAGGGTTCCTTTTACTTACGGAAGGAAGAGCCTTCCGTTCCTTTAGTGAGAGAGTGCAATGGACACAAACAAAGTGGTGAACACTGTGAATGAAGGTGCTGAGACTGAGAGATAGAGAGAGAAGAATACGACACCAAAATGTTGTCAAAACCCTCCTCCGAAGGCCCTACTCTCTATGGCGAGAGTGGTCTACTATTGATTGCACAAATCTCTACAATGCTTTGGACTTGCCGAAGATGACGACGACGATGAGGACGCACGGGCTGAAATCTGAAAACGCTAATGGCTGAAATCTACAAATCTTTATCCGTTGATTTTTGACTCTATGTCGGAGACGATGCGACAACGACGCGCTGAAAATGCAGATGCTGAAATCTGCGTTTTCCGCGCTGAATCTGCAAACTTCGATGGATCTGACCGTGCGGCGAGGATCTGTTGCGGAAAGGTGAGATCTGCGAGGTTTGGGACTTCTTCTGCGGGTTCTAACTGCTGAAACTGAAAACACTGGTCTATGGGCTGATTCTATCGCAAAGATCTGCAAAAACGCTAAGGTCTCAGGCTAATGCAAAAACGCTAGGGCTGAACTGGACTCTATTCTGGAAATTTGCTAGCTCTAGGGAGTCTGCAGTGTCTTGTTGTGCCTTGCTGTGGATCTGCTAATCTGCAATGCCAAAACACCAGGGGCTGAATTGCATGCAAAAACGATAGGCTGGATCTCGGGTCTTGATGCAGAAAACACTAGGTGAACTGCTGGCCGGGAGTTCTTGTTGAGAAGGTGCCTGTTGAACACGAAGTTCCTGCTGCCTCTTCTGCCAGAGAGTGTTAGCTCTAGGTTTCTTTATATACAAGCTTATCAAATTTGCTCTACCTAGTTCCCAACAAAAGTCATTAAAAAATAATAAGTGAAAAATATCAAAAATAGGGAAAATAGATCTATGCACTGTAAAAATGCTCCTGATGGGTTTTGACTGTTATCTGATGATCATGCTGTGTGCAACCAGAGGATATGCATCTACTCTAATTGTTTGGACTTGCACGGTCTGCGAACAAACTCACAAAAGTGCCAGATCACTTCCTAATCTAACGAAAGTGAACCCATGTCATGAAGTAGCTTGTCCACATACACATAGGGTTAGATGTGTCACGTGACATGCGATCATGTCTTTAGAGATTTTCAAGACCGAAATGCTGCAATCATTTCGTCAATCATTCCACTCAAGCACTGTCGTGTGCGAGTAATCATTTCCAAGAATCCCATTTCAAAGTACTTCTTTCATAAAGTCATCCAACAAAATACTGTCAACGCATCAGTATCCTTGAAGTCCAAAGGGAAATCAGTGACTTTATTCCATCCAGGCAATCTGTGACAAAGGAGCGGAGTAACTCCCCTCTTGTGCGGTCCCACCTGCACCTGATTCAACCCACTACAGATTCAACCCGCTGATCTCCGGGAACTCTTGGAATAGCCAAAGCTAGACCAAAAGCGTGAAGGTAAAGTTCCAAATCTGGGGAGTATCTGTTGGGTCCTTCTCCTCCATCCATTTCGCATTCAATGCCGGATGGTTCTTATCTAAGAACCACCCTTCACTTTACCTTTCTCTTTCTTATTGCCAAGGACTTCTCTTAGAGACATGGTGTGGACTACAACGAGACCTTTGCATTACTTGCAAGGATGGTGACCATTTGGATAATTTTTGCCCTTGCGGCCTTTTTACGGGTGGCCTGTTTATCAGATGGATGTCGTCTAGGCTTTTCTCAACGGCAACTAAGAGGAGAAGGTGCATGTGGAGCAACCTCCACGTTCTTGGATCCACATTCAATGACATGGTTTGCAAGTTGTGGAACGCTCTCTATGGCTTAAAACCATAGTCACAAAGAACGCCCATTTTTTGGCTTCCCGTCCCCACTTGCCGTCCCGCTCTCTTGTTTACACTAAATATCCATTTGAGCCCCGTCCCCTGACGCGTCCCTTGTGACTATGCTTGAAACAAGCCTCTCGAGCATGATACCACAAGATAGACTCGTTTTTCTTACGACACTCCTTTTGCAGACCCAGATTATATTCACAGTGAGGGAGGATTAGTGACTCTTATCATCCTCTGTGGACGATCTTGTGATTACAGGTAGCCATGTTCAACACTTCTGCAGTATTATGGAGACCTTGGCTAAGGAGTTTGAAATGGCAGGCAGACCTCAGGTTACTTCACTATTTTCTTGGATTGGAGATATGGCAGACAGAGTGAGGCATCTTTCTCTCTCAACAACGCTATGTCCAAGAGTTGTTGGTATAACTGAGTGTAAACCTATTTCATCTCCTATGGATCGCAACCAAAAGTTTCCTCAGTAAGACTCCTCAAATGAAGCAGACGCTAGAGTTATCTAAAGGTTGGTTCTCTTATTTCGGGTGCTCAACACCCAGCTTGATGCCAATTTCCCAGTGGGACTTCTTAGCTTATTCATGCAAAGACCCACCAAGTCACATATGGAGTATGCTCTTCGGACTCCGCGGTATTTAAAGCAGTCAACATCGTTAGGCATTCTCTATGTTTCTGCAAGTACAGACTCCAAGATTACTCTTCGAGGATGGAGTGATTCAGATTGGGACAAAGATTTCAGAGTTACCAGGGAACGGGTATTTCCATGCTTGGAACGCCGGAACGGCGTTCCGGCCGGTCGGCGGTGATTGGAACGCCCCAGAACGGCAATCCGTTCCGACAGTCGGACTCATACCGGAACGGTCGACCGGAACGCGTTCAGAACAGGGCCGGAACGGCGGAACGGGCGGAACAGCCGGAACGGCAGATCTCCAAAGTTCAAAAACGGGCAGAATTTTGAAATTTTCAAACGTTGAGAAAACGGGCAGTAAGCCCTCAAAAGCTATATATTGCCAAGCCCTCACACCCTTTTCCTTCACAAGCTCTCAAGCTCTCTTGCTCTAGCCTCTCAAGCTCTATTGCTCTCGAGTCTCAAGCTCTCAAGGCTCATTGCTCAAGCTTCAATCTCTCAAGCTCTCAAGCTACCAACTTCCAAGCTCTCAAGCTCTCAACCTACCAAGCTCTCAAGCTCTCAAGCATCAAGCTTTCAAAGTTCAAGGCTCTCAACTTTCAAGCTCTCTTGCTCTCGAGTCTCAAGGCTTTAAGCCTCAAGCTCTCTCGAGTCTCCTTCCAATTTCCATCATCTAGATTCCATGGCCTCTTCTTCTCGTACAACCCCCTCCGTTCATGCGGGCAACACTCAAAAGGCGAAGGAATGGTCGTGGTGGGATGAAGTGACCTCGGAGGGCACCTTGTCGGCGGCGGGAGGTTCTCGTGCATGGGCATGCAAGCTATGCTCCTACATGCGGAAAGGGGGGCATGACAAAGTGAGGGCACACTTTCTTCGAGTGCCGGGACATGAGGTGAGATTTTGCTCCAACGTAACCATCGAGAAGAGGAAGGACCTCGAGGAAAAGGATCGGCAATTCAACCACAAAGCCAAGCCCGCACGCAAAGGTATTGATCCAAAGACCCTCATTTTCCCTTCTTCCTCTCTACCCGGTGTAGGTGTTGGTGCATCTTCACAAGGTCCAAAACGTCGCCAAAGGACCCTTGCCACCTCTTGGGACGCAAAGAAGAAGGAAGAGGTGGATGCGGCCGTGGCTCGATTCTTCTATCACGACCATATCCCATTTGTCGCGGCGAGGTATGTTCATTGTTTTATGATTTATCAATCTTCTCTCTCATTTCTTCCGTTATCGTCGGTTCCACCTTTTTGATACTAACCTCTTCTATGTTTGATCGAAATAGGTCAGAGTATTGGAAAGTCATGGTGCAACGGATAGGAGAGTATGGCACCGGCTATGTGCCGCCATCTTCAGAGGCTCTCCGGACCACTTTGCTCGATCGAGAGAAGGCTATCGTGGAGCAAGCAACCCTCAATATTCAGCGTCTTTCGGCAAAACATAGCGTTTCCCTCATTGCCGACGGGTGGAGCGATACAAGGAAGAGATCTATCCATGGTCTCGTCGCATACTCGAGTGGAGAGATGTACTTTGTGCACTCTCATGATGCCACCGAGAGTTGCAAGTCCGCTGATGTCCTCTCTGCAGAGTGGACAGCGGCCATAGAAACCATCGGTGAGCAACACGTGGTGGCCTTTGTCACGGATGGGGAGGCATCAAATAGGGCAGCAGCAGCTATTACAGAGGGCCACTATCCGCATGTGACAGTGTGCTTTTGCATGGCACACTGCTTGAACAACCTTCTAAAAGACATCAGCAAACTAGACTGGATCACTCCAGTCATTGCTGATGCAGTGAAGATTGTTACTTTCATCAACAATCACAACTTGGTTCGGAGTGAGTACCTCAAGAGGTCGGGCGGGAAAGTGCTTCTAAAGTATTCAGACACCCGCTTCGCATTCAACTTTCTTCTTGTGCGCTGGCTATCTGAATGTCAAAATGCGATCCGACAAGTCTTCATCAGTGATGAGTTCACCACCTCCCCCTATGCAAAGACAGTTGCAGGAATTTTGTGCAAGGATAAGGCAGAGGATCTTGAGTTCTGGAAGGAGCTCAAGAGTCTAGACGCACAAGTAAAACCGGTGGTTCATTTGCTTCGAGTTCTGGATGGCATGGATCCTTGCATTGGCAAGATTTATGAGGCAATGGACCGCATGATTGAGCAGCTTGCATAGCTTGAGCCGAACGCAGAGCGGTATGAGGAGATCCATGCGCTTTGCAGCTTAAGGTGGAATTCATATGCCTCTCCTTTACACGGGGCAGCGTACATGGTGGATCTAGAGTTCCAAGGTGCAGGGCAAGAGACAGATAGGGAAGTCATGAACCAATTTACAGAGATCTTAAACAAGATGGTTCTAGACAGAGATGGTCGACGCATTGTCAGAGATCAGTTGAGACAGTACAGAGAGATGCGGGGGTCATTTGGCAGTCCAGATGCTCAGATTGATCGTAGGAAGATAGGTTCAGTGCTATGGTGGGAGGACTATGGCTATGATGGCCCTGAGCTTCAGAAATTGGCAATCCGTATTCTCAGCCAGTCAGTTAGTACCTCATGCTTGGAGCAATTGTGGAGTACCTTTAGCCACATTGCTTCCAAGAAGAGGAATCGGCTTGGAGTGGAGAAGGCTAATGATCTTGTCTTCGTCAGCGTAAATTTGAAAATGCTTTGCAAGAGTACAGACAAACAGACAGATCCTTTTACACAGTGGGAGATGGAGCAAGAGGTTCCTCAGGTAGGTGGAGATGCACATCCACCAACACCAGGTACTTCATCCGTGGCTGAGATTGAGCCGGACCTAGAGCTCGATGATGAGGAATGGGAGGATGTGCATGATTTACAGCCGGCTACTACGGATTGGGAGGCCTCTCAGGTTAGTGGCTCTTGAGTCTTGAGTCTTTGCCATTTATCCTTACCTTTTTGTATGGCTGCTTGAGCCTTGCCCTCTTTGCCATTTGTAGCTACTAGCATCTTTATGGTATTTGTCACCTTCAGTCTTTTGGTATTGTGGTCACTGGTCACTGGTTTGCCCCCCTTTGTTTTTTTTGTAGCACCTTGGCGGCCCTTGAGGCTTGTTAGCCATAATTAATTCCAAAGTGTTATCTCTGACTACTACTCTTGCAATTATTTGAGAGCATTGTGTATGGGCATTGTGTTTGCTCAATGTTGTATATGTGTTATGTACTCTGGGCGCCGCACATCCCAATCAAGTCATAATAAGGTTGAATGGTCTTTGAATCGTGTTTTTTGTGGGTATTAGAGTCAAAGAACTCTAGTACTACTTGTATTCAAACACATAACGCTAAAAAAAAACAATATTTGGGTGTTTTTTTAGCCTCCCGTTCCGCGCCGTTCCCGTTCCGAGCCCGTTCCCGTTCCCCCGTTCCGCAGGGAGGCCCGTCGCCGTTCGCGTTCCGCGTTCCGGGCAACTCTGAGAGATTTAGATGGACGGCAATCCACTGTAGGTTACACCTTTTCTTTTGGCTCACGAACAATTCCATGGAAAAATCCTACACTTGCCTATCATCCACAAAGGCAGAGTATAGGGTTGTTTGCAATGCTACATGTGAGTCTGTGTAACTACACAGGCTACTATCAAAGATTGGCTTACCACAGCAGACAACCACGATTTACTCAGATAACCAAAGTTGGACAACCATTGCCAGGAACCCGGTTTTTCATACCCCGACCAAGCATATAAAGATACAATATCATCATGTTTGTGAAAAGACCAAAGATGGCTCTATTCAACTAGAGTATTTTCCAACGTTCAACAAACCTGTTGATATCTTCACCAAATCTCTACCATAGGCGACATTATCCTCTCGTGCCAACTCCCTTGGATTGGTCCCATTCAAGAGTTGAGAGGGAATATTACAGTTTTAAATTCCAATGGTGACTCAAGCATCTCGAAAGAGCAGATAAGAGAGTGAGTATTGGTTTGTGGTTGTGCACTGTCGTCTCTGAACTAGACATACTTTCTCGGTGGTGCATTCCACAGTGTTGCCCACCCAATGGGCTAGCATGAGGCGGGACTATTGTTCCTAGGGTTTCCCGAAATCAGTGTGTGTAGTGTTTTGCAGTTTTGCTCATAAAATGTGGACACTATGTCACTTTAGTGACTTATCACATCCTATTAGCAGTTTTAGGTCAGTTTATCCAAGTCGTGGGGTTCCCTTAGAGGTAGTTAAAAATGAGGTTTTCTCTATATGTGCAACCCCCCCTTGTACTTTTGGTTAGCCAACATTTGGGTCCAGTGCACTCTCTCTTTACCGTTTTTTGTCTCTTTAGTATTTTTCTATACACCAATGTTTTCTCTCTCTACAATGTTTTTGCCTTGCAATCACATTCTCTCTAGTACTTGCGCTCTCTTTTGCTATCCCAGCCTCTACTATAGGTTGACTTACAAATTGACTACCCATGCCCGTTCATTCGACGGTATGGGATAGGAGGATGCTTCCAAGGAGATTTGTCGTAATAGATCATAGGTCCATTGGCTACCCGGTCCCGAGAGAAGGTTTGTTCGCTGTTGTAGACGAGATCATCACCTGATTCACCTTTTTCCGTTGCACCTTTGACAGACATATATAGGTTTAGAAATAAAACCCTAAGACCTTTAGGGGTATAGGTTTATTTCCCCTTAAAACATATAAATCCCACTATATTTTGTTGAAGTCTTTCTTTCTTGTTCTCCTACTTTTTCATGTGAAATTTAACTCGCATTTTCTAGAGTTATATGTGTTTTTGCATCTTAACATACAAAAGTATAGCACAATTTGAAATCAAATTGTTGAAAGTAAGTTTCTTGTCAGAGAAGTAAATGCTAATTGAAGTGGGGCAAAATGTCATGTTCATAAAAATATGGTGAAGCACTCGTGCAAACAGAGAATACAAATTTAGAGGCATACCAATAGGCATTCATAATGCGACGTTTGTGAGAAACTTGATCTTGAATGGGGGTATCAACAGCAGGAGGGGGGTTGTGATGGTGTGATGGAGGGGTAGGGGCCTCCTCGACAAGTGGGGGGTTGGTAGGCAGACTGGGTGACAAGCGAGAAGGAGAGGGTGAAGGGGGAGCATTGGTGGCTGCCACATTTGCTCGAAGAGTTGCCTGACCCTGTGTAGAAGAAGAGCCGCCATGACTACTACCTCCCTCCCTGCTCTTTGATGTTCTTGCAAAATCTGGATTTTGACCTTCTAGCAAATAAAGTGCAGCTCCTGTGACCGCAAAACAACCAAGTAACGCAATCCATAATGGCGTTGAAAATGGCTCCCAAAAATCCCACAAAGTCCCTGCACTCCCGTACCTGCAACCCAAAATGCCTGTTTATGGTCTGGTCGTCTTGCATTATGTGCCCACTGATGCATTTAGAAAGACGCCACAACTTTGTGACAATAAAATAAGCCCATCACGTTTTGTGAAAGCTTCATATGCAATACCTATCTTGCAATTTTGTAAATCCTATAATTTTCCTTCCACCTAGCTTCTGCGCTCCTTCTATTCCTTCATGCAAGAGTGTGCAACAGTTTTGCATAGTCAATCTTTGCAAGGATGGCACGAAAGGGCCCAGACATTGTTTTGCCTTCTTTTCAACCCGCGGGTGATCAATTTTGTAGGCTTGCAATGGTGGCTGCTATTAATTTCACCTTTGCGCGAAAGCTCCAAGTATCTCTTTATGGGTGAAGCTTATGGACCTCTTTCTTTCTAAAATTTTGTCTAAATAATCTTGCTTCAAGAAGACTTCATGAAATACAAAGGTAATTTCAACCATAATGTATGTTCTTATTTTGGCATATAAATTCTTGTTTTTTAAAGAACAAAATCCCATGTACTTAAATTGTCAAAGATTACTTAATATCTTGGTTGTTTCGACTTAAGAGTATTACCTTCTCAATTTGCTACACACACACATGAGAGAGAGAGAGAGAGAGAGAGAGAGAGGAGCTTGTCAGACCTAAGGTAAGACCGGGCAAGCCAAGAGCCAAGACTCACATGCGGTGAAGGGGTGTCATATTTAACGGGTTAGGAGCCTATATATGGTGAGGTTGGGTGGAGAGTTGCATGATTGAGTCCCTGTTGTCTTACATTCGTATCATAGCTCAGGGCGGGGAGAAGCTATGGAGGAGGGGGAAAGCCTTGCATGAGCTTTGCATGAGGCATGCAAGCTCCTTGCAACCCAAGAAGATCTCTCTCTCTCTCTCTCTCTCTCTCTCTCTCTCATATGGCGGTGTGATAGCACCCTCGATTGCAAGCTGTGAGACATCAGCTGTGAAGAGCCGTGGAAAAGGCCGCTTGCGGGAGGAAGGGGTTGAAGGTCAATCTCTACAAAGTGGTGCGCTTGTACCCTTGTTGTGTGTGTGAGGCCTTGAGGAGCAGATTTCGTTATTGTTGCATGCTCGAATGAGCTACCTAGCGCTCACCCTCTCTCCTTCGTGCTCTGTGTTGTCTGCAGCAACACCGTAGCTCTTTGTTTAGAGCTTTGTGTTCACATAGAGGTGGCCAAATTGAATTAAAAGCGGATGGCTCATTTACTAAGGCCCAGAAATTGATAGTAGGTTGCATGCGCACCCTGAGCACGACTCCCTACCCAATTTGGTGAAGAAATTTCTTAAGGATACGACTATGCAGTGCATTGAGGCGGTTTTCAACTATGTATTGAAGCCATAATGGAATTCAAAAGCAAATTCGACAAAACCCTTGAAGTTTTAGAGAGAAGTGGCTTTTTGGACAAGGATCCGGATGCCACAAGAGCAAGGAGGCAATCATGGTTAATAACCATTGTTTTGTAGGTTCCGCAAGGCATGCAAGGTGGACCCAGGAGTGTTGCAATTAGTTCAAGCATGGCTCCAAGCATAGCTAAAGCAAGGCCATGTGAGGGTGGACGGCCTCAAGAGCTAAGCTGCATTTACACGTCCGTATAACAAAAATTGTACCTTTAATTTGGTAGTATGCGTTGTATACCCGTATTGTACGTGTATTTCCAAATAAAATGTATTTTGATTGAAAATTTGTTCCCCCATGAGCATATGGCCCTCCACCATCCTTCTTTTGGCCACCTCACCAATGATGTATTGTTTATTCCATATGTAATTATTTTTTATGTAATGGAACATTCAAATTTGGTACTTGTTCTTCTAGACATACAATACTTTTTGCAAGGGACTGCTCTTTGTTTTGTACTTTTAGTGTGTAGTGCATCCATGATGCTAAATAATCCTTGGTCTAAATGTAAGTTACCCAAGATGTTTAATATTGAATGTTTTATTTTAGTTGAAAAGTAGACAAGGACATGATGCGAATGGTCTTGGAAGTAAAGTCACTTAGGATTCTTTGTAAATAGCCAAGAGAGAGAGAGAGAGAGAGAGAGAGAGAGAGAGAGAGAGAGAGGAAGAAGAGAATTTTAACGTCATAAGAAACTATCCCAAGAGATCTTAAAGATCTACCCGACGAGGCCAACGAGGAGAGTTGAACTCAAGACCTGTTATTCAAGAGGGAAATGGCATAACCAATCTACCACACTCGGGGTGATAGAAAGGTTATACCATTTTCCTCTTTTTATTAGCACGTGCGCCCGTGCACACACACACACACACACACACACACACACAAAAGAGAATTTCAACACCGTAGGAAACTATCCCCCAAGAGACCTTAAAGATCTATCCGACGAGGAGAGTTGAACTCAAGATCTGTTATTCAAGAGGGAAATTGCATAACCAATCTACCAACTTGGGTCATATAAAGTTTATACTATTTTCCTCTTTTTATTAGTACACACACACACACTGTTAACCCTCACGGCACACGGACACCCTATCACCTACAACAGACGTGTATTATGTATTTGGTAGAGTCAGGTACCGGGCTTGTCGGACCAATAGGAAAAGGGTAAGAGTGATCGCCGATGAGAGGCGCACTCTAACACGAACATGCTAGGGTTAGTTGGCTAAGCATGGGCGCCCAAGTGTGAATGGGGTGAGCTCCTATAAAAGCCAACTAAACCTAATTTTTACTCATTCTCTCATTTGTGCAATAGAAGAGTGCTCTTGCTCCATCTCCATCTTCTTCTTCTTCACCTCCTTGTGTGTGTGTGTGTGTGAGAGAGAGAGAGAGAGGGAGAGTGTGTGTGCGATCGAGCATTACGAAGGCACGACGGCGGCGAGGCGGTTGAGCACGGCACGACTGCAGCTTCTTCTTCATCGCGGCGAGGAATCCACCACAAAGGCGAGCGTAGAGCGGTGAGTGACACACCCTTTGTTCTCTTGAGCTTGCTAGTTTAGGCTTGTTGTGTGCTTGGAGCCGTTTGTGGCTCGCACACGGTGTATTGGCAAGTCCCTTGCTTCGACAGTGCGGCAAGGAGCGCACATTTTTGGCGCCGCTGCCGGGGATATGCCCTACACTAAGCTCGGTTAGCACTTTACGTTTTCTTGTGGTGTAATCTCTATCATAGGAAAGGCAGGGAATGAGTGTGTGTAGTTGTGTGGAGATTTCTGTTTTTTGCGTTTTCTACGTTTTCTGGTTTGCACTGCACAGTTAGCGTTTCTTGCGTTTTTGCATTTTCTGCATTTTCTGGTTCTGTCAAGTTTCAATTTCTACAGTTTCTGCGTTTAATTTTCTGTCAAGTTCTAATTTTTTGCAATTTCTTGCGTTTTTTCAATTTCAGCAATTCTTGCGTTTTTCTGTGCTTTTTCAATTTTCTGCAATTCTTGCGTTTTTTCAATTTCTGCAATTTCTGCATTTCTGCATTTCTGCATTTTCAATTTCTGCGTTTTCAATTTCTGAAAAAAAAAATTCTGAAAAAAGAAAAAAATTCTGAAAAAAAAAATAAATCTGGAAAAAAAAAAAGGAAAATAAAAAACGCGAGTGAGCGGGCGGTTAAATTTTTCGAAAATAAAAAACGTGACTCTTAAAACGGACGGGTTGGTTTGTATAAAAGATAGATTGGGATCAGGCTCATTTGCCCAAGCCCAAGCCCAAGCGTAGGCCTCACTCCTCAGTCTTATGATATATTCTAGACTCACTCTTATATATATACCCTACTCCCTCAAGAGAGAATGAGAGCATGTGGGACAAGTCCTCCACTCTCCTCCTTTCTCTTCCCACTTGCACCCTTAGACTTTCTAGTTTGGGCCTAGTTCTCTACTGGAAATTGACAGTTTTAGGGATTCCGAGGGCATAGAGTGACCAAACAGAGGGCTGTAAAGCACGGCACGACCCTCTGACCGATACGCTCGTTTCGAGCTATCACACAGCCCATTCCACGACACGCTCTAAAAAATCTAGCAAAAAACACAAACAAAAAACACGCTAAAAACTAGTCACAAGGCCTCCTAGAGCAGCTTTTTGACACCTTAGGGTATCAAAAGCACATGCACTTACGCTCTGGGCGGGTGCTAAAACACGAGCATATTGAGGGTGCCTCTATTCATACGGACACCCATTACCCATCCACGATAAGCTCTAGACCCTCAGCGGGGACACAAGGTAGCACCACCCAAGACCCTAAAATAGCCGCTAGTGATTCCTCCTCCGATTCAGAAATCATGGAAGCATACCCTACCCAAAACACTGAGAGAGTAGGCCATGCACCTCCCGAAGCTCCACAGCCTAGTACTAGTATGTTTAGCCGTTTCATGGAAACATTAGGTAGAGCTACTCGCTCGGAATCTGATGCAAATGAAGCACACGAAGCGGGTGGGGAAGCGAAATCTCCTTTCACATCGCACGTGGACCCCACACCCCCAAAGAGTGTCCATGTGGATATCCTACCAACTTCTTACCAAGAAGGCCCTGTTGAGTTGCCTCCTTCAGAAGTTCCCTCTAGAGTACCGTTGGCGACAAGTAAAACCACGGGGAGCAACATTGCTTCTACCTCACAAGAAACCATTAACACGTCGACTCTAGAAGGATTGTTCATTAATGATCATTGGACATACGACCTCCACACTGAGGTGTTGACGGATCTACACTCTAGCCACGCCTACCATGTAGGATGGATAGAGATTGTACAATCCACCTCTAGTGCCACGAGCATTGAAGATCAACAGAAAATGATCTGTAATGTTATCCATGGCATTATTCAATCTGAAAGGCAAAACCGAGGGGTAAATATACTCTCAACTGGCCCCATGAGATTTCTGGATACGAGCAAGGCTCAACAGCCTACTCTATCACAAATGGAGACTCCTCTAATGAGCCCCATGGACCCATCTTACGTCATTTCACCTGGGGTCTCTATGCAATCTGAGCCTCCGAGCGAAAACTTTAGCTTCCCTAACTTGGCTCAACCCTCTATCAAGGAAAACACAGTGCTCACTCCAGGGATAAGCCTGACAGAGAATGTACCGATGACATCTACGGTTAGCGCAGTGCCACTACCTAGTGTCGTAGTACCTAATATGGGGCCTCGACCGTATGTGCCTCTAGCCCCTTATGCACACATGGCCCCCACACCTCCAATTGTACCACTTGCTTATGCTCCTCGAGTGCCGCTCCCTAGCCCTTATCCGAGTGGACCTATGCCCGGTTATGTTCCATATCCTGCATCATCCACACATATGCCAAGACCGGTACCCGCCCCTCTCCCACATATGATTCCAAGAGTACCTCCACCGGCCCTGCCTCCTCACATAGGTGACTTGGCAGCGTTTGCTCAAACCATAGGTCGATCTAGCGCGGAAAATATGCGTCATGCATCTGATAGAGAGCCTAGAAGTAAGGCAGTACAAATTGCCAAACTCACGCAAAAATTCAATGGGGACGAAGATGCTAGGAAACACATTGAAGTGTTTGAACAAGTATGTGATTCCTTAGGGGAACGCAACGAACTACATAAGTGCAATGCCTTAAGCTTGACATTAAGTGGGAAGGCTGGAGATTGGTATAGGACCCTAAGGGTGGACGAGAAAACAATCTACCCTACCCTTCGAAGGTTGTTTCTAAAGGAGTACATACGAGAAGGTGTGCTTTGGGGTGTAGCATCTCAGCTACAGAAGGCCGAACGTAAGGAAGGAGAGTCAGTAAGGGACTTCATTAGTCGTCTAAAGCACTTAAACTCTCGCTGCCCTGTAAATGAGCGCTTCAACAATAACCAACTGCTTGATCGATTCATTCGAGGGTTGAGGAATGAAGGAATCTATAATGGACTAGTGATTAGAGGTATCACAACCTGGGAAGATGTCACTGCCAATGCAATCCAATTAGAGGACAACTTGATGATAGCAGGCATGAGGGTGTCTACTGACACGAGATCCACTAGCTCACAAGCCATTGAGTATGAACCCATGACTGCAAAGCCCATTGCCAATGAGCCAAAGGTAATTGAGACATTCTTGACAGACCTCACCAAGGCAATCCAAGAGTCTCTTAAGGATAATCGACCCCCTCAAAATAGTCACATGTATCCAAGAAGGGAGCAACAATGGTGTTCCATTTGCTTAGGTCCACATAGCACTAGTGAGTGCCCTACGTTTAGAGTAAAATTTAATGGAACTTGCAACGCATGTGGTAGGTATGGTCACCAAGCTAAGGATTGTTTAATGATCAAACGTATGATGGCAAATAGACCACCTGTAGCCTGGACGGATGCGCCTCGAGCTCTTGTATTGATGCCTACTCCACCTGTTGAGCAACTACCGCAACACATGGTCCCTAGATCTCAAAATGTTGTACAAGCTACACCGCTACCACCTCCTGTGCTAGGACCGCAGCCCCCGCATCCAAGAGTCGCCCCTATGAACCAAGTGGGTTGCGAGCCATCAAATGCTTATCCAGATGGCTGTGAGGAGGAAATAGACACTAGTATTGCCTACGGACTTGATACATTGGAAGAATGTCCTATATACTACATGGAAGATTGTTGGGGACAAGTCAAGCCGGTTTATCAAGCTGCTGCTCTCGCATCCAGAGGTCAAAATATCAACACCCAGGCTAGGAGGCCACCTCTTCAATGCTACGAGTGTGGTGGACCACATCGAGCAGCGGAGTGCCCTATTAGGCTGCAAAAGAATGTTGCACAGATGCAAATGAATCAAGGGAGCACGTCTGCAATGCCAATACTCACATGTAATCGTTGTGGCATAGATCACTTGATTGCCCAATGCCCCTATAACCCAAATGCGCCTAAAATCACACCCCTGAATTTGGTCGAAATTGCTAGTGTGACATCGCCAATACCACCCGTCGCACCCGCTTATGCGATTACACGGTCCATGCTTCAAGGGCCATGCCATATCCTCGAAGAGAGAGATACCGCGTCAGTTATCCAAGCAAAGAAAAAGAAGACACGAAGGAAGAAGTCGTAGAATACGGAAAATTCAAAGCCAAGTTCCAAAACAAACATAGGAACAGGAGATGACCCCGTGTATATGAATGACCTCGAGGATGATTCAGATTCAATCGAGACAATGGAGACTAGAACCAATACCACAAAGGGAAAGACCGACAAAGAAAACCGTAACATGGAACCAAATGAAAACCGAATAAGAGAGAATCATAAAGAGCCTCTGAAAACACCACAAGTGTTTCCAAATCCAATCCAAGACCCCCAAGATAAACCGCAGGGGCAAAAAGGGAAGAATCGTAAAAAGAAGATTGGGACGTACCCAAACCCAGTAGACGAGATTGAGCAGGTGAAACATCTAAGAGGTTTAGTGGAGGAGACTCAAAGGAAACTAGAACCAGAACCCATGCAGGTCAAAATTCATGACACACTGTTTCCCACGCAAATTCATCCACCCCACATGAACCATAGACCGTTAGCCATATCTAGTATCATCCAAGAAGGGAGTGAGGACGGGACATCAGAAAGTGAGCATACACCTTTCTTGTTGGAAAGGATGTTTAACGAAGGAATACCTGATCCCATTGAGGAATATGAGATTCCATCCTCACCAGTTCCTAGTCAAGGACCTACACCCTGCAAAACGCCAATGAATGTTGCCAAACTAGTGGACTTCATGTCTTCTGAGGTTCGAACCACGATCATAGCAAAGCTGTATGGAGATCCTGAGTTATTCCTTGCACTTCGAGCATTCCTTAACGGAGAGCTACGAACGGGATTACCGCAGTTTGCGCAACCAAATAGGCCTGACTCGATTATGATTGATGAGGAAAATCATGTGCAATCACTTGACTTAGATGGACACGAGTCTGTGATTGAGGTACCCATTAACGAATTAGGGCAGTATTTTGAAGGCGACGAGTCTAATGCGACTCTACCCATCACTACCAAGGGATTAACTATAAAGGGAATTCTTGATGGTGGTGCGGGAGTTAGCATCGTTACAAAAGATTGTTGGGAATCCATGGGAAAACCCCGCCTCAGTGTTACTAACATTGTGGTAAAGATGGCAAATGGTACCATAGCCAAACCTATGGGGATGATCAAGGATCTTAAGATCAAAGTTCTAGGACACAAGGTACGACATACGTTCATTGTAATGGATTTCTCTAAACACCTTATGTCATATGAAATGATTTTAGGACGACCATTCATGAGGGAAGCACAAATGGTTCATGATTGGTCTAAAAATCATGTCTATTTGCAATTCCAAGACTCTGTCCTTAGAGTGGATTTGGTGACTGGTAAGGTACACCCCTTAGGGAGTAAAACCATTATTGATCATCGCTCTGACACCACAGTTCACTCGGCCCCACTACAATATTGTTACACTTGTAAGAAGGATACAGACATTGGCAAATATTCTCCTTATATGGATATCCTACCTGGGATGACTGAGTCGGACAATGTGGATTGGGTCCACCTAGCATCAACCATAGACACTTGGGGAAATAGGGGGACGACCTGGGTAACACCTGAGGGGGATGAAATTCCTGTACCCTTAAATATGCTACAAGCAATGCATATCGCTTCTGACAAGACTCATCCTAATGTAACGAAGAAAACATACAAGTGGGTCCCTAAAGCTTCTTTAGTGACCATACCTAGTGCTAAAAAACAGAAGCCTCGTAAGAAACGTACCACTCGCTCCAAGAAAAGTAAGAAAATGTTGCGATGGATCCCTAAACGACTATTGGAAGCCCAAGGCTACTATCAAGGAAATGATCAAATCTGGGTGCCAAAACGTAGATTGTGCTCTTACCTATCACCTGACCCAAGTGAGCCCAATCCCGTAGCTCCAAAACGAATCAATGATCGTGGAAAGAAAAAAATCATAGAATGCTACACACCCGCTCCCGAGCTAGTTTGGGTACCAAAGAAAGAACGATTTGTTCCACCTAGCTCAGGAAGGGGGGAGTCCCATGAAGCTTCTAGCTCCCCATGTAATACATCCATAGAGGTAAAAGCTTCTACACAGCCTCCATCTATAGTAGTGGACCTCCATGAAGCTACAAAAGAATCCACACCTCCCAGTGTTCAAGAATCACCTAATGAACCACTTCAAGTTCGATCCTGGGAGAGTACCTTACCACCCTTGCAACTTGACGAGGCACCTAGGGTAATAGAAAAGTAATGGCAAAAATCCTCACCTATTACCAACTGGAACAATTGGTTTCAGAGGGTGACAAGCTCATTTCAAACGGTATGATCTCCCCAAGGAAGGGGGGAGTGTTTGTGGACACCCATCATTCACTTGTTTCCCTCTCAACCTTTTTCCCTGACCTCTCAATCACCAATCTTAGGGAATGTACATATAAAGCTTTATACTCACCAAAAAATAAAAAACAAAAAAAAAGGAGCAAGAGCAATTAGCAAACGAGTATGCACAATAAAAGTCAAAACATTGACTCAGACCTACACATGTCACATCTCGTACAGTGAAACAGAAACCTATGCCATAAAACACCTTTGATCCTCATCACTTGAGTGATGGAGGGTAGGTAAGATTAGTACAATAGGAGTGTTTCTGTTTTAGAGTTGAGTGATTAGCGAAGTTCTCTTTTCCCACTAATGTGCCTCCTGGAGGTATTCCTTTTGTTTTCTAGTGTGTACAGGAGCGTGTTGCTATTGATAGGATTTGGACCTTCATGGAACCTTTCTCTCGTTCACACTTCAAATCAAGCGCGACCATCAACACAAACAGGTGTTTCTTGTCCATTAGCATTGCCCTTATCTTTTTGCATCCATGATTGTCTGCTTTGATTGTGATTGGTAGCATAATATTCAGCGCATTGTCTTAGTATCAAACATTTAATTCAATGTAATGTTTTGTCATAATCACTTGTTTAGGTGTAAAAATCAAGCAGTCCGACTAAGCTAGTTTGACCAAGTTAGGTGTTAGAGATCTTCTCTTAATACCATGGGGAATGCCTTCCTAATAAGCAATGGTTACTTAGGTTCTTAATCCGATTTAGGCAGCATTGTGTGAAATGTACTAGGGCTTTCTAGTGGGCTTAACCCTATTGACCTTTAGCTTAAGTATTATAAAGGGAGTTTACTAATGTGATGAGCCTGGGGAGGGTAACAGTGTTATATGACCCCCCAAAGTTACAAAATTAAAATGCTGAAAATGAACAAACAAAAAATCAAAGTGCTACAATGTAAAATTTTAAGCTGGAAGAGATATCTTAGCTTGATTTGGTACTTCACTCACATGTATTGCCTATGGTACTAGAGCCCTAGAGGTTCCCAGTGTGGGCGCTTTTCCTTGAGAAGCAAAAAACCCAAGGCATACAAAATAAGCACACGCATCATAATTGAATCAATGTGAAAAGACTTTGGGGGGTCAAAGAAAAAGTAATCAGTCAGGCGATGATTTCATGAGAAATTCCTTTTATGGTAGCTTAACTACAAGGTTTTCTAGATATAGCCTCTAGTCAGCCCTCGAACATGAATACTTGGCTCTCGCGATTAAACAACTTAATTGACCACAAAAAATTAAGAAACTTACCCATGGTATTAATATTCGATCTCTAGTGCCTTTCGACCGTCAAATTAGCGACCCCAGACTTGTTTAATTTTTTACCTTTACATCTGTTTATGCATTTGATTACATTGCAATTTAATGTTCATTGCTACCAAATTGTTTGAAATTATTTGACCAATCAATTTGTCTACCTAAAACTGCATATGCTTTTTAAGAGAATGCAATTACTGTGCCAATGTTCTTTGATTTTGTAGTGACTGAAGAAGGCTAAGGACATTCATCTCAAATGCTCTTCCACCTCGACGAACCAGCTTCAACTCAATAGCTTCCGAGGACGGAATCTACATCAGGAAGGGGGGCATGTTAACCCTCACGGCACACGGACACCCTATCACCTACGACAGACGTGTATTATGTATTTGGTAGAGTCAGGTACCGGGCTTGTCGGACCAATAGGAAAAGGGTAAGAGTGATCGCCGATGAGAGGCGCACTCTAACACAAACATGCTAGGGTTAGTTGGCTAAGCATGGGCGCCCAAGTGTGAATGGGGTGAGCTCCTATAAAAGCCAACTAAACCTAATTTTTACTCATTCTCTCATTTGTGCAATAGAAGAGTGCTCTTGCTCCATCTCCATCTTCTTCTTCTTCACCTCCTTGTGTGTGTGTGTGTGAGAGAGAGAGAGAGAGGGAGAGTGTGTGTGCGATCGAGCATTACGAAGGCACGACGGCGGCGAGGCGGTTGAGCGCGGCACGACTGCAGCTTCTTCTTCATCGCGGCGAGGAATCCACCACAAAGGCGAGCGTAGAGCGGTGAGTGACACACCCTTTGTTCTCTTGAGCTTGCTAGTTTAGGCTTGTTGTGTGCTTGGAGCCGTTTGTGGCTCGCACACGGTGTACTGGCAAGTCCCTTGCTTCGACAATGCGGCAAGGAGCGCACACACACACACACACACACACACACAGAGCCACACACACACCCGAGAAGAAGAGAATTTTAACGTCTTAGGAAACTATCCCAAGAGACCTTAAAGATCTATCCAACGAGGAGAGTTGAACTCAAGACCTATTATTGAAGAGGGAAATGGCATAACCAATCTACCACACTTGGGCGATAGAAAGGTTATACCATTTTCCTCTTTTTATTAGCACGGATACACACACACACACACACACACGAGAAGAAGAGAATTTTAACGTCGTAGGAAACTATCCCAAGAGACCTTAAAGATCTATCCGATGAGGAGAGTTGAGCTCAAGACCTGTTATTCAAGAGGGAAATATCATAACCAATCTACCACACTTGGGTGATATAAAGGTTATACCATTTTCCTCTTTTTATTAGCATGCGCACACGTGCACCCAAGAAAAAGAGAATTTTAACGTTGTAGGAAACTATCCCAAGGGACCTTAAAGATCTATCCAATGAGGAGAGTATAAGAGGGAGGTAGTGCTCTTTAACTACTTGCTTCATCCTCTCCCAGAGATGGACTACTGATGGATTTTCTCTTGAATGCGATTTCCACTAGAGTTTAGCATCTCTAGTTGAAGTGAAACATGGCTAGCATAGCTTGATTTTATTGGGTAATCCATTGCGTCAAGCCAAAGATTCGATGTTGAACTCTAAGTTGGGTCCCTCTTGCTTAAAAGCTGAGAGTTGGACTTGTTTTGATAATAGTTTCTTTTCTTGCGTAATTGTGTAAATGCTATTCGTGCGGGTATTACCAAGTGAATAAATAGTGAGGTTTAGTGCTAAGTGAAAATCTAGTTTGTTTATGATTTCATAGCCTATCTCATACTTCAAAATTTATAACTTAAATGAATACAATGGTCAAGAAGCAGTCAAAACAAATTTATTCAAAATGTACATCACATAAAATACCCGTGGAGACCATAGTATGTACTCGGGGGTTGCACCTTTAAGAAACAATTCATATAACATGTGTTCAAAGGGTATTAAAAAAATCCCTTTACTTACATGCTTAAGGTAAAAAATGACCCCTTTTTCTTCAAAAACTTACGGGTTTCTCTCTAAAATCAATTAAAAAACCCCTTCTATTAATATAGTCCTGTTAAATTTTTAAAAATTTGGCTATTAAAATCTCCATTCATTTGGACTCACGTGGTAACTTACACGAGGAAGATTCTACCAGATCTTGATCAGCTGAACCCCAAAGTGGAAGGATAAGACATTTTATCTAATAGTTGCATCATGCTTTTACACATTGAATCGTGTCAAGATTTACATGCATCCTCAAACATAATGTTAGAAATCATGAACTTGCGATATGCCTGATGAACTTGGAATAGGCCTAATGGATATGTTCTTTCATCAATGAAAAAATTTTCTCTCTTTCTTTTCCTTTTTCCTTTCGAATATATATCACCAATGCACTTCACAATTTAGCACTTTTCAATCATATACTCTTTTTAGGTGTAATATTTCAAACAACCATACTTTAATACCGAGTGAAAGGTCCTCAACCCAGAGACTAAAAAGTTGTGTTGGGATCCTTGATAGGCCCTCACCCATGACAATGGCTTGAGTTTTTTTTTTTTTTGCAAAACTCACAGAACCTGTGAGTGGTTATAATATTAAACCCAAAAAGATTACAGAGAAAACCGTGCTCAAATCCGAGCGAGGGTGCCAACAGAACCTTCGGAATACACAGACTAAGAACACAACATCTAGGGACTGCCACATGGATGAAAACCCAAGATGATACAGAGAGATACATAGACTGATCAGGGAGCCACCCTCCAAAGCACCATAGATTTGAGAGATCCAATAAGAGAGGCCATTGCAAACAAGGGGAGTTGAACCGCTCTAGTACCACGTGACAAAGACGCACAAGCTGCCAAAAAGCCCGAATAGGAAAATTCGGGCTTTAACTGAGAGTCCCACACCATTGCAAATCATCCACTATCCAAACCACATAACCAGCAACCGCCAAGCCATCTTGTTCGTTTCCACCAGCACAGCTGAGGCTGCCACCCTTTTCTCTACTGCTACCCAACTTGAGCATTGTCCAAGAAGGCAAGGCGCACAGGAAATGCCTTTGAAGAAGAAGACGGGGTTGTTGCCCAGGCCCAATGCCAAAAATAGGGTGTCTTTTGTAGGTTAGAGCCACCGTTCCGAACTGAGGACAGCCAGGGCTCCCTCCCCAAGAGCATCCCCTACCCTTGCGGCCTTTGCCTGGTCCGTTGTAGCAGTCGAGATGAGAGGAGAGACCATAGCCCCATCTCTCGGAACCCTTCCGACTGCTAGCCCTTAAACGCAGCCGCCTCTCTTGTGCAGGTCTAGGCTGACAGGGAGCAAGAAGATCTAGGGTTTTGCCTTATATGAGGAATTGCATGTCTTGAGTTTATAGCCCTAAACAAAGAAGAATTCCTATCTCGCAAGTAAAAATGAACCAAAAACCTAAAAGACCTTAAACATTTTTGACCCTATAACCTCCACAAGGGGACTAAGAAATCCTCTTCCAATGCTTTTTTCTCTCTATCTATGTGAGAGCACAACCGTCAGTGGACTCCCCTTCCAATGAAGAAGTCTACTAGGCATTGATACAATGGGAATGGATAGTTACTTGTGACTAATTGGATCCATCCCTTCATGATTGACAACCTTAGTCGATCCTCACTTACCACTCCCTGACATTCACGTACGAATCTTAGTTTTCTAGTTAGTACATTCTTTTAACACATAAAATGGCTCCTTTCAAATTTCAGTAACAATGTTTCTTTGAAACAAATCTTTGAAAGCAGCATTACAAACATTCTTTATCAAACAAACATCTTTAAACATTCTTTAAAATAATGTTTCTTTGAAACAAATCCTTGAAAGCAACATTACAAACATTCTTTATCAAACAAACATCTTTAAACTTAAGATAAGATACTATCATCTAAACAACCAAATCATTTCTTTCGTAGCTTTGCAATAAGTGCATGGTGTTTCTTGAAAGATGTCCTTTTGTTCTCGGTCAATTTCATAATTTCTTAACCTATCTATTTCCTAAATGGATGCAATGTTATAACTTAAAGAACTTATATAAAATTATAAAAGTTTTCATAACTAAGGACCCACATGGGACTGATCTAGGGCTTGGATCTGTTATGGCTTAGGGACACAAACACTCTCATCCATCAAGATACTACTCAGACCGATCTTATTATCGTGATAGCCCTGGCCCTTTTGACAATGATCTCCTTCTCTGTTTGGTGACATGCACACGTTCTTCATGGGGCCATATTTTTTATTATTATGTAAGAGAATGCTTTACCAATAAGTAAAGTATTGAAAAGTGAAAAGCTTATCATGAAAATTTCCACAATGCATTTCTTCTAGTTTATTTAATCTAATTTTCAAGAATCTAAGACTTTTTATTGGATTAAAGTACTATTAATAGTTCCTTTTTGTAGGATATTAATATTATGAATTTTAAATACTTGTTTAACTCTAGGAATTATCACATAATTTTTTGAGATAATTTCATAATTTTTTCTTTAAGTTATAGCCAAAAATAGAGAATTCTAAGCATATTAATTATTTAAACTAAATTTATGATCAAGATATCTGTATCATACCTTTTCAAAATTATTTTCTAACTCTAAAAATTATGACATAATTTTTGAGTTAATTTATCAGTTTTCTCCTTTACTTTCTACTAGAAACAAAGATTTTTGGATATAGTAATTATCTTAACTAAATATCTCATTGTGATAATTTTACCACAATCTTAAATAGTGTATTTCTAACTTTAAAAATTATCACATAACGTTTTGAGTTGATTTACTAATATTCTCTTTTAATTTTTTTACTAAAAATAAAGAATTTGAGCTTAATTTTCATATAATTTTCATTGATTTTTACCAATGTTTAGAAGCTCTAAAAATTATTTCATAGCTATCTAAATTATTTTAGTATATTTTATCTCAATTTAAGCTAAAATTTAGTAATTTTAGTCATAATATATTCTAGTAATTAGGTGATTATTGTTTCTACTTGGAGAATGAATATTCAATAGTTTAAGTATATAGAATGAAGCTAAGTAACAATATGGAGAAACTTAATCTTTTTTAGTTAATAATACAAGTATATAATAGATACAAATTAATTTATCCTTCAATAATCTACAAGGATTAGGGTTAATTATCTTGATTCGATCACTTAAAGGTTTTCTCTCTAGTGAATTTTGAGAAAACTCTCTCTAAAGATAAAGAGAAACTATATAGGGTCTTCGAGTTTGAAGAAAAACTGTGAGGGCCACCATCCTTTTTATGGATTCTCGGTGAGCAGGGTTTGTGCTTAAGGACCCCCCAGCTTTAGGATCCTCTATTGCTATTTTAGTACTAGGTTGGTAATGGGACACCTTTATGTCCTGAAACACTTTTATGTCCTGTTAAGTGACCATTTTGCTTGAATTATTTAAAGAGTTTGAAAATGAATTGTTAGGTTCTATGTATCCACAAAGTTGCCTTATGAGCTAAAAAGAAACTTGACAGTTTTTTGGAATATTGATCTCACCATTAACCTTACTCTTGCACAACATTTTTGAACTTAAACTCTGTGAAAAATGGGTCCTATTTTTGACATTTTTTCAAAGTTTTGCAACTATACCACTCTAAAATTCATGTTTATGAGGTTTAGATTGCCAATGGATTTAGCCTTAGTAGTTCTCAACATGTTTTGATGCTTCTACGGAGAATTAAGTGTTAAAATTGAAAGTTATGACCAAATTAATAGAATTGCCTAATCTTGTTTTTTTGGCCAAATCTAGCACTTTTATGATTTTTTTGGTGGCTTTTGATTGTGTAAATGACATGTGTAAATAAAATTGATCTTCCTTGAGTTTTGGGGCACTTAAGACCCTATATAGCGTAGTATACAACGATGGTGGAGTTTTTCAATTGCAGAAGAATATGAGAAATTCTAGTGTAGCAAGTATAGCTTTCTCAATATTGCTAATTTCTTAGGAAAATTGCATGCATTTTGTAGGTAATAACCATATCTAGTCATAAACTTCAAATTGAAGTAGACATTTTGAAGAGTTTCTATGGAATTCTAGAGGTCATAATGCTAAACCCATTTTTTTCATGTTTGCTGTATTGAACACTTCATCATTGTCCCCAAGGTTCCACTTGGTAAGAGATATATTATTCTTTGGACATGCTCCATGGCTCCTTTTGAATCCAAAGGCCCAAAGGAAACTAAGAAAACATGTACATAGTATCTGTATTGAGCGTGACTATAGAAACTTTGATGATAGGTCCACATAATGGAAAAAATGCAACTTTTTTGTACCTTTTTTTTGCCAAAGAAAAAAATAGTGACACAAAAGCAGTCATATGTTTTGATCACCAACCCATTGAAGTTAATGGAAAATTTTATCTCATGTCCTACGAAAATCCCCATTCTCATTTATATACAACAAACAATAAGAATGGTTGTTATGGGCAAAATGGACCGGTCCATTATCTTTGGAGGTTTGTTGTGACCAAGAGATGGGAAAATTTACAAGTTTTTCATTTTTTCCATATATAGTAGTCCTTGAATCATAAGCTCATGAAAGGTTCTTTCATAATGATTGGATCTACTATGGTTTTGAAAGTTTTTTTCAAAACCCTGAAAGGACACTTTTATGTCCTATTAAATTACCAACCTAGTGTTAGTGCTTGGCTTGTTCTAGAAACCTCATCTAGTACCTGATAAACTTGAGAAAGAAGTTCTGGTACATTCCCTGCTTAAACTGATAATATCTATCCCATGTGAGAAAATATCTGCTAGGCCATGTGATTTAAATATCTTCTAGTCCATGTCCATTAAGGTTTCTAATTTTTTTGTAATTCAAACTATTCATGTAACCCTTCAGAAGCGTTTTGAGGGTCGAAAGGAATTAGATTAAAAAAATCTATGGTTGAACTAAAGTTGTGCTTAAGACTCCAAAAAAACCGAGTATAACTATTTTTAAATTAAGGGTTTACTGACTTCAATATAGAGTATTCTCAATTTGAAATTATAACACATTTTCTTTAATCCAAAAAAGTGAAAATATTACAAGGGCCCCAAGAAAGTATGTTTTGTGTTGGATTATTACAACTTAACGAGACTCTTCAATGTTGCCTTCTTTGATTCTACACTCTTTGCTCCTATGAATGATGACATTCAACATGAAAGTGATAGGAAAGTGCACCAATTAGGATGAGCTTATAAGAGTCTTATTTATGTTTTTTTCCAAACAAGTGTGCCTTAATGTATCACTGTGCACATTTCACACCATCAGTGAGATCCCCAACCCGCCAATACCAAGATCGGGATGGGATCCTTGACAGGTCTCTAGGTTTGATAAATATAAGAGTCTCTAAACAAGAAAAATCCAAGGAATAGACCTTTACCATTGACAATGGCTTGGGTCTATAGCCTTAGAAGAAGACCTAGTCCTGTCTCGCAGCGGAAACGGGACAACGTATTAAAAGTCCAAAAAACTATTTCGTCCCTATAACTGCCACAATTGCGCTAAGGTATCCTCAACCAACGCTTTTTTCCCCTAACAGATGTGAGGGCACAGCCGCTGGTGGACTCCTCTTCCAAGTGAAGAAGTTTTCTAAACGTTTTAGTGCACAAGGATGTATAGTTACCTGACTAATCAGGTCCACCCATCCATGATTGACAACCTTAGTCAATCCCCACTTACCACCCCGCACTCACACATGATTCTTTTGTTATTTAATTACTACCACGTTTTTATCACAATTAAAATAATGATTCCTTTTATCCTTCATAACAAGATTTTATTAAAACAGCCCTTGAAAACAGTATTGAAAACATTCGTTTAGCAAACAGACATCTTTAAACTTAAGACAGGGTACTGTCAATCAAAACATTGTCCATAATAACCATGACCAGTACTCTTCTTGTCTCAAGATCACCTAAGGGTGAAAAAAAAACGACACCCATTCTTTATTCACCATCTGGAGTGGATAAACCCCCACCCAAGGTTCCAGGTGCCCATACACCAAACCAGTTGCCCATATAACCGGGCAGCTCCCCTAAAACGGTATCGTAACTTATGTAGAAACATCAAGACATGACACGGAGTAGAAACTCATCCTTCATGGGGGTAACCGACTTATCCGTGGCTGGAAACCCATCATTATAATCAATTTATATTAAGGAGTAGGAAGTGTCTTGAGACAAGCTGTCTTAAAGATGATCAATCATATATTTCTTAATTCAACCAGTTTTAACCCAAACAATTCTTTCCTACATTATAAAAAAATGCACGTTGGAAGTTACCTTTCGTTTTTGGTCAATTATTCATTTTTTGATTCTTACTCACTCCGTACGTATGCAGTGCTAGCTTATAAAAGAACTTAAACTATTTAAAAACTTAATTGAATAATGGAAACCCATCTGGGATTGATCGGCCATTTGCTGCTGCGCTGACGCTTGAAGACTCTCCTCCGTAGGCTTACTACTAGGCCCGGCTTCGTCGTCGTGCGACGCTCTAGTTCGTTTTGACGCTACGTCCTCATCATTAGATGTAAGATTTTCTCGGGTCCTTTTAGGTGTCATAACTTCTTATCCTTATAAAAAGGAAGTCTAATCATTAGGTAAATTATTTGAAATCTAGGCTTAATCTTTGTATTCAACCGTAACCCTAAATTTATAGTCTTAATCGATAAATTCTTGACCTAGTAATTTCTTATTTTCTTATATAGGCATGATAACTCTTTCCAAAGCTTCCCTAAGGGTTTTCTAAGCTATCCTAATTTTTCTTATAATTTTGTATATCTTTTTTCAAAAATTTTCATCGAATTTTAAGCTTGGAATCTGCTTATTTTGAGCTTAATATTTATTCTATTTATTTTCTCTCAAAGATTTCATTTTCTTAACTTTATATCACAAGTTTACACTTACTATAATTTTCCTATAAACTTTTGACGCAAATTCTATTTATTTGAATTAAATTTTGGCCAAAAATAGGACCTTTAGTCAATTATAATTTTCTAAACTTACTAATAAATTATGGTGTAATTATCACAAGTAGATAAGGATATTTTTCACCTCTGATAATTATCTTATTATTTTTCAGCTTAATTATATAATTTTCATCTTCAAATTTTAGCTATAATTAGTATAATTTGACTTAGATAAATATCTATACTGCTTTTCTAACCTTGACATAATTATCACAACCTCTTTATGATGTAATCTAACTTTGATAAATAGAATGTAATCATATAAATTGATTAGCTAATTTTTCTCTTTAAATTTCAACCAGAATTAGTATATTTTTACTTACATAAGTATGTATACTAATTTTCTAACTTTGACATAATTATCAAGGCATTTTCATAATGTAATCTAGCTCTAATAAATAGCATATAATCGTATAGCATGATTTACTAATTTCCCTCTTTAGTTTTTAGCGACTAGAATTAGTATAATTTGACATAGATAAATATCTATACTACTTTTCTAACCTTAACATAATTATCACGGCCTTTTTATCCTATAATCTAGATTTGATAAATAGCATGTAATCATAGCACACGATTTACTAATTTCCCCCTTTAATTTACGTTCAATAATAGTGGTTTTTTACTAAGATAATTATCTAGAATAATTATCTGTGATTAAGATAATTATCACGGATTACTTAAGACGTAATTTACCTTTGATACTTATCTCAAAGCTTTTTGGGTTAATCTGCTAATTTTTTCTTTGTATTTTTCTCTAAAAACAGTGTAATTTTGTTGAGATAATTAGTTATTCTAACTATTTGAGGTTAAGATAATTAACACAAGTTTTAAAACAGGTGATTTACCTCTAATAATTATCTTAAAGAATTTTGATTCACTTTGCTATTTTCTCTCTTTTAATTTGTTCTAAAAAAGTGTAATTCTTCTAAGATAATTAGGTAAACTAATTATCTGAAATTAACATAATTATCACGGGTTTCCTAAGATATGATTAACCTCTAATAAATATCTCAAAGCATTTTGAATCAATTTGCTATTTTCTCCCTTTTACTTTGTCCTAAAAACAATGTTATTCTGCTAAGATAATTAGGTAAACTAATTATTTGAAGTTAACATAATTATCAAGATTTTCTAAGATGTGATTAATCTCTGATAAATATCCTAAAGCATTTTGAATCAATTTTCTATTTTCTCCTTTTAATTTGTCCTAAAAACAGTGTACTTCTACTAAGATAATTAGGTAAACTAATTATCTGAAGCTAACATAATTATCACAGGTTCCTTAAGATGTGATTAAGCTCTGATAAATATCTCAAAGCATTTTGAAATAATTTGATTATTTTTTCCTTTATTTTTCTCTCAAAAACAATGTAATTCTGCTTAATTAATTATAAAAATTACTCAAAAAATTATAAAATTGTTTTTTTAGCATAATGATAGTCTAACACAGCTCAAATATTTATCTCATCTTAATCAAAACTTAATTAGTATAATTTTCATTAATTTATGATTAAAATGGATAATTTCAATCCTAATATGATATGATAATTAATTAGCTTAATATCCTTAAGCTTAATCACAATAATCAACAGAGAATTATTAATTAAGAGAGAATTTTTGAGTATACATAGGATTAATCTTCAATTAATTAAGAAAATTGTAAATAGGTTAATCTAGCTTTATTAATTAAGAAAGATTAGGACTAATTACCGTTTAATTAACCAACTAGAGCTTGATCTCTAGTGACTTCTGCGTAGAGGTCTCTCTAGATGAGGGAGAATCTGCCAAGGCTCCAAGTCTGTCTGAAATTGTGAAGCAAAGGTCATATTTATAGGTTTCTGGACACTCACAGGCAGGAAAATGACAGTAACTTGCATCCTAAGCAGCCCTACAGCTCCAAAAACGCCCCCTACTGCTAAATCTAGTCTGGAAAAGTTCATCATTATCCCACACAGGCCCCCAGATACACAGAATCGATTTTCTACTAGTTTGTTGACTTTTAATGATTAATTTTGGAAATATCTGTAATTTCTAAAACCTTAAGATAAAAAGTCTTTAGCAGTAATAATTATTGAAACCATTCAATTTTACTTAACTAATTAAATTCATAGTGTAACCTTTCAGAGCCCCTAACTTTTTCAGATTTTATCGAATTCTGTTCTGAAAATTTCTAGCCCAGGGTTTGCTATGCTTAGATTCCAAAAATACCAATATTTGCCACGGTCGAACAATTCTACATTGCTTTTTCAATAATCATATCACTTTGATTAAGCTTTATACAATTTTTAAGGTTTCAGAAACTGAAAACCTTACAATCACCCCAACTTAAGAATTTGAGATGCCCTCATCTCAACGGAAATTGGAAAAATCTTTGAAAAGAGAAATTCATCCTCCCAAGTGGCATCTTCGAAGGGATAACCTTTCCACTTTACCAAATGTTACTGATTACTCTAAGAGTTCTTTCTATTTTTTGGTTGGAGTTACGTGCAAGTCAATTTTTTCTCAAGAAACTCTTAGTGTTGAACCCATCTTAAAAACCTTTACAAACCATTTGTATCATCTGAAAAACCAGGTTGAATCAATTCCATAAAAGATCCATATATCCACCTTGTCAACATGAACGCGCTCGGTCTAACTAACCATTCAGAGCAATCAACGTTCGACAAGTATCATGTATTTCAGCTTTGCCAATCTGAACGCGCTCGACGTATTCTTGCCATTTTGAGCAATCTGCGTTCGGCACACGCTTCCACCATTGCACCAGAGGTACCCCCTCTGTGCTCTAACCTGGTTGACCAACAATATGTAAAAGGTTTTAAGAAGTATCATACCAAGAGTTCTTTTCGGCTTCCTATTAGTTTCGTACCTTAATACTTTCATATCTAGGTCATTTTCCAAGGAAGGCTATCGTGTGCACAAAGAATGTGAGTTGGTTTCTTGATAACTGTCTCATTCTCAAAATTCAAATTCTTTTCTTATTATCGAGAACCTCTGCCTCATTTGCTAGTTCAACCCTTAATTTCTTTATTGAATACTAACTTAACTTTAGATTCCTTAAGTAATTTTGGAAAAGAAAATGATGTATACCATTATATAAGTAACTCCAAAGTTTTACATTATCGACTTATAGTGGTTTACAAAACTGCTTATTGTTGTTGAGCTCTAGGATTACTAACTGTAGCCAAGTGAAATCTCTCTTACTTATGCTTTTAACTTATTTTCACGCAGGATGAAGACAATTTCCAAGCCATAAATAAAACTGCTTATAACATACCCATAAGAACCATAATATGTACAAGAGTTAATACAATCCATGAAGGTCCTACTATGTACAAGGGTGACGACAATCCTATACTTGAATCTTGTGGACTTTGCGTGGATCAGATATAGGATCAAAATATACATCTTTTGATCCATGAAAACTAAGGCCTACACCTATGGGCCTAACTCTACTTGGGTAAATCACTTTAGACACCTGATCAAACACCCATTGATTTTGTGATACTTGGACATCATCTATTACAAGGGTTTCCTCTAGATTCTCCGTTCCAATGAAAAAGTATACTTCAATCACTTGACGATCTTCGGCCCATTTGAGTCTCTTCATATTTAGTTCTAAACCTTCTAACTTTCCCGCATTAATGAAGAAAATTCCACCAGATCCTGACCAGCTGATCGTCCAAATGGAAGGAGAAAATCTCTTATCTAGCCATTTCATTACGCTTTTTCACATTGAATAGTGTCGGGATAGGCAAGCTCTCATAAACCTAATGTTGAAATCCATGGATTTGCAGTAGGCATGATGGAAATCTTCCTACAAAGATGGGGATAATTATTTCTCTTTCTTTCTCTCCCTCTTTTCAATTAAATACGTCTTTAATTTGAATTTGTCAGAGATCACTTATTTCAGCCTAATACCTTAAGCTTTTCTCTAGGTCCAGGATTTTAATTAACACACGCTCTGATACCACTTGTGAGATCCCCAACCCGCCAATACCAAGATCGGGATGGGATCTTTGACAGGTCTCTAGGTCTGATAAAAATCAAAGTCTCTAAACAAGAAAAATCCAAGGAATAGACCTTTACCATTGACAATGGCTTGTGTCT
Organism: Adiantum capillus-veneris; assembly: GCF_014529385.1. Classification (NCBI taxonomy): domain Eukaryota; kingdom Viridiplantae; phylum Streptophyta; class Polypodiopsida; order Polypodiales; family Pteridaceae; genus Adiantum; species Adiantum capillus-veneris. The sequence goes on along the minus strand of NC_140942.1, from coordinate 134,261,453 downwards.
ATAGCTTTAGAAGAAGATCTAGTCTTGTCTCGCAGCGAAAACGGGACAACATATTAAAAGTCCAAAAGACTATTTCGGCCATATAACAACCACAATTGGGCTAAGGTATCGTCAACCAACGCTTTTTTCCCCCTAACAAATGTGAGGGAACAGCCCGCTAGTGGACTCCTCTTCCAAGTGAAGAAGTTTTAGTGCGCAGGGATGGATAGTTACCTGACTAATTAGGTCCACCCGTCCATGATTGACAACCTTAATCAATCCCCACTTACCACCCCGCACTCACACATGATTCTTTTGTTATTTAATTACTACCACGTTCTTATCACAATTAAAATAATGATTCTTTTTATCCTTCATAACAAGATTTTATTAAAATAGCCCTTGAAAACATTATTGAAAACATTCTTTTAGCAAACAGACATCTTTAAACTTAAGATAGGGTACTGTCAATCAAAACATTGTCCATAATAACCATAACCAATACTCTTCTTGTCTCAAGATCACCTAAGGGTGAAAAAAAACCGGCACCCATTCTTTATTCACAATCCGGAGTGGATAAACCCCCACCCAAGGTTCCGAGTGCCCATACACCAAACCAGTTGCCCATAGAACCGGGCGGCTCCCCGGCCCTAAGATAAAAAACGGTATTGTAACTTATGTAGAAACATCAAAACATGACACAGAGTAGAAACTCATCATTCATGAGGGTAACCAACTTATCCGTGGTTGGAAACCCATCATTATAATCAATTAATACTAAGGAGTCGGAGGTGTCTTGAGACAAACTGTCTTAAGGATGATCAATCATATATTTTCCAATTCAACCAGTTTTAACCCAAACAATTCTTTCCTACATTATAAACAAATGCACGTTGGAAGTTACCTTTCGTTTTTGGTCAATTATTCCTTTTCTGATTCTTACTCACTCCTTACGTATGTAGTGCTAACTTATAAAAGAACTTAAACTATTTAAAGACTTAATTGAATAATGGGAAACCCACCTAGGATTGATCGACCATCTGCTGTTGCGCTGGCGCATGAAGACTCTTCTCTGTAGGTCTACTACTAGACCCGGCTCCATCGTCGTGCGACGCTCTAGTTCGTTTTGGAGCTACGTCCTCATCATCAGATGTAGGATTTGCTCGGGTCCTTTTAGGTGCCATAACTTTTTATCTTTATAAAAAGGACGTTTAATCATTAGGTAAATTATTTGAAATCTAGACTTAACTTTTGTATTCAACCGTAACCCATCCAAGGTTGAATTTATAGTCTTAATTGGTAAATTCTTGGCTTAGTAATTTCTTATTTTCCTATATAGACATGATAACTCTTTCCAAAGCTTCCCTAAGGGTTTTCTAAGCTATCCTAATTTTTCTTATAATTTTGTATATCTTTTTTCTAATTTTTCCATCGAATTTTAAGCTTGGAATCTGTTTATTTTGAGCTTAATATTTACTCTATTTATTTTCTCTCAAAGGTTTCATTTCTTTAACTTTATATCATAGGTTTACACTTACTATAATTTTCCTAAAAACTTTTGACCGCAAAGTCTATTTATTTGAATTAATCTTTGACAAAAAATAAGACTTTTAGTCAATTATAATTTTCTAAACTTACTAATAAATTATGGTGTAATTATCACAAGTAGATAAGGATATTTTTCACCTCTGATAATTATCTTATTATTTTTTAACTTAATTATATAATTTTCATCTTCAATTTGTAGCTAGAATAGGTATAATTTGACTTAGATAAATATCTATACTACTTTTCTGACCTTGACATAATTATCACGATCTCTTTATGATGTAATCTAACTCTGATAAATAGAATGTAATCATATAAAATGATTAGCTAATTTCTCCCTTTAAATTTCAACCAGAATCAGTAAATTTTGACTTAAATAAGTATCTATACTAAGTTTCTAACCTTGACATAATTATCACGACGTTTTCATCATGTAATCCAGCTCTAATAAATAGCATGTAATCATATAGCACATGCTAGAATTAATATAATTTGACTTAGATAAATATCTATATTACTTTTCTAACCTTAACATAATTATCATAGCCTTTTTATCCTATAATCTAGATTTGATAAATAGCATGTAATCATAGCAAATGATTTACTAATTTGCCCCTTTAATTTGCCCTCAATAATGGTGATTTTCTACTATGATAATTATCTAAAATAATTATCTATGATTAAGATAATTATCACAAGTTACTTAAAATGTAATTTACCTCTCATACTTATCTCAAAGCTTTTTGGGTTAATTTACTAATTTTCCTTTTGTATTTTCTACTAAAAACAGTGTAATTTTGTTGAAATAATTAGTTATTTTAATTATCTGAGGTTAAGATAATTAACATAGGTTTTAAAAAAGGTGATTTACCTCTGATAATTATCTTAAAGCATTTCGATTCACTTTGCTATTTTCTCCCTTTTAATTTGTTCTAAAAACAATGTAATTCTGCTAAGATAATTAGGTAAAGTAATTATCTGAGGTTAACATAATTATCACGGGTTCCTTAAGATATAATTAACCTCTAATAAATATATCAAAAGATTTTGGATCAATTTACTATTTTTTCCTTTTTTAATTGTCCTAAAAATAATGTAATTCTCTAAGATAATTAGATAAAATAATTATTTGAGATTAACATAATTATCACAGGCTCCTTAAGATGTAATTAACCTCTGATAAATATCTCAAAGCATTTTGAATCAATTTACTATTTTTTTTCTTTTAATTTGTCATACAAAGAGTGTAATTCTGCTAAGATAATTAGGTAAACTAATTATTTGAGGTTAACATAATTATCATGGGTTTCCTAAGATGTGATTAACCTTTGATAAATATTTCAAAGTATTTTGAATCAATTTTCTATTTTTCTCTTTTTAATTTGTCCTAAAAACATTGTAATTTTGCTAAGATAATTAGATAAACTAATTATCTGAGGTTAACATAATTATCATGGGTTCCTTAAGATGTGATTAACCTTTGATAAATATTTCAAAGCATTTTGAATCAATTTGCTATTTTCTCCCTTTTAATGATTTATGAGGCTAAAGACATTCAATTTCCATACAAGGTTCCTTGAATGCAAGGCAGTCGCGACAAATGCAAGGAGTTTGGCCAATTTAACAATCTCAATTGGTTGGCAAGGTCGTAGGTATACAAATTTATTTAAAGCCAACTTGATTTTGCAGAAATATTCTACAAATTTGAGAAAGTTAGTAAAACTATCTTTCCCACGTCTCTAAAGATTGTTCATGATTGGGACAAAGGAGAAAGGTTCGGTTCAAAGATGCTCATGGAACAATTTGTGTAACCCAACTAGAGCATTGAAGTTTTCACAAGCTTCCAATTCGGTTGCAAATTGGGCAAGGCCCTCGGCAGCAAGAAGTAGAGCATCTATCGAATCAAGCAACCGTATCTGGTAAATAATTTCTTGGTTTTCTTCTTGGTTGCAACTCATTCAATTATTACGATGGCAAGAACGATCGACAGGCGAACTTAATGAAGTATGCATTTGACTTTTGTTTATTGAGCATGTGCTTGATATCTATGATATACAATGGATGTCTCTGAATGATCAACAATAAGAGCCATCAAGCCGCCAAGTAGGTACGAGATGTATAACTTGCAAGTATTGTTCTGGTTCTCCATACTGCAATCTACAATTAGACAAGGTCATTTTTTTGTGAATGATCGACAAGATCGACTTTCTTTTGCTATGACATCTGTCTGTGACCAAGAGTATTTGTAGCTATGAGCAATGGTAGCATCCAAAGTGGGGCTACTGAGATGTATCATGCAAAAACAAGACTTCGCTCATTTGGAATATGCTATGAGCATACAAACTTTGGGGGGGGGAGGGGCTTGACAAGTGTGTGCAGGTTATTTCATTATGTGTCAAGATGGCATATATGGTCCATACGACAAGTCTCTCTCGCACACAGTAGATCTGGATATTCAAGCAAGTTTTTATTTCAAAAACTCAAGACAGCTGGCCACAGCAAAGTTCCCAGGTTAGACAAATTCAAGTTTTCTTGTTTTTCTAATTTTAACGTTTAAGCTGGCAAGGATTGCCTATTGTACAAAGCAAAGTTCTTTGACAACATCCATGAGAAGCAAGGATTTAACTGGTGCTTGGATCCTGTCATTGGCTTCAAATCAACGACATTAACACACAATTGCGAGAATTTGACAAAGTGAGGATATAAGCTCACAAGTTACGTATGACAACAACGAATGGTGATGTATCCATGATAGCTTGTGCAAGGCACTTTTGGGATCAACGCAATCTGTAGGGATTGTCATTGTTGCCAAGCGTTTACAACTCTGCGTGCATGACATGCTAGTGAAGTAAACATAATTCCATGTCATTATTGTTTACGCTTCCACTATAACACTAGCTACTCTGTCAAGGATGAGGTAAGTCATTGATGTCTTAAAACATTTCTTATTTATGTTTTTTCATAGGAAAAATTCCATATTTAAGTTACCCTGATATAGTCACGACTGCATACAAGGTAGGTGGGTCAAGATGTGACTTTATTATCTCTCTCTACAAGAGTGTTGTACAAGCACACTATTGTATGTTTATAAGATAGTTACGACACAACCATGCACAGAGAAAAATGTAGGAGGCATACAACATAGTCGAATAAGGGATTTTCCTCAGTCCATCATTCTCTCTCTCTCTCTCTCTCTCTCTTCTAATTCTTTGCGGGAAAAGTGAAATTAGGCATGATTTTACTAAAATATTTCTATGTCGATATGGTAACAGGAAGGGCTAAGAGCCATCTATTTTCGAATGGCTAAGAGACATTTGTTTGTAATTCATCAGTAATTGCTTTTGAGATCGAACAATTCTATCGAGTTGAGTATCCATCGATTCTAATGGACAAGCAAGAGTCTTCCCATTACTGATTTCACTAGATACTTTTAAGTGTAAACATCAAGTTGAGTTTTTGAAAGTCTTAAGCTCGTAAAGGCTTATCTCCACCAAGGTGTATAGATGAAAGCAAGCATTTTTGACAGCACAATTGCTCACAAAAACCCAAGGTTATGGACTTTCAGGTTTAGAAAAGATCAGTTGTGAATACAATTCAAACTTGAGTGGATCTCCTATTTTGTTTGTAGCACTGAGAGTGTCTATAAGCGCAGAGTTTTGGGATAAGAACCAGCTCATGATTACTAAACAACTTACCAAGTGTTGATGATCAATTTTTGGAACCTTCACACTGCACTTTCAAGGAAAGAAGTCCATAAGCTGCCAAGGGGAAGTGGACAATTTCAACTTCCAAAGTTGACTTCCCTTAATATTGGCTACTAGTTGAGCAATTTCCTAACAAAGTCTAACCAAGGATTTGACAATGCAGACTTTAACCAAGGGGTTTGGATTGCAAAGGCAACACCCATGGTTACCCGTGCAATACTACTTGATTTTCACTAATTTTCAATTAGTGTTTCTAGGCCTTTCCAAGCGAGAAATTTGGGCAGGTGCATTTGACTATGGTAAAGTGAACACTATGTTCAACCTCTAGGTACGCATCTGATTTGGTATTATTTCTTTTTCGAATTTGTTTTTGTTTACTTTTCCAAGTAGGATGCATAAAATTCTATGTTTTTATCCATTTTTCTCTTTAAGAGACATGACAAGGTCATGTAAGAGAAAAGTATTTTGGGTGGTTGTATCCAACATACATTCCTGCATTATGTAATAATGTAGCATTTTCTTTTGTACATGTTGTCACATGGGATACATCATCGTCTAGGAACTCAAGGAGTTCGGTTTAACCGGTGTGGAGCAAGGTTAATGAGGGTCCCTCTCACTCACGTCACAGTTACCTCCACACACAAGTAGTCTAGGAACTCAAGAAGTTTTTGTTTAGCCAGTGTGGAGCAAGGTTAATGAAGGTCCCTCTCACTCACATTGCTCACTCACATTGCAAATACCTCCACACACAAGCATACTTGAAGGACGTTCTTCGTACGAACATCCTTATTTGAGACATATTCCACATGTGGAGAACATGAGTTTTTGGGACTTACATTGGCACACGTTATTTCAATTATGTGTCGAAATAAAATCCCAAGGTGCTGGTCCAATCCGTTTGCTAGACCATTTTGAGCACAATATATCATGAATAATTTCAATGGCAAAAAATTGTTGGATACTCTGAATGACTTGTTAAGGTCAAGTGTTGCTAAACAACATTAACGAATATAACAAGGCTATGTATCGTTAATGAAAATGTTTCAATTTTTTTGTACTTAGAAGTGACTTACGTTTGACATTCTATTATGGTTCAAACGTTTCACAAAGGCTTGCAAATTATTGCAATCGTAACTGTCTAGGTTTTTTCAAAACTATTTACAGTCCTCTTTTTATGTGCTAAGAGTACCATATTCGCCAAAAATATTGGCAAGTACTACAATCATGGATATACAAGCTTGGATCTATTTTTGCTAAATGCATGCACACTAGGTGTCATGAGCCCTAGTGCTTATCAAAAGCTAACTTTGAGTAGCATGCACATTCATGACATAGATCTCACAATCACCAATAGAGGTCATGGCTCTGTTTGGGTGCTTGTGGATCTTTCAAGTTAACCAAGATGGTTAATTATAACATTGTTGATTCCTCAACCATGTTGTACTGCATTGTGATCCCTGTTTACCGGTTATTTTGGAAGACTGTATATAAACAATGGGGAGACACACCTCAATATTGTCAAAGTCCAAAGGGGATAGACATATTACAAGTGTAATCTTGTGCTAAAGGATATGTGAAACGTGTACGTTAGCACCAAGCAATCCAATTAGAAAGCATGTATCGCTCTAGTTAGAGTTAGCTTACCATAAGGTAAAGCATGTTTGCAACTAGGTTTAGTCAGGTAAGTCAAGTTCTCAACCATGAACACTAATTATGGTGGGTTGTTTATTGATGAAAATTGATAACAAGTCAATGAATCATATTTTGCTGATAAGTTACGTCAGCTAGTTACTTTCATGGAAAGTGAAAAGAGGTACTCTTTTGGCTACATTTTAGTTGTGATAACTCGTTTAGCATACTCAAGTGAGTTCTAAATGGAGTCTACATACTATGTTGGATATGGGCCGATTAAACAAGAAGGTTGCAAAGGGATAACAATGTGGTTTATATTCAAGGACTTATATTTTGCTGATAAGTTACGTCAGAGCTAGTTACTTTCATGGAAAGTGAAAAGAGGTATTTCTGGGTACATCTTAGTTGTGATAACTCGTTTATCATACTCAAGTGAGTTCTAAATGGAGTCTACAGAGTATGTTGGATATGGGCAGGTTAAACAAGAAGGTTGCAAAGGGACAACAATGTGAAAAATCAAGATGATATTCTTGATTTCATTGAACCTCCTACTGAACCGTGTTCTGGTCCAATAAATAGTTGAATCCATGAAGGATGCTGCTATGGAAAAACATTAGTCTTCTTATTGAAGATACAACAACTTTTTTTTTTGAAGACGAAAACGCTTCTCCAAGGGGGGAGTAATGTCAAGCCCAGGGTAAGACCGGGCATGCCAAAGGCCAGGACGGACATGCGGTACATGGGGTTCCTATAATTAGCTAGGCAAGGCCTATATAAGGCACCGTCGGGTGGAAAGTGACATGCTTCAATCCCCTCAGTCTCACAAAATTAGCAAGCTCTAGAAGTTAGATTTTCGAGCACTGCCTAATAAATTACCTTCACTATAGGAAAGAGTCTCTCTCTCTCTCTCTCTCTCTCTCTCTCTCTCTCGTCACTAGCTTGGATGATTTGCGCAGGTCAACAATTTCCTATTACCAATATGTTGTACTATCAAGGAGAAAATCTCTTCCGCTACATTATTATAGAGAAGGGCCGATAAAACAACGCCACTCGTTGCCATCAATTGGGGACGCGAAGGTGATCTTTGTTGTTTAAAGCTCGCATCTTGTTATTTATTGGTGCTCAATTGTAAAAAGTTGTGTGCTAGTAGTGGGAGCCATCATGCTATTGGCCTCCTTACTATATATGTAGAGGCTTCTAGCCATTTAGGCAAGGTTGTTGATAGGTGGTGATGTGTAAATACCTTTTAAGAACATGGTGGTAAGGGGGTTGGGGTAACTACATAGAGTTACATTAAAGATTACCTAAAGGGAGTGATCATGACGAGTGAGGAAGCCAAGTATGGCACCGTGAATGCCACTCTTTCCGATCGATCTGCTGCGATAGTAATATCTGCCACGATAGCATCCACTTCCTGCATATGATACATCATGAATCATTGGTCGGTAAAAGTGTCTATGACCTTGTGTACAACTCCAAGCAAAGAGAAAAAGCAAACATGCTAGAAAATCGTCAAACTATGCAAAGTTTTGATAGAAGTTTCATATTCTTTGCTAGTGGAGCCTTAAGAGGAAGCACATGTATAGTGTTAGGATTTCAGCACACTCTACTAATTATGAATATATGTTACGTATGCGACTATGCCAAAGTCAGCAGAGCTACAAAAAGACTTGCATAATTGCACATAAGATAAATAGTTAGTGCACGTGTGGACATGCATGAGACACAGTTATTTCAAAAAGTAACCAATAATTATGCAAAGGGTAAATGTCCCATATTAAGGACATTGAAATCGGCCCGCGGCATCTCATGCTATGCTTCGTGGTTTGAAGCTCATCTAGGAACTCAAGAGGTGGACAACATGCAAAAGAAGCGCGAGGTCTTCCGATGGAGATCTCGTCAATTGGGCGAGCCTCATCACTATATCACATGGGCATGGTCAAATGGGATCAATGATGGTGGAGGAAAAGGCGACGCACGTAAATTATTGACCGTCAGATCTGAGGTTTGCCCCGAATTTACAAGTTTGCCCAAATTTACAAATTTGTCTCGAATTTACTAATCGGCCCACATTTACAATACGACATACTCGAATCCCCTATATTTCAACGTACGCATGAGGGTGTAGTCGTTAGTGCACATGGCTCGTGGTGGGGAGGTCGGGGGTTCGAGACATGGGGTGCGGATCGACCCTAATTTACAAGTCTACCCGAATTTACCAAATGCCCCAAATTTACCAAATGCACATCTGACGACCCAGATCACCTTAGCCGTGATCCCATTTGACCATGCCAGTGCGAGATAGTGTGGAGGCTGTGCGACCTCGTTTTGATTTTCAGGTCTACCAAACAGAGTGCCCATTAAAGTATGGGGCAAAAAAAGTACAAATGGACAAGGAGGTTCCATCACACGATATGATGAATCACGATGCAAAATTCTCTACAACTTACAAGCTGCTGAGTAAACCAAGCTTGTTCGTTTTTTGATACTTCACACTCAATGTTTCTTGAGAAGGGGCTGTCCCTAAAAAGAGTGACCACTGTTTTTTTTTTTTCAAAAAAATTTATGACCGCACTTCATTGTCAAGCACGTGCAATATCGGTGGGTAGGGTGAATTAATTGCGCCATGGAAATTGATGGCATGGATCTAGTGTGTGTGTGTGTGTATCGCTGTGGATATATGAGAGAGAGAGAGAGAGAGATTAGCGGCTCACCTTATTGATAAGCATGTCGATCATGCCGTCGTAAGAGGGGAGCTCATTGCTCGATCCATGAAGCACAAACTCGTACTGAGGGGGCTGCTGCATGCGGCGCAGGGCTTGCAGGAAGACTTGCACGGATAAGCCATCCAGCAAGCACGACTCAGGCCGAAATTTCACAAATTGCTCAAAACTAACCTTCCAGGGCACCAGCACCAGCAGCGTGCTGGGGTCGTCACGGGCCTCGCCGCTCGTCAAGTTGGCTGAGGTGAGCAAGTTGGGGCATTTGGCAGAGACATCAAACACCTTGCTGCTTGCACAGCTGAAAAAGCAGAATATGCAAGGAAGCAGAAAAATTCCAGGCAGAGAGAGTGACGAGCAAAAACTGTTAGCAGCCATTGATGAGGCAAAATATTGTCCTAAGGGCTTCTTGTAAGCTAATCCGTATGTACATATATACTATATAGAGAGGAGGCATTGTAGCCTGTCGGATTCAATAGTCAACCTCCCGCGAGAGAGAGAAGAGGGAGACCACGATACTCTTGACTGATTCCTGTTTGAACTTTGAGCCTATTCCCGAGAAAGATGCATATAAATTAATTGACCAACTATAAAAGTCACTTGCAATAGGATTTCCCGTTCAAATTTTGAGCAACTTACTTTCAAACGCAAAAAAAAAAAAAACTTTTGAAGACCTTTCACATCCTAGCATGTGCCCACTGATAGTACTTTTTGTATCATTGAGCTCACTTGGTAATAGTGTCATATTGGTCCAAGGTTCAAGTGTCACTCCAACTATCACAATTTATGCCAAATTTGAAAGAGCTTTGGTCCATCGATAGTACTTTTTGTATCATTGAGCTCACTTGGTAATATTGTCGTCTGGGTCCAGGGTTCAAGCGTTGCTGCTGCAACTATCCCAATATATGCCAAACTTGAAAGAGCTTTGGTATTCATGTCACGATAGTGACATGAATACCAAAGCTCGATAGTGTTCATATGTGCAATGAGAATGCTACTTATAGTTTGTCCTTCCTCTATGATAACTAATTTTTGAGATTTTTTGTCCATGTCCCTCAATTTCTCCAAGCTTGCAATCCACTTGATGATGTACTAGTATGCGATCCGCGTGTTGCGGCAGTTAAGAAGAAGGTACATTTCAATCATAGCAACCTCTCTCTACTCATTCCACAATGAGACATGATTCTTTTAATAGCTTTTGGAGCTCTTTGATACATTTATCATGTATCAACTATGGCTTTAACTACTTATCCCCTGGAAAGGACTAACAACTCATAGGCTCTAGCTACTCTTTACAATCTCATCAAATCAAGTGTAAATTTGTCTTTTTTGTTAGCACCTTGTCCAAATTCTCAAGGGCAAGATCTAACAACTCATGAGGTGTAAAGTTACTCTCCTACTCTCCACATTCTCGTCACGATCTACCAAGAGAAAGTAATCCTTTGTGGTTTCCATGCTAGGTACTTGTTTTTTCATGCTAAGCTCCAACACACTCTTCAAGGCATGAACATCCCCCCCCCCCCCCCCCCCCCCCCCCCCCCCCCCCCTCGTCCCTCCCTCTCTCACGTTTAAAAATTATCATCTTGGTCTTAGATGTATCGTGGGATTGCTCTTACAATGTTACAAATTGTCTTTTTCTTCTCCTTTGCTTTGCCAATGCAACACAGACTTGCACTCTCTCTCTCTCTCTCTCTCTCATTTAAGAATTATCATGTTGATCTTGGAAGTCTCTTGGGATTGATCTTAAAGTGTTACAAATTCTCTTTTTCCTTCTTCTTTGCTTTGTCAATGCAACACCTCACTCTCTCTCTCTCTCTCTCTCTCTCTCTCTCTCTCTCTCTCTCTCTCTCTCTCTCTCTCTCTCTCTCTCTATTGAATACAAAGGGGGAAATTGTAATGGCAAGGGCAAACCCAAGGGAGGTCATGGACCGGCGGGCCAAGGGCCGGTCCCCAATGGAGACGAAATCCAAAGGCAGAGGAGACTGGAACATGCTAATCTCCACCCAACCATGCTCTATAGGCCCTTGGCCTGCTAAACATAGAGATCCCCTTGACTGCATGTTCGTCGTGGCCCTTGGCGGTGCGTGGTCCTACCCTTGACACGACATTACTCCCCCCTTGCCAGAATCATTTTCATCCTCGAAAACAAGAGTGATGATACACTAATGTTTTCCACAGTGGCATCCTTCATGGATTCAGATGTTTGCTTGACCGGAACACAGTTCAGTAGGAGCTTCAATGAAACCGAGAGTAAAATCTTGATTTTCCACATTGTTGTCCATTTGCAACCATCTTGTGTTACCGGTTCCTATCCAATCATAGTGTGTAAACTCCATTTAGAACGCACATGAGCGTGCTAAACGAGTTATCACAATCAAAATGTACCTGAAAGAGTACCTCTTTTCACTTTCCATGAAAGTAACTTGCTGACATAACTCATCAGCCAAGTTTAAGTCCTTGATTTGTTCTCAAATTTATCAGTAAATAACCCCACCATAACTAGTGTTCAAAGTTGAGAGCGTGACTTATACATGAAGAGACTAAACCTAGTCGCAAACATGCTTTAACTTATGATAAGCAAACTCAAGTAGAGCAATAAATGCTTACTAATTGGATTGCTTGGTGCTAACGTACGCACTTTGCATATCCTTTAGCACAAGATTACACTTTGTAATATGCCTATCCCCTTGGATAACTGACAATACTAACGTGTTTTTCCCCACGGTTTATAGACAGTCTTCCCAGATGACTGGTAAACGGAGATCACAATATCATACAACATTGTTGAGGAATCAACAATGTCCTGATGAAGAACCATCTTGGTTAATTGGAAAGATCAACAAGCACCCAAACCAAGCCATGACCTATATTGGTGATTGGTAGATCGAAACATAATATCATAGAGATAGTGCACATAGAATGCAAAATGCTTCATAGTACTAATCTGATGAATATGCATGCCGCTCCAAATAAGCCTTTGCTAAACACTAGGGCCCATAACACCTAGTGTGCATGCATTTAGCAAAAAACATATTCGAACCTATATATCCATGATCATCCTTGCCAATACTGATGGCGAATGTGATGCTCCTAGCACACATTAAAAAGGAATGTAAAAACTAAATACTTTCTGCTGGAATATTTGCAAGCCTTGCTGAAACGTTTGAACCAAGGTGAAACATTAAGCACTTCTAGGTACAAACAACGAAACTTTTTCATTAACAACTCATAGCCTTGCTATATGCATAAACAACCATCCGTTAATGTTGTTTAGCAGCACTTGTACCTTAACAAGTCATTCTAAGTATCCGACAATTTCTGGCCACTCAAATTGTTCCTGACACGTCGGGATGAAAACGGTTTATAAAACGGATTCGACCAGCACCTAGGGACTTTGTCATGACACATACTCGAAATAGTGGGCGCCTGTGTCAATCCTAGAGACTCATATTCTCCACATGTGGAATATGTCTCATGTAAGGGTGTCTAAAAAATGAACATCCTTTAAGTACAAGATGCACTTGTGCGTAGAGGTAAGTGCAAACACCCTATGACGGGAGTGAGAGTGGACCCTCATTAGCCTTGCTCCACATTGGCTAAACCAAACTCCTTGAGTTCTTAGACCATGTTGCATCCCCATGTGACAACATGTGCCAAATAAACCCTACAAGTGGGTCTATAATTGCATAATGCAAAAACTTATGTTGGACACTACATCCCAAATTTCTTGGCTCTTACCTGACCTTGTCATCTCGCTGAAGAGTAAAAATGGATGAATGCATCCTACTTGGAAAAGGAAACAAAAACATAGAAATAAAACCAAATCAGATGCATACCTGAAGGTTGAACATAGTGTTCACTTATTCGTAGTGAAAGGCACCTGCTTAAATTTCCCGCCTGCAAAGGCCTAGGAACACTAATTGAAAATTAGTGAAATGCAAGTAGTATTGAAAATATAACCTTGGGTGTTGCCTTTGCAATCCAAACCCCTTGGTGAAAATTGACATTATCAAACCCCTTGGTTTGACTTTGCAGGGAAACTGCTCAACTAGTAGCCGGCCCTTGACCTATGTCCATGACCCTCCTTGGGTTTACCCTTGGCATTACATTAATATGGAAGTTGAAATTGTCTACTACCCCTTGGCAGCTTGTGGACTTCTTCCTGTGAAAGTGAAAGTGTGAAGATTCCTAGAATTGACCATCAACACTTAAGAAGTGATTTAGTAAGCACGAGCTGGGTCATACCCTAGAACTATACTCATATAAACACTCGTAGTGCTATAGATAAAATAGGCGATCCATTGAAGTTGGAATTGCATTCACAAACTGGATCTTTTCCGGACTCAAAAATCCATAATCATTGGCTTTTGTGAGCAACGTGCTGTCTAAAATGTTGTCTTCATCTATACACCTTGGTAGAGATAAATTTGTACGAGTTTAAGACGTTCAAAAACTCAACTTGATATTCACCCAAAAGTGTATAGTGCTAAAGTAATGCTGAGAAAATCATGAATGGCAAGACTCTTGCTTGTCCATTAGAATTGATGGGTACTCAAATGAATAGAGTTGCTCGATCTTGAAAGCAATCACTGATGGATTACAAACAGATGGCGCTTAGCCATTCTGAAAGAGGTGGCAATAGATAGCGCTTTCCCTTTTGGTTGGCTCTTAGCCCTTCCTATTACCATATTGACATAGAAAGATGTCAATAAAATCATGCCTAATTTCACCTTTCCCGCATAGAAGTTGGAGAGAGAGAGAGAGAGAGAGAGAGAGAGAGAGAGAGAGAGAGAGAGAGAGAGAGAGAGAGAGAATGTTGGGCTAAGGAAAATCTTGTATGCAATTGTATTGAATGCCCCTTGCGTATGCCTATGTGCAAACAATGACTGGTTGTAGCTTTTCCTATAAGTGTACAACAATGTACTTGTATCACACTCTCGTAGAGAGAGGTACCATTAGTCCTTTAATATTTCAATAACTTAACTCGTCCTTGACAGAGTAGCTAGTGTGATAGCGAAAGCTATATAATGATGGAGTGTCATATGTCCATCGTACTAGTACGCCATGCATACATATCAAAAAATAGAATAATAAGCCCTTGGCTTCAATGACAGTCTCAACCATGTAATCCCTTGGTATACGTGCCTTGCAAGATTACATTGGCATGGATACACCACAATGCAGCATTGCATAAACTGTGAGCTTATATCCACATAGTGCTAAAGATGTATATCATTATTGTTGATCTAAATTCAATTGATAATACCTTTTCACATAAGAGAAGCCTTGCTTCGCATGAAATTTGGCAAAGCATTTTGCTTGTACACGGCTTCGTATGGAGTGTGCCCAAGCACTTTGCTTGTCGCCCACTTGTGGCCAAGTTGTTGTTAATCTGCTCAAATCTGGCTCATAGCCATACGTGCTATGCAAGTTAGTTAGTGTATTTATCATACACACCCTCGTGGGATGTAAAAACCTGCAAACATCTTGGCAAGTTTTCCCAAGTTTGTATGCTAATAGCATATTCCAAGCTGTGAAAACCGCTATGCCAAATTCCAAAAAGGAAGCCTTGCTTCGCATAAGTACTCATGGCGATTTGGTGCTCATAGCAAACATAAACTCTTGCCAATGTACAATGTCATAGCAAAAGAAAGTCGACCTTGTCAAGCAATCTATACTAATAGATAATGGGGGGGGAGGGGATTCCGCCCCCCCCCCCCGGTTCCCCCCCCCCCCCCCCGCCCCTTCCACATGGCAGTTTCTCCTTGCTCCGGTGAAAATTCCAAAAAGGAAGCCTTGCTTCGCATAAGTAAGCATGGCGATTTGGTGCTCATAGCAAACATAAACTCTTGCCCAATGTACAATGTCATAGCAAAAGAAAGTCGACTTGTCAAGCAATCTATACTAATAGATAATGGGGGAGGGGATTCCGCCCCCCCCCCCCGGTCCCCCCCCCCCCCCCCCCCCCGCCCCCTTCCACATGGCAGTTTCTCCTTGCTCCGGTGAATGTAGTCTGGAGCCGGTAGGGAGACACAGCGAGAAAGAGAGAGAGGTGCACAATGCCAGTGCACACTCCTTTCACAAATGCCTTGATTGCAATGTGCATGGCTGGCGTCCGCGGTGTCTCTCTCACTCTTTCAATGCACTCGGATTGCGTCTCTTCCCTCCTCTCTGATCTTCGTTTCAATGCGGCACGTATCTTCGTCGTCTGAGCCACCTACCAATGCTTCTCTCTTGGTCTCGAGCTGGCCACTGGCCGCAGGAGAGCTCAATCTCATCACCTCTCCCCACGCACCTGGCAAGTTCTCATTTTGATGCTTCCCCCGTTAGCAATAGCATGCTCCTCACCAGATAATGAAGCGTCGCTGACATTGTAGGAGGCAGGTCACTGCTCACCGTACTGGTCTCCTCGGCCTGAGGCAGCCTCCCGCTTATATTACCTGTAAACCATGCACCTCTGTTTACAGTTCGAGGTGGAGGGACATGCAGCACGGTCCAGCGAGCGGAAGGTAGCAGTACTGCGGATTTTTGGGGGGGGGGGGGGGGGGGGGGCAAGGGCCACGCAGGAACGCTGCAACACTGTTGAACGAGCAGCTGAGCGTAGTAGTGTAGACATGTTGTGGACAAAGTAGTAGGTGAGGCGGCATACGCAAGGCATCAGGGGTGTGTGAGGTGGGGGAAAGGGGCAACGACGACGCAAAATGGATGCATGCACGGGGCGATGGCTCAAGGTTGTGGCGGCACATCGTGAGCTCCATGCACTGTTCAGGACAAATCATTTTTCCAAACATACAAAATTCCTTTCCTTGAATTTGCCAAGAGGAAATTTCGTTGTTTTTTGGGGTTTTCACACTATTCTTTTGTATTTTGGGGCGAAATTTCTCCTTCACCTCTTGCTCTCAACCGGCATTTTTGAAATTGAAAACGACATGATATTAAGCTGAGACACATTTTTCCCGAACACTGCCTCCATGTTGTGGAGATCCGGGTGAGAGAATCTGAAGAGATACCCATTAATGACTTATGACTACATTAGTTAGAACAACAAAATGAAATGAAATGAAGAGAGAGAGAGAGAGAGAGAGAGAGAGAGAGAGAGAGAGAGAGAGGAGAGAGAGAGAGAGAGAGAGAGAGAGAGAGAGAGAGAGAGAGAGAGAGAGAGAGAGAGAGAGAGAGAGTCTGAAGACATTATCGTTATTGACTTATGATTGAATGAGTTAGGAGAATGCAAGGAAATGAAGAGAGAGAGAGAGAGAGAGAGAGAGAGAGAGAGAGAGAGAGAGAGAGAGAGAGAGAGAGAGAGAGAGAGAGAGAGAGAGAATCAAAAGAGGGCAACACAATTGGGAGCAGCCAAGGTGACCCGAATTTTGAGCTTGGTACAAAGGGAAGACAGTAGAGAGAGCACCCTCTAGGGACATGGACGAAGTGGGGTTACAAGTGAAGCTCCAATGGAGGCGGTGGTAAGGCTCTTGATTGTCGCCAAGGTTGGGGATGGGGGAGAGCTTAAAGGTGGTCACATAGTCCATAAGAGAGAAGCCTAGGAGGGTGGTATTAAGGACGGTGTAGAAGTAGCGATGATAGAGTTGATCCAATATTAGAAGCTTCTCAACTATGAAGGGGGAGAGAAAGATATATCTCAACGCTACGATAGAGAGAGAGAGAGAGGGAGCACCAGTCACGCCTTTGCCAAGATATCCCTCTATTTTAAGAAAATTCCTAAAATACCCCTCAAATTTTAAAAATTCTTAAAATACCCCCAATATTTTGTCACAAATTCCCAATCTGCCCTTCGAATTTCCAAAATACCCCTGGTCATGAGATTAAATTTCTCTAGATAAAAACAATTGTAGTTTTTCTCTAAAGATACTAAAAATAGAATCTGAGTTGGTTATGTAGGCTTTGGAGATGAATCCCTTGCAAAAAAAAAAGGTGATTATGTCTAAAAACGGAGTAAAGGTTAGAGGGGAATTTTTGAAATTTGAGGGGTATTTTGGGAATTTTTACAAAGTAGAGGGGTATTTTGGTAATTTTCCCTACTATTTTTTTTTTAATCAAGAAATTGAATTTACACTATTTTCAAAATAATGGACAATGTTCTCCTTTTCTTTATGCGCTAAACCTACATTTTTGAGTTCTGAATAGGCACTTTTGAATTCCTTAGAAGGGACAGACTAACAATTTTCCCAAAAATTAGAGTCAATCTATATCTATATTTATACGATATTAGAGCGGGAAGGAATTTTGGCCCCTCCCTCGGCCACTTCTCCTTTCTCCGATGACTGAGCTTTATAGCTTGATGCCTCAATTGAAAAAGAGAGAGAGAGAGAGAGAGAGAGAGAGAGAGAGAGAGAGAGAGAGAGAGAGAGAGAGAGGTCCCCGTGCAAGTAAGCCACACTCTCCTGCCGTTGAAAAAGTTATCAGGAGCTCCTTGCAATCTTCTTCTTCTTCTTCTTCTCACTGTTCTATAGCTGCAGTCGACCACCCACCATGCACGTTCATGCATAGGGCCCCTCCTTGGCATCATCTCCTACACCTCCTAATGCTCTCCCTTTTCCTGTCTGCTGATGGCGGCCGCGTTGGACTGGACCTCAAAGTGTGTCGTCCTTTTGAAAAGCACAACTTCTTGATAAGCTTCCTATCTGGTACGTCATCTCTTGGATTGCACATCTGAATACTATTCTGGTGAAGGTGATGTACATGGGCATTCTTCGACGCTTTTTGATATTGATGGATCAGATTTATTGGGTGTAGACTCCATGGCAAGGGAAATAAATGCATTTTCTCTAAAGAGACTAAAAATAGAATCTGAGTTGGTTATGTAGGCTTTGGAGATGAATCCCTTGCAAAAAAAAAGGTGATTATGTCTAAAAACGGAATAAAGGTTAGAGGGGAATTTTTGAAATTTGAGGGATATTTTGGGAATTTTCACAAAGTAGAGGGGTATTTTGGTAATTTTCGCTGCTGTTTTTTTTTAATCAAGAAATTGAATTTACACTATTTTCAAAAATAATGGACAATGTTCTCCTTTTCTTTATGCGTTGAACCTACATTTCTGAGTTCTGAATAGGCACTTTTGAATTCCTCAGAGGGGACATACTAACAATTTTCCCAAACATTAGAGTCAATCTATATCTATATTTATACGATATTAAAGCGGGAAGGAATTTTGGCCCCTCCCTCGGCCACATTGTCCACTTATCCTTGCTCCGGTGAGTGAGCTTTATAGCTCGGTGCCTCGGTCGAGAGAGAGAGAGAGAGAGAGAGAGAGAGAGAGAGAGAGAGAGAGAGAGAGAGAGAGAGAGAGAGAGAGAGAGAGAGAGAGAGGTCCCCGTGCAAGTAAGCCACACTCGCCTGCCGTTGAAAAAGTTATCAGGAGCTCCTTGCAATCTTCTTCTTCTTCTTCTTCTCACTGTTCTATAGCTGCAGTCGACCACCCACCATGCACGTTCATGCATAGGGCCCCTCCTTGGCATCATCTCCTACACCTCCTAATGCTCTCCCTTTTCCCGTATGCTGATGGCGGCCGCACTGGACTGGACCTCAAAGTGTGTCGTCCTTTTGAAAAGCACAACTTCTTGATAAGCTTCCTATCTGGTACGTCATCTCTTGGATTGCACATCTGAATACTATTCTGGTGAAGGTGATGTACATGGGCATTCTTCGATGCTTTTTGATATTGATGGATCAGATTTATTGGGTGTAGACTCCATGGCAAGGGAAATAAATGCATTGTCTATTGACCAACAAGTCGAAGACAAGCAGGATCACTTTGATGCATGATGACCAACAAGAGGTACGCTCCATATATTGTAGTATAGGAGCCCAAAATTTTAAGGGAAGGTGCCGAGTTGAGCACAATGGTCGCCATAACATGAAATGGGAGCCCCTTTCAATGTCAAAAGATCTCCTTTGTCTTGCGCTCTCTCTTATTTCTCCCCTCAAAGACCCTAAGCAATCACGTACACTTGCACCTTGAGGGCATTTGGCATTACACAAGATAGCAAAAGAATTCGCAATGATATGGTTAGTCAAAGGTTATTGAAAGAAAACGGCGTGCTTCGCATTGCTTTGGTTGACATGTTAGTGAGGGGGTTGATGAAAGAAAACGGTGTGCTTGGCTCTACCTTGCTGGGCATGTATGCTAGATGTGATGCACTTCATTAAGCACAAAAAGTGCTTAAAGGGAGCTTTTTGTCCGAGATGCCGAAGAGTGTGTGTGTGTGTGTGTGTGTGTGTGTGTGTGTGTGAGAGAGAGAGAGAGAGAGAGAGAGAGAGAGAGAGAGAGAGAGAGAGAGAGAGAGAGAGAGAGAGAGAGAGAGAGAGAGAGATAAAAGACGCTCTAGGCTGTTTTTTGTTGTGATGGGGACTAACAAGAGTGCATTGATCGCAAGATATGTCTAACAGCAAGGTCATGAATCACATACACTTGCACCTTGAAAGAATGTGGCATTACACAAGATGCTGATATGGGCAAAAGAATTTGTGATGATATTGTTAGTCAAGGGTCGTTGAAAAAAAAAGTTGTGATTGGCACTACCTTGGTCGCAAGGGTGTCTCTCATGTGCATTCACATAGCACCGTCGGAGGCGGTGCCGCCGCTGAAGGCGGCGCCGTTGTACTAGTCACAATAATCGACCTTGTCGAATTGTGCAATGTATTGAAAAACAGAAAAAATATGTGCAAGAGACTTGTCTTAATTACGGTTATCATGAGGATTAGATGAGCCTTGTTCCCTTGATGTCTTAGAAAACTCGTCGTATCATGATTTTCAACAATCGGTGGATCATGTCATGGTCTGAGAGCATCATGGACAAACAGGTTGCCTAAAAGTGAAGCTCTAGCAACGTGCTTGATAGCTTCTTGGAAGTGCAGTTAAGGGTCAACGTGGTCGAATACTTGTGCCTCCTGTCATCAAGGCTAGCAAAAAGCCGTGCTGATCTTTATGAGATTTTCAATCACTATCGTGCTTTGAAACAAGATTTTTGCACTCAAGCCTTGTTGACTATGACTGGTTGGTGCAAACAGTGTGTTCAAAAACCAAAATATCATGCTTGTGGGAATGATCACAAGCCTTGCTTGTGTCTCATGGAGTGTTGAAGTTGCACAAGTATGAAAAATGATTTATGACAATGCACATAGCGAGTGCATGCCAGAGACACACAGGAGGAGGTTCATGAAAAAAAAACTTGGCAACAAAATCAGACACTATTGCATACCTTAGGAGTAACTTGTGCAGACTTGCCTTGCTGTTGGAGACCTTTGCTTGGTTCACAACCCAGTGAAGGCTATATACGCATGATTGCGACTCGCATGTCTATCACGATCCACAACCAACACCATGCCTTGCATGAGTTACGTAAGTGCCATCGATTGTAAGTCCAATTTTTTTTTTTTGCTTCAAGGTCTGCCCTCCTTGAGAGCTTGATAATGTATAGTGGCACTTTCTAGACACATTGGAAAGCTGTTGTCACTGCAAATAGAGCCAAGACCAAGACCATGCGCGCCTTCACATGGTCTCGAAGTTGTGTACAACATGTCGGAGCTTTGCCTTGCTTACCTAGGAAATTTTTCCTCCAAATTCTCAATTCTGAATTCCGACCGCCTACCTGATAGTGCTAATTTGTGTGAGTCCCTGATGCACTCGACCATGCAACTATAATTCCTTTCTGGAGGCCCTTGTAGGCCCTTGCATGTCTATGCATGCCACGACAACTAGCTACTTTTTCCCTTCATGTGGGAAAGCTCCCTTGCAAGGGGTGTGTGGTCAAAACCTAATTTTTTGAAAAAAAACCACCTGCCTTTGGAAGCAATGGCTTTCGACGTTGTTGCATAGAGAAGATCTTCTCCAAGCCCTTGCGTTGTCGCTCACCATCCCATGACAAAAGTTGCTTAGCAGGCCACCATAATCTTGCCGAGCCCAAGAACTCGAGATTTCACTGAGGTCGATTTGGACCACCTCGTGTGTGTAAGGGCGCTTACCCACGCGGCCTTGTCTTCTTTCACTATGCACAGTTAAGGGCCCATGCCCACGCCATGGCTTTCTGCTTGAAGACGAGAGAGAGAGAGAGAGAGAGAGAGGAGAGAGAGAGAGAGAGAGAGAGAGAGAGAGAGAGAGAGAGAGAGAGTGGAGAGAGAGAGAGGAGAGAGAGAGAGAGAGAGAGAGAGAGAGAGAGAGAGAGAGAGAGAGAGAGAGAGAGAGAAGTCTCCGGATTCAAGCAAACTACCAAAAACCTGGCGACAACTAGGCGACAAGGTTAGTAAATTTTCAAGTTATGTTTGTTTTTGTCTATGTTTTCCTTTTCATTTCGGAAAAGATATCTCTGCTGTGCAAAGCAAAGTTCTTAGGCAAACTCCATACGAATCCGCTGTTCAAATCGAAAGGCTTCTCTTATGTGCAAAGGTATTATCGGTTAAATTTAAATCAATGATAATTTAGCACTACGTGGATATAAACTCACATTTTATGCAACACTGCACTGTGATGTATCCCTGCCTGTGTAATCATGCAAGGCACGTATACCAGGGGCTCACATGCTTAAGACTGTCATTGAAGCCAAAGGCTTATTATTTTCTTTTTTGATATGTATGCATGGCGTACTAGAATGATGGACATTTGATACTCCATCAGTGTATACACTTCCACTATCACACTAGCTACTCTGTCAAGGACGAGGTAAGTTATTGACATCTTAAAACAATTTTTATTTATGTATATTTACAGGCAAAGTGTCATGCTTAAGTCAATCTGGTACATTCATGACCACATACAAGGTAGGTAGGTCAAGATGTGACTTATCGTACTTCTCTCTACGAGAGTATGATACAAGTACACTGTTGTACGCTTATCTCGGTTGCATGATTCGTTATTCGACATTCGTTATATTCGTGAATGATGGTCGATCAATATGTTCTAAAGATTTATTCATGCGTATTATTCGCTGCCACATCAACTTAAAAAAAAAAAACGTTTTATTGCTTACATATCGATCGATAGTTTATCGATCGATTAAGTATCAATCGATAGGCTTTCGATCGATAGTTTAAATCGATCTATATGTTTTTGATCAATATAGTAGTAGTATATAAAGCCCAAATTTGCGTGTTTTAGCTACAATTCCCTTCACCAAAGTGTCAGGTTACCTCCGACATAGAAAGGTTGAGTTGTCAACTTAAAAAATCTTTGATTTTTTAAGAAAATAATATTTTTAATGTTTATACATTAAAAATAAAATAATAATATAGATTTGAATAACCTATAATTCTTAACAATAGAAGTTATCCTCTACCTCTATTGCTAAGTTTAAATAAATTAGTCTAAGCAATAGAGACTATACTTTTAGCTCTACTTGTTTAAGAATAGATAAATAAATAATTGTACACATTAGAGGCTACTTTTCTAGCTATAGTGCGAATGTATAATTCTAAACGTTAGAAGCTATACTCTTAGCTCTATTTGTTTTAGAATAGATCCTAAAAGTGATATTTGATGGTTAAAATCTATCATAGCTATAAGATGTGCACAAATAATAGTGTTAGTTCATACATTTTGGAACATATACACATACATGTAGGGTCTTTTGGTTGTCATGAACAAATGTTCTTACCTCCATATAGACATAGAATAGGTCCACTTAGTGCCTCTTGGTTGTTATGAGATGATTCTTTTACTTCCAAGTGAGGTTTAAGGTACGAAGTAGGATTCACTTGATTGCATAGAATAGGTCCACTTAGTGCCTCTTGGTTGTTATGAGATGATTCTCTTACTTCCAAGTGAGGTTTAAGGTATGAAGTATGAGTCACTTGGTTTTTATTGAGCTTATGCTCTTACCTCTAAGTGAATATGGTGGATTACCTATAGAATTTACTAGGTTGTGATCGAGCGAAAGCTCTTACCTCTTAGTGAATATTATTCATGCATAGTACTTGGGAGTCACATGGATGTTATCGAGCTCATGCTCTTACCTCTATGTTGATATAGAAATTAGAGATTACAGTTATTTTAGGGTCAATTGGTTGTGTTTGAGCAGTAGCTCCTACCTCCAAGAGACATAGATAGTGGAATGTGAGTTGACTCCATCGCTCATCTAGGTTGGCTTGAGCAAACGCTCTTTACCACCTAGTATCCAAGAATGACATATCCATTGGCGATCTTCCCTAAAATATTATCTTAACACTATTCATTCATCATTTTAATTTAGCAAATCATATCTATAACCTTTTATCTTTCTCATTGCGCTAGTATGGTGAAAAATTATAATCATAGTGTATCTATTGATTGTAGGATATATTTTGTTGAAGTCAGAAAGCATGGTGAGAGGAAAAGAGTGTTCGTATGTGGAGGAAAAAGAGAGAGGCGAGACAGTTTCGTTTTTGGAATGCAAACATTGTGGGCATAACGTGCCATGCAACGCAACTCGCATCAAATAACATTTATTCGGCACTAATCCCAATGTGAAAGAATGTGGAGCACCACCTAACGTCATATGGGTCCATTTTGTAAGGTATGTAACGAAATGCAAACAAGTAGGACTTCTTCCTAAGAGACAGAAGGGTATGATAGGTGCGTCATCTGTCAACATAGAAGAAGTGGGTGTAGATCAAGAAGACATGCGAGCTAACCAAGGACCTTCAATGTGATAGATGGCAAAATGTAAACATCTTTTCATGATAATGTATCTCACTTTTTCTCACTGTAGCTCCCTATTGAGCTATTTATCTCACTTTTTTGATTTAGTAGCAACAAAGTCAAGTACTGAAGAGAATTTGCATAAACATAAGTATTGAGGACATTGCTTGGCAATCAAATAAAAAGACATTTCTTGACTCTCAACAAATTCATCAATTAGCAACTCTAAAACAAATTCATTGCCATAAACATAGAGAGAATACAATACGTTTCAAAAAAGGACGGGATAAATTGCCATTACAATTTTCAACTACAGTCTACAATGTCTTTAAGAAATTGTGATATCCACCGCTTCTTCAAGATCTGTTTTCAATGCTGTCTCAAGTATATCCACCGTTTCTTGAATATCTACCTCGTGACTTGGTCCTGCCTCCTCAGGCAAGGGAGAGAGAGGACCGTACCGCGCTTTGTATCTGGCAATTTTTCTCTTTAAAACAACTACTTCTTCTCTTCTTCTCTTGTAGAGAGAAAATGCTCTCTCCTTGGCTGGCTAGTGTAGCCCCTTGAGACACAATATTAACAATTTGTTCATGCTCATTTGGTAGCTGGAGCACAACTGGCCTCTTTCTTGCAGGTGATCTACCTCCCCATGACACACTTGTGCCCTTTCTTTAGCTCTTCCAAGTGCGACACTAGCGTTGAAAAGACGGTCTGTCCAAAGGACGTGCTTCTTCATTATATCTTGCACGAAGACTTGCTGGATGAAGTACATGGAAACTTGATTATTGTTAGGTAGATTGCACTCCTTTTGGATGAAGCGTAGGAGCAACACACGCGCGAGCCCTTTGTGTTGCAAATCTGAGATTTTCAATGGTGTCATTGCCTTGGCACGACCTGACCTTCTGAACAGTACATCTTTCACAAAAAAACAGGGACAACACTTGCGTACATCTTCCAATTTCATTGGTTCGCTCTCCAATCCTTTGGGCTCCATGACCTCAACAAAGAATGAGGAGAGGTCTTGAGCCCCGTAGCACATGCTCTCCTCTTTGAGGATGCGTTGAGACTCTTCGTGATCAAGCTCACCATCGACATTAGGAGGAGCGTATGGGGCTGCCATTTCCTGTCGAATCACACGACAATAAATAATTAGATAAAAAAAATAGATACACATTGATTAAAAAACTACAATCAATGGTACAATCAATGTTAACATTCACACAATTTTAAAATTCACATCTCTCTAATCAATTTGACAACAACAATGTAATAAAATAGCATGAAATTTCAAATCAATGGACATGAGAACAAGATAAAACTGTATCATTGCAAAGTATAGACACGTTTTCAAATTACAAGGTATGATTTCAAATTTCAATCATTGGATGGCCTCAAGCTTGCACTATCTGAGAGTGTGCGAACAACACACTTAATGCCTTCTAACATGCTGAGAAGATCATGTGAGGACTTGCGCTGGGTGGGATTGGTACATACACAAGTGCGCAAGACTTCTTGAAAGAGTCCGAGGAAAGTGATATACTTAGTGTCATCATCCTTAGGTAAATATTTAAGGAGTTCTTGAATGTATTTACAAAGGGAGTAGATATCTTGGCTGTGCATGAAGACTAGAGGATTTGTCGATATACATTCGGGAGCCACCCACCAATATTGCTTGCTCCAGGCTTCCCTTGTTGATGGGAGAAGATCTAGAAACTTTAGAAATGTGTCCTCTGTGGGGAAAAAGGTTGCACTACCCCAATCACATACGCCTACATATACTCCAGCCCATCCAAAATGCAGCAAGATATCACTCCCATGAACATCATGTGAGTGATGTTATTCGCGTGCAAAAAGATGAAGGTTTGAAGCAATACATTAATGATAGGCCATATATTCTTCTTGATGCCTTCAACGGTCCCCTCGGTGTCTCTGAAACCCTTGCTCATGGCCACATTCTTCCCCTCCTTTTGGAGTCTCTCTAGCCAGTGGTCGAGGTTTCCACCATTCCATATATTGAAGATGAGGGTGGGCGCTTGCATGGCGTGTCTTGCCAATCCCAGAGCAGCAATGATTCCACTATGAGTGATATTCATAATTGTGACCTCATGCAACACTATGTCATTGGCACTCTTCTGGCCATCACCCTTGATTAGCTTGCCAGTGTAAAATTCATATGTGAAGGTTTCATGGTTGACTTTCATCTTTGTCACCATGCCGTATCTACCTTCTCCAATGCTTGCCATTTGAGGAAATTCCATGCAAAACCATGCGCATGATGACGAGGTTCCATGGGTCTAAACTTCCCATGTTGGGCGGCATTGGATCATTGCTAGAGATTGGTACTTCCGAAGCGGCAGGCACTTCAGGTATATCCTTGGGCTCTTCTTCGATCCTTGGTCTCTTTCCTTGTTGCTTCATGCTTATGTAGAGGACCTCTACTTCCTTCATGCGGTCCATGAAGCCAAACTTCCCTTTAATTTTCTTGTCAAGGGTTTGTGCAACTCTGCAAACTTGCCATATGATTCGACTCACGTCGTGGCCCAACTGACCACCTGTAAGGACTTCGATCCCACCTGAAGCACCCCAAAATTTTGCAACTAGTGTTGCATATGTAGCACTACATAACTCATCCAAAAATGATTTGTATGAGGACTCTTGCAAGACTTCCTGGAGGCGATCACTTCGTAATCTATAAAGATGAGTGCATACAAATTCTTCGACATATTTGCACTCAGCTTTTGTTATCTTGCCTGTAGTACCCATGATGTGCGTAGAAGCTAAAATAAAAAAACAAAAAATCATATCATAAAGAAATATGTTATGATTTTTCGAATCAAAAATCTCGCATGTATGAGACATTATCAATAAGAATGCGACAAAGTCAAAGAAATACGCATTATTTTACAAATTACAAAGATTAATGTAAAATATGGTGTCACGTGTGTATCCTTATCATTGTAAGGATCTAAGAAAGTCCTAAGCACCAGACGCAGGGGTTCTATTCCCCGTTGTAAGAGCAAAGGATAAACATTCGATCTAGATGCCGAGAACGGTTACACTATAAAAATTAGTAGCTCATCAGATAATGGTTTTTTTTTCACAAATCGTGTCTAAGAGAAACTCCTCTCGTTGTAAGAACCAAAGATCGTGACACGGGGAGTAGTTTAAAGATTACACTTTCTCATTATATAGAACTACAATGTATATCTATGAATCATGTGGTCCATGACTACATATATTGAAAAGTGTATAGCTTAAAAACTCACTAGATAAAAAATTTATTCGCACAGATCGTGTCTAGGAGTATCTTCTTCCGTTGTAAGAACCAAGGCTCATACGCAGGAAGAAGTATGTTTTTTGTAAGCTCACATTTCATTGGAGCTTATTTTACCTAAAGCATCGTACAAAGTAAGAGTGTAGTGAGAAATATCAAACAAATACACATGCCTTTTGATGGTCTCCTAAAACACCGTACAAAGTATGAGTGCTGACAAGCATATCAAAACAATCACTACAAGAGGCTCTTCATATTAGCGACGCTCACACAGCGACGCTCAAAAAAAATTTTCCCGGCGTCGGTATGAGCGTCGCAAATTTACAAAGAAATTTGCGACGCTCATAGTGACGCTTATAGCGACGCTCATAGCGACGCAGGCTGGGGTGAAAGAATAACCGAGCGCGCCCAAAAACTCAGATCTCAGATCTGAGTTTTTCAAGGAGCTAACGCTCTCTCCTCTCTCTCTCTCTCTCTCTCTCTTCTTTTTCTTCTCCACACACACACACACACACACACACACACACGAGGAGAGGAAGGAGAGCCAGGTATGCTCCTTCCGTCTCCTCATTCTCATGTTCCCTTCCCCTCTTTCTCTCTCCCTCTCTCTCTCTCACACACACACACATACACACACACACATAGTGTTTTTGAGAGAGAGAGAGAGAGAGAGAGAGAGAGAGAGAGAGAGAGAGAGAGTACAAACAAAAACAAAAACGCACACACACATACATAAACAAAAAATGCACACACACATTGAGAGAGAAAAAGAGAGAGAGAGCATGCATAAACAAAAAACGCACGCATTGAGAGAGGAAAAGAGAGAGAGAACATGCATAAACAAAAAACGCACACATTGAGAGAGGAAAAGAGAGAGAAAACATGCATACGATCCAAAAAAATGCACACACATTGAGAGAGAAAGAGAGAGAAACTAATTTAACGTCGTAGGAAACTAATTAAAATTAAAAGACCTAAAGATCTAGCCGACGAGGAGTTGAACTCAAGACCTATTATTCAAGAGGGAAATGGCATTATCAATCTATGATACTTGGCATGGGTGATAGAAAGGTTATACCATTTATCTCTTTTTATTGGCACACACACGCACACACACAAGAAGAAGAGAGTTATAACGTCGTAGGAAACTATCTTAAAAGACGTTAAAGATTAGGTTATATGTAGACTTACATTAAATTAGATTTAGGTTTATTTTTAACTAGATTTACGTTTATTAAGCTAGATTTAGATTTACGTTATATTAGATTAGATTTAGGTCTCCATAGACTGCGATGCCTGCATGAAGCGGGTGAAGAAAGCCCTCAATGGAATATAGGGTATTGCTGCCTTCACTCATGGTGGGCTCCGTCGATCCAAAAGTACTGGTGAAATGTCTTCAGAAGATAGGGAAGAAGGTGGATCTTCAGGGCGGCAAGAGTCACTACATCCCCGACACAATGACCATCTAGACAACCTCTAGTCATTAGACTTACGTTAAATTAGATTTAGCTTTATTTTTAGTTAGATTTATGTTTATTTAGATTTACGCTTATTTACGTTAGATCGAGTCCACGCAAGAATTACTTACGGTTTAGGGTTTAGAGTTAGACGAACAGTGAAAAGATCTACTGTGAAAAGATGTTAAGATGAAGTGAAGTGCTACAGCTAGAGAAGAGGCAAAGGGGTTTTGTCCACTACATGCAGTATCATGTAGACGTGGGTGTGTAGATTTCTTGTACCCACAAATATAGGTATTGACCAATAAAGACGAGATTATAACCTGGTGGTTCTGATCTCCGTGCACCTCTAGACCGAGGTGTGCGGGGATTGGACATGACTAGAGAATGTGAGGTAAAGAGAGAGAGAGAGAGAGAGAGAGAGAGAGAGAGAGAGAGAGAGAGAGAGAGAGAGAGAGATAAGACGAAGAATGCCAATAGAATATTAAATTTGTTGTCCAGGTTATAAGTTTTTTATCCTCATTATGAGTAGCGACGAGGATGTGGGACCGTCCAACCGAAACACCTATCTCTCAACGAGGGTCTTATGTCCTTGTAATCAATGCAAGCATGCTGTGCGACGGACAAGACGTGTTTCTTTGCAGCACGTTCGAGAATTTGGCGAGTTCGATCCATCTATTATAGATCGAGTTGTTGCCAATTATAACTTGTCGGACTCTGACGCTGGCCAACAAGCAGCAATCTTGCAACCCAATAGACGTGTTCGCAGGCGCTTTGGTCAAGCAGCATATGTGAGGCCACAAGATGTAGCCTCTGACAGCTCGGGGGATGATCATGCAGAGCACATTCCCAACAAGGCAATGTTTGAGCCTGAGATTGATGAAATGATCGAGACGATCATGGATTCAGAAAGGCTTATCTATGATGATATGAAAAGTGAAGCCGATACGCCATTGTATAATGGAGCACGTATGTCTAGATTGAAAGCACTCCTGGTTCTTCTCAACATGCAAACAAAGTTTGGATGGAGTGACACTAGCGTCACAGCGCTTTTCAGGTGATCTATTACAATTAGTTTACTTTAATAAAACTCTAAATGTATAATGATCTGATAGATTTTTACACGAGTGTATCATATTTTTATGTTGTGTAGATTGCTGAAAGAGCACATACTACCAGCTGACAATGTGATGCCAGATTCCCGAGATGAAGCAAGAAAGATTTTGCGAAACTTGGGGATGGATTACAATTCTATCCACGCTTGTCCTAATGACTGCATTCTTTTCAGAGGGGAATACATAGACATGGAGAAGTGTCCGAAATGTGATTCCGAAAGATATCGAGAAGATCTCCACGGGACAAAAATTCCACAAAAGGTTTTGCGACATTTCCCTCTGCTTCCTCGCATCAAGCATTTCTTCGAATGTAAGTCCATGGCCGCCCTAGCATCATGGCATGAGGAGAATAAATCTTCGGATGGTGTGCTACGAATTCCTGCAGATTGCGTAGCGTGGAAACATATAGATGGAACATGGTCGGATTTTGCCAGGGAAGCTCGAAATTTGCGCTTAGGCCTGGCTATGGATGGCGTAAATCCATTTGGTCAAAGATCAATATCTTACAGTGTATGGCCCGTTGTCATCGTCAACTACAACATTCTCCCGTGGTTGACTACGAAGAAGGGGCACCTATGGCTAAGCTTGATTGTGCCAGGGCGATATAAAGTGGGGAATATGGATGTGTATCTTCGTCCACTATTGGAAGAGCTACAACAATTGTGGATTGGCATAGAGGTGGTGGATATGAGCCGACACACATGACGACGGAATGCTTTGATCAGAGGCATTCTAATGTGGACCATGCATGACTATCCCGGGCTAACAGAATGCTCAGGTGATCTATTGACACTCCTCACTCAGACACTGTAAATCTTGTTTTTTCCCATAGTTGATCTATTATCATGTGTATACATGCAGGGCTTCAAACAAGCGGATACAGAGCATGTGTCACATGTGGACCTAGACTGAATGCACGTAGGGCACCCTCACTGAAGAAGCAAATCTACGAAGGTCATCAAGCGTATCTTCCAGAGAATCATGTGTTACGCGACGACTTTTTGGGAAGAGAGCCACCAAGGATGTCTGCACAAGCATGGTTAGAGCAGAAGGAGATGTGCGATGACGGATTGCCTCCAGGGATGAAGAGACTATCTCTATGGTACGAGTTACCATACTGGCCCCGACTCATGATCAATCACTTGCTCGATCCAATGCACATATTCAAGAATGTGGGTAATCTACTATGGGATCATTTGACCGGCAATAAACATACTTTGGGAGCCAGAGTTGACCTTAGAAATGTGGATCGTATGGAGCAATATTGGCCGCAAACAGCGTCTGATGGATCGATAAAACTCCCTAAAGCACCATGGATTTTCACAGGAGCCCAAGAACGCAAAGTAAAAGAGACCATTCGATCTTTGCGGACCCCCACTGGCGTAATGCACTTGCTCCGAACGTGTTTTACTAAAGAAGGAAAGCTTACCGGTTTGAAGTCACACGATTGGCATAAAATGTGTCAGGTACGTTCATAGTGGACTTTAATATCATTGCATACAATGTGGACTTTAATATCATTGCTGCACATACTTTACAGTTTATTTTACCGGTTGCCATTGAGGGATGTTTGTCTCTCGACATCCGTAACACAATCTACAAACTTGCAAAGCTGGTGCAATGGATCTCACAAAAGGAGATCAACGTAGACTCCATACCATTCGCCAAACTAAATGCTGCGGAGCTTGTGTGCATGTTTGAGAAACATTTTACTACTACAATGCTAACCATTCAGGTGCATCTTCTTGTTCACATAGTTGATGAGGTGGAAATAGCTGGCACAGTTCATTCCAGATGGATGTTCTTCTTAGAGCGTTTCATGAAAACGCTTAAGGGATATGTGCGTCAAAAGGCACGTCCGGAGGGTAGCATGGCAGAAGGTTGGTTGGTATCAGAGTCCCTAGTGTACATTGGAGAGTGGCTAGACGGATTTGATAAATCCCGGGACACGCTATGGCGAACCATAGATGATGAGCGCATATCTGGGATTGTCATGTGCAATCTCGGTGTTGAGAAGAAGATGACGGAAGATCTAGAGGCTAAAATCAACCGATTTTGCATGCTTCACAATCCAGTGATGCAAAAGTGGATTTCACAATATGAGGATGCAAAGCAAGAGCGACAAAGGGCACGAATCGAGTGGAGATGGGGAAGACGACCACCGATGCACTATCCAGCGGTTCTGGAGAGCCTACCAACCTTCATGAGCTTAAGATGGTTGCACAACCAATTGAAAAGCGCACAACAATGCGGTGACGAAGTGACTGAAGAAGAGTGGGAGTACTCTCGGGGTTGCGCGACCAAGGTAAGTTTGCAATGTACGACTAGCAAGTGACTTTATTTATAAACGTTTGAACGGCCACTCATAATCTTTGTTCGTTGTAGTATAAGTCATACACAGCAGCATGGTGTAAAGGTCGACATTTTAGGGTGGAACGAATCGACAAAAAGCGTTTTACTCAAGATTGTGGAATCATGGCAAAATTTGAACAGTCTAGTCGACGATGTTCCTCTGATGCAGATCCTGTGGTGGCGGAACTCACTTACTTCGGCACGCTGCAAGAGATTTTGAGGATCGATTACAGAGGATTTTTTGTCGACTTGTTCGACGTGCAATGGTTCAAGATAATCATGGAGGGTCGCAACGCTACTGTGCGTAGAGGAGAGTCTGGTTTTCTTGAGGTGGATTCTACTAAGAAATGGACTGACCTAAGAGACACTTTCGTACTACCCGAGCATTGTGAACAAGTAAGTATGTAAATAGTTAACATCCCCCTTTTACATGTTATGTGCTTGAAAGCTCTCATGTAAGTTATGTGGCTCTGGCAGGTAATATTTCATCCTACAAAGTCTACATCAAACTGGTGGTACGTCATAGAGGTAGCCCCTCGTAGTGCAAGGACGTATGAAGGCTACCATGTGCCAATCACAACGACATCAATGGAGGAGATCAGAGAAGATGCTCAATCAGAAGCCGCTGCGGTGGTGCCAGACGAGCATCAAGATGCTACTACTCTATATGGGGTGCATGCAGAGGAGCTACAAAATGAAACAGAGGATATGTGTTTAAACAGAGAGCTCTATATAGATATAGGAAGTTATGCTGAGTTATGCGAGGATGAGAGAGAGATCTCTTAAAGCCACAAATATTGTATTTGAACAATTTTGCTCCGTGTTGTAAAAGCTCTGGCTCTCTAAGTACCTTCCATGGTGTATAACGCTCTTTTCTACTCGCGCTCACATCTTTTGATTGAAAATTCTGAGTTTTCGACTTGCCTCTTCTATCACTCGATTCATTGCGTCATTGTATTTATATGCGTCATTACGTCATTGTATTTAATGGTCTTTGCGTCATTGTCTACTCTATTCATTCAATATTAAGTTTAAATATTCGTGTGTTTAATGCAGGTATGGATGATGAGGAGTTTCTTTCTTCTTTGTCACCGCAGCAGAGACAGTGGTACGTGGAGCGTCATCGCTCTGGCGCATCATCGCGCGTAGTATCGAACAACGACGTGCGTTTTCTTAATATAAATCTAGCGTATTGATTGATACAGTATTGATCAATAGCTTATCAATCAATAAAATATAAATTATTCGATAATACCACATATTTTAGGATAATACACGAATACTGACGAGTCATTCGATATAAATTGCATTATCTGGTCGAATAAATGCAACGCAGAGGCTTATAGGATAAGCTACAACCAGCCATTGTTTTCACAGAGGCATATGCAGGGGGCATTCAATGCAATAGGATACAGGATTTTCCTCAACCCAACATTCTCTCTCTCTCTCTCTCTCTCTCTCTCTCTCTCTCTCTCTCTCTCTCTTTCCAACTTCTATGTGGAAAAGGTGAAACTAGGCATGATTTTAATTGACATCTTTCTATGTCAATATGGTAATAGGAAGGGCTAAGAGTTAACAAGAAGGGCTAAGTGCCATCTATTGCCACCTATTTTGGAATGGCTAAGCGCCATCTATTTGTAATCCATCAATGATTGCTTTCAAGATCAAACAATTCTATTCAGTTGAGTACCCATCAATTCTAATGGAAAAGCAAGATTCTTGCCATTCACAATTTTTTGGGCATTACTTTAGCACTACACACTTTCCATGTGAAGATCAAGTTGAGTTTTTGAACGTCTTAAACTGGTAAAAATTTATCTCTACCAAGGTGTATAGATGAAGCCAACATTTTAGACAGCATGGTTGCTCACAAAAACCAAAGATTAAGGATTTTTGAGTTCAAAAAAGATCCAATTGTGAATGCGATTCCAACTTCAATGTATCTTATATTTTATCTATAGCACTACGAGTGTTTATATGAGTACAATTTTGGGGTACGACCCAGGTTGTGCTTACTAAATCACTTCGTTGATGGTCAATTCTTGGAACCTTCACACTTGCACTTTCACAGAATGAAGTCCACAATCTGTCAAGGGGTAGTGGACAATTTCAACTTCCAGAGTAATGTAATTCCAAGGGCAAACCCAAGGAGGGTCATGGACATAGGCCAAGGGTCGACTGCTAGTTGAGCAGTTTCCCTGCAAAGTCAAACCAAGGGGTTTTGCTGATATCAATATTACACAAAGGGTTTGGATTGCAAAGGCAACACCCAGGGTTACATGTGCTATACTCCTTGAATTTCATTGATTTTCAATTAGTGTTCCTAGGCCTTTGTAAGCGGGCAATTTGGGCAGCTGCATTTGCCTACAGGTAAGTGAGCACTATGTTCAACCCCGAGGTACGCATTTGATATGGTTTTATTTATTTTTTGAATATGTTTTTAATTTTTCAAGTCGGATGTATAAACTTCTATGTTTTCATCCATTTTTGCTCTTAAGAGAGATGACAAGGTCATGTAAGAGCCCAAAAATTGGGTTGTAGTGTCCAAAAATAAGTTTCTACATTATGCAGTTAAAGACCCACTTGTAGGGTTTATTTGTCACATGTTGTCACATGGTCTAGGAACTCAAGGAGTTTGGTTTAACTAGTGTGGATCAAGGCTAATGAGGTTCCCTCTCACTCCCATCATAGAATTTTTACAGTTACCTCCACGCACAAGTACATCTCGTACTTGAAGGATGTTCTTTTTTCAGACACCCTTACATGAGACATATTCCACATGTGGAGAATATGAGTCTCTGGGACTGACACTGGCATCCACTATTTTAATTATGTGTCACGGCAAAGTCCCTAGGTGCTGGTCCAATTCGTTTTCTAGACCGTTTTCAGCACGTCATATTAGGAACAATTTCCATGGCCAGAAATTGTCGAATACTCAGAATGACTTGTTAAACATACAAGTGCTGCTAAACAACATTAACAGATGGTTCTTTATGAATATAGCAAGGCTATGAGTTGTTAATGAAAAGGTTTCATTGGTTGTACCTAGAAGTGATTAATGTTTCACCTTCTATTATGGTTCAAAGATTTCAGCAAGGCTTGCAAATGATTGCACCATAAAGTCTTTAGTTCCGTTTTAGAACTATTTATATTCCTCTTTAATGTGTGCTAGGAGCATCACATTCGCCATAAGTATTGGCAAGGATGATCTTGGATATACAAGTTTGGATTTGTTTTTGCTAAATGCATGCACACTAGGTGTTATGGGCCTTTGTGTTTTAGCAAAGGCTGATTTGGAGCGGCATGCATATTCATTTCATTAGTGATATGAAGCATTTTGCACTCCATGTGCAGTATCTTTATGAGATTACTTTTGGATCTACAAATCACCAATAGAGGTCATGGATTGGTTTTAGTACTTGTGAATTTTTCCAGTTAACCACAATGGCTATTTAGGACATTGTTGATTCCTCAACAATGTTGTACGACATTGTGATTCCCATTACCACTCATTTTGGATGACTGTATGTAAACCGTGGAGAAACACACCTCAATACTGTCAGTTATCCAAGGGGATATATAGATTAGGTAGATTAAAAAGTGTAGTCTTGTGCTAAAGGATATGCGAAGAGCGTACTTCAGCACCAACCAATCCAATTAAGCATTTATTGCTCTAGTTGGAGCCTCATGTTTAAGTCAGATTCTCAACCTTGAACACTGGTTATGATGGGTTTTTTATTGATGACAAGTGATAACAAGTCAAGGACTTATATTTTGCTGAGAAGTTATGTCACCCAGTTACTTTCATGGAAAGTGAAAAGAGGTACTCTTTCAGGTATATTTTAGTTGTAATAACTTGTTTAGCATACTCAAGTGATTTCTAAATGGAGTCTTGTTAACGTTGCTATGTTGTATAAGAGCTAGTTACACAAGGTGGTTTTAAAGGGAGAACAATGTGGAAAATCAACATGTTACTCTTGGTTTCATTGAACCTCCTACTGACACGTGTTTCAATCAAACGAACAGTTGGATCCATGAAGGATGCCACCGTGGAAAACATTAGTGTCACTTATGAAGATATCACCACTTTTGTTTTCGAGGACAAAAATGCTTCTCCAAGGGGGGAGTAATGTAATGCCAATGGCAAACCCAGGGGAGGTCATGGATTGGGCCAAGGGCAATGGGGGCCAAGGGCCGACTTCCAATGGAGACGGAATTAGGGGCAAGGCCTATAAAGGGATGTTAGCCTGGAGGATCAAGTACGGCAGTTCTGTGGGCTTTTCAGAAATGGAATAATCATTCTATCACCCAAGTGTAATAGAATTGTTATCTCACCTTCCCCTTAGAATATAGGTCATGAGTTCAAGACATATCAAATAAGCCCTTTGGAGGCATTTTTGGATTAGTCTTATAACATTAAAAGTTTGAGATCTCATTTGATCTGTAGATCAAGACTCATCCGATAGATCTTTGAAGTCTCTTGGGATTGGTCCTGTGGCATTAAAAATGTGAGGCCTTGTTGGAGTGTTCCTAATGTCCTAGTCTTGCATTCAAGGCTCGCCATATAGATCTTAAGGTCTCTTGGGATGCTCCTATGATGCTATACATTCCCTTCCTTCTCTTCCCGTGTGTGTGTGTGGAATTAAGATATGAAAAGATAAATACCAATCAATCATCCAAGGATTTAGATTGTGCCTACGATCATCAGTTCTTGATCTCTCTCTCTCTCTCTCTCTCTCTCTCTCTCTCTCTCTCTCTCTCTCACACACACACACACACACACACACACACACACACACACACACACACACACACACACACACACACACACACACACACACACATCTAACATAATAGTTTGGTTCCACCCTTAGTAGATGAGAGCTTTTTGTCTTAGTTCAATTTCTTGTTCGGGATCCCTATCCTGTATTTTCATCCTTGATGGGTAGATTGGCAGCCCATACCCATTTCTGTTCTTGTTCCATGTTCAAACTTTTAGTCGGTGGATCGTATGACATAAGTGCCAAATCTTTCTCTTGTTATATACTCCTCTTGCCACATGATCCGATAGTAGGGACCACATGCATTATGGTTGTCCCAAACCGTATGCATGGCTCCTCTTAAATTGCAGATAAAGCATGATATACTTGTACAAGTACACATTTTGTGAACTTTCACTTAACTCATTGCATATGCACTCCTTTCTTGATCTTTTGGCATATGAACACTAGAGGATAATATTAATGCCGATGTTACAATTTCTCTCACCACCTTAGTGACCTCCCATGGATGCCTTCATCACTGGCACATACATATTTGGTGCCTAGGTTTTGTGGATACCCTACCTACATACATAATCATAAAATCATTCGTGCATGGCTCAACTACCATAGATACATTTTTCTCGGGCTCTTACATGCGTGTGTCGATAACTATTCAATTAAACGTACCCTCTTAGCACCACCCACAAGATTTTTCTATCATTGCCATCAACCCCCTTGGCGATTCATCCTTTCTGGATCTGGCAACAATTTCCTCCTCTCCCTACTTGTGCTACTAGAGATGCATGTGTTGGGAAATGAAGAGATCCTAGAAGTGGTTAAGGGATAAAATATCTCACCTTCCACCTCTCATTAAAAGCCTTGCATGCTGAACCACATATCTTAGCATTATGTACGAACTAATTCGTCTCGCCAATAGACACGGTCTTCTCTTGTGTTTTGAAAACCAGTGATCCTCCTTTTCTCCCCAATCTTGGGCATCCCTCATCCCTCATCTCGTCATCTTTATGCGGTCCTTTGCCTTAGCGAAATTCTGTTCCTCCCCCATCTGATACACAAGAGGTACGTTGGCAGATTTTTAGACATTGCATTCTCTCTCTTGGTATCTCTTGCACACGTATACGATGGTTCTCTCACTCTCTATTTATCTCTCTCTCTCACACACACAAATGATCAGCTCTTTGTGGGGACGAGCTTGGCTACTGCACAAAATGGCCTACCTTTGCCAACTATTGGGACATGTTGATGATCACCTCCCCTACGGGCTTGCTAATTGGATTAACCAACTTGTCATACTACCAGCATCTACAGTTTAACCTCATCATTCAGGTAGGTGCTATTGCACCTACTCAGTTCTTCATTTACGGTCTAAATGGTTTCAAAAGTTTAGGCTTAGATGATTATGTTGGGTACTCAATACATATCTTTTTCACGCTTAATTAAGTTAAGACGCTAGTGTGCATATGGTTTTCTTGTATGACTAGGGATATGCTCTTACATAGTGCTTCAAACAGAGTGTTGCAAATTTAATTTTTCATACAAATTAAGGCATATGAATGTTAATGGAAACTCGATAAAATATTATAGATTTGACCCTGTCCCCACTAGAAATCAATTTAGTATATTTAAGTACAAAAGCCTGAATGAGGTTCAAAGTCAATTTGGTTGTCTGTTATTAAACACATTGTGAAGTCCTTTATCATGAGTCTAGGAATGCTTACCAAACTGATCTGGCTTGACACTATTATATCTTGAGCTTGGCTACTATACCTGACCCAGTCAATAAGCCATTCTTGTATCTGCGGTCGATGATACCTTACAATATGCTTATCCATAACATACATGATAGCTTCTTGGTAGAAGCCCCTCTATGTATTGCAAGCCATTGAATGCATAATCCTCCAATCTATCTCATTCTTGACACGACTCACCGTCAAACAAGCTCCAAATGGAATGGAGCACATTTAGTTGGAGTCTCAATTTTTGTTTGTACTAATTCAAACATATATACTGAACTATTGTGATAGATTGTCGTACTTCTCTGATGTAGATTGACATATTGCAAATTGTTCATCTGACTTTAAACTGTCGCTCGATTGCAAACTTGGGAACCAACCAAACCTGGTTCATCGTAGTCACACAATTTCCATTGGGTTACCCCCACGGATTGCAGCTCAACACTTAGATCTGGTTTACATAGTTTGGGTTAATTCTGATTTTTACCTACTAGCTTGAGGTATTGTTGATCTTTCAAGCTCAATTAATTATATAGATTCTCTTATGCCTTTGGTAAGGGTTTTGGAAGAAGTGGTAATGACTATTTTTTTTGAAAATACAATCTGTATGTAAATAGCATGCTGCCCAACTTAAACATCCGCCTCATAGCATGGTGTTGGTAGACCTAATTTGGGGTTCCATTGGCACTGGTATTTTCCGGGGTGCTAACTACATATGATTAATGAAAGATCTTGAGCAAGATGGTACTACCTGGTTCAAACTTCTTGTTACTACATGGTTTTTTGCAGTTGATGTTGGCCATTGTACCTTATCTTGAGCTTAAGGACATTTTTGTGTCCTCGTCTCTTTGCTCATGCACCAGGTGTGGCATTTTTTACTCACGAGCACACACACACACACTTACATAGGAATTTCTATGATGTGAATGACTTATAGACCTCATGACTATACACACACATAAAGCACCTAGCTTAAATTGCACCCAATAGAAGATACATGGATGACCTATCCCGAGCCGACGTGCTGCCTGCCTTCATATAAGTTTTTTATTTTTATTTTATGAAAGCGCGATCGTCGTCTTATACAAAAAATTGAGTACTCTTTCTCTTGCACACACATATGCTGGTGTAACACTGCCCCATGTGGCTACATGAACATGCATATAAGCGGTGCATGGAATACACCTAATACATAGGTCATTCATAAATGATTTTTAATGAGATTCAACCCCCTTTGTTTTGCTTCCTTCTGGCATTTGGCTTTATACACACGTTTGAGGTTTCATTTCTTAATCAACTTCTCGCTCGATCTTTCTCTCTATGCATTCTCATTCTCAGCGTTCCCTCATGGTGCTATCTCTACTCGCAAGTGACATCGATCTCCCATGCATACCCTCATGGACCTTCGCGACTTCAGAGCAATCTTCTCTTTTGTGAATCCATGATGCAGACACACTGATACTATACCTACCTTGGCCTATGGTAACATGGCATGGTCTCTCTCTCTCTCTCTCTCTCTCTCTCTCTCTCTCTCTCTCTCTCTCTCTCTCTCTCTCTCTCTCTCTCTCTCTCTCTCTCTCTCTCTCTCTCTCTCTCTCTTTGCGTGTGTGTGTGTGTGTCTCTCTCACACACACGTGCGCGGGCGCGTGTGCGCGCGTGCACGCGCACACACACACACACACACACACACACACACACACACACACACACACACACACACACACACACACACACACACACACACACACACAAAACAGAAAGAAGGTAAAATTGCCAACTGAGCATTGCATATTTCCCCCCTTTTTTTGTTCATATGCTACACAAGTTTGGCGCACCCTTGCGACTTGCATAATATGGTACTTATAAAACACACACACACCCCACACACACACACACACACACACACACACACACACACACACACACACACACACACACACACACACACACACACACACACACACACACACACACACACACACACACACACACACACACACACACACACACACACACACACACACACACACACACACACACACACACACAAGCAGGTCGTCATACATGGTGGTTCTTTTCATATGAGATTTGTTCTCTCTGTAGTCTCCCAACTTGTAATTCCTCTTGCTATCTCTATTTCTTTCACACAAACACCCACCCACTGGCAGATTCTCGTAAGTTAATTATCATCAATTTCATTGGGATATCGTCATGTTCATCTACATAACACTCACATGATGCCATGGCAGTGCACTCATCGGTACACACACTAGATATGGGTGAGCATGGCAGAACAATGGGCAGTAGCCTTCTCAATCATCTTTGGAATGATGGTTCCCAGATGCGTACTCTTGGCATAACAATGGACAGTAGCCTTCTCAATCATCTTTGGAATGATGGTTCCTAGATGCGTACTCTTCAAAACTAATATGATGCAAGTGGTATGAATGGCATGGTGACGTACACACTACAACAAAGCTTTGGAGCAATAGGTAGGTGCTTTAGCACCTACTTAGAAACGGTTATTGTTTATTGGTATTGTTACTAAATGCAAAATACATAGACATTAAGGTACATAAATAAGTGTTTGGTTTCAAGATTGTCAATTGTTTGTGCTGTAATAAGTAAGAAAATGTTTTTCTATTGGCCTAAAAGCTGACCTAGGTTTGATTAAGAAGTCCGACAAAAGGATAATAAGAATGATAACTTGAAGTGGTATCTTTTGGTGCTGCTTTGGCACCTACTAATACTTGTGCTTTTGATATGGTTTTAAGCAAATAAGTGTAGAACTTGCAGCACAATGAAGTGTCGATAAGTATGAGTAAACTATTAGTAAAAAAAAATTGATTGACAATGGTAGTATTAGCTTGATGCTAGTGAATTATAATTTTTTTTTCATGTTA
Organism: Adiantum capillus-veneris; assembly: GCF_014529385.1. Classification (NCBI taxonomy): domain Eukaryota; kingdom Viridiplantae; phylum Streptophyta; class Polypodiopsida; order Polypodiales; family Pteridaceae; genus Adiantum; species Adiantum capillus-veneris. The sequence goes on along the minus strand of NC_140942.1, from coordinate 134,219,626 downwards.
TGAGACAATGGAATAAAATCTATGTTTTTGAATGCCTTAAACCTCCCGTAGAGGGTCTCCTTGGAGATGGCGATGTGAGCGGGATGGAAACACACACAACGCCTCTATAATCACCTGACACACACTCTTGGGATGATACACACACACACACACACACACACACACACACACACACACACACACACACACACTATGGGGTACCACTCGACTTACACAACCCACCTGGCCGAGACAGGGAACACACCAATGGAGTGAGAAGAGAGAGACTATCCATTTGCCCACTCAACACAAAGACACACACACACACCCAAAAAACTCAGCTCAAAAGAGGAAGACATTTGATGTTTAGATACAATTGAGCTTGAGCCAACACCAATGGGGAAAATAGCTCACACAATATGGATAAAATATGCCAGATACAATTACAAACTTGAGCAGAGGCTTCGCTCACAATAGAAACTGACACAACAAAAATAGTAGAAAAACAGTGAGTAATTTGGAAAAATGGATAGCACCATTGCATTCGGAACAGCCCAAAACCCCAGTTTACAATATCAAAGTGCTCAAATCTGACCTCGAATGAGCAGTTTATGGCCAAAACAGGCCCCAAAAATAACAAAAACTTAGTTGCGGCTGTTACTCCTCTTCTCTCCACACTTTGTTGGTTTTTTTCTCAGGTTTTTCAGTGTCCACACTTCACTTTATCCCTTGGGAACTTTTGGACTTTTGATTGACCTCAAACGGGAACATGCCAAAACATGGCCACATAGTGCATTTTTGTCACCCTTCTACATCCATCCGCAAACCTGGCACTCAACTTTTCCCAATAATGCATCCCACAATCATATGAAGTGGCCCCCAAAGATAATCCTCATGATGACCTTTTTTCATAATTCATCACAAGAAAACACCCACGTTGTGTCCGTACTTATCCACGTGCAAGTCTTGATCCCATTCGTCCTCCTTATACCACTAGATGCCACTTGACACACCTGCTTACCTCATGGCATTGGCCCGCTGGTAGCTTCCTTGAGAAGTTGTACGATCCACCAAGTACTCATTATTATAGAAAAACACACTGATACTGGTGATGATGAAAATCAATGTACTATGTACACGCTGTCCTACCTGAACACATGTGGGGCCCACGTGACCACTTGGCTCTGGAGAATGGGCAATCCTTTATTTGATGCACCATGCATGTGTATGTACATATGCACAATCACTTCTTCCAAAAACTCCTAATAGGGATTATTGAAACTTTTGAAAAATCAATAAGAATACAAACAAGATGTTGCTTGATTTTTGATAGACTTGCTTGTATTGTTAATAACTTGTAAGACATATATTGAAAGTAAGCTTCTTGAAACTCTGAGACTGACAGGGACTTGAGATAAATACTAGGTTTTACGTAATTCATAAAGTTGCATAAGGCGCGGTTTTTTTTTATAACCATGAGTACAAAATATAACTTGTTGTTATGGTTGCACAACATCTACTTGCTTGTCTTCTCTTGGATAGCGAACACAATGAATATCCCACATTTGGTAGGCCGTAAACACACTCTTAAATGATAACCCCCTTCTTTGGCATACAAGCACATAGATAGGTACCTACTAAGAACTTGGTCAAGTTTTACTACTTAATTAGGAATCACTTAATTTTTTATGTGAGTTAGTCAGATACAATTGCTTCAGATTTGTGTATATATATCATCTCTTGCAGGTTCAAAACAAGCATATATGCACCAAAGGAAAATTCATGGAATATATGCTATTTTCGTTAAGCCGTAAACCTCTTGTGGAGGGTCTCATGGAGAGATGGCATGAACTGGTTTGTTGAAACATTATTCTAAGTGCAAACAAGATGTTGGCCAATTTGGATAAGTTTGTTCATATTAGTTTTGTTAATAATTTTTAAAGGAAAAATCAAGATGGCTATACGAGCTAGTATAATGAGATGTATTGATAATTTGATACATGTAATACCTATTTTCTGTCAATGAAGTCATAAACCTCTTGTGGAGGGTCTCGCTTAGAGATGACATAAAACGAGTGTTTTGAAAAACTAATCGAATTTCAAACAAAATGCTACCCAGTTTTAGTCAAGGTGTCTATATTATTCTTTTGCTCAAAAGTATATAGTTTTTTGCATGAGAGTTAGGGATAAACAGTAGCATCATTTCTTTGGGAAAATTCAATGAGATTTAGATTTCTCCCTCTACTCACTCATCTCTATACACACATACACACACACACACACACACACACACACACACACACACACACACACACACACACACACACACACACACACACACACACACACACACACACACACACACACACACACACAAGTATATATGCACACAAGCACATAGATACATATACATACTAGTAGACCTAAGCAGGGGCTAATACTGTCAAAGGTCAAGTGGCTATTCTCTCTCGTTCTCTCTCTCTCTCTCTCTCTCTCTCTCTCTCTCTCTCTCTTTCTCAGTTAACATTCCCCCTTTTTGATTTTAGTGACTGTCCTTGAGCACTGTTGAAAAGTGCTTATGGAGGCTGTGGAAGGTTTTTGATTGGTTGTTGATGGGCTGATTGTCTTCATTTTTCATTGAATTTGTTGATGAGGTTTAATTTGCTGCAACATCTTCATTGGTTTGAATTTGTTTTTGATGTGAGAGATGATGTCGCATTTGTTTGCTGTAGCAGCATAACAGCGAGGCTTTGTTTACTTATTAAGAGTAGGTAGAAGAGAAGTAGAATGATGAGGTTCTAAATTAGGGTCTAATACTTGGATGACCGAAGGGAAAGAAGCCCAGTGGGAAAAAAGTGCCTTTGGGATACGCACATTATTCAAGTACTTATTATCATGATATATATTAATAAAGTACTCAAGGGATTATTTGCTGATAGATATGGAATTAAAAAGGCAGCAAATATGAGAAGGTAGCATGATGGAACATTTTGTTTGCTGTAGTCAAATCAAGGTGCATATGTGGAAGCAAAAAGAGTGTTTAATGCATATTGTCCAATGGTGGGACTTCCTATATATGCAATCACAAAAATGCATGGAGAACAATATGCTGTGCAAGAAATATTTTGAGGGGTCCTTTAGAAAGATGGTGTAGCTAAAAGCATATGACAGGGATTTGCAAGCTGGCATCCCTTTAAGAATGGTTTTTGTTGTTGATGATATGTGCTCTCATCTTACTGTGCATTATGCGTGAGTGTTGGACTCTATGACACTCCACCATGATTAAGTTAATAGACTTTGACTCTTATGTTCATCTCATCTAGCATGAGCAACACACCTTAGATATGCTCAACTCTTCCAGCTTGAGTGTAAGCCTAATAACTACGGCTCTTAGCACAGAGTTTATTATGACATGAAGCTTTGGGACTAATGCTTTGCTAATTTTTTGGTTCAACAGCATGACTCTGACTATGCCAAAGAGTGTTTTTTGCACCCTGGTGACTTGACTTTTTACATTCTTGTGCTTACTACAAACATTTTGTCAAGTAAAAGTAAGCTCGAATACTCAAAAAGAGGATGAGTGAAGGACCAAGTTGGCATTGAAGGTTTCCTTTGCCATACATGTTTTATCTTCTTTGAATCTGCATTTGTGTTGGTTGGGTTGTCCTTCTTTGACTGTGAATACTCCATTATCTGTTTGATTATCCAATTAGGCATGTTGATAGGAGTCTTTGATGTTGTTGTAGGCCTCTGTTCACTGTCGGCATTTGGATTTTGACTAGGAGCATTGGGAGACTTAAGAAAGTAAATCTCTTGAGGACCTTTGTAACTCCTTTGTTGACTTTGCTTAGCTCTAGGTCCTGTTGAGCTCTTGAGATCTTCATGCAGGTATGGTGTAGTTTCAGTTTACTTGTGGTTGACCGGTAGCCAAATCTTTGTATAACATGTGTAAAATCCTTGTCCAAGAGGAAGATTCTTTGAGATCCATCTTTGTTATATATCTTCTTGAGAGTTGGGGTAGACTTTAGCATCTTTTGATGTTGTTCTGTTGTGTACCTGCTTCTTAGGTATCATGGGATATAGTTGATGTTGATACCTAGTGGGCGTTCTTTCTTGGGAGGGACTTGACGTTATTTCATATGCTCTAACCTATGGTTTTGGTACCCATATCTGTCTGTTACCTTCATAGTACTCCTAAACTTTTAAGCTCCATTGTGATGCTATCCATCCCATGTGTTTGTGTTTTTGTGTTGATTTTCCATCCTTAATCCAAATTGGATCATTACCTTTGACTAAAATGATCGAAACAAACACTTGGTTGACTTTCCTTTGCTTTCTTGAGTACTTTGGCTGATATACCTTTGATTTTTAGGGTGTCTTCTTAGAGCTTTTAGTTGGGTCAGCAATTGACTTGAAGTTTTGAAAGCCTAACTTGCTTGAAGAGGCTGATCCATGAGGGATCTTTGATGTAGAGGCAGTTGGTGGTCACACCTTTGCTAGTCGGTGGAAGTTCCACTCTAGATTTTCCTTTGTCTATAAGATCTGTCAATGAATCTTGTGTCGTTTGCAACTTTGAATCCAACATTAATGGTACCTGTAACTTTTGCTTGCTACCACTTGGAAAAGAAAGTAATAGCATTATGCCTTCTTTGTATGCTTTGTGCTGGTCTAACCACTAATGTCCAATGATGAAATCTGCAAGCATTTTCTTTGAAGGACTCACCTGAAATTTTACTTGCTCTTCATGCTGTTGGATGATAAGAGTAGCAGCCATCTGTTTTTGACTTGTAGCCTTACCCATGATTTCTATGGCTTGCCCTGAGTAATCTCTAGAATGCTCTGGATGTTGTCTGCAACATATTGCACTTTGCTTCTTTATCCAGTAGAGCATTGCCTCTGACACTTGCTCCAATTGTATTACTGAGGACTATAGATATTCTCATTGTTGATTCTATTGAAGATCTCTATCCTACTTTTGCCATGGTCTCATCTTGATCTAACTGTGTCTCTATGGAGGGTAGCTTGAGATTTTGTTTTCCAATTTGACTTTCATCAGCTGATTTAGTTGGCAATGTCTAGATCTTTGAACTTCCTATTTTTTCTTGGTTGTCTGCAACCCTGTTCTTCTTAACTTTTGGCTTTGGTGGCATTCTCTACTCAATAGCTTTCATGGTTGCCCTTTGCTCTGTTTGATCTGCACTTTTTATTGCCTGATTTGATTTAAGCTCTTGTAAAGTTTTGTTCGATGGAGATGATCATCTTCAATAAGATCTTATTTGATATCAATCTCTATTTTAAATGTTCTTGAGGACTTTGTGTTGTCGTCCACGAGTGACTAGTCTTGGTCTTCCTTATTTGTTTTATTTGATGAGTGCTTCTTCATTGAACTCTATCTCTCTAGGATCTTTTGGGCCAATAGCATTCCCAATATGATGTTATCTGGTACATCTTTTGCTGTTACCACATGAAACTGAGCTATGATGATATGTGGACCTGTTTGAATGATGATGGAGATGATTCCCCATCATTTTTCTCATTTGTCTCCATATATGCTCACAAATTCAGGAGCATCTTCCAGCTGTGGTTGGCCACATCTTTTCCAAGTGCAAAAAGACATGAGGTTCTTATCTAACTGAAAATCTAGCTTTACTTCACTTGAGAGTTTTTCTTCATTCTCACCAACAGTGTTGCATTTGATCGTCTCAAGATTTCTTTTTGTATTGATTGTTTTGTTGTGGCAGTGTCCTTTGGTTGAACTTTATGGACATTTTCTTTTCTTTGATCTCCTGCTTCAATCGATGTTGACTCCATTGGCTGTAATATTACACTTTTTATTTGCAATTGATGAGCATTATCTACCTGCATCTGAGTAACCTTTAATCTTAGAAGATTCGCTGTACTTTCTGGTAGCATCTCTCTTTGGAGGATATATTGGTGGTGACCTTTGTGTAGCCTTCTGAACTTTACCTTCCGTTGATTTTGACTTATATGTCACCTATTCTGGTAGCTTGAGGATGATTTGCATTATCTTAAGATAGTCTTTGACTTCAGTTGGTGGGCCATCTGTATGGGTTTGTACAAGGTCATGATCTTGCTAATATTTGTTACCATGTGCATCTTGATATGCATATGTGTACTTGGTCACATGTAACTGTTTAAACACTATTGGATTTGTTGACTTTTGACTCTGACTTATGGAGTCAGTTGAAAATTTTGTCCCTGATGATCTTTATAGAGGCAAAATTTATTTATAGACTCTGATGCAATTTGGGTCAATTGGAAACTTCAAACAACCATATGATCTTTTAATGGTTTCTTCTTTGAAGGGGTATGTTGGCTAGAAATTCTAGGGCTTCTAACTGACATTGCGATTCTTGGTACAAGAGCTGATTTTGATGAATTTACAACTCCCACCTTCCTAGGGTGATCACTATAGCTTGCTTCATTATGAGGGTTCAAAACTATTTGGCTCTGGTTTAATATCACCTTTTGGGACTGTGAAGGAACACTTTGGGTAGCACTATTGATGTTTGGTATCTGTAAACCTTTTGCATAATTTTCTATCTATCTCCATGAGACATGACAAATTATTCCCAAGTAAAGCTATAGATAGCATTATCTTTAACGTGATATTTTCTATCCCATGGGTCTCCTATGATATGATCTTCTGTGGTTTCTGGACCCAAGGCATTATAAATCTTAATCTCTCATCTATATCTATGACTGTTTTGGTCAAAGTATGTGCTCGTTTGGTCACACCATTGAAGCTTGATTACCAATGGAGGAGAGTTTGGCTCTGAACAAATTTTTGGGTCCATTCGGGTAATATTCTTCAGCTCTAGAGAGGATGGGCTATAATAGCTTCTATCCTGTGATATGAACCATCCTTTCTGATTTATCACTGGAGGCACTTCTATGAGCTGGGACGTGGGCCGTTCAAACACAAGTTGATCCTTTTTGTATAGTTTCCCTTTTTGGTCTACATAGTGTGCATATGAATTATGTGTACCATACAAAGCTAACATCATTCACTTTGATGTGTCTCTTAGACTCGTGAATGCTTGCACACTTGTGGTAGTGGATGCGGAATCATTTGCAAACCTAACAGTCTTTTCAACATTTGGTGATATTTGGACACCTTGATCAATTTTAAGCTTTTCAGGTGCATGTGCATCTTTATGCTGATTTTGAACTTATAGTGCTTTTATCGGTGCTTCTAACAGTAATGCAGAATCATCTAATTGCATTAAAAGTGATGAGTTAGATGGACTTACATCGAGATTTTCATTTCCAATTTGCTATGTGCCTTGCTTGGCAGTTGATGTGTCCCTATTGTTTGGATTTCTTGGAAAATCTTTAGAAAAATTTCCATTCTTTCTTTGATCTGAGCAATACGCCATGACTGGTGGTATTTCATTTGGTTCTGTCATGTCAAGCTCTAGCTGAGAAGTTTTTGCTTCTATGCGGGCCAAGTTGTCGGCATGCTCTTTTAAAACACTAAGCATCAAGTTGTAGAATGCTCCATCTTGACCTTTGTGCTGATGTTGACATGGTTCTCCAATTAGATTGGCTTCAATTGGTTGATCTATTGTATATCCCATTACTAGATCTCAACTGTAAGATTTGACCAATGTAATCCATGTAAAAACGATCCTGATTGCATATGCACTAAATGGATGCTTTGCTCGCATGTGCACGTTTTTGGATAACCACTTGGATCCATCTTTTGCACTTCTATCCGCACCTCGTCTTTGAGCTTGTAATACCTAGCTTCACTGAAATCTATGAACATTTGGGAGTTCTCTAAATTTGGCTTTACTTTGATCAATAGGATCATGGCTCCTATGATGCTTTTGCTACTCATAAGATATCTATGGCCTTTTCAATCTGTATACAAAACCTTATCTCCATTGTAGCCATATAGCTATAAAATTTTCTATGTTGTAGTTGTGCATGTGTTGCTAATGCTACTGATTAGCTTTGGTTCTCGTGCATTTGAACTCTTGGCTTGACTTGAGTTCATGTTGTCTTGGTCTCTTAAGGACTTTTTCTTAGCAGTTCCTCGTGTTGATTAACAAAATTACTCCTGCTCGAGTTTGACAAGTCTATTTTTGTCAAAGTAATTTTGGCAGTTGGCTGCTCTTTAGACTCACAAGAGTTGATCAATTCTATCTCAAAAGTGTTAGAATTGATTGCAACCTTTTGAAATGATGAAAATTTGGGCCTTGAATGGCCTAATCCTCCAATCCAATGTGATTTGTGCCCCTATTCGTTTGATTAGAAGCTCAATTTACAATGCAATTACTTGCACTTTCCCGTTTCTGGTCGGTATGATCAATTCTAGTTCCTTGACTGAATTACGGCAACTCTTTCAAAAATTGGCTAGAACAATGATGATCTTGGCTCGAATGATTACCAACTGTTTGTTGATGATTCCCCTATTTCTAGGTCCAAAGTTTAAACTCTCACAAGTTTTGCAACTTGCACGTGCTAATTTTGACCCAAAATCTGCTACTTTCAGCCTCGAGTCGCAATTTCCATGCGTGAAACTACCCTAATGGCTTGATTTTACTGAAAATCCGTTTCAAACTGCGTGTTTATTTGCTCGATTCCATTTTGACGGGTTTTTGATCGTTTGGTTTCAAACTTCTTGATTATTTTTTTTTTTGATAAATTTTAGGATTTCAAGACCGGCTCATTGCTCGCTTCAGTTTTTTCACGTTTTTTGTTGTTTCTGGCTTTCTCGCTGTTTGCTAAGCCCATTTCTTTCCCCCTTACGATGCGTGAATTCTTTTCAGCGATGTTTTTGGCTTTTTTGCCTCTTTCGACGACTCCTCTTCTATTTTTATTTTTATTTTTATTTTTTTCCTAGATTTTTTTAATTTTTTTTGGAAAGGTTTTGATTTTTAAGTTTTTTTTTGGTGAATTTTGTAATTTTTATGGAATTTTTTGAGGATTTCATAAATTGTTTTGATTTTTTGTGATTTATCTTGTCATTTTTTGACTTTGTTTAGGACTTTTTGTGAGGTTTTTACTTTTTATAGGTTTTTGGTGAGTTTTTCTATTTTTTATGACTTTTTAAAGGTATTTTTCTTGAAATTTATGGATTTTTTGGCTTTATAATATTTCTCTTTTTTCTTCTTCTTCTCTTTTTAAAAAAAAATTATTTTCTTTTTTTGGATTTTTTGATTTATTTTTCAATTTTTGATTTGTTTTTTTTTAAAATTGATTGTTGGTAACCAATGACCATTGCGTCGAGTTAGAGTATTATGCTCGCACTTCGGGATGATCCGATGCGATAAAATATTGTTTAGGGTACAATTCTTATTATTTGTGGGTGTAAAGTATTCAAAATTTATTTCAAATACCTAAACAATGAATTATATTCTCTTTTTGGATATGCGCATACAATGCAAAATTGTTGTTGGATATGATTCACTATGTACTTTTATTTTTTTGGCATAATCAATTAATAAATTGTATATTGCATGTGTGATTAATAAAAGGATTAATTTACAAATTACAATTTTCTATTTTTTACAGATCTCTTTTATGCATCATGGTTGGTGGTCATGAGTCATGAGTGGACATACGTGCATGAAATAGTGTCAGGACAAACTGCAGCTTGATTGAAGTGCAAATCTTGTCACAATGTGTTTAGTGGCAATGCTACAAGGATCAAAGAGCATTTGTTCAAAGTGCCAGATAATGTTGGGCCTTTTACCTTGCCTCCACGAGACATATATGAAATAATTTTGGATTATGTATGAAAAGTAAAGGCTATCCTTGAGGGAAAAAGTAAAGGGGTAAGCAAAAGCGATCGTACCATGGGAAGATCAGATTCGATGGATGAAGAAGAACTTGTTACGAATGAGGAGAGGAATCTGATGGAGACTGAGAGTAGAGAGAAAATTTCCTTTAATCCGTTGTGAGCGGGATGGAAACACACACAACGCCTCTATAATGACCCGACACACACTCTTGGGAAGATACAGACACACACTATGGGGCACCACTCGGCTTACACAATCCACTTGGCCGAGACACAGAACACACTGATGGAGTGAGAAGAGAGAGACTATCTGTTTACCCACTCCACACAGACACACACACACACACATACCCCCAAAAAACTCAGCTCAAAAGAGGAGAATTTATGATGTTTAGATACAATTGAACTTGGGCCAACACCAATGGGGCAAATAGCTCACACAATATGGGTAAAATATGCCAGATACAATCACAAATTGGAGTAGAAGCTTCGCTCATAGGAGAAACTTACACAACCAAAAAAACAAAAAAGAAGTGAGGAATTTGGCAAAATGGACAGTGCCATCGCGTCCGGAATGGCCCAAAACCTAGTCTACAATGTCAAAGTGCTCAAATCCGACCTCGGATGAGCAGTTTATGGCAAAAACACGCTCCAAAAACAGCAAAAACTCACTTGGGACTATTCCTCCTCTTCTCTCCACGTTTTTTTTGGTCTTCTCTCAGGGTTTTCAGTTTCCACACTTAGCTTTATTACTTGGGTACCTTTGGCCTTTTAGTTGACCTCAAACGGACCCTGAACATGCCAAAAATTGGCCTTGCAGTGCATAATTGTCACCCTGTTGCATCCATCTGCACACTTGGCACTCAACTTTTCCCAATAATGCATCCCACAACCACGTGAAGTGGCCCCCAAATATAGTCCTCATGATGAACTTTTTGTATAATGATCACAAGAAAACACCCGCGTTGTGTCCGTACTTATCCACTTGCAAGTATTGACCCCATTCGACCTCCTAACGCCACTAGATGCCATCTGACGCACCTGCTTACCTCATGTCGTCGGCCCGCGGATAGCTTCCTCGAGAAGTTTTACACGCTATCAACTCCTCATTATTATAGAAAAAACACACTGGTATTGGTGATATTGAAAATCAATGCACTATGTACATGCTGTCCTACAAGTACACATGTGGGCCCCACGTAACCACCTGGCTCTGGAAAATGGGCAATCCTTTATTTTATGCACCATGCATGTGTATATACATATGCACAATCCCTTGCTCCAAAAAAATCCTAACATAATTTGCCCATCCCCTAGCCTGCTAGATCATTCATGATCAACAACAACAAAAAGAGATATGAGACTCGCCGCGTCACAGGTCTCCTCATCCCTCACAGACATTACTTGTTCTACAGACAGCTTATCTTGCTCCACCATCATCAATCTAGCATGATACAATTTAAGACGCAATCCATTTACCCTTGAATTATGTATCCCATTCAGGTTAGCCAACTGATATGTACCATTTGGAAAACACTCCACTACCTTGAAAGGGCCTTCCCACTTAACTTGAAACTTGTTTTGGAAGGTGTTGTCCAACTTACTGTTGTAGCGCAAAACCAAGTCATGCTTCTTGATACCCTTACTTTTTACCTTTTCATTTATCTTTGCCAAAGCCTTATCCTGCATCTTCCCATAATGTTCCAATGCACTCATCCTATCCAGATGAACCTCTTGTAACTGTAAGAGCCTCTCTTTGAATGCATCACTTGGTGGCCCAAGCAATTTCTCTAACTCTTGACCGTAGGCCTGTAGGCAACTCTACTTCCACATGCAATAGTGCTTCCTTTCGTATACCAAATGAAATGGAGTTAACCTTGTACCTGTCTTCACCAAAGTACGGCAAGCCCATAATTCACTAGGCTATTCCAAATTTCAATTCTTTCCTTGGACCTGCTTTGTCACTTTTGAAAGAATTTGTACCAACTCACCATTGAATCTTTCATTTAAGCCATTACACTGCGGGTAATAAGGAGTGGTATACTGGTGCCTAATCTTCATCTTCGCGCATAAAAAATCTAGCAATTTAGCTCTAAATCCTGCCCCCTTATCTGAAAGTAGCTCCAATGGCACCCCAAACTTGCAACATATTTCATCGTACACATATTTTGCCACATCCTTTGTAGTGATTTGTTTTACTGCTCTAGCCTCTTCCCATCTAGAGAGATAGTCCACTGCAGTCAAAATATAGCTTTTGCCCCTGCTTGTGATAGGTAACGGGCCTATTTCATCAATCCCCCACTTTTCAAACACATCAAACGCCATAATGGTTTTTCGTAACTCTGGCTTCAACACTCTCTTCCCAAATGCTTGTCAACTATTGCAAGACCTACACCAATGGTGAACATCCTTGTGAAAACTAGGCCATACATACCCCTCTTGCAAGATCTTATGCAAGGTGATCTTTAGAGCAAAATGTCCGCCACATCTACCTTCATGATTCTCTTACAACACTCTATAAAGCTCCTCCCGCCAAGGTACACGTCTCAACACAAGATCAGCCCCTTTCATGTATAAGACATCACCAATCAGTTTGTACCTGGATGCTCTATGCACAAAACCATACTTCTTAGACTTCTGAATGTCTTTCGGAATGATTCCTGTTAGCAAAAACTCCTCTTCTTGAGCCAAACTTTCCCGGCCATGATAAAGAGGTACATTGGTCCTCAACACAAATAGCTCCCCAATCATGCTTTGAGCTGCTTCATGTGCCTCTTCATTTAGAGCACGTTCAATGTGTCTGATGCTCCATGCTTCGAACGTTTTGAACAGGCCTTTAATTATGAAACACATTTCCTTCAATGAGGTGTTCTTGCTCTTCCACGCCCCCAGCACTTGCTTCACCACTAACAAGGCGTCACCTTTTATACTCAACCTTCTAATCCCATGCTTCAAACAAATGTGTAATCTGGCTTCCAATGTAGCATATTCAGCCTCATTGTTACTATGCGCATCCAACTTGAACCCTCTCTTGCATTCTAGCTTTCCCTCTGGATCATAAAGTGCTATACCCCTTGAAGCCGCATCATGGCTCTTCCTGTATGAGCCATCAAAGAACAACACATGTGCATTGCTGATCTATGGCACTTCTTCAACTATCTTTCTCACCACCTCTTCCTTAACAAGGAGGGGATTCTCCTTGTAAGTCAACAAATCAGCTAGGGTAGCTCTTGTACTGTCTTCCACTAGAAAAGAGAACTCAAAAGTCATTTTAGCTTAGGCAACATCTCTATAAGATGCCCAAAAGTAACATCTGCCTTCTTGCTTGTCAAATCCTCCTTCAAGTCATAGCTTAATTTCACATTCCCTAGTGGAAAATCTGCAACATGAACTTGCAACGAGCCCTTCTTTTCCTCTTGGCCTTGACATCCTTGCCTTCATGGCTCTTTCCCTTCTTCTTACTAGGACATGGGGCACTTCTTCCTTCCTTTTCCTCTGTGGTCCTCTTTCCAATACGCATCACTAATGTATCCTCTAGCTTTGATGCCTTCTCCAAGTGGACTACACTTATCACTTTTGTCTTTCCCTTTTCCTCTTGGGTTAACCCACTGGTTCCTTCTTCTCCCTTGATTTCGATGCCATAATCATTTGACCTAGTTAGCACCTGTCTTGGAAATGGATACATGTCTCCCCCCATCCTTGGTGGGTTATCACATTGCGGGCTGATGTGTCCCAACTCTCCGCAATTATAACATGTGGGTGTCTGCCTCCAGAACCTACCATTGCTTTGTCCAACACCATTCTTGGGCCTCTCTTCACCTCCTGGCTGATTTGCAAACCTCCCTCGACCTCGATTATTTCCCACTTGACCTAGCATGTTTAGGCTGAGATTCTTCATTAAATCTACCACTTGCCTCATGTCTTGACTTAGCCCATCATCTTGTATTGATGTAGTGACCACTGTTGGCATAACGTGAGGAGTAACAGAAACCACTGGTTCATGATGAACCCCTGGCATGCGACCTTGCAAAGAATCCATAGGCTGAAATTCAAACCTCATGGGAAAAGACTCTACTCCTAGCTGGCTCATTTTCCTCAGCTTCCACTCTTTGTTCCTTGCCACCTCCAATGCATCTTCATATATCCTAGGCTTCTTTAGCTCCACCCTCCAACGTATATTATTGCAAAGACCAGCCAAGAACCTGTCCTTCTTCATCATGTTAGGTGGGGGTACTTGTGGTGCTAAGGCCTTGCACATCTGCTCCCATGCCAATGAAAACTTACGTATGCACACATCTACTGGCTCACCTTCATTTTGCACCAAACCTTGTACTTCTTGCCACACTTTGTTAGGATCTTATGTCTTCACAAATTCCACTTACAATCCATGCCTTAGATTGTCCCAACTCAATCTTACAGGTGGATCCGCTGCACGAAACTCCTCTTCAAATGCTTTGGACCAAACTCGAGCATCACTCTTCAAACAGATTTGGAGAAGACGTAACATCTGTGCAGAATCGTGAATCTGATTGCTAATGCAGGCAACCTCCATCTTTTCCAAAAAGTCTTCCACATCTTCATCACTTCTTCCATGAAATTCCGGATAAGAGAAAGCCATAGCTACCCAAGTTTCAATGCTTTGAGAACCCCTTTAAACACACGTGCAAGAACCCAAACTTTTTACTGACTCAATCCCCAGAAACTTCAATGGAGCTCAACTTTAGATAAGGAAAAACACATGCATATCAAATGAGTTTTCATAGTTAATCATTAAAATTACAACAGGCAAAGGACATTCCAGTATCTATCTTAATCTTCTTTGCCCGAACATAAAGACTATGCGCTGCTGGAAAAAAATCTTCCTGGACACATGAACATTTATTTGGATTCTTTGTGTTAAATGAAAAGGAGTGAATTGAGGTCCATTTTGATCATCCATTAAAGCCAACCATGCAACTCCCAAGAAGGCACACCTGACTTATCCTCTGATTTTGCCAGAATTTCAGCAGCGTAACATCATAAATGGCTCAAAAGACCAAAAAAATAGCCATCACAACTTGGAAAAATTTTGGCAGAGTTTCCCCAGAAGTACAGCAGTAAGAACCCAAAATATAGACTGTATATGTATGCATAACTTGCCAACAATAGAACCCGAGCATCAAGTAGGAATCACTAGTATATAGCCTATGGCGAGGTCACGAAAAGGGTGCTCTAGCCACCTGTATCACTCAAAGGATCTCACATTTGAAAATACCCCAGCTCAATAAAACCTCACGCTATCGGCCCTCTCACGAAAGCTTAAGCAAATCTCGTATAGTCAAGTCTCAGAAATGACTATCTTCCAGACCAAGTCTCAAAAATGGATGGGATTGCCAAATAAAACCAAGTATGGCTCCACAAAGGCGTACAATGGCAGTTTCCACAAGTAACGTACAATACAAGATAATGCGCTCAAACAGGTGCCAAATGATGCATACCCATGGCAACTGCAAGTGACTTCCACTGTCAATGTATCACTCTACTCCAGCTACCTATACCTGTGTGAATCACCTGTACCTGTATCTGTCCCTGTAACCTGTAACCTGTAATCTGCAACCTGTAATCCCGAAGTTGAAGGTACTCGAAGAAGATCCTCCGTGGGGGCACCAAAAGAATGTCAGCGGGATGGAAACACACACAACGCCTCTATAATGACCTGACACACACTCTTGGGATGATACACACATACACTATGGGGCACCACTTGGCTTACACAATCCACCTGGCCGAGACAGGGAACACATCGATGGAGTGAGAGGAGAGAGACTATCCATTTACCCACTCCACACAGAGAGAGAGACACACACACACACCCAAAAAACTCAGCTCAAAAGAGGAGAATTTTTGATGTTTAGATACAATTGAGCTTGGGCCAACACCAATGGGGCAAATAGCTCACACAATATGGGTAAAATATGCCAGATACAATCACAAATTGGAGCAGAAGCTTCTCTCACATGAGAAACTTACACAGCCAAAACAACAGAAAAATAGTGAGGAATCAATGTACTATGTATATGCTGTCCTCCCTGTACACATGTGGGCCCCACGTAACCACCTCGCTCTGGAAAATGGGCAATTCTTTATTTTATGCACCATGCATGTGTATATACTGTTGGAATTAGGGTTGCAGAGAAACGCACACAGCTTGGAGAAGACGAAGGAAGCTCAAGGCACACAATAGAGAGTGTGTCATAATAATCAATATCTAATTCTCCTAAATGATTTTCTCATATTAAACTGATCCATTAATGTGGAGAAGTGCCAGGGGAGAAAAATCTAAAATATTGGTTAAGCTAGCAGACCAGCCACAATAGGGATCCAAAGGAGGGAAAATAGGGATCCAAAGGGGGGGCCATCTGCAAAAGAGCCATGTGCAACAATGGGCTAAAAAGACCCTAAGGTTCAGCCCATTAAGAACTTCAAAATGCTAAGGTTCCAAAATTCAAAGGTTGTGTCCAAAGGTCAACCCTAGGGGAATTGGATGCTTTGTGTGTGTCCAAAAAAGTCTTTGCACAACCCTACATAGGAGGGGGCGAGCCTAGCATGTAGGGGATGAGAGAGAAAGCCACACACACAAACACAAGCTCCCTTTACACAAAGGGAATGAGGGACACATGTCAGCTCCCTAGCCCAGATGCCCCACAAGGTGTACCCAATTCCTATTGGATGGCCTTGGAGGTGGACCAATGAGAATTAGGCTAGAGTAAATCTAGTTTAATTAATTTAAAAACACTTAATAAAATAACCAATTAGAATTAAGTCCTCTAGAAGACTATTGGACAGTCTCCCAAGTGGTCCAATGAGCATTCAACAGCCCAATGGCTTGCCTGATTCCTATTGGCCAGGAGGCAAAGGGGTCCAATGAGAGTTTAGTTGAATTATTAAATTACCTTAAGCTCTCACAAAAGGGGAAAGGGGGACACATGTCAGAAGGCTATCACTTATGTTGCTGAATTGTCATTGGCTAGCTCTAGGGAGGTCCAATGGGAGGACAACAAGAGCAAATAGCAAGGGGGCTCGCCCAAGAGAGAGAGGGGGCTGATTTTTTCAAGGAATTATCACACACACACACTCACACAATCTCATGTGAAGTAAAGAAGACTCTCTCTCCTTCTCAAGCTTTAATGGAAAGCTTACCACCTACTCCAAGCTTATGAGAAGGGAGGCCTACACCAACAGCTCTTGGCTTTGTGATGCAAATCCAACCAAGAGCCAAGCTTCAATGCATGCTCATCTCCTCTACCATGCTAATTACTAAGCAATATGAGTGATTATGTGAGGAGATGTATATCTTTCTCGTACGATACTCCTTCTTCCTCTCAATCTACTCTCATACTATGTTAACTCTCACCATCTTCGAAGGTGTGTGAGGTCTTGGGTTTGAGACCGGGGATAATTGATGTTCTGTTTGCTAAGTGTTTTGCTTAGTGCATGAAGCTTTCATCTTCATTGCACTAGCTAGTCTTGAAGGAACACAAAGAATTGTATTGTACAATGTCTCTCTTGATGGGAGAAACCATAATACAAAGCCTTTTGGAGGGGGGACCGGCTCCATGAAAATCCGGTCTTCAACTGTTGTCAATAGCTTAATTTCTCTCTCTTTTGAAAGTATTGTTCATGCTATCTAACTACGTGTTATGCTTTTTGTTGCTCTCTCCACCCAAACACTCTTGTAATTCTCATTAGGAACTATTCTAATGAAATGCCCACTATGTTCATGCTAATTTCCGCTACACACAAGTTTTTAGGACATTAATTGTTACATTGGTATCAGAGCACAAGGTTTCTCTTTTCTTGCTCAAGAAGGGAGGTCCTCAAGCTAGCTATAAATGGTTGGTATTATTAATTGCCTGTGAGTAAGTAGAATAGGGATTTTTCAGCCTTGTAGTGCGCCTGCCTTCGTGCAGTTAACGGGGCATCACCGTCGAGAGCTATGGTCTTAATAGTGGAGTCCTATGGGGCTTGCCTACGGCTTAACCACTATTGAGCTATTAGAGGCTTGATAGGAGCCGGTGCTGTTTTGGTGTTGAAAGACCCTCTCTTCTATTCCTTGCAATTAATGGTATTCGAGCCACGGGTACAGTAGCTTGAGTGCTTTTTCTAAAGGGGTAAAGAGGAGTAGCAACTAGGGATTGAAGTGCCAAAGTACACCTAAAAGCTGTTAGAATGGTTGAAAATAGTAAAGAGAGTGAAAGTAATGTTGATAACTTTGATTTTGCTAATGAGCAAGCTACTAATGATGCTCCGATGCTTGTTAACTATCTGGTTTCTAGGCTTCAACAAGCCATGGGCAATCCATCTCTCCAAAGTGAAGTGCAATGGCAGCTCCGTGCTCATAGGATTCTCCAAGCTCACCACCATGACGAGAGAACACCTAGGAAACCTCCTTGTGAGACTCCCAAAAGAGGTCTCTCTCTGATTCGGGAAGAAGAAGAGAATCCATACGAAGGGCTCAAGAATTTACTTCTTGATGATGCATCTCCTTCCCAAAGGAGAACTCAAGAGCCTTCACCGAAGCAACGAGAAAGAAGTGAGTCTCCCGCCACCGCGGCGGAGATGGCTCCACGAAGACGGCGGGCTAAACGCTCTCCATCACCACCAAAGCGGAGAAGACCATCACACTCTTCTCCACACCATAATTCAAAGAGGCATGATAAAAATCAAGAGAAGAAAAAGGCGAGAAAGAGGACACCCTCTTCTCCATCTTCTTCATCCTCTTCCTCTTATGAAAGTGACGGTGAAGACGACGAAGATCAAGACAAGAAAAAGGCGAGAAAGAGGTCACCCTCTTCTCCACCTTCTTCAAATTATTCACCTTTTGAAGAAAGTGAGGGTGCAACCTTTGAACCATCAAAAATAAGAGGCCATAGGAAATCCTATGCCGCATGGAAGAGGTCGTCCAAGTTGAAGAAATTCAAAGATGGAGGGAAGAGCATCTCTTTCCTTACCTATGATGGTACCTTTGGTGCTACGGACAAAGTCTTGGCCTTTATACAACAATTCAATGCGGCGTTTGGAGATGAGGGCTTCACAGAGTCCTCTAAGCTACGCCATGTAGCTATGCACTTTCAAAAGTCCGCCAGGCAATGGTGGTCTAGCCTACGAGCCAACGGTGAAGCTCCACGAACATGGAAAGCTTTAAGAGCTTCATTTATGAAGCAGTTTTTGGCCCACCAATGCCAAAGACAAAGTACTCACCGGAAGCTTAAAGCTCTCTCCCTATGAATCCATCCACAAATATGTAGACAAGTTTTGGGACCTACAACTCAAAGCCACTGTCTTCAAAAAGTTGTATTTTGGAGAGCAAAAGCAACAATTTTGTGCGGGCTTAATCGAAGAAATGGCGTGAAGGAGTACGAGCGGAAGTGCGACGCGAGAGAGAGTGCGAGAAGAAGAGCACGACGATATGGTGAACTCGCTCTACTATAATGTGTAGAGCATAGTGAGTTCTTATTAGGTTTTTACAAAAGAATATGTGTACATACCTGGCGGCCCGCCCACTTACCTGGGCGACCACATTGGGCTTTATACCCCAACAACCTCCCACTTAAAGTCCAATGTGGTACTTTAAGTGTGAGAGAAGCTACTATACAAGCTAATATACAAGAGATGTAGAGAAGTGGTGTACTACCCTACACCTAACTGCTTGCGAAAATGCGCAAAGCTCTCTGAGGGAAGTTATTTTGTAAGTAGATTAGCAGGATTTTCTGTGGTGTGAACTTTGACAAACTGAAGTTGCTTATCCTCGAGCATTTCCTTGATGAAATGATACTTCACATCCACATGATTTGTCTTTGAGTGATAAACTGGATTGCGAGCCAATTGTATAGCACTTTGACTATCACAATATAACACAGGCATCTCTTCTTTGATTCCCAAATCTATTACTAGTCGATTAAGCCAAATTGATTCTTTGCATGCCTCTGATGCTGCAACATATTCAGCCTCTGTAGTAGACTGAGTAACACAATCTTGTAATCTAGAACGCCATGATACTGCTCCACCAGCCAATGTAAAGACATACCCTGACGTAGACCTTCGGTTGTCTAATTCACCTGCATAATCTGAGTCTGTAAAACCCTTTACACTTAGCTCCTGACTCCCATAGCATATACGCATACTCTTTGTAGCTTTCAGGTATCTCAATATTCCTTTCACTGCCTCCCAATGTTTCTTGCCTGGGTTTGACATGTATCGACTTACTACTCCCACTGCAAATGCAATGTCTGGGCGAGTAGCAATCATTGCATACATCAAACTACCCACTGTAGACGCATATGGAATCTTATCCATTTCAGCCTGTTCTTCCTCAGACACAGGACAATCTTGTTTGCTAAGTTTCACATATGGGGGCAATGGAACACTCAATGCCTTTCCCTTATCCATATTGAAACGTTGCAAAACCTTGTCAATATACTCTGTTTGAGATAACCAAATCAACTTCTTTGATTTGTCTCTCTCAATGCGCATACCAAGTATATGATTTGCCTCACCCATGTCTTTCATGTCAAACGATTTTTCCATCTTTGACTTCAAAGCTGAAATTTCTTCCAAGTGCTTGCCAGCAATCAACATGTCATCCACATACAAAATAAGGATCAGCCAACTACCATCCTTAGCCTTCTTTGTATATAGACAGTGATCGAACTCACTACGTTTGTAGCCTTGAGAAAGCATAAACTTGTGGAATTTATGGTACCATGCCCTCGGTGATTGTTTTAAGCCATAAAGACTCTTTAACAACTGGCATACCCAATCTTCCTTGCCTTTCTCAACAAACCCTTCTGGCTGCTGCATGTAAATTTCCACATCTAAATCACCATGCAAGAACGCTGTCTTGACATCCATTTGGTGCAACACCAAATCTAATATGGCAACCAATGCAAGAAAGCATCTCAATGTAGTCATCTTGACCACCGGAGAGAAGAATTCATCAAAGTCAATGCCTTGTTCTTGCTTAAAGCCCTTGGCAACAAGCCTTTCTTTGTACTTTGGGTGACTATCATGAGCGGTGATCTTATACCTGTAAACCCATTTACAGGGTAGAGCCTTTTTGCCTCGTGGTAATTTAACTAGCTTCCATGTCTGGTTTTTATGCAGAGATGTCATCTCTGACCGCATGGCGAATTGCCAATTCCCGGAGTCCTTCATTTGCACTGTTTCCTTGTAACATGAAGGCTCATTGCAATCAGTCAACATGACATAGTTCATAGATGGAACAAACCTATCAGGAGGTCGTGTGACACGTCCAGATCTAAGCACAATAGGTGGCTCAGGCTCAGCCACAACCTGTAGTTCCACTCTATCCTGTCCTTGCTCCTCTTGACCCCTGACATTTTGTCTTGCACGTGCAGGTCCATCTTCTTGGAAGACAACTCTTCTAATCTCCTCAACTTTCTCTGGTTTAGAATGATATTTGGATTCATTAAAGTGAACATCATTGCTGTGGACAACCTTTCTGGATTCGAGATCCCAAAGTCTGTTACCCCATCTCACCAGAATTACCATAGCCTAGAAAGATGCACTTTCTACTCTTTGGCTCAAGTTTGTTCCTAAATTCCTTTGGAACGTGAGTATATGCCTCACAGCCAAAGACTCTGAGATGCTTGTATGAGGGCATTTTGCCTGACCATACCATTTTTGGCACTGAATCTTTCTGCAAAACCTTGCTAGGAGATATATTTACAAGATGAATAGTTGTTGATACAGCTTCAGCCCAAAACCCATTTGGCAGCTGTGCATTAGACAACATACTTCTGACCTTCTCTTGTATGGTCCTATTCATCCTCTCAGCAACACCATTTTGAGGAGGATTGTAAGGAGCAGTAAGTTCACGTTTTATACCTTTTGACTCACAAAAGTCCTGAAAGGCCTTTGAAACATACTCTCCACCATTGTCAGTGCGTAAGCATTTAAGCTTCTTGCCACTCTGATTCTCCACAAGTGTCACAAACGTTTTGAAAACACTAAACGCTTCATCGTTGTGCTTGAGAAAGTAAACCCATACTTTCCTCGAGTAATCATCTATAAATGTCATAAAGTAAGAAGCTCCCCCTAGAGATAGGTTAGGCATAGGTCCACACAAATCACTATGAACAAGTGCCAACTGTGTATCTCTTCTACTGCTTCTATGCTTATGTGGCTGCTGTGTTTGCTTACCATACAGACAATGTTCACAGAATTCAAAATCATTAATTGAAAAGCCAGGCAAATAACCAGAACAAGTCAAGATTTCCATTCCCTTCTTGGACATATGTCCTAACCGGTAATGCCACAAAGAAACGTTCGGCTGCTCAGTTACATTGATTACATTTTTAGAGACATTTGATACATAAATCATGTAAAGTCCTCCAGACTTTACTCCATGTGCTACTGTCATAGAACCCTTGAATATCTTCCACATGTTCTGTCCAAAAGTGGTGACGTAGCCAGCATCATCAAGTAAACCTGTGCTGATCAAGCTCTTTGTAATTGCGGGAACATGTCTCACATTCTTCAGCGTGAAAGAAGAGCCATTCTGAAACTTCAATTGAACATCTCCAACACCTAAGATCTCACATGTCTGCCCATTTCCAAGCCGAACATGATCTTTAGTGGTCACAAAAGAAGTAAACCACTCCTTGTTTGGAGACACATGAAGTGATGCCCCTGAGTCTATAATCCTGTCACTCAGTGCATTTCCATCAGATGCTGTAAGAAGAGCTGAGTCCATTGTATTCTTCAAGAAGTAGATGTCTCCTGACACTAGACTGTCATCCTCTGCAACACTGTTTGTCACATTTATTTCTTGAATCTTCACTGAGGACTTGTTCTTCTCACCATGGTCTTCAGCTTTCTCTTTGCCTTTTTCTGCTTTCCATTCTCTGCAGTCTCTTTTCATGTGACCCTTCTTGCCACAATGGTAGCATTCTATGTCACTCTTGCCTTTAGCACTGCGGGACTTGCTACGAGACTGATTCCTCTTTCCACCTTTGTACTTTTCTTTGGTCCTTCCCCTGACAACTAAGGCTGTTCCTTTGCCTTTTTCCATTGTCTTTCTATTGGTTTCTTCAGTAAGCAGACTTCCTTCTACACCTGCTATGTTCAAACCATCTGGAGGTGCAGAATTACTCAAAGCTGTGCGAAAAGTGTCCCAACTTTTCGGCAATGTGATCAACAGGAACATAGCTCTAAGAGGTTCATCAAACTTGACACCTTGAGCTGACAACTGACTATAGATTGTGTTGAATTCATTCAGATGATTGGACATAGGTGTCCCTTCTTTCATCTTCAAGTCAACAAGCTTCTTAAGCCAGTATACCTGTGAAGCTGCACTCTGCTTCTCATAAAGATCACTCAGCTTTAACCATGCTTGATAAGCCGACATCTCGTCTGCTACATTGAAGTAAACGCTTTCTGCCAAAGTCAGCATAATGGTAGAAAGTGCCAATTCATCCATTTCGCTCCATTCATCTTCGTCCATATCTTCTGGTTTTATCCCCTTGAGCTTTATAGGTTTTATCTTCTTCTTTTGTACCAACACGTGCCAAATCTGCTTCTTCCACAATGGGAAATTGGTTCCATCCAGCTTCTTGATATTGTAAAGAGCAGTGTCCTGTGATCCAACCATAGCTACGCTTCACAGTAGTTTACTTTCCTGGGAGAAATTCGGCAGAGTTTCCCCTGTAAACTGAACTCTGAACCAATATTAACCTGTCAAATGAACCAAGAAAGCTTCAGATTCTGCATAAATTTCGGGAGAGTCTCCTTTGTAAAATGGCTCTGGTGTACTCAAAAAACAGACCAAAAAACAGCTCAAAAAACACTGTCTCTCTGACACTGTAAGCTGCGGGTAAACCTGTCCTGCACCTGTACTGTCTCTCACTGTCCTGTCACTGTCCTGTAAGCATAGACTGTGACAATGCTCAACGGCAGTAAAGCAAAGATGCAATCCCAACTGTCTAACTCACAGTCAATACATCCTAGCTGCCTATCTAAGGGTGCTCGAGGGATCGCTCCAAGACCTGTATCACCGAAAGGATCTCAACATTCGAGAATCCCCCAGCTCAATAAAACCTCACTCGACCCTCAAAAAAGGCTGCAGTAAATCTGACAGTACATAGACTTCCCACAAAGTCATACATCCACAAATTTCTCACTATATGCTGTAACCGCTGCGGCGATTGTTTGCTGCGTGACTCACAGCCAGCAAACCCTCAACAAACATACATCATCTCTGACAATACATCCCATGTGGAAGTACCTGCAATGTCAGGATGAAATCTGGAATATCAAGCAGCAAACACAAGCTACCTGATGAACTAGTGGATGTCGCCTACAGTCTGTGTGTAGATGCGCCCGTGTCGTATGTGACACGCCTCCAAGAACTGTGAGCCGTCCTTCGATGTGTAGACATTCTCAAATCAACACTCTGGGAATGTCGATATCCTCAACACCTGCAGTCGTAGGCCGAAAACCCCAAATTTGCAGAGTCGGATCTGCACCCGCTGAGACCACGTAGTCGAAAATGGCCTGCGCAGACCTTTGTTGTAGCCGAACGGTGGCTGAGATGACCTCAGAATGAAATTTTGGGAACACCGAGCCCTGTGGGCGCACCCACAGGATTTGGGACCGTGTCT
Source organism: Adiantum capillus-veneris (assembly GCF_014529385.1). Classification (NCBI taxonomy): domain Eukaryota; kingdom Viridiplantae; phylum Streptophyta; class Polypodiopsida; order Polypodiales; family Pteridaceae; genus Adiantum; species Adiantum capillus-veneris. Next base: position 134,195,215 of record NC_140942.1, on the reverse strand, counting down.
TCGCCTGTCGTATTTCACTCCAATATGAGCTGGTGACTCTAGCCTCCTGCAGTGCTGCCCCGAGCCTCGATCTGGGCTCTGATACCAGTTGAAGGAGTACGAGCGAAAGTGCGACGCGAGAGAGAGTGCGAGAAGAAGAGCACGACAATATGGTGAACTCGCTCTACTGTAATGTGTAGAGCATAGTGAGTTCTTATTAGGTTTTTACAAAAGAATATGTGTACATACCTGGCGGCCCGCCCACTTACCTGGGCGACCACATTGGGCTTTATACCCCAACATGGCGGAGTATGTCAACTCCCAAAGGCCACGTACCATATCGGCAGTAATACAACATACTATGGTGGCCTCTCGAATCAATTTCCAAACGTGGTCTAAAAGAAATAATAAGCCCACGGAAAACAAGGGTTCCAACGAGCCTAAGGGGAAGGACAATGTCAAAAAGTCTCATAAGGGCAACTCCAACAAAGCTAAAGAGAAGGGAGTTTACAAAGGTAAAAAAAAACTCTCTCCTACAGAGCTCGAGCGTTATCGTAAGGATAACCGGTGTTTCAAGTGCGGCGAACAAGGGCATGCGTACCGCGCTTGTCCCCAAAAGAACAACCGCCAAGATCCTCCTAGAGCTTCCTTGGTTGAAATCCAAGAGGAGGAGACTCACCAAACTCATCACAAAGGATCTCCTCTATGCCATGCTTGGGGAAAGGTAAGAGAACATGATGCTTTTATTCTCTTTGACCTTGGTTCTACTCACAATTTTATATCTATAGAGTTGGCCACCAAGCTAGGCATACAAGCTTACGAGATGGGAGATGTCCTACCCGCAGACAGTGCCTTCAAGGGGCAAGAAGCTTCAGTCATTCCCTTCATCGGGAAATTGAGGATTCATGTCCAAGGCTATGTGGACAAAGAGGACTTCTTTATCTCTTCTCTCAAGCATGAGGATGTAATCCTAGGGGCACCATGGTTTGACCGCCTGGCTGCCAATGTTAAATTCCCTGAAAGGAGAATCTCCTTTAAGTTTAGGGAAAAAGACATGTATATAGATGCTAAGGAAATGGGTAACACTATCCCCATTGTACATACACCAGCTTTCAACAAGTCAATAAAGAGCTCTATTTCTGTGTACATGATTTTTGTTAAAGATTCTCAAAATGAACCTAATGCTTTAGCAAAAGAAAATAAAAGCAACCAAAAGGAATTAGAGTTATCCAATTTTCTCAAGGGGTTTCAAGATGTTTTTACTGACGACATCCCTTGTGAGCTACCTCCTAAACGAGGTAATGATGACCATGCAATTGAACTTCTTCCAGGAAGTTCACCGCCTAACAAACCTCCTTATAGAGTTTCTCAAGCTCAACAAGAGGAGATTATGCGGCAAGTGCATGAGTTAGTTGAGAAGGGCATGGTTAGCTCATCTCCATTTTGCTCACCTGTGCTATTAGTGCAAAATAAAGACGACACATATCGTATGTGTGTCTACTATAGAGCACTAAATAGGATCACTATCAAGAATAGGTTTCCTGTTCCACGGGTAGAAGACCTATTTGATAAGCTACAAGGATCGACCTACTTCAGTAGGATTGACCTAAAAAGTGGCTATCATCAAATAAGGATAGTTGATCAAGACATTGTAAAGAACGCATTTCGCACCACATTTGTTCTTTACGAATACATTGTCATGCCTTTTGGCTTGACCAATACACCAGCCACATTCAACCGCTTGATGGAGAAGCTGTTCAGGCCTTATCAAACCTTCACCGGAGTGTTCTTTGATGATATTATCATCTACTCTAATTCATTAGACGAACACAAGCAACACCTCCAGGTAATATTTCAAGTTTTAAGAGAGAATAAACTTTATGTTAATCGAAAGAAAAGTGAATTTTTCGTGCAAGAGATTCAGTATTTAGGTCACATTATCTCTCAAGATGGCATCCAAATGGATCCATCAAAGTTAGAGGTAATAAAAGGATGGCCTAAACCAAGGAATCTTCATGAACTAAGAAGCTTTATAGGTATGTGTGCATACTATAGACGCTTCATAGAAAAGTTCTCACAAATTGTGGGACCATTACATGACCTAACAAAGAAAAGCGTTAGGTATACATGGTCTGCTAAGGAGAACAATGCTTTCGAAAAGCTTAAAGAAAATCTTATCTCTCAACCTGTGCTTACACTACCGGATCTCTCAAAACCATTTGAGGTCCAATGTGATGCTTGTGGTGATTGCCTTGGAGCTATTTTGCTCCAAGAAGGGCACACCATAGGCTATGAGAGTCGAAGGCTCGACCCTGTTGAGCAAGTTTTAGGCATATATGAAAAGGAACTCCTTGCAGTTCTACATGCCTTAGACTCATGGAAGCACTATTTATTGGGGACTCCTTTCATTCTGCGAATGGATCACCAAAGTCTTAAGTACTTCATGACGCAGACCAAGCTCTCCGACAAACAAATGAGGTGGGCAAATTTCCTTTTGCAATTTCATTTTCATATTGCTCACATTGCTGGCAAGCATAATCAAGTAGCTGATGCACTCTCAAGACGGCCAAGAGTGAATGCGGTTTCCATAGCAACTCACAATGATCTATCTTCAATGATAGATGAGTATGCTATTGATCCCGATTTTACAGATGTGATTTCAGCCCTTGCATTAGGGAAGAAAGAAGAACCATTTACTTTACAAGATGGTTATCTTCTCTACGCCAATAGACTATGTGTTACTAACTCACTACGTGAGAAAGTAATGTATGAATCTCATGCTCCACCTTATGCGGGGCATAGAGGGATTCAGTCTACCTTAAAGGGAATTGAAACATATTTCTATTGGCCTACCATGAAAGTGAACATACAAGAGTATGTTTCTAAATGTGTGGTATGCCAAAAGACAAAATTTGATAGAGGGAAGTGTTGGGGTTTAGAGCCCAATGTGGTCGCCCAGGTAAGTGGGCAGGCCGCCAGGTATGTACACATATTCTTTTGTTAAAACCTAATAAGAACTCACTATGCTCTACACATTACAGTAGAGCGAGTTCACCATATCGTCGTGCTCTTCTTCTCGCACTCTCTCTCGCGTTGCACTTCCGCTCGTACTCCTTCAACTGGTATCAGAGCTCAGATCGAGGCTCGGGGCAGCACTGCAGGAGGCTAGAGTCACCAACTCAGATTGGAGTGAAATTCGATAGGCGAAGACAAAGGTCTGCGCAGGCCATTTTCGACTACGTGGTCTCGGCGAGTGCAGATCCGACTCTGCAAATTTGGGGTTTTCGGCCTACGACTGCAGGTGCTGAGGATATAGACACTCCCAGAGTGTTGATTTGTGGCTGTCTACACATCGAAGGACGGCTCACAGTTCTTGGAGGCGTGTCACATACGACACGGGCGCATCTACACACAGACTGTAGGCGACATCCACTAGTTCATCAGGTAGCTTGTGTTTGCTCCTTGATATTCCAGATTTCATCCTGACATTGCAGGTACTTCCACATGGCATGTATTGTAAGGGATGATGTATGTTTGTTGAGGGTTTGCTGGCTGTGAGTCACGCAGCAAAGAACCGTCGCAGCGGTTACAGCATATAGTGAGAAATTTGTGGATGTATGACTTTGTGGGAAGTCTATGTACTGTCAGATTTACTGCAGCCTTTGTTGAGGGTCGAGTGAGGTTTTATTGAGCTGGGGGATTCTCGAATGTTGAGATCCTTTCGATGATACAGGTCTTGGAGCGATCCCTCGAGCACCCTTAGATAGGCAGCTAGGATGTATTGACTGTGAGTTAGACAGTTGGGATTGCATCTTTGCTTTACTGCCGTTGAGGCATTGTCACAGTCTATGCTTACAGGACAGTGACAGGATAGTGAGAGACAGTACAGGTGCAGGACAGGTTTACCCGCAGCTTACAGTGTCAGAGAGACACTGTTTTTTGAGCTGTTTTTTGGTCTGTTTTTTGAGTACACTAGAGCCATTTTACAAAGGAGACTCTGCTGAAATTTATGCAGAATCTGAAGGTTCCTTGGTTCATTTGACAGGACCTGGTTGATATTGGTTCAGAGGTCAGTTTACAGGGGAAACTCTGCCGAATTTTTCCCAGGAAAGTAAACCACTGTGAAGCGTAGCTATGGCTGGATCACAGGACACTGCTCTTTACAATATCAAGAAGCTGGATGGAACCAATTTCCCATTGTGGAAGAAGCAGATTTGGCACGTGTTGGTACAAAAGAAGAAGATAAAACCTATAAAGCTCAAGGGGATAAAACCAGAAGATATGGACGAAGATGAATGGAGCGAAATGGATGAATTGGCACTTTCTACCATTATGCTGACTTTGGCAGAAAGCGTTTACTTCAATGTAGCAGACGAGATGTCGGCTTATCAAGCATGGTTAAAGCTGAGTGATCTTTATGAGAAGCAGAGTGCAGCTTCACAGGTATACTGGCTTAAGAAGCTTGTTGACTTGAAGATGAAAGAAGGGACACCTATGTCCAATCATCTGAATGAATTCAACACAATCTATAGTCAGTTGTCAGCTCAAGGTGTCAAGTTTGATGAACCTCTTAGAGCTATGTTCCTGTTGATCACATTGCCGAAAAGTTGGGACACTTTTCGCACAGCTTTGAGTAATTTTGCACCTCCAGATGGTTTGAACATAGCAGGTGTAGAAGGAAGTCTGCTTACTGAAGAAGCCAATAGAAAGACAATGGACAAAGGCAAAGGAACAGCCTTAGTTGTCAGGGGAAGGACCAAAGAAAAGTACAAAGGTGGAAAGAGGAATCAGTCTCGTAGCAAGTCCCGCAGTGCTAAAGGCAAGAGTGACATAGAATGCTACCATTGTGGCAAGAAGGGTCACATGAAAAGAGACTACAGAGAATGGAAAGCAGAAAAAGGCAAAGAGAAAGCTGAAGACCATGGTGAGAAGAACAAGTCCTCAGTGAAGATTCAAGAAATAAATGTGACAAACACTGTTGCAGAGGATGACAGTCTAGTGTCAGGAGACATCTACTTCTTGAAGAATACAATGGACTCAGCTCTTCTTACAGCATCTGATGGAAATGCACTGAGTGACTGGATTATAGACTCAGGGGCATCACTTCATGTGTCTCCAAACAAGGAGTGGTTTACCTCTTATGTGACCACTAAAGATCATGTTCGGCTAGGCAATGGGCAGACATGTGAGATCTTAGGTGTTGGAGATGTTCAATTGAAGTTTCAGAATGGCTCTTCTTTCACGCTGAAGAATGTGAGACATGTTCCAGCAATTACAAAGAGCTTGATCAGCACAGGTTTACTTGATGATGCTGGCTACGTCACCACTTTTGGACAGAACATGTGGAAGATATCCAAGGAGGACTTTACATGATTTATGTATTAAATGTCTCTAAAAATGTAATCAATGTAACCGAGTAGCGGAACGTTTCTTTGTGGCATAGCCGGTTAGGACATATGTCCAAGAAGGGAATGGAAATCTTGTCTCCTTCTGGTTATTTGCCTGGCTTTTCATTTAATGATTTTGAATTCTGTGAACATTGTCTGTATGATAAGCAAACACAGCAGCCACATAAGCATAGAAGCAGTAGAAGAGATACACAGTTGGCACTTGTTCATAGTGATTTGTGTGGACCTATGCCTAACCTATCTCTAGGGGGAGCTTCTTACTTTATGACATTTATAGATGATTACTCGAGGAAAGTATGGGTTTACTTTCTCAAGCACAAGGATGAAGCGTTTAGTGTTTTCAAAACGTTTGTGACACTTGTGGAGAATCAGAGTGGCAAGAAGCTTAAATGATTACGCACTGACAATGGTGGAGAGTATGTTTCAAATGCCTTTCAGGACTTTTGTGAGTCAAAAGGTATAAAACGTGAACTTACTGCTCCTTACAATCCTCCTCAAAATGGTGTTGCTGAGAGGATGAATAGGACCATACAAGAGAAGGTTAGAAGTATGTTGTCTAATGCACAAATGCCAAATGGGTTTTGGGCTGAAGCTGTATCATTAGCTGTTCATCTTGTAAATAGATCTCCTAGCAAGGTTTTGCAGAAGGATTCAGTGCCAGAGATGGTATGGTCAGGCAAGGTGCCCTCATACAAGCATCTCAGAGTCTTTGGCTGTGAGGCATATACTCACGTTGCAAAGGAATTTAGGAACAAACTTGAGCCAAAGAGTAGAAAGTGCATCTTTCTAGGCTATGGTAATTCTGGTGAGATGGGGTACAGAATTTGGGATCCCAAATCTAGAAAGGTTATCCGCAGCAATGATGTTCACTTTAATGAAGCCAAATATCATTCTAAACCAGAGAAAGTTGAGGAGATTACAAGAGCTGTCTTCCAAGAAGATGGACCTGCACATGCAAGACAAAATGTCAGGGCTCGAGAGGAGCAAGGACATGATAGATTGGAACCACAGGTTGTGGCTGAGCCTGAGCCACCTATTGTGCATAGATCTGGACGTGTCACGCGACCTCCTTATAGGTTTGTTCCATCTATGAACTATGTCATGTTGACTGATTGCAATGAGCCTTCATGTTATAAGGAAGCAGTGCAAATGAAGGACTCCGGGAATCGGCAATTGGCCATGCAGTCAGAGATGAAATCTCTACATAAAAACCAGACATGGAAGCTAGTTAAATTCGGGGCAAAAAGGCTCTACCCTGTAAATGGGTTTACAGGTATAAGATCACCGCTCATGATAGTCAGCCAAAGTACAAAGCAAGGCTTGTTGCCAAGGGCTTTAAGCAAGAACAAGGCATTGAATTTGATGAAGTCTTCTCTCCGGTGGTCAAGATGACTACATTGAGATGCTTTCTTGCATTGGTTGCCATATTAGATATGGTGTTGCGCCAAATGGATGTCAAGACATCGTTCTTGCATGGTGATTTAGATGTGGAAATTTACATGCAGCAGCCAAAAGGGTTTGTTGAGAAAGGCAAAGAAGATTGGGTATGCCAGTTGTTAAAGAGTCTTTATGGCTTAAAACAATCACCGAGGGCATGATACCATAAATTCCACAAGTTTATGCTTTCTCAAGGCTACAAACGTAGTGAATTCGATCACTGTCTATATACAAAGAAGGCTAAGGATGGTAGTTGGCTGATCCTTATTTTGTATGTGGATGACATGTTGATTGCTGGCAAGCACTTGGAAGAAATTTCAGCTTTGAAGTCAAAGATGGAAAAATCGTTTGACATGAAAGACATGGGTGAGGCAAGTCATATACTTGGTATGCGCATTGAGAGAGACAGATCAAAGAAGTTGATTTGGTTATCTCAAACAGAGTATATTGACAAGGTTTTGCAATGTTTCAATATGGAGAAGGGAAAGGCACTGAGTGTTCCATTGCCACCATATGTGAAACTTAGAAAACAAGATTGTCTTGTGTCTGAGGAAGAACAGACTGAAATGGATAAGATTCCATATGCGTCTGTAGTGGGTAGTTTGATGTATGCAATGATTGCTACTCGCCCAGACATTGCATTTGCAGTGGGAGTAGTAAGTCGATACATGTCAAACCCAGGAAAGAAACATTGGGAGGTAGTGAAAGGAATATTGAGATACCTGGAAGCTACAAAGAGTATGCGTATATGCTATGGGAGTCAGGAGCTAAGTGTAAAAGGTTTTGCAGACTCAGATTATGCAGGTGACTTAGACAACCGAAGGTCTACGTCAGGGTATGTCTTTACATTGGCTGGTGGAGCAGTATCATGGCGTTCTAGATTACAAGATTGTGTTACTCAGTCTACTACAGAGGCTGAATATGTTGCAGCATCAGAGGCATGCAAAGAATCAATTTGGCTTAATCGACTAGTAACAGATTTGGGAATCAAAGAAGAGATGCCTGTGTTATATTGTGATAGTCAAAGTGCTATACAATTGGCTTGCAATCCAGTTTATCACTCAAAGACAAAGCATGTGGATGTGAAGTATCATTTCATCAGGGAAATTCTTGAGGATAAGCAACTTCAGCTTGTCAAAGTTCACAGCATAGAAAATCCTGCTGATCTACTTACAAAAGGACTTCCCTCAGAGAGCTTTGCGCATTTTCGCAAGCAGTTAGGTGTAGGGTAGTACACCACTTCTCTACATCTCTTGTATATTAGCTTGTATAGTAGCTTCTCTCACACTTAAAGTACCACATTGGACTTTAAGTGGGAGGTTGTTGGGGTATAAAGCCCAATGTGGTCGCCCAGGTAAGTGGGCGGGCCGTCAGGTATGTACACATATTATTTTGTTATAACCTAATAAGAAATCACTATGCTCTACACATTACAATAGAGCGAGTTCACCATATTGTCGTGCTCTTCTTCTCGCACTCTCTCTCGCGTCGCACTTCCGCTCGTACTCCTTCAGGAAGCAACTTGTATTGCTTCAACCTTTGCCAATCCCTAATGCACCATGGGAGAGCATATCCATGGATTGCCTAAGTCTATCCATGGGCAATCTCATTTTATACCTGTCAAAAAGACTATCAAAGCCCATCAAATGGAAACCCTCTTCATTTCAAAAAATTTCAAGTCTATAGTGTCGGATAGAGATCCTAGAATGACCAGTAATTTCTGGAAGGGTCTCGTTGAGAATTTAGGGACAAGGCTAAACTTATCTTCGGCCTATCATCCACAAACGGATGGCCAAACTGAAATAGCTAACCTAACAATTCCTGATCTACTAAAAGCCTATGTAACGGAAGTAGATCAAAGATCCCAATGGGAGAATTACTTACCGTTAGTGGAGTATGCTTACAATAACACTGTACATACTTCCACAGGAAAATCACCTTTCGAGGTAATTGAGGGAAGATCAAAAGTCCCTTGCTACTTAAGGTACATGGGAAGATCTTCGCTGCAGATGAGTATAGCCGAGACCTACAAGAATCTTTTCAAAAGATTAAGGATGCTATCTCTATCTCACAGCAAAGGCAAAAGGCTGCTGCTAACAAGCACAGAAGAGCCCAAGCCTTTAAAGAAAATGATTGGGTCTTATTAAAGTTTCCCAAGGCTCGATTAAGGCAGACGACGGGCAAAAATCCTACGGGCCACCAAAAGTACTATGCTAAACTAGCAAAAAGATACTATGGTCCCTTCCAGATTCTTAGTCCAATCAATGAGATGGCCTATCAACTCAAGTTGCCCAATCATTGGCTCGTACACAATGCTTTCCATGTGAGCCTATTAAAGCCTTACAAAGGAGAGCCACCTCAAGAACCAACTATTGAAGACCCACCGGAGATCGAGGACCAAGAAGAGGTGCTGCAGCCCGAGTCCATTCTCCGACATGAAGACAAGGTACTAAGAGGCGGTAAGACTATCCGACGATATCTTATTAAGTTTAAGAATTATCCTTTTGAAGATGCTAGATGGATGCAAGGCATACAATCAAAGGATAACCTAAACCTTGTCAATGCTTACAATGCTTCCCAAGACTAAGAAAATGTACAAAATGTTAAAAATGAACAATTTTTTTTTTGTCTTATAAGACTCTCTTTTTCTTTATTGTGCACAAAAATGAAGTAGTATGCATGCTTAGATCAAGTTTGCGGAGATGACGTCTCCCAAACACCAAGTAGATCTTCTCACTCTACTATGGAAGATTGATAGGACTAATGTGCAGACATGCTTGCGGCAGCCTCAGGCTCTCAAGTGCTAAATGGACTAGTCATCCATTGTGGAATGATGTCGTAGGGTAACATAGGGATCCTCTACCCGCTAAGAAAAGGACTCATGAATATGCTTTATCTTCTCTACACCATAGTCGAGGACGACTATGATTTCAAGAGAGAGGTAATGTCATAATAATCAATATCTAATTCTCCTAAATGATTTTCTCATATTAAACTGATCATTTAATGTGGGGAAGTGCCAGGGGAGAAAAATCTAGAATATTAGTTAAGCTAGAAGACCGGCCACAGTAGGGATACAAAGGAGGGAAAATAGGGATCCAAAGGGGGGGCCATCTGCAAAAGAGCCATGTGCAACAATGGGCTAAAAAGACCCTAAGGTTCAGCCCATTAAGACTTCCAAAATGCTAAGGTTCCAAAATTCAAAGGTTGTGTCCAAAGGTTAACCCTAGGGGAATTGGATGCTTTGTGTGTGTCCAAAAAAGTCTTTGCACATCCCTACATAGGAGGGGGCGAGCCTAGCATGTAGGGGATGAGAGAGAAAGACACACACACAAGCTCCCATTACACAAAGGGAATGAGGGACACATGTCAGCTCCCTAGCCCAGATGCCCACAAGGTGTACCCAATTCCTATTGGATGGCCTTGGAGGTGGACCAATGAGAATTAGGCTAGAGTAAATCTAGTTTAATTAATTTAAAAACACTTAATAAAAGAACCAATGAGAATTAAGTCCTCTAGAAGACTATTGGACAGTCTCCCAAGTGGTCCAATGAGCATTCAGCAGCCCAATGGCTTGCCTGATTCCTATTGGCCAGGAGGCAAAGGGGTCCAATGAGAGTTTAGTTGAATTATTAAATTACCTTAAGCTCTCAAAAAAGGGGAAAGGGGGACACATGTCAGAAGGCTATCACTTATGCTGCTTAATTGTCATTGGCTAGCTCTAGGGAGGTCCAATGGGAGGACATCAAGAGCAAATAGCAAGGGGGCTCGCCCAAGAGAGAGAGGGGGCTGATTTTTGCAAGGCATTATCACACACACACACTCACACAATCTCATGTGTGAAGTAAAGAAGACTCTCTCCTTCTCAAGATTTAATGGAAAGCTTACCACCTACTCCAAGCTTGTGAGAAGGGAGGCCTACACCAACAACTCTTGGCTCTGTGATGCAAATCCAACCAAGAGCCAAGCTTCAATGCATGCTCATCTCCTCTACCATGCTAATAACTAATCTAAGCTATGCTAATATGAGTGGTTATGTGAGGAGATGTACATCTTTCTCATAAGATACTCCTTCCTCTCAATCTACTCTCATACCCTGCTAGCTCTCACCATCTTCGAAGGTGTGTGAGGTCTTGGGTTTGAGACCGTGGATAATTGATGTTGTGTTTGCTAAGTGTTTTGCTTAGTGAATGAAGCTTTCATCTTCATTGCACTAGCTAGTCTTGAAGGAACACAAAGAATTGTATTGTACAATGTCTCTCTTGATGGGAGAAACCATAATACAAAGCCTTTTGGAGGGGGGACCAGCTCCATGCAAATCCAGTCCTCAACTGTTGTCAATAGCTTAATTTATCTATCTTTTGAAAGTATTTTTCATGCTATCTAACTAGGTGTTATGCTTTTTGTTGCTCTCTCCACCCAAGCACTCTTGTAATTCTCATTAGGAATCTATTCTAATGAAATGCCCACTATGTTCATGCTAATTTCCGCTACACACAAGTTTATAGGCCATTAAATGTTACAGAGTGTGTTACTTAGTATGCAATGGAAAGATAGATAGCCCTAGAGTGATGGGCGTATATACAATGCTCGGGGGAAAAAAACTCCTAAAGAGGGAAAAAATGCCTCGACCGTCCTAGTGTGTTCACACACATCACTACCACATGTATATGGTAACAAATCCCCCCTGGAGTGATGCGGTGAATGAGAGCTGGCACATGAGTAAAGGGAAGTGCCATGCCCTAAGGACATGATCAGTCCACAAAGGGGAGTAAGCCCAAAGCTTTGCGGAAAGATTCAAGCTTCTCACGAGACAATGCCTTTATGAAAAGATCTGCAAGGTTGTCCTGTGTTGGCAGATACGCCAAGCTGATCTCTCCTGTTGAGAGCCTCTCCCTGACATAGTGGTAATGCACCTCAATGTGCTTTGTGCGAGCATGAAAAACTGGGTTCCTCGCAACTGCCAATGCGCTTTGACTGTCAGTGTAGATAGTGTTGGCAGTGTCCTGTCCAACACCCAAATCAGCCATAAGGTGTCTGAGCCATACACACTCAACCGTAGCTGTGAAGACTGCCCTGTACTCAGCCTCACAACTCGAAGTGGCCACCGTAGGTTGCTTCTTGCTCAACCATGATATACATGAACTGCAAATCATGAAACAAAAACCACTTGTGGACACTCGCGTGTCAAAACAACCAGCCCAATTTGAGTCCGAAAAAGCATGTAAGTCTGGCGACAATGATCCCCCCTTGGGATAAAACAAGCCAAGATGTAAAGTGCCACTAAGGTAGCGGAAAATCCTCTTGACAGTCTGCCAATGCTTAGACCCTCGGCTATGCATAAATCTGCTGACCTGTGAGAGTGCAAACTGAATATCCAACCTCGTGTTGCATACATAAATGAGGCAGCCAATAGCAGTTTGATAAAGAGTGACATCAGCAGGATTGCCAGCATCATGTAGACTCAACTTCAAACCTGTTTCCATGGGAGTGGCAATAGGTTTGCAATCCTCAAGTCCAAATTTGCATAGCAATGTTTCTATGTAACTTTTCTGACACAAGGCAATACCACCATCACACTGCTTAAACTGTATACCCAAGTAGTGATGCAACAGCCCCAAATATTTCATCTTGAAAGTAGCATTCAAATCAGCCTTAAATTCAACAATATGTCTCTCGTTTGGTCCAGTGATTAGCAAATCATCAACATAAAGAACCACAGTGTTCTAGAAGTACATCACCCTCACGCTTTACATACAATGTGCTTTCTGTTGGATTGTTACGAAAGCCTTGTTTGACCAAATGAGTGTCAGCTTTCTCATACCAAGCACGAGGAGATTGCTTCAACCCATACAAAGCCTTCTTACATCTGCACACTTTGTCCTCTTGTCCTTTTATGACAAAACCGCGAGGCTGCGTTACATTAACTTCCTCAAATATGTCACCATTCAAGAAAGCAGTAACAATGTCTGATTGATGTACATCCCAACCAAAATCAGCTGCCAATGCACATAGAAAACGCACTGTAGTCATACGACAAGTGGGAGCAAAAGTCTCTTCATAATCTATGCCTTTTTGCTGTGGATAACCTTTTGCAACAAGTCAGGCCTTATGGCGATCAATCTCACCATCCGGCTTGCGTTTCAACTTGTAAACCCACTTCGTACCAATGTCCTTTTTTCTAGGAGACAAATCACATAAAGTCCATGTGTCATTTTCTATAAGTGCATCATATTCTGATTGCATGGCAGCCATCCAATTTTCTGAATTCTGTGCTTCATCAAAAGACAGAGGCTCCTCAACATCATGTAAGCTAGACACAGCCAAAGCATAACAATTTGATGCATAAGATGCATGGCGAGAGCCTGAACGAGTACGACTAGACAAAGGTGCATCCAATTTATTGTCACGCAAAGTGTGCACCAGCCATTTTGGCATACCTCTAGCCTGCTCATTTTCAGCCCTTTCCTCATCAAGTACATCTGCATCAGTAATAGGCTGATCTAAAACATTTTCAGAAACCCCCATAGGCTGTACATTTGCCTCATTGGAACTTACATTCGTATTTCCACCACTGAAAAGAGGCAACAAAGTGTCATAAATGTCATGTGAGCTCACATTACTGTCTCTAGTACATGACAGCAAGGGCTGAACAGAATCTTCCACAAACAATACATCCCATGAAACCAGAATACGTTTTGTTTGTGGATGATACAACCTGTAACCTTTGCTTTCAGCACTATAACCAACAAAAATACATTTGACAGCCTTATCATCTAATTTTCTGCGCTGCACTTGTGGCACCAAAGCATATGCCAAACAACCAAAAACACACATGTGCTCAATAGAAGGATTTCTATCATGCCATGCTTCATATGGAGTAATGGACTGCAAAGCTTTCGTAGGACACCTGTTAAGTACATAAGTGGAACACATGATGGCCTCAAGCCAAAGAGAATGCGACAAAGCTTGACTTTTGACCATACATCGTGCCATTTCCATCAGTGACCTATTTTTCCTCTCAGCAACACCATTCTGCTGAGGTGTATAAGGCACTGTACATTGGTGTTTTATCCCACGACTAGCCATGAATGCATTAAATTCATGAGACATATACTCCCCCCCTCGATCGGAACGGAGGGTGCACATAGTACATTTTGAGACATTTTCAGCCATATCCAGAAATTGTTTGAAGCACATAAAGACTTCAGACTTCGCTTTAAGCAAAAATACCCATGCATGCCTGGAGTAATCATCAATGAAAGTCACAAAGTACAGGTAATTGCCCAAGGACGGAGTTTGCATAGGCCCACAAACATCACTATGCACAAGCTGCAACTTGCATGTGGCCCGAACTGAACCATCCTTTGGAAACTTAGAACACTGCATCTTACCCAAAATACAGCCTTCAAAAACATGTTTGACAGGTGCTTGAAGAGGCGCCAAAGAAGCAACCATATGAGATGTAACATTTAATGGCCTAATAACTTATGTGTAGCGGAAATTAGCATGAACATAGTGGGCATTTCTTTAGAATAGATTCCTAATGAGAATTACAAGAGTGCTTGGGTGGAGAGAGCAACAAAAAGCATAACACCTAGTTAGATAGCATCGACAATACTTTCAAAATAGAGAGAAATTAAGCTATTGACAACAGTTGAGGAGCAGATTTTCATGGAGCCGGTCCCCCCTCCAAAAGGCTTTGTATTATGGTTTCTCCCATCAAGAGAGACATTGTAGAATACAATTCTTTGTGTTCCTTCAAAACTAGCTAGTGCAATGAAGATGGAAACTTCATGCACTAAGCAAAACACTTAACAAACACAACTTGAATTATCCCCGTTCTCAGACCCAAGACCTCACACACCTTCGAAGATGGTGAGAGCTAGCAGGGTATGAGAGTAGATTGAGAGGAAGAAGGAGTATCTTACGAGAAAGATGTACATCTCCTCACATAATCACTCATATTAGCATAGCTTAGCTTAGTAATTAGCTTGGTAGAGAAGATGAGCATGCATTGAAGCTTGGATCTTGGTTGGATTTTCATCCACATGCCAAGAGAGTGTTGATGTAGGCTTCTATCTCACAAGCTTGGAGTATTGATGAGTTCTCCATTAAAGCTTGGGAAGAGGTAGTCTTCTCTTTCTTCACACATGAGCTTGTGTGAGTGTGTGTGTGTGATAATGCCTTGCAAAAATCAGCCCTCTCTCTCTCTCTCTCTCTTGGGCGAGCCCTCTTGCTAATTGCTCTTGCTGAAGCCTCATTGGCCCTCCCCAAGTCAAGCCAATTACAACTAAGCAGCATAAGTGATAGCCTTCTGACATGTGTCCCCCTTTCCCCTTTTGTGAGAGCTTTAGGTAATTAAATAATTAAACTAAACTCTCATTGGACCCCTTTGTCTCCTGGCCAATAGGAATCAGGCAAGCCATGGGGCTCCTGAATGCTCATTGGACCCCTTGGGAGACTGCCCAATAGTCTTCTAGGAGACTTAATTCTCATTGGTTTCTTTTATTAAATGTTTTTAAATTAATTAAACTAGATTTACTCTAGCTTAATTCTCATTGGTCCACTTCAAGGGTCATCCAATAGAAATTGGGCACACCTTGTGGGCATCTGGCCTAGGGAGCTGACATGTGTCCCTCATTCCGTTTGTGTAAAGGGAGCCTATGTGTGTGTGTGTGTGGCTTTCTCTCTCATCCCCTACCTTTAGGGATCGCCCCCTCCCATGTAGGGATGTGCAAAGACTTTTAGGGCACACACAAAGCATCCAATTTTCCCTAGGGTTGACCTTTGGACACAACCTTTGAATTTTGGAACCTTAGCATTTTGGAAGTCTTAATGGGCTGAACCTTAGGGTCTTTTTAGCCCATTGTTGCACATGGCTCTTTTGCAGATGGCCCCCCCTTTGGATCCCTATTTTCCCTCCTTTGGATCCCTACTGTGGCCGGTCTGCTAGCTTAACCAATATTCTAGCTTTTTCTCCCCTGGCCTTCCCCACATTAAATGATCAGTTTAATATGAGAAAATCATTTAGGAGAATTAGATATTGATTATTATGACATTACCTCTCTCTTGAAATCATAGTCGTCCTCGACTATGGTATAGAGAAGATAAAGCACGTTCATGAGTCCTTTTCTTAGCGGGTAGAGGATCCCTATGTTACCCTACGACATCATTCCACAATGGATGACTAGTGCATTTGGCGCTTGAGAGCTTGAGGCTGCCGCAAGCATGTCTGTACATTAGTCCTATCAGTCTTCCATAGTAGAGTGACAAGCTCTACTTGGTGTTTGGGAGACGTCGTCTCCGCAAACTTGATCTAAGCATGCATACTACTTCATTTTTGTGCACAAATAAAGAAAAAGAGAGTCTTATAAGACAAAAATTTTGTTCATTTTTAACATTTTGTACATTTGCTTACTCTTGGGAAGCATTGTAAGCATTGACAAGGTTTAGGTTATCCTTTAATTGTATGCCTTGCATCCATCTATCATCTTCAAAAGGATAATTCTTAAACTTAATAAGATATCGTCGGATAGTCTTACCGCCTCT
Source organism: Adiantum capillus-veneris (assembly GCF_014529385.1). Classification (NCBI taxonomy): domain Eukaryota; kingdom Viridiplantae; phylum Streptophyta; class Polypodiopsida; order Polypodiales; family Pteridaceae; genus Adiantum; species Adiantum capillus-veneris. Next base: position 134,178,839 of record NC_140942.1, on the reverse strand, counting down.
TAGTACCTTGTCTTCATGTCGGAGAATGGACTCGGGCTGCAGCACCTCTTCTTGGTCCTCGATCTCCGGTGGGTCTTCAATAGTTGGTTCTTGAGGTGGCTCTCCTTTGTAAGGTTTTAATAGGCTCACATGAAAAGCATTGTGTATGAGCCAATGATTGGGAAACTTGAGTTGATAGGCCATCTCATTGATTGGCCTAAGAATCTGAAAGGGACCATAGTACCTTTTTGCTAGTTTAGCATAGTACTTTTGGTGACCCGTAGGATTCATGCCCGTTGTGTGCCTTAATTGAGCCTTGGGAAACTTTAACAAGACCCAATCGTTTTCTTTAAAGGCTTGGGCTCTTCTGTGGTTGTCAGCAGCAGCCTTTTGCCTTTGCTGTGAGATAGAGATAGCATCCTTAATCTTTTGGAAAGATTCTTGTAGGTCTCGACTATACTCATCTGCAGCGAAGATCTTCCCATGTACCTTAAGTAGCAAGGGACTTTTTGATCTTCCCTCAATTACCTCCAAAGGTGCTTTTCCCGTGGAAGTATGTACAGTGTTATTGTAAGCATACTCCACTAAGGGTAAGTACTTCTCCCATTAGCTATTTCACTTTGGCCATCAGTTTGTGGATGATAGGCCGAAGAGAAGTTTAGCCTTGTTCCTAAATTCTCAAAGAGACCCTTCCAGAAATTACTGGTCATTCTAGGATCTCTATCCGACACTATGGACATGGGCAAGCCATGGTACTTGAAAATTTGTGAAATAAAGAGGGTTGCCATTTGATGGGCTTTGATAGTCTTTTTGACAAGTATAAAATGAGCTTGTTTACTAAACATGTCTACTATCGTCCATATTCCCGTATTCCCATGGATAGACTTAGGCAATCCAAAGATAAAATCCATGGATATGCTCTCTCATGGTGAATTAGGGATTGGCAAAGGTTGAAGCAATCCAAGTTGCTTCCCTCTATCAAATTTTGTCTTTTGGCATACCACACATTTGGAAACATACTCTTGTATGTTCACTTTCATGGTAGGCCAATAGAAATATGTTTCAATTCCCTTTAAGGTAGACTGAATCCCTCTATGCCCCGCATAAGGTGGAGCATGAGATTCATACATTACTTTCTCACGTAGTGAGTTAGTAACGCATAGTCTATTGCCATAGAGAAGATAACCATCTTGTAAAGTAAATGGTTCTTCTTTCTTCCCTAATGCAAGGGCTGAAATCACATCTCTAAAATCGGGATCAATAGCATACTCATCTATCATTGAAAATAGATCATTGTGAGTTGCTATGGAAACCGCATTCACTCTCGGCCGTTTTGAGAGTGCATCAACTACTTGATTATGCTTGCCAGCAATGTGAGCAATATGAAAATGAAATTGCGAAAGGAAATTTGTCCACCTCATTTTTTTGTCGGAGAGCTTGGTCTGCGTCATGAAGTACTTAAGACTTTGGTGATCCGTTTGCAGAATGAAAGGAGTCCCCAATAAATAGTGCTTCCATGAGTCTAAGGCATGTAGAAGTGCAAGGAGTTCCTTTTCATATATGCCTAGAGCTTGCTCAACAGGGTCGAGCCTTCGACTCTCATAGCCTATGGCGTGCCCTTCTTGGAGCAAAATAGCTTCAAGGCAATCACCACAAGCATCGCATTGGACCTCAAATGGTTTTGAGAGATCCGGTAGTGTAAGCACAGGTTGAGAGATAAGCTTTTCTTTAAGCTTTTCGAAAGCATTGTTCTCCTTAGCAGACCATGTATACCTAACTCTTTTCTTTGTTAGGTCATGTAATGGTCCCGCAATTTGTGAGAACTTTTCTATGAAGCGTCTATAGTATGCACACATACCTATGAAGATTCTTAGCTCATGAAGATTCCTTGGTTTAGGCCATCCTTTTATTACCTCTAACTTGGATGGATCCATTTGGATGCCATCTTGAGAGATAATGTCAAGATGTAACATTTAATGGCCTAATAACTTATGTGTAGCGGAAATTAGCATGAACATAGTGGGCATTTCTTTAGAATAGATTCCTAATGAGAATTACAAGAGTGCTTGGGTGGAGAGAGCAACAAAAAGCATAACACCTAGTTAGATAGCATCGACAATACTTTCAAAATAGAGAGAAATTAAGCTATTGACAACAGTTGAGGAGCGGATTTTCATGGAGCCGGTCCCCCCTCCAAAAGGCTTTGTATTATGGTTTCTCCCATCAAGAGAGACATTGTACAATACAATTCTTTGTGTTCCTTCAAAACTAGCTAGTGCAATGAAGATGGAAACTTCATGCACTAAGCAAAACACTTAACAAACACAACTTGAATTATCCCCGTTCTCAGACCCAAGACCTCACACACCTTCGAAGATGGTGAGAGCTAGCAGGGTATGAGAGTAGATTGAGAGGAAGAAGGAGTATCTTACGAGAAAGATGTACATCTCCTCACATAATCACTCATATTAGCATAGCTTAGCTTAGTAATTAGCTTGGTAGAGAAGATGAGCATGCATTGAAGCTTGGATCTTGGTTGGATTTTCATCCACATGCCAAGAGAGTGTTGATGTAGGCTTCTATCTCACAAGCTTGGAGTATTGATGAGTTCTCCATTAAAGCTTCGGAAGAGGTAGTCTTCTCTTTCTTCACACATGAGCTTGTGTGAGTGTGTGTGTGTGATAATGCCTTGCAAAAATCAGCCCTCTCTCTCTCTCTTGGGCGAGCCCTCTTGCTAATTGCTCTTGCTGAAGCCTCATTGGCCCTCCCCAAGTCAAGCCAATTACAACTAAGCAGCATAAGTGATAGCCTTCTGACATGTGTCCCCCTTTCCCCTTTTGTGAGAGCTTTAGGTAATTAAATAATTAAACTAAACTCTCATTGGACCCCTTTGTCTCCTGGCCAATAGGAATCAGGCAAGCCATGGGGCTCCTGAATGCTCATTGGACCCCTTGGGAGACTGCCCAATAGTCTTCTAGGAGACTTAATTCTCATTGGTTTCTTTTATTAAATGTTTTTAAATTAATTAAACTAGATTTACTCTAGCTTAATTCTCATTGGTCCACTTCAAGGGTCATCCAATAGAAATTGGGCACACCTTGTGGGCATCTGGCCTAGGGAGCTGACATGTGTCCCTCATTCCGTTTGTGTAAAGGGAGCCTATGTGTGTGTGTGTGTGGCTTTCTCTCTCATCCCCTACCTTTAGGGATCGCCCCCTCCCATGTAGGGATGTGCAAAGACTTTTAGGGCACACACAAAGCATCCAATTTTCCCTAGGGTTGACCTTTGGACACAACCTTTGAATTTTGGAACCTTAGCATTTTGGAAGTCTTAATGGGCTGAACCTTAGGGTCTTTTTAGCCCATTGTTGCACATGGCTCTTTTGCAGATGGCCCCCCCTTTGGATCCCTATTTTCCCTCCTTTGGATCCCTACTGTGGCCGGTCTGCTAGCTTAACCAATATTCTAGCTTTTTCTCCCCTGGCCTTCCCCACATTAAATGATCAGTTTAATATGAGAAAATCATTTAGGAGAATTAGATATTGATTATTATGACATCAGATTTTTGCAAACCCAGCAAACTGGTAAAATTCAAATGACCAAAACGTGCATGCCAAATTTTTGCATCTGAAATAGCCTTGAATCTGCAACAGCATTTGCAAAATTTTTTTCACACTTGTCATACAAAGTGAGCTTATACAGCCCACGACACAAAAGGCCAGATGCAACAATTTCATCACCAAAACTCATATCATGAACTGTACATCTGTCATCCACAAATTTGACTACAAGTCCAAGGCTAGCAAGTGCGGATACAGACAAGAAATTCTTCTTGATCCCAGGTACATAAAGTGCATCAACAAGTGTGAAAGAACTGCCATTTGTAGCAGTTCCAACTTCCTGAACTGGATAAGAGGCATTGTTGGCATAAGTGACAGAATTCCCATGAGGGACAGACTCAAGAGAGGTAAACAATTCACGATGTGAGGTAATGTGCTTTGTAGCACCACTGTCGAAATACCACACATGTGAATCTGCAACAACTGACAAGCATGCATCATGGATAGCAGGATTGTAAGTGCACTCTGTGCTAAAAGCCCATTCTGCATCAACATGAGCATCACAGTCTCCTTTCACAGAAGACTCAACAATGGCTGCATTTGTAGTGGAGCCAACATTTGCAGTGGAACCACCCTCTTTCTTGTTAGCCTCTTTGGTCTTCAACTTAGGACACGACTTAATCACGTGATCATTAGCTTTACAATAATGGCAACGCATCTTCTATTTGCCCTTACCACCAGAATTGCGAGACGAAGTACTGCCAGCACAAGCATAAGGAACAGAATTTTTGCCACTCGCAGCAGAACCATAAGAAGTGGCTGCATTACTGTTACCACCCTTTCTTTGAGAAGCAATAAAAGCCTGTTCAACTGCACGCTGCCTAGTCCTGTTTTTTTTGGAAAGTGACTCTTGCAACAACAATGTGCATAATGCATCAAAATTGACAACTTCAGGATTTCCTTGGGTCATCATTCTCCAAGTACTAGCAAAAGTCTGGTAGGAATCTGGTAAGGCATCAAGAACAGTCTGCACAAGGGAACTGTCTGACATGACTTCACCTGCAGAAATAAGCTGCTCATTGATATCCTTGACACTAGTAGGGAAAGTGTCCATATCATCTTCCTCATGCATAATCTTCGACTCCAGCTCTTTACGCAGCAAAGCAATTTTAGCCTCATTACGACTTGCATAAAGACCAGCCAAAATATCCCAAGCCTATTTTGTAGATTTGCTGAATGGATGTGAGGAACAATGGTGCGCTTAACAGACAACGCAATCAATGCATGAGCCTGCGCATCCTTTACATCCCAGCGAGCTTGTTCTACTGTAGGCAAAACAACTCTAACATCAGCTATTCTTGCAGCAAGACCTGCAACATCCTCAACATCGCCTACATCCTCAGAACCAGGATATACATCAATGCCCTGCACAATGTTCCATACGCCCTTGGACATAAGAACATGCTGCATCATATAAGCCCACATAGAGTAGTTGTCCCCATCCTATCTGTCCTCAGCAGCAAACATCTTGAACACATCTGTGTTGTTGTTGTCAGCCATGGTAAATGCTCCACCTGATGTGAAAACTGCCCGAAAACAGGAGAAACAGACCGGGAACAACACGTGCTATATAGCACAAACCGTAGAAGACTATAAGGCACCTGTTATGCAGAAAATGGCACTGATAGAAATTTTGCACAAAATGACAAAATAGCCTATGTAGTACTGCCTGTAGTGGAAACGGGGGCCGCAATGAGCCCAAATAAAAAATCTAAGCAGACCAAGCTCTACGAGTTCTCCCGAAATATTTGTCGACCTACGAACACTCGCCAAAGCTCACTGAAATTGGAGAAAGTGAGCAGGCGTGTGCTGGAGCAGCTGGCGACTAAGCTAGGGAGGACGCAACTTGCTCTGATACCAATTGTTGGAATTAGGGTTGCAGAGAAACGCACACAGCTTGGAGAAGACGAAGGAAGCTCAAGGCACACAATAGAGAGTGTGTTACTTAGTATGCAATGGAAACATAGATAGCCCTAGAGTGATGGACGTATATACAATGCACGGGGGAAAAAACCTCCTAAAGAGGGAAAAAATGCCCCGGCGGTCCTAGTGTGTTCACACACATCACTACCACATGTATATGGTAACATATACATATGCGAAATCCCTTGCTCCAAAAAACTCCTAACATCGTGTTTCCAGAGTAGAGTGCACGGTACACCATCCTCGATGTAGGTTCATCCAGTAATGCATCTAATTCAAAGAGAAATTGTACCGATGTTATTGGAAGAGGATTATCTATAAATCAAACACTCCATCAAGATTCTAATAAACACTGGTTATACATGCTACATATGAAGTGGACGCAAGAATTTCTCGCATGTGGTATTCCATTGAATGTAGTGGGAAACCTATCTTCAAAGATGCATTGATGAGCACCGTCAAATAAAGATTTGTGATGTTAGATTATAATAAAATGTACAAAGAGTATGTTGACAAAGTCAAAGATGAGGTAGAAAGCACGCTCAAACGTGCAGTGTTGGAATATGTTTTTACTTAATTGTCAAAAGAATCTTTAATCAATGTGATGTTGATTTCTCCCAGGGTCAGTATTTTTAGAAGCTATTGGCACGTCCTTGAAGGAAAAAACCACTCTCTTCATTTCAAAGATCTATGAAGGTACTATATCAAAAGTTGCAGGGCCAAAGAATGTGACAGCCATCGTCACCAACAATGCTGCAAATTACAAAGGTGCAGGTCTTGCAATTCAAGCAAAGGTGATTGTTTTGACATTCAAAGTACAAATATGTTAGATTTAGAAATGTCTTCGTGGTTGGTAATAATCTGGAAATTCCCCAATCTGTAATGCCGCAATGTGCACCTTTGTCAAAAAAATGCAACATAATGTTGCGAGGGTGAAGGTCGTTGTGCAAAATATCGTGGTGATGCAAGAATTTCAATGTCTGTAGTAGAGCATTGAAAATGTGTAAGATATTGTCTTGGAAGCTCTCTACACTACCAGTTGTTTGCAAAAACTCTTTGATGGAATGCTTTCTATCATCCGATTTATATACTTGTATCCACTGCTCCACATGGCCAATGTTCCAACATCTGAAGATAAGCATTGGTCGTGGGGAGTGACACACAATTCCAAGTGGCAAGATTATACCTTGGTGTTGGATATTTAAAGCGGTGGCTTCTTCCATGGCTTGTTGTGTAGCAGTTGGCTTGTGTGGTTGGTCTTGAATACTTTAGTTGCATACACATGGTCTGAGAAGGCAGGATGCAATACACAAAGTTGCTTGATATATTCCCATCTGCCTTCCCCAAGTTGGGGGGCTTGCAAGTTGAAAACATGTCAATCATGTAGATGGTGCAATATTAGTGAATCATCGCCTTGGGTTACTGCTTCTACATTGACCGGCTGAGTGGGAGTAGTTTTTATCTCAGTGGCTAGCTCGGTAGGATCAGTCACTCTCAGTCTTTTGCTAGCACCAGGCTAGCTGGCTCTTTCCTTTCATTTGTGAATGCAATTGATGTACCAATTGCATTCTTTTGTGTACTGAAGGGAGAGAGCGGACTTCAGGGTTTTGTAGAGCATCAAAAGCAACCAAAAATTGCTTGACAAGTCCCATGCAACTGACCGCCACTAAAAATTTCAATATCAAATGATATTGTGGGGAATAATTGTTGTAAGCACTCAAAGCAATGATTTGTCAATGTGTTGACAAAATCATTGAAGCTAGAAGGCTTTGCAGTTTCAGAACATCAATGCAACTGCTTCTCTTCCACACCGTGTAGGTAGCAAACAATAGCTTTAGTGACGGTTTTTTGATGTTCTCGTGATAGCTTCGTCTTTGGCATGGCTATTAAAATAAACAATGATATACTAACACCAAGAGAATAATTCAAATTTAAACTATTGTGAAATATGAAAATTTTTAATATCAAAACTTAGAAAAACTTAAAGTAAATAATTTGTTGTAATAAATGAAATATATACAATTTTTTATGATTATGATTTTGGAATAAGATTTTGTTATCAATAATTGAAGAAATGTACATTCAAACTAGAAAAAAAATGCCTAAAAGTTAACGTTATGAAAAATTAGCCAACTTTGTGAGTTAAAAACTCTAGCACAAGTGTGAAAACTACTACACACAGATCACTGGTAGTTTACGTCACACAAAAGTAGTCTATTAAACTACAAAAAGTGTACGATATGCACTAGTAGCCCAATTGTGTGAGCTAATAGCTCTAACACAAAAATTCTCACTATTATTAAGTTGACTGGAAAATTGAATAATCAATTTCGTCACTATTGAAATGTGAGAAAATCTCTAACACAACACAACAATCAAACCATTAATCATCACATCTTGAAAAGGCTATCTATCATAGTTATTACAAGTCACACGTAGAGAGTATATCTTTACTCACCTATTGCAAGTACCAGACATTGATAGAAAGAGTAGCAAAGCTTCAACTTAGCACTCACTATCTAGTACTATTGCCTAGGTGAATTGGATACATAAAACAAAAGCATAAACAATAGTGCAAACAAATTGTAGACATTGATACATTCAAATGTGTCAATGTCTATACTTAAATATTTATACTATTTTAGCTCTGTCTCTTTAGCGTGTAAAGTAAACTATATTGGATAGCAAGATTCTAGTTATGTTTGTATACTTTGCCAACTTTTGAAGTGTGAGTACTCTCATATACAACACGAAGTGAAAAACGCCTACCCCATCTCTGAACTGCGAGGAAGGAACCTCTACACACCACGATTGGGATTCTACACTCCCTATGGCTCTCTCCAGAGTGTGACTAATTGGTCTACACAACCACAAGACAAAGCTCTAATGTCCTATCTATTCCAGGAGTGTGACTATGTCAACACGACCTTGGAATAGGCCTACGCACTTGAAAACTAATTATGTGTGTGAGGTGAACTTCTAGCACATCACGAATTAGCAGAAAAAAATAGAAATAAAACTTAAAAATGCAAATTCTACCTGCTTGCTCTTTCACCTTTTTCTTTGTTAAACCAAAAGCTACAATGCCCTCCTTCAATCGAAGAGGCGTATATATTAAACAGTCCTTCGATCAAAGATTTTTCCCGATAGAGTATAATCCGAATTTTCATTATACGGCCATATAAATGCAACCCAATTTATTGATTGGTCCCTTGAGTCTTGAGCCAAGGAGGGGTGGTTGGTTGATCTAAATTTGATGGAATGTTTTTAGTATGGACTTCCAAAGGTTCCATAGTGTGTTCTTCTTTGGCTTATTCTTTATCTATGTCTTTTGAATCTCAGCCAGCTTTGAGGAGGTCTTCATAGGTGCATCTTTTGGCTTTTCTTTCTCTTCTAGCGTTACTTCAGCCTCGGCTTTCTTTTTGTAAGTCCCTCTATTGAGATGTCAGGGGTTTAGGGCTTGGAGGTAGATAGGTAGGCCCCAGGGAAAGTTTAGGTGGCGGAGTACTCCCTCCTTGCTCACTTTCTTTGTCATCCTTTACTTGTGTTTTTGGCATCTCTTTCAACTTCCTTTTGATATCTTGGACTTCTTTGAAGGGCTCTAAATCCTGATGTTTGATCACTCTTTCAGATTCTTCATAGGCTCAAATGTAGTGATCAAATTGATCTTCTAGTGGTCTTGAGGAGCTGCCACCGATCTTTGTCGGATTTGGCACCCAGTACTCCTCCAAGTCCCCTTTTAGAGCTTGTTTGGCCTTGAATTTCTCGATCAATATCTTGATTCAAGTTTCCCTTATTGTGAAGTTCTAGAGCATCTCCAATGATTTGAGGAGTAATTACCACCTCAGTCTTTTGACCATCCAAAGCAGTACTCACTGCTTTGCCGTCTTTCTGAATGGAGCTAGCTAGCTCGTAGAATCTTTGTGTGTCTATACCTATTGGTGGTGCTATGAAAAAATTATATAAATTTGCTCTCTCCAGCTGGTTGTGAGTCTCTTCTTTGTTTGCGTCTTCCATGATATGTGGAGTTATTGGGATATCCACGGTATTTCCTTGTGGATCTCTGAATGTACCTTTGGTACACTGCCAGTCCTTCTCTTTCCAATGTTGCTTCATCCACCCAAGTCTTGGCTGGCTTCAGTGTCTCTTTGGATATTGTATAGGGTTTGGTGGCTACAATGATATCCTTTAAGGACAATCTCTTCTTCTTTGCCGGTGATTTGCTGGCTTCCATTGATCTTGCGGGCACTCCAAGTGCAAAAGTTAGCGTTGTTCACAAAATGTTCTTAATTTCTAGCTATCCAAATGAATTCAAATTTGAAACACGAGCTAATCAAGCCCTAAGGCTGCTATGCATGTGGTCAAAAGTGCATTTTTGGTGCAAATTCATGTTGTGAGACATCATACGCGTATGATGTCTAGGTGCTCAAAATGAATTGATTTTTCATATGTGCATAGCTCATAGCATGTAAGTCATGTTTATATGCATGGATTCCAATTTGGATGTCATTTGGGCAAGCTATGACCATTAGAACTCCTTTTAGAATTTGAAGTTAGATACTAGCTTACTTTTGAGCAGATGAGGTTCAAATGGGTGAAACTAGGTAGATACTCTCATAATCATGTGGTGAAGGCTTAGAAGGGTTCAAGTTAGCTCCCAGGTTCATTTTCAGGCTAGTGAGACATCATACACATATGTTGTCTACTTTGTCCAAAAGGGCTCAAACTTGTACTAGAGCTGAACTTTAGCATGGCATACGGTCCTGTGGTATCAGATTTTAAATTGGAATGATTCTCATGTGTTTGAAGCCTAAATTTAGGTGCTCAAGGGGGGGAGGGGGTCACTATGTATAAATTGTGTATATCGCGTGCGTTCAAGGACTATTTATAAAACTCCTTATTTGTGAATTTTTGACAAATAAAATACACCCTTTTTCTATTCAATCTGTAAATTTTTTTCCCCATTTCCTTTTACAGTACCCTTATGTATGTGAAACTGTGAGAAAAAATTAAATTTAATAACCCCTTCTGTTGTACTCACGTGATAGTCACAATATTATTAAGTGAACCCCCAAGTTCAGGTTTAGAGCTTCAGAGTTCCAAAACCTAGGCTTAAATGGGTATAAGGAATCAAAACTTGATGGAACCTGAGCTCTGGGCTAACAAAATGGGATAATGGCATTGGAAGTGAGAAATCCCCCCAAATTGGTTATTTTGGCCTCTAAAGACATCATACACGTTGTTGCATGCATTTTAAGAACCCCATTTTTCATAAAGATTGTACATATGGGCTCCAGATAGATTTTCATTAGAGTATTTGGACATGTTCTTTTGGGTTTTTATGATTGCTTTTGCAAGCACATGTACATGCAGGGCAAGTCACTAGCATAGAGCCAGCTGTCGGGTTACTATATGTGCCCCTTTTTAGTGAGTTTTTTGAAGTGAGCCTTGTATATAACTAAAATTCATGTAAAAGCTTTTAAAGGTTCAGCCAAAGATCAGCAATTTTTCAGGTTTTAGATTTTTGTGCCTCCTTGATGGTTTGTGATACAGTTTTTTCCCCCACCTTGCCTTCTCTATGTGTAGGCATATCGAGACAACTCTCTGTTCACGTCACTTTTTCATGTAGCGTGTAGATTAATTTTTTCTCATATTCAACTTTCTCTCTAGTCACTTTTCAAGATTTATTTCAAGCTTTAAAGTGCCCCAACTGGAGTTGTTCTCTTCAGGTTACGACTCTCTACAGGGGTTATGGCTATGGCAGCCTAGTGGCAAATTGTGTGCAGACAGATTGGGAGGGCATGTATCTATGAAGTGTGGAATTGATGTTGAATTTATGGATTTGTGATGTTCAATTGTGAAATGGGAGGCCCTTCTTCTCATATGCATTGGTCGGTGTTTGCTCTAAATCCGTGCTTTGACAAGGTTTTGCTCCTATGTGATATGGTCCTTTGGGTGGACATGTGCTTGTAAATTCCCAAGGGACATTGGCCTTTTGGTTGGAGTTTACTAAGAGTGGTTTTGGTATACTTTTTGGTATAGAGGTTGAAGTTTTAATGCTCTTGGTCTATAAAGCTATAGAGGTGTCCCACTTTTTCTTTTGCCCAACACTGTTTTGGTGCTCTGTCTTGCCACTGCGGAGTTGATTCAAGTTACCTTCAAGTTTGGTGGTTCATACATAGAAGTGCAGCCATTGTCAAGCTCAGTGATGCCTTTTTGAGGATGATGCGATGAAACAATTGAAGCTAATCACGATAGAAGAGTTGGGCATGCATTACATGAGTTTTTGCTCTCTCAAACAAGAGTTAGAGGTTCTTGAGGACATGTTTTTGGATGCAAAAAGAGAGAGACTCTTGTTCATCGGCACTCTTACAGCACAGTTGGGCATTGAGGTTACCTGCACAAAGTTGTTGGGTGTGAGGAACATAGCGAAATTCTTGAAGCAAGATAGATGTCTTGACCATGTAAATAAGTCTAATACTTCTTCATGGTTTCACACAAGAGATCCTGTGTCATTAGTGATGATTGTATTAGTGATGATGAGGCTGATTCACAGGTAGAAGGTAAGGTTTTGTCTCTTGATGATGTACACATTAGTGAGGAGCTATGTGAAAGCAGTGTTGTGAAAGAAAGAACCTTGGAGTGCATGTATGACAAAGAGGAAAAATATATGGCTAATCTAGTTCCATGTATGGATGCTCATAAAGATGAGGCCTTATCTAGCTCTATGTGTTTGCATTATGTGTCTATGGATGCCCTTTCTTGTGATATAAATGACACACATGTTGACATTCTGGGTGATGTTTTTGCTCCTCCATCTTATGAGTTGATGTGGTATCCAAATGAGTTGTGGGCATGTAGACCCATTTGGGATGTTGAGATTGATGTTTGTGATGTTGATGGTGCTATTGGTGGCATTGAGTCTCCTACTAATTATGATTTTTATAGTGAGCAAGAAGTTGGTATGAGTGATGTGGATTGTGATGGTAGTCTTGATTGGTGCTTTGATGATCCGCAAGTTGATATGGATGAGGAGATGCAAGTCAATGCGTGCCATGCATTGTCAAGGGTGAAAAAGCTTATGGAAACCTTACATGCATGTGTAAATGAAGAGAATAGTAGCTTGGAAAGTTGGGATAGCCATGATGACATGGATTCAATAGATTTTTTTTCTTGGCCTAATGTGAGAGATACATCTCATGGTGGTGAGAATGTTGATCCATGGTCTTTTGGTTTGTATGACATGAATGTTGATGGTGGGAGCTCACTAGTGATTGATGATTGTCCGTATGACTTTGAAGGATTCCATTATGTGTGCATGATGGATGAAAGGGATAATACTTTTCCATTTTATTGTGCTAAGGGTATATGATTTTGGTGTGTTTCTACATGATGTATCTTTGTACATAAGCTTGTGCATAATCTACTATTGAGCATGAATGCTCTAGCAGGCTGGTGGTTTGGCAAACTATGTTGCATGTATTTTGAGAACCCTGTTTTTTGTAAAATTTGTATATATGGGCTTGACATAGACTTTCATAGAGTGTTTGGACATGTTTTCTAAGATTGCTTTTGCAAGCACATGTACATGCAGGGCAAGTTGCTAGTATAGCGCTAGCTGTCGGGTCACTTTAAGTGCACATTAGTGATTTTTTTGAAGTGAGACTTGTATATAGCTAAAACTTATGTAAAACTTCCAAAAATTTGCAGGTTTAGCTCGTTGTGCCTCCTTGATGCTTTTGGGATGCAATTTTTTTCCTCGCCTTGCCGTTTCTACGTGTCATCATATCAAGACAACTCTCTGCTCACGTCAATTTTGCATGTAGTGGAGTGTAGATTCAATTTTGGTCATCTTCAAATTTTTTGTCAGTCATTTTCAATCTTTCTCTCAAGCTTTAAAGTGACCCAATTGGAGTTGTGCTCTTCAAGTTACGACTAGTTCTCTGCAAGGTTATGTCTATGGAAGCCTAGTGGAAAATTGTGTGCACATAGATTGGGAGGACATGTATCTATGAATTGTAGAATTGATGTTGAGGTTGTGGGTTTGTGATGTTCAATGGTGAAATGGGAGGCCGTTGTCTTCATATGCATTGATCGGCATGCGTTGTAAATCCGTGCTTTGACAGGGTTTTGCTCCTATGTGCTATGGTCCTTTGGGTGAGCGTGTGCTTGTAAATCCCCAAGGGAGCATAAGCCTTTTGGTTGGGGTTTACTAAGAGTGATATTGGTATACTTTTGGTGTTGAGGTTGAGGTTTTAATGCTCTTGGTATATATAGCTATAGAGGTGTTCCACTTTTTAGGCTTTTGCTCAATAGTGTTTTTGTGCCCGCCACCGAGGATCTTGTTCAATTTACGTTCAATTGATAGCTCTCCAAGGTTCTATGGTCATGTAGATGAGGACACTGATGCATTAATTAAGAAGATGGAGCTTCCTTGTTTGATTGCAAATAAGAAAGATCCAATGGTTATGCTCAAGATTTTGTTCTTTTGCTTGAAAGAGGATGCAAGGATATGGTATGATGAGCATGAGTCTTGGTTGAAATCATATCAACCTCCACAAGTGATGAATTATCACGTAGTAAAGAAGGTTTCTTGAGAAGTATAAGAAGTTAGATGAACCAACAGATGTATGGCACTCCATTGAAGGACTTGTGCAGGGTGATGGTACAAGTCTAGATGCCTTTGTCAAGGAGTTCAATGCTTTGTGGAGAAGATGGTGTGCTACTTTGGACCGTGATTCTCCAGTGTAGATTCCTTTGTCAAGGAGTTCAATGCTCTGTGGAGAAGATGGTGTGCTACTTTGGACCGTGATTCTCCTCCTCTTGTACTTTAGAAGTGTATGTCTATGAAAAGTTTGAGAGATGATTTGAAGTTAAAAGCTGAGCTTAAAAGGCCACTTACATTTGAGGATGCAGATGAGGATTGCAAAGTAGAAGGAATGTAAGTTAGAGAAAGTGAGGCAACTTGGATTGCAACAAGATATGAATCCAAATGTATCTTGTGTTCTAGATATAAGTATGGACAATGTATGACATAAAGACTTTCATGTTTCTCATACTCTTGAGCATGTGAAAGAAGAATTAAATATGCATAATGATATCAATAAGGATGCTCAATGGTATGTAGAAAAGAAGGCTACCATGGTCATAAATGAGTCTCAATGAGAATTTTAAATGTCCAAGTCACATGGATAATCCCTCTAATATATGTTACAATGAGGAGCACTATGCCTCTGATACCAATGTTGTTGTTGTGAGTTCTTCTATTGTAGATGAGGTAGTTCAGGATCACATGATGGACGTCAATGAGGATAGTAATGAAAAATAGGGTGATGCATATAAAGAGGTTTCTCAAGTATATTCTTTGGGTGAATGTATCCCAAAGGGTGATGAAACAACTAGGATTACTACTTGTATTATGGATGAGAACCCTAGGAACTTCATAATGTGGGTAGCCATGCCTTGATTGATAACAAGAATATTGAGGTTTTAGAGTATATGAAAAATGATGGAGATGTGTTTTTCATGCCTTGTGTGATTATGCTTGATGCTACTCTTCTTGATCCTCTTGTTAAGGAGCCTAAGGTATGCATGGAAGGTGGCTTACCTATCAAGCAATGTGTGGTTAAATTGGTGGATGGATTCTTAATGAGGGGATAATGAGATGAGAAGGCATGATGATATAAAAATGGCTGAGTTAAAAGTTGAAGACCTTTTGGATGAGATGTTAAAGGCCTTGTTGCATGCTGCAGTATTGAAAGGGTCTCTCTATGTGGTATCTGTTGAGAGTACTTTATGCCTAAAGAGGATTTGGATTCCACATATGGTTTAAGATTTGATATTGGGAGTCAGAGAATTGATATGGTTGGTGTATTTTCATGCATTTTGTGCTTATGTTGTATGGCCTTTTGATCCAGGCGGACATGAAGCCTTATGCTACTGCTGAGCATAATTGCTCTAGCAGACTGGGGGTTTGCAAACTATGTTGCGTGCATTTTGAGAACCCTGTTTTTCATAAAAATTGTACATATGGGCTTGAGATAGAGTATTTGGACATGTTCTTTTGGATTTTTATGATTCCTTTGGCAAGCACATGTACATGCAAGGTAAGTCACTAGCATAGAGTCAGTTTG
This sequence comes from Adiantum capillus-veneris, assembly GCF_014529385.1. NCBI lineage: Eukaryota > Viridiplantae > Streptophyta > Polypodiopsida > Polypodiales > Pteridaceae > Adiantum > Adiantum capillus-veneris. The sequence continues at coordinate 134,163,185 of NC_140942.1, read as the reverse complement.
TCGGGTTACTATATGTGCCCATTAGTGAGTTTTTTGAAGTGAGACTTGTATATAACTAAAAGTCATGCTAAAAAATTTAAAATTTCAGTGAAAGATCATAAATTTACAGGTTTTAGCTCGTTGTGCCTCCTTGGTGGATTTTGATGCAATTTTTGTCCCCACCTTATCTTCTATACATGTAGTCATATTGGAACAGCTCTCTGTTCGCATCAGTTTTGCATGTAAGTTCAATTTTGTTCATATTCATCTTTCTCGCCATTCATTTTTCAAGCTTTTTTCCAATCTTTAAAGTACCCCAATTAAAGTTTTTCTCTTCAGGTTATGGCTATGGCAGTCTAGTGGCAAATTGTCTGCAGACAGGTTCGGAGGGCATGTATCTATGAATTGAGGAATTGATGTTGAAGTTGTGGGTTTGTGATGTTCAATTGTGAAAGGAGAGTCCCTTGTACTCATATGCATTGGTCGGCGTGTGCTGTAATCCGTGCTTGGACAGGGTTTTGCTCCTGTGTGCTATGGTCCTTTGGGTGGGTGTGTGTTTGTAAATTCCCAAGGGAGCATTGGTCCTTTTTTTGGAGTTTGCTAAAAGTGGTTTTGGTATAATTTTTGATGTTGAGGTTGAGGTTTGAACGCTCTTGGGCTATAAAGTTATAGAGGTGTCCCATTTTTTCTTTTACCCAACAACGTATGATCTCTTTATTGAGATTTTTGGCCCAGACTTGATCTATAGAATCTTCAAGTGATGGGTGACCCTCTAATCTTCTCAAATTTTGATTTGGAGATGATTCATGTTTTTGGGGCCATAAATAGTGTCCTAGGCCTAGGATTTTCCATTTTTGGGCTCCAAGTGGTCGCAACCTTGCTCAAACTTGTCCAAATTCAATACATGGCCTTGATGCTAGGTTGTGAACATGCTCATGATAAAAAAAAATGTGGAGTTTGGAATCTGTATTAGAGAATAGACATCATGTACATATGATGTCTGTTGATGCAAAACTGCTTGAAAGTCACTGGATAAGATGTGTATAGCATGTGCATGGTGCCCATAGCCTCAGATTTGAAATTGAGCCAAAAAATGGATGTCAAAAGACATAAAAAGAGTTTGTGCATATAGATTTTCTCCTTTTGGGTAATTGGAGGTCAAATGATATCCAAAAGTGATCAAAATTTTATGGGGAGCTCATAATGATGTGGTAAAAGTGTTAGAGTTGCCAAAATCACAGCAATATGTCAATTCAAGGGGTCTAGACATCACACACATATGATGTCTAGGTTGGACTTTTTGGCTCAAACTTGGTGCAGAGGTAGCTCATGATGTGTGTATTACTCTGATGTGAGAAAATATGAATTTGGACTAATTCTCATGTGCCCAAGGCCATAGAATGTGTTTAGGACACTTTGATTTGAAAAATGATGAGGATGGAGATCAAAACATGCCCAAAGGTGTCCAAACTTGGTGTGTAGAGGCTATATGTACCATGCTGTACAAATCTAGATGCCCAAAATGTTGATATACCTCCTCTGTGATAGGTCTAGACATCATACACGTATGATGTCTAATCTTGGAAAGTGGTTATTTGAGCATAGGGGTATGATGTACATGCTATGTGCTTGCCTTGTGTGAAATTTCACTTGGTTTGGAGCATTTTTTATAAATCTAAAGCCAAATTGTGGGACTAAGCCTAGACTTTGTGTGTTGTGGGCATTGGACACCCTAACCAGCTCCAAATCTTATAAATTTTGTGTACTTCATGTCGAGAGTATGCACAATGTGTTCAAATGAGTAGTTCATGTGCAGAAACTGGCTGTGAGACATTATACGCGTATGATGTTTTTTTTGACAAAAATCAACTCTGATGCTTTAAAATGCTTTGTGCCCCAAGCCCTAATTGCTAGTTTTCATCTTAATAAGTAAGTTTTTTAGCTTAGAAACTCCATGTTTGGTATTTCAATACCTGAAAGGAATTCCTTCACTTGGAGATGACTTTCTGCGGTGATTCCTCTTGAGATCAATCTCCCAGGCTTGTGGATGCAGTAGGGCATCCTTCCATGGCTCCAGCGTAGCGTTTGTCCTTATTGATACCTTTTTTGGTGATCTGTTGCTCAAATAGCATCTATTTGTGAGGAGATGGTTGGCGAAAAATTTTCTTGTTGTCTAACCATATGTCTTGGTTGTTGATGATATGTCGATGATGCCCGTGAAGTTTGGTGGCAAACGGATGCCCCATTTGTCCGTGAGAGCCAAATGACACTTTGCGTGTCCAAAGCCTTAGCTTGATGTTTTGACCAACTTTTGGTAGTTTGACTATGGAGTCAATTACATAGGCTTGTAGGCACCCTCGAGGAGCACATATTCCTAAAATTTGGTAACATTTTGGCAACTTTCTTTCGGGTCGACTTTTGTAGGCTGCAAGAAGTTAGGGTTTTTTTGACTGCCCTAAACCATCATAGGAGGTCATAGACGTGTTCATCTAGTCTAGGATTAACCCCCTATCAAGTCTTGTAGCTATTGGGTTAGTAATTGTTGTGTTACGATCCCATTTTGGTCTCTTGCCCGTGATGCCGAATTGCTGTTTCCATAGATTTTTTCACGATGAAGTAAGCACACAACAAGGAGGGCACATGGTGAGGAGCCTACCTCTCATGTTTGGCACCAGTTGGTGTCCTCTGTGCATCGTAAAAAGCCGTCAAATTCCACACTCTAGGTCTCTCTAGATCTCTCTCTAAATATGAATAATAGAAATGAGATAGTAAGTGGGCCCCAAAGTATCTTATAATGGGGGTCCCCGGACCACTTTCCATGAAATTTGACATGTGCTACTATCTCCTCATGAAATGCACTTTAGGATAAAAAAATAAATCATTTGGACTCTGTTTGACCTATTTCTGGATATTTTGCCCTTTCGTCTAAAAATTGGTCGAATTGGGCTTCCGTAACTTTTTTCCATAATTGTGCCCTGGCTTCACCATATGATGTCCTTTCCTTACTGATCATTCTTGTATTTTTCTTTTGTCATTCCTACTCCATCTCACCTGATTTTTCTTTTTTTATTTATTTTTCTACAAGTAATTCATAAAAATAAAAGAAAAATAACTAAAGTAAGTCAATTAATACCAATAAATCAAAATAAATAAAAATCAATACACTAACCTGCTATGTACAGTCATTCATACTATTTTTGGCTGGACTACTATGTTCTTCCCACTTTTATGCATAAAAATTGCTATCTTTACATATATACACACACCTAAAGGCTCATTACTAGCGTTCGTCCTCATGTCTCTGTAGAATCACATTAGATAAGGGCATATATACTTGGGCTCACCAATTTTTTTCAATGAAACATAATCAAAATCCAAAATATAGAAAATAGTGCCCTTTTCATACTTTTCCTAGTCTGTCGGGTTCGCATCGAGAATGCCTTCCCCGCCTCCTAGTCGGAGTCCTCCTGGATGATGGTGTATCACCCTAGGGTATGTGGTGTGCATAGGTTACCAAGCGGTGTTGATGTTGGCCATGTAATGTGGACCTATATGCATACTCGATCAATGCATGGGAAAAGTTAATGTTGTGCAAGAGGAGGGTATAAGCGATGTGCTTATTGGAATTCGATGTTGAGGTTTTCGATTAAGTCGATACTAGTAGGATAGCGATGAAATAACAATTGTTTTCTAAGTGTGCCGCACTCTATTTGATTAACAATGGTTTCTTTAGTACTCATGGTTTTTGTTTATTGTCTTGTTTGAATCCAAGATCCACGTATGGCATTTGTTTAATGACCCAAATTTGAGTGTGGTCTTTTTGAGCTTGCCATAATGGCCTGGGTACCCATATCTGCTTCCTATGGGGTCTTGGTGATAAGACTGTGGTCTGGGTTGGATCCGAGGGGTTTTTAATAAAGGGATTTCTTTGTTATGTCGCTTTGGAATCCAAATGTACGTTGGATGGTCTTATACATCAATCAATTTCTTTGGTACCGAAACCTGATTGTACTTTTGGGTTGGTTGCTGGGGTTTACCATTTGCCTTTGTTTTGGTAGTGTAACCTTGGTCTATGTAAATTGTGCAACCTTTGCCTTCTTAACCCAAAATTGTTTAGGTGTTGTTTGAGACTGCAGTGGTGGCCATTGCCTGGTGGGTTTTTCGGATAGATACCTTAGACTATTTCTAATGATGGGCTCTACAGTAGTAACCTCCTTTGTTTTGTTATTTGGAATCCATTGCCGAGTTGGTGTAGGGAAGGGTTGTTTGCCCTTAACTTTTAGGTCCACTACCATCGCTTTGTGCTTTGGTTCTACCATAAATGAAACCACTTGATTTTCTTGCACATGTTGAATGTTAACTATATCAAAGCTCTAGTCAATTTGTACGTTGTACTTTCACTGCCATGGCTAACCAAGCAACAATGAATGTTGCGCTGACTTATCTTCTACCACATTAAACTTATGCGGATAGAGGTATTGATTAATATACACAATATGTATCATCATCCTGCCCAATGCCTTGATTGAGTGCTTTGAATAACTTTGAATGTTTTGTTGTGTTGCTTGAAGTTGTTCCTCAAGTGTCAGCTGCTTGTATAGGCTGTAGGAAATAAGATTTCCTTGAGCACTAAAATCTAGGATTTCCCTGTCCTCCACTTGATTACATCCAAGTTTGATTTTTATGGTTGGATCCAATGTATGCTCCTCTTTAAAATCTACCACATTGATCCATAGTGGTGGTCCATGTTGTTGCCATTGTCGTAGAATCTTCCATTTTTCCATGGCCTCCTTGGATTTCTCTTGAGATTCATTGATGACCCGTTGATTTTCTTGAGATCGTTTCTTTTCCGCATGGATTTGTTGAAGCATGCTCTGGGTTAGTGGTAGATGGTACTTTTTAAGGCGACAACCACTAATTCAATTAGGCATTCTAGCATGTTGTTTCAATGTATTAGCCAGGACATTGTCTCCTGCTTTAAACTCTTTTCAGCATACATGCTTATCAAAAAACTCTTTTGTCGTCTTTTCTGAGCGTAGATCTCTAGAGGCTATGGCCTTCAATCAAAGCTCATCTAGATTTTCAAGATCATCGACTATAAAATAAAATTCATGGTCTATCCATCCGAGTTATTTACCTACTCTCAGAGTGGGGATCAGGAACTCTAGTGGCAAGATCACATTAAGGCCAAATACCATGTTGTATAGTGTTGTGCCAATAGATGTTTTATAGGCTACCCTACAAGCCCACAGCGTGGTGTGCAACTGTTGGTCCCAATATGCTCTTGAATTGGATACTATTTTGTTCAAAACCATGCATAGAGTCTTATTGGTAGATTTGGCATATCCATTAGCTTGTGGATGGTATGAAGCCGGTATGGAGTAGAATTTATGTGAACTACCATGAATTTGTCCAAAATATTTTCAATAACTTCATTAAGGAAATGTGTGCCACGATCACTGACAATTTCTATGGGTAGGTCATATCTAGCAAATATATTTTTGTATAGAAACTGTGTAGTGGTCCTTGCATCTTTTGTGGCCTTAGCTTCAACTCACTTTGTGAGATAGTATGTAGACACAATGATATATTGGGCATGAGTTTGGTAAGCGGGGGGTGAAATTGGTCCCACAAAATCTATACTCCACTTAACAAAATCTCGGGCTCCCATCATTGGCCTTAGAAGCATCTCATCTCTCTTTATCGGTACTTTGGTGCACTGACACGCATCACATCTCTTAACATATTTGTCAACATATCCCCTAAAAAATATCCTCCACTGGGTCCTTCATGTGCCTTCCCTAGGATTGGTGGTTACATGCTTTTGATTGCACATGTCTTGAGTCGAGTGTCCTTTCCTCTCTTATATAGTTGTTGTTCAATTAGTACAAAATCTTGAACCTCTATTTTCTGTGGCCCTTTGTCGTGCCCTAGAGGTATTTCTAGGAAACGTCCTAGTTGTCAGATAATATTATGTATTGGATCCATTTTGGTGCAATTTTTATCTAAACAGTGTAGCATGTTCTACCGGTGGTTTAGACCTCCAGGTTGTGTAATTAGTAATATACTCATGAACATCACTACGCATATTTGGACAAAAAAATCCTAATTGTTACAAGCGTTGGTATATTTTCTTTTGCAGGCAATGATTTGCTAGGTCTAAACATGTGCTTCCAAATATAACAATTGTATGCCTCCGAACTTATGCATGACTGCAAAATGTTGTTCAAGCCTAATTGATACAAACATCCGCCAAGTAGTTGGAAATACTGTGATTGTCAAACTATTCATCTTCGACTTTCCTATCCCATTCTATTGAACTCACCTCCATAGGATGGTAAATTGACTTTGTCATGAGACCATTTTGGTATCATTTCAACGTTGAAAAGATATGCATCAGGGATGTCATTGTCTACCCCTTTGGGAGCTTCTCCATTTGGAATTCTAGAAAGATGATATGCTCCATAGATGCGTTTTTCCTTTTTTTACCATGACTATAAAATCAAACTCTAGCAATATGGCAAACCATCGTACAATTCCTTTGGTATTGCATGATTTGTTTACTAGGTATAAGAGGGCTTGATTATTTGGTATTGCACGGTTTGTTTACTAGGTATAAGAGGGCTTGATGATTGATTCAAAACACAAATTTTTTCACAAGGAGATAATGCCAAAATTTCTTAACAACATATATCATCCCCATCACCTCTCTTCATGGCCATGTAGTTCTTCTTAGCACTATTAAGCTACCTACTAACATAGCAGACTGGGAAATCCACACTTCCTTCTCCTGACTGGGCCAAGATGCATCCAATAGAGAATGTCAAAGCATCAATATGAACATGAAAGATCCTTTCCCAATCCGCTGCTTTCAATAATGGAGGGGATATGATTTCTTTATTCAACTTTTCAAAGGATTCTTCTCACACATTCATCCACACAAAGGCTACTATAAGTATGTACATTGGTTGGGAAATTACAACATACATGTGTATAAACCTCTTGTAGTAACCACAGTGTCCCATAAAGCATTGTACATCTGCTTTGTGTTGTTTGGTATAGGTAACTCTACAATTATTTTTATCTTGTCCAAATAGATAGGCGTGCCATTCTCCGAGACAATATGTCCCAAGAGTTTTCTTTGTCTAACCATAAATATGCACTTTTCTGCGTTAAGACAGATCCTAAAAGTCCTGCACTTTTGAAATACTTTTTTGAGGTGCCTTATATGTTCATCTCTTATAAGAGAGTGCACACATAAGTCATCCATGTATATTCTCAAGAATAACCGCAAGAAACTCTGTCTTGTATTGATCTTCAAGAGCAATGGCCAGTTGGTTATATCCTGAGAATCCATCTAAAAAGGAGTATGCTCGCTTACCTACCACTCGTTCTAGGACATGGTCAATAATAATAGGTAAGGGATAATTATCCCTTATCATGGAAGCATTAACATTCTTTAGATTACCACACACTCGTAGTTTTCCATTCTTCTTTGGCACTACCACAATGGAAGATACCTAGTTGGTGTGTTCTATCTCATTGATAAACTCAGCCTTGTTTAATTTAGCGATCTCCTCCTTGATGCGCTTAGCAAACATATCATTGTACGTGTACGGTCTCTATTGGCTAGGCTTTGCGTCGGGTTTTAATGGGATTGTGTGCTGACATATTGTAGGATCTACTCTCTTCAGGTCTTTATATGACCAAGCAAACACTCCTTGTATTCCTTGAGAAGACTTATGAGCTTCTCCTCCTCTTCCAAATTTAGATATTTTGCTAGGTAGGCTGGCCATGTCTCTTCTCCGGGTCTTGCCAAGTCTATCTTCTTTGCATCCTCAGGCCCATCATAGGACTCCTTGTCCTTGTGCTCTTGTAGAGGTTGCATCAAAACTATCTTTTGATCTTGGATAGTGTACTTTCTCTAGTGGGATGGCACACTCATTTTGTCCTCATTTTTATCGTCTTCTCCCTCCCCACTTTCTACTTCCGTTGTCCAAACCTCCCTGAGAGTCTTTTTAAGCTCTCGGTACTTCTTTTTTCTCTCCACCTTGGTCCATTTAGTTTCTCCAAACTTGTTTAATGCTGGTTCTTTTGTTTTTTGGGGTTTTGTCTCCAAATCCGGCTTTCTGGTTTATTTTGGCAGGTCCTTTATGCTCTCTTATGTTTTTGGACCTTGAGCTTTAGGGAACCTTCCAGATAATTTTTCCTTAATACGATCTTCAGCTTTTACAAGCATCAAAAATTGTGCTTTGCCCCTTATTCTAGGCATAGGCTTCTCTCTTGATTTGTTTTCAGCTCTCTTTTTCTTGTAGCATCCTTGACGTCTAGGTTTTTGATTTGAAAAATCATAAAACCTGACATCTTCTATCGTTTCTTCCTGCTCACTTGGGTTGTCAGAGAATTCATTATCCGCATCATCCTCTCCTTCAAAATTATCTACGGAGTCATAAAACTCTTCTCCCTCTCCTTTGCCACTTGCCAATCGATCCTCTTTGGGTCCCTCTAGGGCTAATGTCTCATCATTTGCATTTACTATATTGATCATATAGTATGGAACCACGTCATAACCTTCCTTGTCACAAAATTTTGTTGTGGGGACATTTGAAATAGCACACACATCTAGGGTTACTAGAATATGAGTTCATTCTAATGGCTCAAGAGCTTCTTCAAGAAAAGGTTTAGGAACATATAACTTATCTTCAAGCACCCTTTTCGGGATACATTCTTCTTGTTTCAAACTCCCATACTATGATGTTTCGCATCCATAGATATATGGGCTTGCCTAACCAAGCTGGAATCTCCAATCGTGCTATTGTAGCTGAATCAAACTCCTCCACTATGGTCTTTAAGGTTTATGTGTGTTGTGGTTTCTATGTGTCTTGAGGTATACATGATCATATCCTCAGTCTTGAACCATCTTAAGCTATCGCATAAATGGCTGTCCAAGTATGATGTCATAATTTTTCTTCTTGTCAAAGTCAACTATGGCAAAGGTATGCTCATACTAAATGCCGCAAGAAGTAACAATCATTTTCTCTAGAAGTCCCAGGGTTTTCTCCATGTACCATCTGCTAGCTGTAATCTCATTTTGGTAGCCCTCAAGGAAGGTTTTCCCCATTTTTTCCAAATTTCTTTGGTGGCACTAGCAACACCGGCTCCACTATCAAGAATTTCCATGGTTTTTATACCTTGGAATTCTACTGGAAACGTAGTATTCCCATATTCACCCTTGTAATACTCATCAACCTTGTTTAATGATGGTACAAGTCTTATGTTCAATTGAGGTTTTTCTAGTTCTCTAATCCCTTCTTGAGTCTATGATGTTGGATCTTTTACCCCAAACATCTCCAAGCATTTTCCAATAGTCACCCACATGTTTGGTCTTATCCGGAGGAGCTTTGCTTGCATAATAGTACAAGTCACAAGCATAGACAATATGTCTATCAATCCCTTAGAGTCCATAGCCTTTCTTGATGAGAGAATCTTTGATGGCACCACCTTTACATCTGACTTGACTTTTCATACACTCCCATGTATGAGGTTAAGGTTTTCAAAGATTGAGGTTGACTCTTTAAAGAGTGTACTGATCCCTTATCTCCCCAATATGAGCAAATGTCCAAATGAGCTTGAGATCCTACCTCAAACTCCTCAATAGGTGGAAGAAAAACATCCCTCCCCTTACTGGTTTGGTTGATTCACTGACTCAACTCTCTTGCATCATTTGCTTCTTGTATTTGTCCCCAAAACTTGTATAAGCCATCATCCTCTTTATAAGATTCAGGTATCATAGGATGGAGACCCTCAACCTTGCATGATTTGATATTCCTCACTATCCTTGGCTTTTCTATTTCAGCTGTGGAATTCTCAATGGTCCCTTTAGTTTCATGATGCGAAGGGATTATAGGTGTTGGAGCTAGAGCTTCTATCCAACTCTTTGGCTTACTTATGATGGCTCTAGAAAAGCTTGGACAGTTTGGATCATTTTTTGACACATCTCCAACCTTTCCTTTCCTAACTATGCATAAGGATACCTCATCCATTTTTGTTCTTGGTTTTGCTTAGTTTGAATCTGAACTTTATAGGCTTTCATAAGTGTATCTAGAGGTTCATTCACTTTTTCAACTAGTAGATCCTCCAGAACTTGCACCCTTTCGTCTCTTTTTTCTCATTAGGTTCAATGGTCTCAAGGATTTCCAACTGCAGGTTAGTTCGGTTCTCTAATCTCTCTATTTTGTCCCTGGTTTGTCTTAACTCCTCCATTAGGGCTGTTTGTTCACATTCCTTCTTAGCTTTTCTACGTGCTTTTCTAGCTTTCCAAGTGTTTCATTGACTTTTTTGTTCATGACAAAGCGCATCTATTTTAGGTTCCTCAATTATCGATTCTTTCCTTGCTTTTTGAGATTGCACTCTTGTGACGACCTGTATAAGTATCAACATTTCATTTTTTGAATCATTACTTGATGAGATTTTTCCCATTATGTTTAATGAAGTTTTTACTATTTCATTTGGGTTTTTCGGTCAGTCACTAATCAAATGAGTAATACCATAATCTGGACAATACACATTCACTCTCATGATCTCTATGTGAGTACATTCTTTCATAAGATGGTCACCACCACACTTGTAGCACGGTCCTAAGGGTTGGCAAGGCACTCCTAGGGCCACTCTCTGTTGATAGACAAGTCTTGATCCTGTTAACCCACCATTGGGTATGAACAACAATGTTCGTTCATCCAAATTGTATCTACCTTATCTTGTCGCATTAGCTATTGTGGGTGGTCCAACATTCCCAATCATGCTCCAAGGTTGAAGTGCGTTTGGCTCTTCGGGTGGATAGTATGTTGAACTAGCCCCGTATTCACTTATATCTTCATTATACGCAGGCACAAGCACTAAAGCTTGGTCCTCAAATTCCTCTATAATGGGTGTATATCTGATGCCAACTAGTCAAGTTCCTAGAAGAGGTGGTTGTTGCCCCAAAACTAGCATGGTCGTTCAACCCTTGCTGGTCTTGGAAAATTTCCTACCACATACCTAGGCATTGGTGGTTCCTGAGGAGGTGCTACTTGGGTTGGTGGGGCATACTCGCGTTCTCTTACATACCCCTTGTTGTAGTAACACTCATTTGTAGCGTGATTTTTCCATTTCTACTCTATGGCACACCATCTAGGTTGCTTAGCTTGTGGCTTAGCAAACAAGATTATCCTTTTCAGAACTTCCTCAACAATTTTCTCTTGATTTATCATTACCTCACTCTTTTGTGCTGACTTTGCAAACTTAGCTCTACTTTGCTATGATGATGAGTCATCATCTAAGTCTTTGTAGTGGCCTTGTAAAAAGCACAATTGTCTACTAGGTATAAATCCTCCTTGATCAACTTGTTTAGAGTTGATCTCTTCTTCATATGCAAATCCTTCTGAAGATCTACATTTCTCACTCCTTGGATAAATATTAGCATGAGTTAGGACTGAGTTGGTTCTTCCACAAGGTATAATTTTACGTAGCATTTCAACCTTAAGGCTGTATTTCTAATGGATTCTCCCTCTTTTTGCTTGAACTTATGGATTTGCAAGAATGTATTATGAGCTATCCCTCTTTGAGAGAAATATTGGATCAACTCATCAAATACCTCTTCCATTGATTCAAAATCTCTACGTTCAATAGATTTGAACCATGTGGCGGCATCCTCCTCTAGGGTTAACCCAAATCTTGCAAACTGTGTGAAAATGTCTAGTATTTCCTTAGACTTGATGACATGGACAAAGGCGGCCACGTGGTCACGTGGATCTTTCAAAATATTTCTTGTTAACCCATCTTTGGACTTGAGAGGGTTCGATCCTTTGGTGATCTACCATTCTAAACATACTGAAGGAGTACGAGCAGAAGTGAGACGCGAGAGAGAGTGCGAGAAGAAGAGCACGACGATATGGTGAACTCGCTCTACTGTAATGTGTAGAGCATAGTGAGTTCTTATTAGGTTTTACAAAAGAATATGTGTACATACCTGGCGGCCCGCCCACTTACCTGGGCGACCACATTGGGCTTTATACCCCAACAACCTCCCACTTAAAGTCCAATGTGGTACTTTAAGTGTGACAGAAGCTACTATACAAGCTAATATACAAGAGATGTAGAGAAGTGATGTACTACCCTACACCTAACTGCTTGCGAAAATGCGCAAAGCTCTCTGAGGGAAGTCCTTTTGTAAGTAGATTAGCAGGATTTTTTGTGGTGTGAACTTTGACAAGCTGAAGTTGCTTATCCTCGAGCATTTCCCTGATGAAATGATACTTCACATCCACATGCTTTGTCTTTGAGTGATAAACTGGATTGCGAGCCAATTGTATAGCACTTTGACTATCACAATATAACACAGGCATCTCTTCTTTGATTCCCAAATCTATTACTAGTCGATTAAGCCAAATTGATTCTTTGCATGCCTCTGATGCTGCAACATATTCAGCCTCTGTAGTAGACTCAGTAACACAATCTTGTAATCTAGAATGCCATGATACTGCTCCACCAGCCAATGTAAAGACATACCCTGACGTAGACCTTCGGTTGTCTAAGTCACCTGCATAATCTGAGTCTGTAAAATCCTTTACACTTAGTTCCTGACTCCCATAGCATATACGCATACTCTTTGTAGCTTTCAGGTATCTCAATATTCCTTTCACTGCCTCACAATGTTTCTTGCCTGGGTTTGACATGTATCGACTTACTACTCCCACTGCAAATGCAATGTCTGGGCGAGTAGCAATCATTGCATACATCAAACTACCCACTGCAGACGCATATGGAATCTTATCCATTTCAACCTGTTCTTCCTCAGACACAGGACAATCTTGTTTGCTAAGTTTCACATATGGTGGCAATGGAACACTCAGTGCCTTTCCCTTCTCCATATTGAAGCGTTCCAAAACCTTGTCAATATACTATGTGTGAGATAACCAAATCAACTTCTTTTATCTGTCTCTCTCAATGCGCATACCAAGTATATGACTTGCCTCACCCATGTCTTTCATGTCAAACGATTTTGCCATCTTTGACTTCAAAGCTGAAATTTCTTCCAAGTGCTTGCCAGCAATCAACATGTCATCCACATACAAAATAAGGATCAGCCAACTACCATCCTTAGCCTTCTTTGTATATAGACAGTGATCGAACTCACTACGTTTGTAGCCTTGAGAAAGCATAAACTTGTGGAATTTATGGTACCATGCCCTCGGTGATTGTTTTAAGCCATAAAGACTCTTTAAGAACTGGCATACCCAATCTTCCTTGCCTTTCTCAACAAACCCTTCTGGCTGCTGCATGTAAATTTCCACATCTAAATCACCATGCAAGAACGCTGTCTTGACATCCATTTGGTGCAACACCAAATCTAATATGGCAACCAATGCAAGAAAGCATCTCAATGTAGTCATCTTGACCACCGGAGAGAAGACTTCATCAAAGTCAATGCCTTGTTCTTGCTTAAAGCCCTTGGCAACAAGCCTTGCTTTGTACTTTGGTTGACTATCATGAGCGGTGATCTTATACCTGTAAACCCATTTACAAGGTAGAGCCTTTATGCCCTGTGGTAATTTAACTAGCTTCCATGTCTTGTTTTTATGCAGAGCTGTCATCTCTGACTGCATGGACAATTGCCAATTCCCGGAGTCCTTCATTTGCACTGTTTCCTTGTAACATGAAGGCTCATTGCAATCAGTCAACATGACATAGTTCATAGATGGAACAAACATATCAGGAGGTTGTGTGACACGTCCAGATCTACGCACAATAGGTGGCTCAGGCTCAGCCACAACCTATGGTTCCACTCTATCCTGTCCTTGCTCCTCTTGAGCCCTGACATTTTGTCTTGCACGTGCAGGTCCATCTTCTTGGAAGACAACTCTTCTAATCTCCTCAACCCTCTCTGGTTTAGGATGGTATTTGGATTCATTAAAGTGAACATCATTGCTGCGGACAACCTTTCTGGATTCGGGATCCCAAAGTCTGTACCCCATCTCACCAGAATTACCATAGCCTAGAAAGATGCACTTTCTACTCTTTGGCTCAAGTTTGTTCCTAAATTCCTTTGGAACGTGAGTATATGCCTCACAGCCAAAGACTCTCAGATGCTTGTATGAGGGCATTTTGCCTGACCATACCATCTCTGGCACTGAATCCTTCTGCAAAACCTTGCTAGGAGATCTATTTACAAGATGAACAGCTATTGATACAACTTCAGCCCAAAACCCATTTGGCAGCTGTGCATTAGACAACATACTTCTGACCTTCTCTTGTATGGTCCTATTCATCCTCTCAGCAACACCATTTTGAGGAGGATTGTAAGGAGCAGTAAGTTCACGTTTTATACCTTTTGACTCACAAAAGTCCTGAAAGGCCTTTGAAACATACTCTCCACCATTGTCAGTGCGTAAGCATTTAAGCTTCTTGCCACTCTGATTCTCCACAAGTGTCATAAACGTTTTGAAAACACTAAACGCTTCATCCTTGTGCTTGAGAAATTAAACCCATACTTTCCTCGAGTAATCATCTATAAATGTTATAAAGTAAGAAGCTCCCCCTAGAGATAGGTTAGGCATAGGTCCACACAAATCACTATGAACAAGTGCCAACTGTGTATCTCTTCTACTGCTTCTATGCTTATGTGGCTGCTGTGTTTGCTTACCATACACAAAATGTTCACAGAATTCAAAATCATTAAATGAAAAGCCAGGCAAATAACCAGAACGAGACAAGATTTCCATTCCCTTCTTGGACATATGTCCTAACCGGCTATGCCACAAAGAAACGTTCGGCTTCTCGGTTACATTGATTACATTTTTAGAGACATTTGATACATAAATCATGTAAAGTCCTCCAGAATTTACTCCATGTGCTACTGTCATAGAACCCTTGGATATCTTCCACATGCTCTGTCCAAAAGTGGTGATGTAGCCAACATCATCAAGTAAACCTGTGTTGATCAAGCTCTTTGTAATTGCTGGAACATGTCTCACATTCTTCAGGGTGAAAGAAGAGCCATTCTGAAACTTCAATTGAACATCTCCAACACCTAAGATCTCACAGGTCTGCCCATTGCCTAGCCGAACATGATCTTTAGTGGTCACATAAGAGGTAAACCACTCCTTGTTTGGAGACACATGAAGTGATGCCCCTGAGTCTATAATCCAGTCACTAAGTGCATTTCCATCAGATGTTGTAAGAAGAGCTGAGTCCATTGTATTTGTCATCCTCTGCAACAATGTTTGTCACATTTATTTCTTGAATCTTCACTGAGGACTTGTTCTTCTCACCATGGTCTTCAACTTTCTCTTTGCCTTTTTCTGCTTTCCATTCTCTGCAGTCTCTTTTCATGTGACCCTTCTTGCCACAATGGTAGCATTCTATGTCACTCTTGGCTTTAGCACTGCGGGACTTGCTACGAGACTGATTCCTCTTTCCACCTTTGTACTTTTCTTTGGTCCTTCCCCTGACAACTAAGGCTGTTCCTTTGCCTTTGTCCATTGTCTTTCTATTGGTTTCTTCAGTAAGCAGACTTCCTTCTACACTTGCTATGTTCAAACCATCTGGAGGTGCAGAATTACTCAAAGCTGTGCGAAAAGTGTCCCAACTTTCCGGCAATGTGATCAACAGGAACATAGCTCTAACAGGTTCATCAAACTTGACACCTTGAGCTGACAACTGACTATAAATTGTGTTGAATTCATTCAGATGATTTGACATAGGTGTCCCTTCTTTCATCTTCAAGTCAACAAGCTTCTTAAGCCAGTATATCTGTGAAGCTGCACTCTGCTTCTCATAAAGATCACTCAGCTTTAACCATGCTTGATAAGCTGACATCTCATCTGCTACATTGAAGTAAACGCTTTTTGCCAAAGTCAGCATAATGGTAGAAAGTGCCAATTCATCCATTTCGCTCCATTCATCTTCGTCCATATCTTGTGGTTTTATCCCCTTGAGCTTTATAGGTTTTATCTCCTTCTTTTGTACCAACACGTGCCAAATCTGCTTCTTCCACAATGGGAAATTGGTTCCATCCAGCTTCTTGATATTGTAAAGAGCAGTGTCCTGTGATCCAGCCATAGCTACGCTTCACAGTAGTTTACTTTCCTGGGAAAAATTCGACAGAGTTTCCCCTGTAAAGTGACCTCTGAACCAATATCAACCTGTCAAATGAACCAAGAAAGCTTCAGGTTCTGCAGAAATTTTGGCAGAGTCTCCTTTGTAAAATGGCTCTGGTGTACTAAAAACAGACCAAAAAACACCGTCTCTCTGACACTGTAAGCTGCGGGTAAACCTGTCCTGCACCGGTACTGTCTCTCACTGTTCTATCACTATCCTGTAAGCATAGACTGTGACAATGCCTCAACGGCAGTAAAGCAAAGATGCAATCCCAACTGTCTAACTCACAGTCAATACATCCTAGCTGCCTATCTAAGGGTGCTCGAGGGATCGCTCCAAGACCTGTATCACCGAAAGGATCTCAACATTCGAGAATACCCCAGCTCAATAAAACCTCACTCGACCCTCAACAAAGGCTGCAGTAAATCTGATAGTACATAGACTTCCCACAAAGTCATACATCCACAAATTTCCCACTGTATGCTGTACCCGCTGCGGCGGTTGTTTGCTGCGTGACTCATAGCCAACAAACCCTCAACAGACATACATCATCTCTGACAATACATCCCTTGTGGAAGTACCTGCAATGTCAGGATGAAATCTGGAATATCAAGCAGCAAACACAAGCTACCTGATGAACTAGTGGATGTCGCCTACAGTCTGTGTGTAGATGCGTCCGTGTCGTATGTGACACGCCTCCAAGAACTGTGAGCCGTCCTTCGATGTGTAGACAGCCACAAATCAACACTCTAGGAGTGTCGATATCCTCAGCACCTGCAGTCGTAGGACGAAAAACCCCAAATTTGCAGAGTCGGATCTGCACCCGCTGAGACCACGTAGTCGAAAATGGCCTACGTAGACCTTTGTCGAAGTCGAACGGTGGCCGAGATGACCTCAGAATGAAATTCTGACAACACCAAGTCCTTCGGGTTGTCCCACGAGATTTGGGGCCGTGTCTTTGCTTGTCGAATTTCACTCCAATCTAAGCTCGGCGACTCTAGCCTCCTGCAGTGCTGCCCCGAGCCTCGATCTGAGCTCTGATACCAGTTGAAGGAGTACGAGCGGAAGTGCGACGCGAGAGAGAGTGCGAGAAGAAGAGCACGACAATATGGTGAACTCGCTCTACTGTAATGTGTAGAGCATAGTGAGTTCTTATTAGGTTTTACAAAAGAATATGTGTACATACCTGGTGGCCCGCCCACTTACCTGGGCGACCACATTGGGCTTTATACCCCAACACATAGGATCCTCTATTCCTCCTTTATAAGCCCTTTCTAGCGTGGCATATGGTACATGTAGGGGTGCTTCTAATCCATAGTTCATAAGTGTTCTAGCAAGTGTTTGTTTGTAAGGTCTCTGCCACCCTTGGAAAGGGGATTCCCATGTAATGGAATACATATCAAGCCATTTTGGTCATAAACAAAAAGTTACTATTTTTGGTAATTTTTTCAGCTTCGATGAGCCAATGTTAAATATATTATTGTAAGATTTTTAAGAATATAATTTTTACTTGTTTATCATTTTCGTCCAAAAATAGAAAGTTTTGAGGTACTTACGCCCACTAGACGCGACCGTCTCGTCTAAATCTATCCCGTCCAAAATTTCCATAAAAATAGCTGTCTGTCTTGGAAACTACTAAATATAGCAGGTGTGTGCATCTGACACCTTAGTCTGTCATCCTCAATCTCGTCTTTCAATAGCAAGTTTCAGAATTGAATTCTGACAAGCCAAGCTCACTTTAGACAATTAAATTTCATCTTAATGTTAGCAAATTAAATCCTAAGCCTAAGGTATGCATATGTATGAATATGCATGAGCATGTATGTGCATGTGTATGTATGGGTATGTGTATGTATGACCATAAATGATCCATGGCCATAGCCCATCTCTTATGGTATGTTTACCCTAAGCATGGGTAAGTGCATGAGGTGCATCACTCAATTGGGTAAAAGGGGACACCTCTAGTGGTAAGTGAGGAATTTGGGACACCTCTAATCCTTCATTTGGCAAGAGGGGGCGAGCAAGGGAGGTATGGGCATGCCTTGGACCTCAAGCAACCTCCAAACCCCTATATAAAGGCCATTCACACTCAATTTTAGACACTTGAACACACTTGGGAGAAGGGAGCTCTACTGTTGTGGCAATTAACTTGGTGGCTTCTACATCAAAGCTTTGAGAGATCAATACCTCCAAAGAACATTGGGTAATGTAAATCTATTGTTTAATCAAGCTATTATCAATCTCTTCTCTTAATTGGAATCCTTTCCAATTGCTACTCTATTATCAAATTCTATACTCTTATTTACCTATACTCAATTGGAAATCAACAATCATTATATCTATTTTATGGGAATTCTCTACATCACAAAGTAATGAAGGTCTCACCGCTCGATTACATAATTGACTGTGTTGACTGCATGCACAATTCTTCATCAATGTAACCTAACTATTTGCATGAAACAACTAAGCATATTCAAGAATTGTCCAACTAAAATGATGGATTGTTCTTGCAAGTATATATAAGTGATAAATCATGAGATTAGTGCAAAAATGGATGGTGTGAATGAGTATTATCTAGTAGACCTTACATGAAAATTATTGCCTACCATAAGCATAAATCATTGGAATAGAAGTGTAAGAATAGATGAAATTAACATTCCATCAACCTTATTATCAAAATTGGTTTTTGCACAACACATTTTCAAGTGAGTTAGAGACAAGATGGCCCCAAAAAGGACCCGTGTTAGAGACTCACAATGATGAGGCTGGCACTAGCTGAGAAGCTGATAAAGGAAAAAGAATTGCCTTGGAGGATGTGCCACCAAACTCACCAGGCAATGGTCCTACATTAGACAAGGTTGGAATTAATTTTGTTAAGTATTTGCTTTCATTGCATAGACGATAGAGTAGAATAAGGAAGAAAAATATCTATGGATCATAAAACCATCACAAACTACGGCATATGTTTTATATAATTTTCTTTGAAGAGTGAAAGCTTGTTTGGAAAGTAATCTGTTTGCTCATAGGAAAGAAATGTTTTCCTAGTAGAAGAACTCTCGAACCTTCTACATTAAAAATCCTATACTGATTTAGTCAAAACTCCCTTTGATATCCAGGGAGGAGATCTTAGTGGAGTGAATGCTTAAACAGTGCATATGGTTGCACACATCTTGCGGGATAGTACTTGCGGGTTGTTTCCCGCATTGCAAGTTAGTCACTATGGGTTGGTGCCTAGATTGCATGACAATTTAGTTGTATGGGCAACTAAAGACAGCGGGAGCAATAAACTCTCGCCGAGAGGAGTGACCTGTTGGGGTTGGGATATTTTAATGAAGAAGGATCGTATGTTGTTTTTCTTCTCAAAGGATTGTCTTGGTGCCGATTTGAAATTGGTTGAAGGGCTGTTTTAATGAACTTGTGATGGAAACCCAAAAAAGGAACTTTGTGTATGAACAATCATGTGGTAGTAATTAGAAAACAAGCAGAACAAAGTGTGAGTGTGGAGGTGGAAAGTGGGGACTGGCTCAGGTTGCCAGTCAAGGATGGGTGGTCTCGGTTAGTCAAGAAACTCTCCTCTCCCTCTTGTAAAAGAGCGAATTAGAGACTAATTGTGCGAAGAGTCGAGAATTATAATTGTATGTGCCTCTAAAAGTATGGGGAAAAAGGCAATTGGGGTTTCTCTCTCTCTGAAGGTGAGAATTAGGAACGTCATAGTATTGTAACAGTTCACGCTTTCCCTGCGAGACAGGGCTAGGAATCCTTTTTAATGGTTTGGACTCAAGCTACTCGATGACGAGAGCCTGTCCATTAGAATCTTGTGTATATTGACTATGTTTTCTCAATCATATAGGGCCTAGCGACCTGTCAGGTACCCTCCTGTTGCCAAAAAGTTATGGTATCGAGGAGGAGACCTCACACGTGGTATCAGAGCCTAGGTTAGGAAACTGGAAAAATCGACATTGTTTGAAAAATTTGGAAAAATGAATTGGAAAC
This sequence comes from Adiantum capillus-veneris, assembly GCF_014529385.1. NCBI lineage: Eukaryota > Viridiplantae > Streptophyta > Polypodiopsida > Polypodiales > Pteridaceae > Adiantum > Adiantum capillus-veneris. The sequence goes on along the minus strand of NC_140942.1, from coordinate 134,143,076 downwards.
TTAAAGTTCGAGAACTCACTAGCATCGATGTTTCAGGAAGATGCCGGCACTGAGTATCGCAAGTTCAAAACTTTTGAGATAATGTATTTTGAGACGTGTCGCTCTTCAAATTTTGCTTTTCGATGCAACATGATGAAGCTTTTATTAAGCCTTTTTCTCCTCCATCAAACAGGAATCCATCAAGGATGGAAGCTTGCATGGAATAGTAAGGGTGGTGTCTTTTACATCGATGCTACGAAATTTTAGTACCTATCCATTGATTTGAAGAAAATTTGTTGGGCGCATGAGTTGTAGGTTATCCAAGTTTTCTACTTCCTTGGGACTTCTAGAGAAGTCAAGATCACAGTTGATGGTACCAAGACAACCTTGAACAGATGGATTTTTTATCAAGCGAAGAAAGTAATCCCTAGTGATAGGATTAAGCCTATTACCGTTCCAGATATATTTCTTCAAAATGAGAATTTTGTATTATTTGAGCCTATTAGCAATGTGTACAAGAGGTATACTCTAATGAGATAGTAGACTATAAGAATTTGACTTCAAAAACCTATCATCTATATCACCATGTTCCTGGGCAGTCAGCTGTGTGGATCCTTTAAATGCTGCAAAGCTTTGCAATAAGTTAGAAATAAAGTGTACCTTAGCCTCTTGGAAAGGCTACCTTCATAAATATTCCAACATGAATATGAGTTTGAGCTTTCTTGATCTGAGTACCTTATTATGTCTTGTGATTTATTTTGAAGTTAATTTTAAGATTGAATTGGTGTGTTAAGTCTCTAGGTTTCCGTCAATTTACCAACGTGAATATTATTGTATAGGTACCACCTACCGCTCTCTACACCACCACTCAAGAGAAGAAAATTCTTCTCAAGAAAGACCAACCTCCCAATTTCAAGGGAGAAGGAGCTAATGTAGAGCACAATGTTGAAGTCTGGAAAGAAGCAATGGATGACTATTTTTAACATGCAGGCACCCAGTTAGAAAACTAGACTATTCTTGCAATGTTTCCTCTAACTGGCAATGCAAAAGTATGGTGGAAACAACATTGCAAGGACTTGGGTGTTCTAGGATCTTCCCAGTCTTGGGAGGAAATTAAAGAAGCCGTTACAGCACGATATCTTCCACCTGCTCATTGTGATACCAAAATGAATGAATTCTTTGCTCTAAAGCAGTTATCTTTATCGGTGGGAAAGTATTACTCCAAATTTGTAACTTTGTGAAGATATGCCCCAAAAATGTCTACTGAACAAGGTAGCACGGTTCTGTCAAGGGTTGAATCAACCGCTGGATACGCGCCTTGAAGCAATGAGACCTATACTCTCTAGGATGCTCTCTTAAGGGCAACACCGCTTGCCAAGGAAACAACTAGGAATCAAGGAAGAGGAAACTTTAGAAGCCAAAGGGCGAGACCCAACAATTGGAGCCCCATACCTATTAATCAAGCTTATCAAAATCGCTCTATAGAAACAACAGCTACAGTAACTCAACCGCAACATCCAAATGTTCGTTGCTACGAGTGTGATGAGCTAGGTCATTATAGGAGTCACTGTCCTAGAAAAAGCATGGCAACAAACGCAAATGCCATTCCTGTAGCACAAAATGCTAGAAGTCGAACTATTCGTTGTGGAGGAAGGAATGCAGGAAGAGGATGTGGAAGAGAAGAAATGGCTCAAAATCATGCCATTATTATGGAAGAACCAACTCTGGGAGACCAAGCTAAAGAGAGAGCAACTGTGCATGCCGCAATTGACAACCCGAGTGCTCGCCAGCAATATGCAGTCATTCAAGCACCAGGGTCTCACCAAGGTGAAAAAATTGAATTTTTAATGGATTGTGGAAGCACACACTTGTTTATCTCTCCTAAATGCATGAGAAAGATAAAACTAAACCAGTATCCTGCTGGGAGACTAATTCTAGAACTAGCAAACGGGAAGGAAGTCCTAACTCAGCATACATCAGAACAGGTAGAATTTGAACTAGGGGGATACTCTACTTCTGCAAACTTATGCACTTTACCTTTAGGCATTTATGATGGTATCTTAGGAATGGACTGGTTGAAACAAAATCAAGCTCATATTCATTGTGCACAAGGGAATTTTACCTTTACAGATGAACTAGGGAATGAAGTTTTAGTTCAAGGAAAGAATGGGAATCCAAAAGCTCACTTAGTCAAGGCTAGTAGACTTCTTAAGGGATTACGAAAGGGTCATCAAATCTATATAGTTGAACTCAACAAGGTAGAAGACACATATTCAAACTGTCAACCTAATTGGTTGAGAGAGTATTCAGATGTGTTTCCTGAAGATCTTACAAGTTTTCCACCACCTAGAGAGGTTGATCACGAGATAGAGACTATCCCTGGTTGTGAACCTATTTTGAAAAGACCGTACAAGATGTCACTCCCTGAGGCAATCGAGCTTAAGGAGCAGCTTAGGCAGCTTATTGAGCAAGGATTTATCCGACCAAGTAACTCTCCTTGGGGTGCTCCAGTTCTTTTCCAGAAGAAAAAGGATGGTTCTTTATGACTTTTCATAGACTACCGTGGTCTTAATCAAGTCACAGTATCCTATTCCTAGAATATAATTCCTGTGACCATAGAAGCATCGGCGTGTCACCATTTAAGGCTCTTTATGGTCAAGAATGTTTGGCTCCGTTAAACTTCTCAGATCCTACTATCAAGGTAGAAGCTTCAGAGAAAATGCTCGAAGATATGGAATCCCAAACCAAAGCAATACGTAAGGATGTTCAAGCCGCTCAGGACAAACAAAAGCATTATGCAGATAAAAGGAGATCAAACCGAATATTTAAAGAAGGAGACGAGGTATTCCTCAGGGTCAGGCCCAAGAAAAGTAACCTATCCTTGGGAAAGTACAAGAAGCTCAACCCAAGATATTGCGGACGCTATGAGATTGTCAAACTAATAATTAGTGATCAAGCCTAAAAAATAAAGCTACCTTCTAACCTCAAAATTCATGATGTCTTCCATGTTAGTATACTAAAACCCTATGTTGCTATAACCCCGATCAACTTTTGGATACCGAACAAATAGTTGTTCCAACTCAAGGAATCCTTGAGCTTCAACCTGACTCTATCCTAGAAACACGAGAAAGAAAACTTAGGAATAGAAGCATCATCGAACACCTCGTCAAATGGAAAGATTTCCCTGAAGAAGATGCAACATGGGAAGATGAAATAACTCTCCTTAAAGATCACTGGACATACCTTTGAGATGAGGACATCTCAATTTTTCAAGTTGGAGAGAATGTAAGGTCTCTGCCACCCTTGGAAAGGGGATTCCCATGTAATGGAATACATATCAGGCCATTTTGGTCATAAACAAAAAGTTACTATTTTTGGCAGTAGTTTTTTCAGCTTTGATGAGCCAATGTTAAATATATTATTGTAAGATTTTCAAAAATAAAATTTCTACTTGTTTATCATTTTCATCCAAATATAGAAAGTTTTGAAGTGCTTACACCCACATAGACGCGACCGTCTCGTCTAAATCTATCCCGTCCTGAATTTCCATAAAAATAGTTGTCTGTCTCGAAAACTACTAAATATACCAGGTGTGTGCATCTGACACCTTAGTCTGTCATCCTCAAGCTCGTCTTTTAATAGAAAGTTTCAAAATTGAATCTGACAAGCCAAGCTCACTTTAGACAATTAAATTTCATCCTAATGTTAATAAATTAAATCCTAAGCCTAAGGTATGCATATGTATGCATGTGCATGAGCATGTATGTGCATGTGTATATATGGGTATGTGTATGTATGACCATAAATGACCCATGGCCACCCATGGCCATAGCCCATCTCTTATGGTATGTTTACCCTAAGCATGGGTAAGTACGAGTCCTACAAGATGGCGAGCAAGTTTTTTTGAGTGACAAAAAAAATGAGCGAGTCCCTCAATAAGGTTTTTTGTGAACTAGAGAGATTTTCAAAAGTGAGAAGGGGAAAAAGAAAAAGATGGTCATAGAGCATAACAAAGACATTTATAAACCAAAAGATCCTTACACACAAATCAATGCATATTAAGTGACATGACTACGCCTTCTCTAACATTATAGTACACAAGAGCCATGGCAACTATGGAAGGATAAGAGAATTGTGGGCCAATGTGGGATTGTTTTGGACAAAATGGGCCTCACAAATAGGCTATATATGTGTCCATGGGGTGCTGATAGGACAATTATAGCCAATGAGAGAGAAGGACTATTTCTTCGGTATCCTAAGGCTACATTCAGGGTTTTCCCTCTATGTCTCTTGCTTTGATTAGCAAAGCAAGTTTACGTTGTCAGGCCTCTCAATACTTGGAGGTTCCCTCATAAACAATGGTCTTCCATCATGCATTTGTGCAGGAAGTGAGAACATAGAGCTTCGAGCAATTAGAAAGCAAAGATGTGGCTGACAAAACAACCAATAGGAAATTTTGGGCTAAACCTTTCTATGCACAGTGGCATCCATCCTTTGTTAGCCTCATGCCTTCATCTAAACTTAGCCTAAGTACCGCTATATTTCATCTTTGTTGTTCAAGATTATAGCCTACGTTTCAATATTTTTTCTCATGTATAACGAGCCACAAATCTATCGTTCTCCTGCGAAGTGTTCACAAAAAATTTAAATTAGTGTATATTTTTAACCGATGCAAATGATGAGTGCTATTTCAGAGGGTTGCAAAGGCCGTCACTCCATTTTGGGTTGCTGCTATTGATGAAAACCCCAATTGGTATTATATAAGTGGTATTATAGTTGCATTACCATTGTCTACAATTTATCATCAACAATAATCACCCACCGAAAACCAACAAAGCTAGCCATTGAATGCCCCACTTAAACAACACAATCTTTCTACTTCTCCCCACTAGTTTTGTGTTATAAGACAACAAGAAGGATGGCGCTTACTTCTCAGTGATGACATCTAACTTGGTGGATAGCTTCTTCTTTGCACGTGTATAAGGCTAAATAGCTTGTTTTCTGCGAGCAAATTAACCAAGCAACATATGTAATTATCACCATCAATTAGCTACTCTTATCAAAGTCAACTGCTACAAGGGTTGGAAATCTACCATTGTGTCATTGGCCCCTTTCTTGTATGTATTGTTTCCCCTCACCAATCCTTATCACCTCTCTACACATGCAGTAGCTCTCATCTTCGCCCAACTCTACGAAAGAAACTTCACCCAATTGCCATTTGAGGCGGTCTTCTGAGGTGCCATTTAGGTATTAAATCACGACAACTATAATACCACTTGGAATTGTCATCAATAGCACTAGCCCATAAAGGAGTGAGAGCCTTTACAACCCTATGAAATAGCACTCATCATTGCCTATTAGAACTGGTCGGCATCTGTGTGGATTGGTTTGGAGTAACTCTAAATGCAATAATTTGATTTAAGCAAAAGAAAAACTACCAAAATATCCCTTTAATTTGTGGAAATTCCCAATCGAATACCCATTAAATTTCAAAAATTCCCAAATTACCCCCAATGTTTTGTCATAAATTTCCAAAATGCCCTTCAAATTTTCCAAATCCCTGGTTGTGAGAGAAAATTTTCCAAAGTCTTGGTTGTGAGAGAAAATTTCTCCAAAAATAAAAAAATTTATAGCTTTTCACAAGAAAACTGATTTTCTATCATAGAAGATGCTAAAAATAGAATTTGAGTTGATTACGTAGGCTTGGAAGGGTATTTTTGTAATGTTACCTCATTAATATACCATTTTAAAGGATATTACTCTTGCTTGCGAATGTTGCTAAAGGGATTTAATCTTGCTTTCGAATGCTGCTGGAACCAGTCCGCGCCGGCGCGGACTGGTTTCGATAGCTAACTATACAAGGCTAAGGTGGAGGCGATACCTGGCAGCTGAGGGTTGCAAATGCAGCAAAACCTATCAGCTAGAGCAGCGGTGATACCAACCCGAAAAGCAACATTGCTTGCGAATGTTGCTGGAACCAGTCTGCGCCGGCGCGGATTGGTTTCGACAGCTTACACAAGGCATCACTTGGCGGCTGAGGGCTGTAATTGCAACAAAACCTGTCGGCTAGAGTGATGGTGACACCAGGCCGAAAAGCAATGATTGATTCAACTTTGCTAGTTAAAAAATTGGCTGGAGAGCCTGCCTTGCAGAGGTTCGATGATGGGGCTCCAAAGAGCTGAGCGAGGCCGAGAATAGCTGAGCAAGCACGTTCGAGCATGCTCGTGCACACACAAACACGCGTACTGCCTCACACATATTGCACCCATTCTAGATCAATGCTCGCAGCGTTTATTCTGTCACGAGTGAAATAATCTGGCCTTCACGGTGTACTGCATGCTGCAAATATTACGAGAACGTAGCTGCATGCGTCCACTTCACCTGATCGTGCGGCAAAGACAAAGAGCGGCCACTCCACGCGTGCCGGAGAGAGAGAGAGAGAGAGAGAGAGATTGTTTTCCTCTCGTGCTTCCTGGTGACTCTCCTGCTATATTCTACAACATCAGCCTCCTCGGCCTCTAGTGTCGGTGGCGTAGTCTTGCATTCAGCTCTCGCTCACTCCCCCTAGGCGAGGGCGGCCCTGTGGGGGGGCGTCAAGGCTCAAGATCCGCCCCTTTGCTCTAGCTGGAGATAAGAAGTCGTCCACTGTGTGCCACTTTCTTTCCACCAGATCGAGGCTCTCTGCACTGGCCATGAACTGCCCCTGCGAATACTGATCATATCAAGAAGTCAGACATGAGTACTACAATATGGAGCCTGGAGATGCAAGCTGCTCCAGATGGGCAAGGGGGTAGAGCCGGTAATTGTGGATGTGATGGCCATTGTGTTTTTGAAGAAAATATAAATTGAATGTCACGTTTGATTTCCTAATGTATTTAATGGTGATTTCATTATGGATTTTTTTCTTTGACAAGTGTGTTGTCTTCGTGAGTTTAATGGCTTTTTACTATAAATTATCACTATAGATCTTAAACACTTTTTACGTTCTATGGTGGACATTAATTGCTTTGATTTTTTGGTTGTGCAATGATTATCAAAATATCTTTTGTGCAAATGACTGTCAGCTTATCCATGGCCATTTCTATAGTACTTGTATGATGTGACCAAAAGAACAATTTCCTCCTGGAAAATAAACTTGTGTCTTCAAAAATTTGTTTGTAACTTCACGTTCAATATATGTTGTGCTCAATGAGTAGACACATTAATTGTGTATGGCATCAACAACAAGCTCAGAGACTAGTGCGATCGATAGTCATGTGTAGGAGATCAACGTTGACACTATTAATAAGCAACATTCTGACATTGATGGCCGAGATTTCTTGATCATGAGATTTCTTAGTTTTACAAGGTTATTTTGTGTATTTCTCATAGACTTTCTGAAAGTTTGTTAGTTTTAACCTTTTTTGATGTTTTTGATGCATCCACAATTACCACTTTAAATCATAACATCAATAGTTTAGCTCAATTATCTGGTAGCTGTCCCATCACAAATCTTTGAACCGTAGTGGTCGTATCTCCAAAGCATGTAATTATGAAATTATGTTTAGTGAACCCCGCCAAACTCAACTAGTGCTCCAGTTACCTATGCACACGGCTTGACCATCAGCTCTCTTTAAGGAACCCTGTCAAGCTCAAGTATGCCTTACTCTGTCTGCACACAGAATGGTCATCAAGTCCTTTACTTCAAGTTCTGGTAGTAGAACCATCTCAAAAGATGTGAAGATACTATAACAATTGTCCAAGATGTCAACTGGAAGCTAGCCATGTAAGCTTATTGATCATATAATCGAAAACACGTCTCTCTTAACATACATCCAAAATAAATCTACTGCCAAGTAACCTGCTAAGTGAAATCTCTGAATCTGCAAGTTGCTCTTCAATAGCTCCCAAGATCAAATGGAATACTAAGGAATTGCCCCAATAGTGGAGCAGCATAATATCCACATAAGCACACGCATTCTGAATCAAACAACTTCAAGCACTTCTGCTCCAAATATGCTATGACTGGATCTAGCAGAAAGAACCCACCATGTAGACCCAAAAATACCCATCCATAGTGTACCTGCTTTTGAAGATCTTTTGAATCACCTGGATCAAATATCGTTAAGATCACATAGCATTGATGGCCTCCGCAATATACTAGAGCTTCACCTGAAGCATAGTGCAACAGCCACATCTCATAAACTTTTGGTAACTTAAGGTCGTTACCAGTAAGAATCAAAGAATTCTGACTCCCTTTAGCTGGTAGCCAGGACATCACTGACATAAGAATTAGGAATAATATCCAAATCCAGCCACATTTGGCACATTGCCCAAAGAAAGGAAAGATCCTGAGCACTTTATGCATTATCAGGGATGATTTAGCATCATCAGCCCCTCTAGCTTCACAACCATTACGAAAAATCTTAGGACTTTCTGGACCTGTATCATCAGAGAGATTTTTACCTGGCTCTGGAGGTTGATAATGAATAATAGCTTTGTCATAAAATTTCTTCATCCATAACATCCTTGGAAGTCTCTGCATTCTTCAAAGCTATAGGGGTTGGCTCCTCTTGCAGCCCATAAATAAGCATAGATGTACAATCCATGTCAATATCCTGCTCACAATCAACATGATGTAGGCAATCTTCAATATCGCCCCCTGCTTCCTCATTTGCATCCATGCTACTGAGCAAGCTATTATAACTCAAAAAAGGTTCATTAGGGACCCCCTCTGAAGGGGTATATGCATCACAAAGCTCTCCCAAACTGCTATAACCTTCTCCTTCAAATTGGGCCAAAAAATCTTCAATTATAGAATCTGCTTCTGTGATAAGAGATTCAGCAAACATATTGCCAGAAACAGCATTATCAGGTACATCCTGTGTTAGGTTCACAGCCTCGACCGCCTCAACAGCTATAATAGATTTGTTTGCGCAATCATCTGTAATAAATATGCTGCTATGTTCAGCTATAGTGCCGATAGAACCATTAGAAGCCTGTAGTGGCTCATCTTCTTGATAAACTTGTTGAGAGCATCCCATGCCAAGGTCAGTAGCTTGAAAACATTTTGTTGTACAGTCTAGCTCTTCACTAGACCCATTATTAGAAGTAACTTCCATGCGAGAAATCTTTGAAAAAAATTCATACATTTGTGTTTCAGCAGAAAAATCATCATGTACCTTTGCTTGGTTGCTTAAAATATGGTCCTTCAAAGTTGAATCTACATTTTCCAAAGCTATATTTGCCTTGGCTTGACTTCTTGCAAAAATATGGTCCCAAAATTGATCATAATTAAGGAACTGCATATAACCCCCTTCTTCTTTATAGAAAACAATCTGGCTTCATTCATTAATCTCCTTCATTGTTAACTCGATAATTCTTGAGCTTTCATGAACAAACCCTTCTGCAAAATAATCCCACTGTGTGGGGTATGTCTTTGCCAGTTCTCAAACCTTGTCTTTAAACTCGGAGGTTACAACTTCTTCAAGGTCGAAATCATTCGATCTGCTGGAATTCCTCGGCTCTTCATCTCCGCTTGATAGCATGCAAGGAGTCCATCTGGATCATGCCCTTGAAAAATCCCATACTGCTCATGCACAGCATCAAGTGCCATCTCCACTGCAGCATCAATCTGCTCTTTCATCTTCATAACTTTTACTTCGTGCAAACACCTCTGAACTAAGCCCAACATTTTTGGCAGATCTACTATTGCTAGATTTTTATCAAATCTATTCAGGTTGTAATCTTCAATAAACTGCTTCAATTCTATTGGAATATCCATCGTGACCTCCCACCCCGGCTCATTTCGCGTCGGGTTCACCAAGAATGTCAGGGGATAATTATACGAAAGGTGAGCCGGGAAGGCACCGGGCCCCTGGCTGTGAGAGGTGCAGGAAAAAAGGTGCAGCAGACGCGATTACCAACACAACAGTATTCAAAGCAAACAGTTCGCCTAATTCCAGTTAATCGACAGTATCCATGTTTAATCAATCACTAATGAAGCTTAAATGCTCTTTACAAGAAGAAACCTGGCTTAATCCAAGTGCTAATCAAGAATTTAACAAGACCTGATTTGTCCCGCCTTCTGCTTCTTTCCGTTAAGGCACAAGAGTTTCCTTCCAATGGACGTTCTTTTTGGGTTCTGCTTTCCGATTCAACTGGCCAATGATGGCTTAGAAGTTTGGCTTAGGTTAGGCTCCGTTATTGGTTTGAGATTAGGCTTGATTTAGAGAGTTTGGCTTATGGCTTTGAGAGATTAGGTTTAATTCCGCTCTTGATAGCTTAAGAGCTTTGGCTTATGACTTCGAGAGATTAGGTTTAATTCCGATCTTCATAGCTTAAGAGCTTTCCTTATGAAGGTTAACAGAGGTTAAGGATGGCTTCTGGCTTTTAATGAGGCTTAGGAGCTTTGGCTTAATCGGTTAAGGAAGGCTTTATGAGCTTAAACTTGAGGGATTCAAGAGATTAGGCTTGATTAGAGAGTTTTCCTATCGCTTCGAGAGCTTCGGAATCAAACTTGGCATTTAGCATCGAGCTTATGAGGAGGTTTAGCATCGAGCTCATGAGGAGGATTAGCATAAGGGCTTCGAGCTTGTGGGGCTTAATTCGGCTTAAGAGCATATGATTAGAGGATTAAGAGATTTAATATTACCCGCTTATGAGGAGCTTGGACTCCGAGCTTAATGAGCTTGTGAGCTTAAGGCATGAGGAGGAGCTTCAGAGCATAAAGAGCTTATGAGGCCGAGAGAGCTCACGATGATGCTTTCTATAGCTTGAATGGCGAAAAAAAATAACCCTCACATTTCCTCTTCTTCGCCGGCGTCATCTGACAAGCCCCTCAGCCTGCGCGAGCGTTTCTTTGCTCCTCGCTGCCTGCGGCTCTGCCGCCCGCCATGCCTCATCCCTTGTTTAGATTAGCCCCCATTTACAACGGGCGGCCACTCTTTTGTTGACTTAGGCGGGCTAGCCATTTTTCTCCACCTTGGGCGGCCATAGGCCCTTGGCCATTTCAAGAAGGGCATCACATTTGGCATAGCATTGCCAGTCACCACCGCATTGCCAAGCATGACAACTTCCATCACTAGCATTGCCAAGCATTCCCTTCATTGACGCCCCTAAGTAATATAAGGCCTAACATTTATCACAAATGCCGGGCAAGCATTGTCGAGCACAACATCTTCCTCCAATTGCCATAGATTAGCAATATCATCATGACTAAAATCTTCTTTCAAGAAGCAAGTGTAAGTGATTGCTTTTGGAGAGTTGACTCGTCAAGGCTCTGCATCGGCCCTCCTTTGGCATACATATCGGCACCGTACTGCATTAAGCCAGATGGATGACTGATCAGGGCGACCAAGGCGGTTCGAGCCGGCCCCCGATGATACTTAAACTGGCCATATCTTGCCAACCGAAATCCCGATCACCGATCTGAAAAGACCGACGTGCTCCACAAAGTGAGCATTCCAGCCTGATGCATTTATACCAGTTTTGTTCCCTCAGCTGTAGTTGCCCAATCCAGCACAAATCTGCTACTGACTCAACTTAAAACTATCATAACTTCTTGCTCGTAGCTCTGATTGACGAGCCGTAAAGACAGGCATGTAGAGTTTTTTGAGTACTTCAACTTGGATTAATAAAATCCCAGCTATGACCACTTCAAGAATACTCATTGTTTAGCATTACCAAGACATCTTCTGACCCTTAGAGCCGCATCTGGCACACTTTCAGCTTAAAAATTGGCTTGTTAGCAAGCCCTTATAACTACTGATTAATCCTATAAGATTCAAATACTCTTGATCAGCATTCCTTTGCTCATTTTCTTGTCATGGGAGCGGAGCGGCACGACAGCGAGACTGGGGCGTGTGTAGGTGGGGGCCCCATGGGTAGTGTGGGAAATATTGGCCAATAGAGCGGTTGACCATGGCTTGTTGGCCAACCTGGAACTATAGTTGGAGGTCTACTCGGAGGAGGAGAAAATGGAAAAATCAACTCTTGGTGATGTCCTAAAGGAGACGGGGGTGGATGTGACCATGCTAAACGTAATACCTCCCCCACATGAAGAGTTGATCCTAGACCACTAGGAAGTCGTTGCTACGGTTGAATACATGCCAAAAACAATTTGCGATCTCGATTAATGCTGATGCAATGTCATTGTAGATGCTCTCACTCCATTGCCGGCCACCACAACCTAAAAGACAATCCAAAACTGCATCCCCAATCTTTGTGAAGGTACCCAACAACCACCTGTTTACAATAGCACAAACATCAGCGGACATTTCAATGGCACATTAACGGACTTTTCAATGGGCAAAACCGAGCATAGAAGTGCCCTCCTTGACTTACTGAGAAAAGAACTCGCTCTTCTCCACTCCATGCTGAAATGGTGCTCCAAGGGTATCTAGCGTCCATGGCAAGTCCCATAGTCGCTCTTGGAGCATGTCACTATCAAACTCGAACCCATCATTTATTAGCTACCACATCTCCTGTCCGATAATCATGTAGTGAAATCACTAGAAGGCCTTCAATTTTACATGTGAACATGACCAGTAGTAAGGTCTTGACCTGCAATATGGGTATTGTTTTAAACAAAAAACATGCCAATATCTACCAACCATGAAATTTGTGGAGAAATGGTTGATAACTTATTGGATCCACGAAGTCATCTATCACATCATATGTCTGTGACAACATCCAGAGAAAAATGGTGCGAAGATGGAAAAAATTGTGTAAGCGGTCCTCCTCGATGATGAGTGTTGCGCTCGCAAAGTGTATGGCTTCTCTCATAGACATGGCTATAGCGATTGGAGTTCAGAGAAGATAAGGAGATAACGTGAACAAGCAATAGCACCAAAAAGAGAGTTTTCCAATAAGATTCTAGTGAGACTTATAAAGGCTTTACAAAAGCAACATTCACACATATGCGGCCGCCCAAGTTGGGCTAATCCCCAACAATCACTCCCTTTAGTCAAACTTGGCATAATCTTTGTCATCATCATACACCCCCTTGAGATAAATTATTCACTCTCATGACACAAGCGAGTTTTTGGTATACTCGCAAACCATGAGTTTTAGGTTTTCTCACAACCTGGTGTTACTTCTAAGCTACCATCATGTGAGGTTTTTTTTTTACTCCCAAACCTCCGGTTTAGATTTACCCGTTAATCTCATGAGAGCGGGATATACAAGGAATGAGGTTTTGGATCGGGAATGTCTTACCGCCAACATCACGTCACTTGCTGAGGTAGTGTCTAGTCCCAAACACAATTTTGATAAACACAAAAACATGGGGATGAATGTGGGTTTTTTTCCATACAAACATACATACCATGGCATTTAAAGCATAATATTAGTGTGAAGACCGGCTGCCAAAGGCGGATGTCGAATATGAAAACATTGATACAAAGCTAATGACGGTAAGGAAAGCAGCTGATGGTGTTGGGTCTTGCATGCTTGATGATGGGGCCTTCTCTATTGTGTTGTTTTATAAAAACCCAAAGACTTAGTGCTTCTTAATATTGAGCCAGAAGATAACGAGATAAAATGAACGAGCAGTAGCATCAAAAAGAGAGTTTTCAATAATGTTTTAGTGAGCCTTATAAAGGCTTTACAAAGCCGATCTTCACACATAGGCAGTCACCCAAGTTGTCTTGATCCCCAAAAATGAGTGCCAAGTGGTTTTCTCGACATGCCATGACTACTGCACCATCCGATATTAAAAACTCTATAGCTAGGGTGAATACATTGGTAACAAGCTTGACAAAGAATGCATTTCATCAGCGTATGCCACCAATGTCGGCATCAAGTTTCCAATGTGTGAGAGGTCTATCCACACAAGTCGCACCCCTCCAAGCCATTGATCAGGCTCCATTTTTTCGAAGTGTGAGAGAGACCCAATCAAACGTTGGATCACTCAAAGGATCCTACAATACAAAATGCCATGCAAAAGAAGATTGAATGAGTGCTTATCAAGTTCAAAATTGAAATTGGATGCCAAAATGTCATAAACTCACTCAAAAGAGTTTTTTGGATCCATGAGAGCCTTCCATAAATAGTATAGATTAGCAAGTACTGTGAGATGTATTGGAACTACTCCAACACTTATAATCTCTGTCATTTTTGCATTATAGTGAGCCGAAACTATGTCAAATGCAAAATTTAATCAAATGTTAGGTACCACCATTTTTTTCTTCTTTTAAGAATTTATTTGTGGTGGCATTTCTTACCTAGTGGAAAGGAAGCAAGCCGTTTGAGTGGTCGAACCAAAATTGGGTGTATGTCCTTGCTTTGCCCAGTAGCAATGGATATGGTTCGCTTGGGAACCTGGGATCGCAAATCCTAGGACGGACTAGATCTCCGTGACTCCAAGTGATGTTCGGAATCACCCTACTCATAATCTGACTCGCCACTTTCATACTCGTTTCTTTCACTCTAAAACTCCTCCAAGAACTTTGAAAAATCATTGATGACTGGTTGTCCTCTCTTCTTACCTTGTTTAGGTTTGTCCACTACAATTTTTGGGCTTTGACATCCCTTGGTCGTGCTAGGGAAAATGGCATTGGTGTGAGGCTGATTGATGGTGGCATTGCTGCTTTTTCCCTTACCCTTAAGCTTCTTGTGCAATGTTGCAAGTCCAAAAACAAGTGAGGACACTATTGCATACCAAACACATTAGCTGGTACAAGAAAAACATTACTTATTATTGTATGCTTCAGCTTCGTCTTCACAAAATTCGCCATCCGCATAGTCCAAAAACCATGGACAATCTCTCCACATTTCCTTACATCACTGGGATGCTTGAGTTATGGACTACAAAGACCTATCTTAAGGGTGCCCAACCACCATCTACAAATAACTAGAGGAATAAATCCATCATTCAAAACACATAATTTTAATATTTCATCCTAATAAAACTGTATACTTAAATACCCGTATAGCAAGCATCGGATAGTACATGAAAAATGTGGTTGCTCCTTTGCACTGTGTGTGGCTCGTATGGCTTGCTTCCACCGCACAAATGCTTTGTCAAAGTGCTTCTGTTGAAAATCTTGCAGTGCCTTTCCAAGAGACATGCCACAATCACGTGCGACGCTTGCATGTAGCTTCTTGAGCGTGGAGTTCTCGGCCTCCATCTTCATTGCCATACTTAATACACCCCTGTAATCTAAGTATTAGTAATGTGGAATTCTTAGATTAGACCCCGTACTCTAATGTTACTATGCTCACCTTTCAAGCTTCCACCAATATACGTGCCTTCTCAACCTTTGCGAGAATGCTTTCTCTTGCATTGGAATAGATGTCTCCACCAGCCACACATCACCCTTGGCTAGTATATCGATCAGAAGATATTTTTTGCAATTTATCATTGGATAACATTTTTTAAAGATTAAGGAGAACAAACAGTGCTTTCAAAACTAGATAGTACTTACTTTGCACAAATAATGCGTGCGTGCATGTACAACCTCGGAGACTCTGAAGGGGGCCATTTTGCACCCTTCTCTCCCCAACCCACAAAAGAGATGCATTTTCGAAAAAAATATGTGTCATTCTCAAGATTGACTATGACTGCTATCTCTAACCCCTTGCATGCAAAAACATTCTTGGTCTCTTTCACAGCCAGATCATACCTTGCCTTGTAATCTTCTTTGTGCATGTGGTACTCTCTACTCCCCTTGGCTGGCAAATTCTGTGTCTTCAACTCCGATACATTGCATCAAACTTTTCCTGCAATACAAATTGCCAAAACAAGTACTTACCTATTGCATGTGTATT
Organism: Adiantum capillus-veneris; assembly: GCF_014529385.1. Lineage (NCBI taxonomy): Eukaryota > Viridiplantae > Streptophyta > Polypodiopsida > Polypodiales > Pteridaceae > Adiantum > Adiantum capillus-veneris. The sequence goes on along the minus strand of NC_140942.1, from coordinate 134,127,347 downwards.
AAAACTGTAGAAGTACCTTCCACAATACATAGGTAGTCTAAGCCATTTTGAATGGTTCATTGCCATCCCACAAAGCATCCTCTCAGCTTTCTCGCTATCTTCTTCATTGAATTTGTCCGCTAAGGACTATGGGTCGGCAAGTGCTAATTTTTGCATCATAAATATGTCGTGGGCAGTGGTGTGAGGCCCACTTTTAAATATAAATCTATATTAATAATTAATAGCCCAAGTGCATAAATAGAAGTGTGATGAAACTTACTTGTTGATCATGCCTAGCACCAAAAAAAATCCGCCATCTCTACAGGGTCACGCTTCACAATCATGCACTCCACCTTCGGTGTAGAGCATTCATCCAGCCGCTCCCGCAATGCCCAATCTTGTAATGCATGGAGCCGATGGTTGTTGTCCCATACAATGAACATTTTCACCTCCATGTCAGAGAGCTTGGGAGTTTCTCTAATTTGGTCATCAAATGTAGCCAACATCACTAACTCTCTCCCATATGTGCCACGTCTATCGAATGGTATAGGATCTTATCCGGGAAAAGATTTAGAAGCAATGAAACAAGCCATCATGGCATGGCATGGATGGTAGCCTCTTTTGGTTATAGAGGTCGTTACTTCGACCACACAATCATGATTTGTTCTCAGGGTCGGATTGGCCAAAAGATGACATAGACGGATGTGTGACAATATATTATTGTATGGCACAACATAGGCATCAATCCAGCCTAATGAGATGTGGCTATCAACCACACATCTAAAGAGATCGGTAAGAGGGTCAATACCCGTGTTTCTCGCTTCTATGATCGTAGACATGACTATGCCCGTCGAAGGAGGTATGTGCATTGCCGTCAATATGAACGCTCCAACCCCAAATGTTATCACAAGAGAGGAACCACTCGCTTGAGTGGTGTGCAAAGGAATTTCTTCTTGAGTGGTGTGGATTGTCATATCCTCTTGGCGGTCCACTCCTTTGGAAATTTTTCTTGTTAGGATTGGCATTTTCTTTGTGATTGGGGTGCTTATGGCTTTGAGAAAAAAGGTGAGAGTGCAAATGAGAGAAGAGAGAACACAAAATTTGAGGGTGGGGTGAGAAGTTTTAAAGAAATTTGAAAGAAAAAATGATGGAAATAAAGGGCAAAGGTTTAGGAAAAGAGATAAGAAAGGGGTAAAGAAATGAGAAAGGTGGTATGCATAGAGGTCACTAACGCTTAAAGGAAAGTAAGGTATGTAGAGAGTGAGTGAAAAAGGGGAAAAAAGGAGACAGGGTCCTTTTAAAGGCAAATGAGAGAGAGGGAGGGGGGGGGGGGGGGGGGGGGGGGGGGTGGGCATTTTGTCAAGGAGGACAGGCGGCGAGGTTGGGGGTGGGATTGGTTAAACGGGAGAGGGGGGAAGGAATGGTCAAGGGGGGCGGGGAGGCGTTAGTCAAGGGGGAATGGGGCAGTTGGTGAAGGGGGAGCGGGGTTTGGGACGAGGGGATGGAGCGGGGTGGTCAAGGGGGGTGCGGTTGGTTTTTTTTTTTTTTTGGGGGGGGGGGGGGGAGGGGGGGGTTGTCTACGTGCAATCCAGTCGAACACCCACCTGGACCCCCGTGTGGCCCGTGTCCATGTGGACAAGGGCCATGCAAGGACCACGTGGCCCTGCTGGATTCATTGAGGAAAAGAGAGAGAGAGAGAGAGAGAGGGGGGGGGGGGGGGGGGGGGGGGGGGGGGGTGGGGGGGAGGGGGGTGAGCAGAGTAAGAGAGGGGGGGGGAGAGAGCGAGAGAGGGTGGGCATGGCCCACGGGGGGGAGTCGTATGGGAGGGGAGAGAGAGAGTAGGTGATTGTACTTACTTATCAAAATTACCACAGAAGACAAAATAATAATAACATTGCCACTCAAGATGCCTGTGTATCATATCAATGTCAAAAAAAGTACAACATGGATATTTTTTATAGAGTGAAAGTGTAGGTGAGGTCCTTGTGGTTGAGAGCATTAGAAAAGGTCTTCTTCTATACCTGTCACCATCACCATGACAAAAACATAAAAATGTTAGTATTCTTGGCGGAAGAAAGGTATCAACAAAAAATACCAATTGTTATTGATGTTATTTTAATGAAAACAACCAAAAAAGGGGGGACCTATCACCTGAGTAGAAGGATCCATTTTTGGGATGTGAATAGGTGTGGTGACAACGCTTCTGTGTATAGTCCCTCTCTTTTCTTGATGTACCCTTTCTCTCAATACAAGTCCCTTTTATAGGCCTATGCTTTCCCAAGCCTCCAAGAATTTTGAATGGCTTGAGAGAGTGGGGGTTTGAGTGGGGGGGCCCCAAGTAAGGCCTAGTGGAGGCAGTTATAGTAACCACTTGTTCCTCATATAGAATAATTTTTTAAGGGAGGAGTGATGTCTTCATTTTTGCACGTAGTCCCTAAAAAATTGGGTTCCCATTTTTTTCTAAGCATTTAGATGCCTTTGGAAATATGAGGGGAGTTCTATGCTATCCTAAAAAAAGGGGGGGTTTTATTTGGTGTTCTTGCATGTGTGTGTGTGTGTGTGTGTGTGTGTGTGTGTGTGAGAGAGAGAGAGAGAGAGAGAGAGAGAGAGAGAGAGAGAGGCCCTCCTCCGCCCACACTAGGATAGTAATCCCACTTTGGGGGGCACTAGGCCCCCAAAAGGGGTCCTAGTGCCCTCCAGAATTTATAAGGTCTAAGAGACTACTAGGGTTACAAGTATGGGGTGAAGCTACATATCCATGGATATACCTTCTAACTATTCTCCATAATTTTGCTCTTTCAAATCCATTGTTGCGAAATGCATTGATCAAGTTTTTCAGGTCATAGGTGGCTCTGGATGGATCAGTGTTGCAAAATAGAATTGGCTTTAGTTGGGATACTATCACTTTGTATGCCCAGTCAGATGGCCGATTACTAGTTCTCTTTAGGAATTTTATAGGAGTGAAAGGTAAGATAGCTTCCTTTTGGGCTAAAGATTTGTGTAACTGCCCATTTTTAGTTGTGAGGTTAATGTTGAGGAATTTAGTGGGTTCTCCAAACCGAGCTTCTATAGTGAGGCACTCGGGGTATATTCAACATTGTTCTATAAAGTATTCAGGATGTGATGAATTGATGAGTAGAATATCATCAAAGTATCAAAACGGTACTCCAAGTTTTTCTATTGTGAGATGAGGTTGTGGTTTGTGTAAAGCTTGATCCAAAAAATCCAATTCTAGAGAGTGTAGGTAGAGGTTACAATATGTTGAAAAGGTTACAATGTGAGTGAGTGTGTTTTTGTGATTCATCTACCTCCCCTTGATTTTTAGAGAGCGTAGGTAGAGAGTGTCGTGGAGATTACTCCCTTAACCCCGACCACATAACCAAACCAAAGGACGCATTGCATCTCTTTGACTCCAAATTTGCCATGGTAAAAAGGGTGGCCATGAGTGTGTTTTCAACAAGGCTGGAGGAGTTGGTTTCCAACACTTGTTGTAGGCCAACTTGAAGGGCTACTTTGTCATTTCCATTGATTAATGTAAGTAAAAGATTTTCAATAAGGGGGGAAAGCAAAGTAAAGTTACCATACGCCCATGGCTTGTTGTGTGCATCCGCCAAGTAGACTTTGAGGAGACGGCTCAGGATGAAGGGGTCAGTGTACATTTCGAAGGGTTTTTGGTTGATGTTCCGTGAAGGGCTTGAAATGATGAAGTTTTGGTCGGCGATTCTTTGCTCCTCTTCGTCGAGTTCTTCCAGGATGAGCACGCTTTCGGTCGTTGGAGGAGGTGACATTACAATCTCTGCAAGCCATTCAAAAGATACTTCTTCTTTTGACGGATGATGGAATCTTTCTGGAGCCGGTGACCATGGCTTTCCATCCATCTCCTCATGATGTTGGGGTTGTGGTCAATCCATTCTTGGGTGGCCTTTGTATCAGCTTCTGTAATTGTATGCAGGGCTTGCGCAAGGTCCTTGAGCCTTTGAATTGCCGCGGCCGGGCTCTCACGTGCAAGGGTGTAAATATGAAACCAAGTAGTGAGATCAAGTTTCCCACAAAGTGTTAATTGGCCTTCATCGTGGTGTGTAAGCACATGCACTGTGCGCGCAGGCTATGCTCGGGTGTTGCCCAAAAACACACGTGCAACTCGGGTGGGTGTAGCATGTGAAAAACCAGAGTGGGCAGGTGTGGGATGAAGAGGTGCAGCAGGCGCATGCGCTAGTGGCATCAGAGGGCTCTCCTCTTGGGTGCATGGTGCTGCCTACACAAACTGTTCTAAATGAAGGAGCTCTGCATGGAAGATGGGGCCAGAGATGCAGAGGAGTAATCCTTGCACCACAGAGGGTAGAGGGTAGTCTAGGGCGGTGTACCCAAGCGTCTCGATCCCGCTGTCCACAAGTTAAAATATTAAATAATTAACAAAGTTCGCGTTAGAGAGTGCGCCCACACACCAGGCTGTATAGGAGCGTCCAAAACTTAATATATTAAAGAATTAACAAAGTTGTCAGATAGCCAGCCAGTTGGCCTATTTTCGAACAAAAAGGCAACCTTATGTAGGTGTGATGAATTATTATGATTAAAAAATGGAGCTTGAGTCCACCTAAGCCACCATGCCTTATCAAAAGAAGCTGTAAAAAGAGAGGTTCAGAACTTCGGGCTTACCTGTTTTAATCAAACAAAGAGATTGAGGTCATGATAGATATTTCCGAAGCCAATTTTACACCCAAAAATACACAAAGTAGTTTATTTTGGTGTGTGTGTGTGTGTGTGTGTGTGTGTGTGTGGTAACAAAGGAAGTAAGCGCGACCCCTTGTGTAGTGACAAAGGGGGAGAGAGATTCTCCAACCATTTTTACAGACATCAGGTACATTCTTCCTCCAAGGGTTAGTGCACTCATGCCACTAGAGAGAGTAGGTGACTAAACTTACTTATCAAAATTACCACAAAAGACAAAAAAATAATAACATTGCCACTCAAGATGCCTGTGTATCAGATCAATGTCAAAAAAAGTATGTAACATGGATATTTTTGACAGAGTGAAAGTGTAGGTGAGGTCCTTATGGTTGAGAGCATTAGAAAAGGTCTTCTTCTATACCTGCCACCATCACCATGACAAAAACATGAAAATGTTAGTATTCTTGGTGGAAGACAGGTATCAACAAAAAAGACCACTTGTTATTGATGTCATTTTAATGAAAACAACCAAAAAAGGGGGGGACCTATCACCTGAGTAGAAGGATCCATTTTTGGGATGTGGATAGGTGTGGTGACAACACTTCTGTGTATAGTCCCTCTCTTTTCTTGATGTACCCTTTCTCTCAATACAAGTCCCTTTTATAGGCCTATGCTTTCCCAAGACTCCAAGAATTTTGAACGGCTTGAGAGAGTGGGGGTTTGAGTGGGAGGGCCCCAAGGAAGGCCGAGTGGAGGCAGTTATAGTAACCACTTGTTCCTCATATAGAATATTTTTTTAAGGGAGGAGTGGTGTCTTGATTTTTGCACGTAGTCCCTAAAAAATTGGGTTCCCATTTTTTTCTAAGAATTTAGATGCCTTTGGAAATATGAGGGGAGTTCTATGCTATCCTAAAAAAAGGGGGCGTTTTATTTGGTGTTCTTGCGCATGTGTGTGTGTGTGTGTGTGTGTGTGTGTGTGTGTGTGTGTGTGTGTGTGTGTGTGTGTGTGTGTGTGTGTGTGTGAGAGAGAGAGAGAGAGAGAGAGAGAGAGAGAGGGGGGGGGGGGGGACTCTTCACATGGGGGAAGGGGGGGGTGGAGAAGAGAGAGAGAGAGGGGGGGAGAGAGAGTCAAAGAGGGTGGGTGGGGCCCACGAGGGGAGTGGGATGAGAGGAGAGAGAGGGGGGGGGGGGGGGGGAGAGAGAGAGAGAGAGAGAGAGAGAGGGCGGGGTAGGGTGGAAGAGACAGAAAGAGCGGGTGGGAGAGAGAGTGAGAGAGGGTAGGCGATGTCCTGCCGCTCCCCTCCCATGATAAGAAAATGAGAAAAGGGATGCCAATCAGGTGTATTTGAATCCTACATGATTATTCAACAATTATAAGGGCTTACTAACAAGCCAATTTTAAGTTAAAAGTGTGCAAGATGCAGCTCTAAGGGCCAAAATATGCCTTGGTAATGCTAAACAATGAGTATGCTTGAAGTGGTCATAGCTAGGGTTTTATTAATCAAAGTTGAAGTACTCAAAGTGCTCTACAAGCCTGTCTTTACGGCTTGTCAATCGGAGCTACAGATAAGAAGTTATGACAGTTTTAAGTTGAGTTAGTAGCAGATCTGTACCGGATTGGGCAGCACAGCTGATGAAAGGTCAAAGATGATAGGGATGCATGGGTCCAAAGTGCTCACTTCCAGGAGCATGTCCGTCTTCCAGTTTGTCAATCGGGGTTTTGGATGGCAAGATATGGCCAGTTTAAATATCACCAGGGGCCGTTTCCGAACCACCCTCGTCGCCTTGATCAGTCAAGTTCATCTGGTAGTTTTTGAGCTTCAGACAGATTTTGGGAAATGGAATCGTCAAAGCAGAATTGGTGGCAAGTGAAGGGCCGTCTCCACTAACAAGGTATTTTCAAGTTGGCCAATATACAGGCTTAATGTAGTGCAATGCCCATATGTACGCCAAATGTGGATGATACGAAAATATTTTTCCTTGACGGACACTTAGACTTGCATCTTGAAAGCTATGGTGGCATTCAATGCACTAGAGTGGGCAACAAATTCAAGGTGATATTCCTAGTAGTCAGGAATGTTGGAAAATGAAGTCGTGTGAGGGGCTTTGCTTTGGTCGATATGTATGCCAAATGTGGTGCCCTTAAAGAAGCCAAGGGCCACCACTAAACTGTGGCCAGTCAAGGGCCATGGGCGAAATGTGAACCAAATGTGATGCCCATCAAACATTGGCCAAGGGCCACAACCTAGGCCATCCAAAATGGGCTAGGCTGCCCCATATTAAAAGGGGCAGGACCGTCCAAGGGCCGCCCACAAGACCCTATTATATCAAATGGGTGTGAAGCCATAAATAAAAAAGCATGGCATGAAGAAAAAGATGGCACAGACAGCGTGGAGGAAGGATGGATGAGTCGTGTAGGCCAAACGGGTGCTCAGACGAGCTCGGCAAAGAAACAAAAGTTGGAGATCTTGTCAAGGTGCCCAACTTCAGTGCTGGTCCCGCAGGATTTTGTGCAAGTTCAAAATTGGCCTGCCACGTCACCAGGGAGCCATTCCATTAGCGACATCACTAATGGGTTGGCTAATTTTAGAAAGGAAGCCCATGAAACCTATAAAAAAAGGGGCCGGCTCTCTTTTACTCCTCTCCTCTTTTCATTGAGCTCCTTCTCTCCCGGGGAAGTAAGCCTTGATATTCATAAGCTCCTTAATCCAAGCCAAAGCTCTCGTTCTCATCAATCCATCATTAGCCTTGATGACCATAATCCCTCATTAGCCAAGCTTAATCTCTAACCTCACTTAAGCCAAGCTTCCCTAGGCTCTTTAACCGGAAGCCATCATATTCATAAGCTCCTCAATCCAAGCCAAAGCTCTCGATATCATTAAGCCATCATTAGCTCAGATTATCATAAGCTCTCTAATCTCATTAGCCAAGCCTAAGCTGGATTATCATAAACTCTAAGCTAAGCTTTCATAAGCTTCATAAGCCAAGCCTAATCTTGCCCTCATTAGTCAAGCCTAAGAAATCTTTAACCCGGATTATCATAAGCTGTAAACCAAGCGTGCATAGCCCACTTAAGCCAAAGCTTCTCGAACCCCAAGCCGTCATAATCCTAATCTCTCTATCATAAGCCATCAAATCCTTAACCCGCATAAGCCTAATCTCTAAACCAAGTCATCATAAGCCATCAAAACCTTAACCCGGATAATCTAAGAAGCCTAAGCCCAATCAAATCCGGAATTAAGCCATAAATCCTAAGCCGAAACCTTAAGCCGGTAACCTTAAACCGAATCAGACCACCTAAGGCCATTGGAAATCGAAGCTCCTAAAGCCATAGCGGGAAGAAGCAGAAGGAAAACAAAGCAGTTCAACGCAGTTCAGTATTGATTTTCTTGATTAACACTTATTTTGCAGCAGGTTATCCTTGTAAGGACTCAGGAGCATAAACTCCTCCATTAATATTTGATTAAAACAGGGGTACTGTTCAATATTCGATTTGATTTATCAAGTTTGGATCTGTTTGTTTTAAGCTGTCTTCATTATTTGTGTCTACTGCAACTCTTTTCCCCACACCTCTCACAGCCAGGGGCCCCGTGCCTCCCTGACTCACCTTTCGAATACAAACCCCCGACATTCTTGGTGAACCCGACGTGAAACGAGCCAGGGTGGGAGGTAAAGATGGAGATTCTAGCAGAGTTGATGCAGTTTATTGAAGATTACAATTTCAATAGATTTGATAAAGGTCTAGCAGCTGCAAATCCACCAAAAATGTTGGGATTAGTTCACATATGTTTGCAAGAAGTAAAATCTATGACGAAGAAAGAGCAGATTGATGATGTAGTGGAGATGGCACTTAATGTCGTACATGAACACTATGGAATTTTTCAAGGACATGATCCAGATGGACTCCTTGCATGTTATAAAGCGGAGATGAAGAGTCGAGGAATCCCAGAAGATCGGATGATTTCGACCTTTGAAGAAGTGGTAACCTCCGAGTTTAAAGATAAGGTTTGAGAACTGGCCGAAACATATCCCACGCAGTGGGACTATTTTGCAGATGGGTTTGTTCAGAAAGCTCAAAGATTATCGAGTTGGCAATGAAGGAGATTAATGAATGAAGCCAAATTGTTTTCTATAAAGAATAAGGGGATCAGATGCAGTTCCTTAATTATGATCAATTTTGGGATCATATTTCTACAAGAAGTAAAGCCAAGGCAAATACAGCTTTGGAAGTAGCAGATTCAACTTCAAAGGACCATATTTTGAGCAACCTAGCAAAGGTACATAATGAAATTAGTGCTGAAACACAAGTATATGATTTTTTTTCAAAGATTGCTCGCATGGAAGTTACCTCGGATAATGGTTCTAGTGAAGAGTTAGACTGTACAACAAAAAGTTTACAAGCTATTGACCTTGGCATGGGATTCTCTCAAAACATCTATCAAGAAGATGAGCCACTACAGGCTTCTAATGGATCTATCGGCACTATACCTGAGTAGGGCAGCAGATTTACTATAGATGATTGCATAATTAAAGCTATTATATACACAATAGCTGATGAAGAGGCCGAGATGGTGGACCTAACACAAGATGAACCTGATAATCCCAATGAACTATGGTTGCTCCTAGCAATATGTTTGCTGATTCTATTATCACAGAAGAAGATTCCATAATTGAAGGTTTTTTGGCCAAATTTGAAGGAGAAGGTTATAGCAGTATAGGAGGGCTTTGTGATGCATGTACCCCTTCAAAGGGGGTGCCTGGTGAACCTTTTCAAAGCTATAATGGCTTGCTAAGTAGCATGGATTTAGATGAGGAAGCAGAGGACGATATTGAATATTGCCTAGATCATGCTGATTGGGAACAGGATATTGTCATGGATTTTACATCTATGCTTATATACGGGCTGCAAGTGGAGCCAACTCCTATAGCTTTGATGAATGTTGATACTTCCAAGGGTGATTTTTGCAAGGATGATATGGATGAAGATCTTCACAATAAGCTATTATCCATTATCAAACTCAAAAGCCAGGTAAAAATCTCTCTGATGATACAAGTCCAGACGATCTAAGGTTTTTTGTAATGGCTATGAAGCTAGAGGGGGTGATGATGCTAAATCATCCTTGATACTGCATAAAGTGCACAGGGTTTTTCATTTCTTTGGACAATGTGCTAAATATGGCTGGATTTGGATACTATTCCTAATAATTCTTATGTCAGTGATGTCCTGGCTACCAGTAAAAGGGAGTCAAAATTCTTTAATTTTTGCTGGAAATGACCTTAAGTTACCAAAAGTTTATGAGATGTGGCTGTTGCACTATGCTTCAGATGAAGCTCTACTATATTGCGGAGCCCATCAATGCTATGTGATCTTAATGGTATTTGGTTCAAGAGATTCGAAAGATCTTCAAAAGCAGGTTTACTATGGATGGGTATTTTTGGGTATATATTGTGGTTTCTTTCTGCTAGATCCAGGAATAGCATATTTGGAGCAGAAATGCAGGATATGTATGCTCATGTGGATATTATGATGCTCCACTATTGGGGCAATTTCTTATTATCCCATTTGATCCTGGGAGCTATTGAAGAGCAACTTGGAGATTTAAGGATATCATTTATTTTCCTGTAGCGGGTTACTTGGCAGTAGATTTGTTTTCGGATGTATGCTAAGACAAAAGTGTTTTTGGTTACATGATAATTAAGACTACATGGCTAGCTTCCAATTGACATCTTTGGACAATTGTTATAGTATCTTCACATCTTTTGAGATTGTTCTGCTACCAGAACTTGAAGTAAAGGACAGAGTAAGGCATACTTGAGCTTGACAGGGTTCCGTAAAGCGAGCTGATGGTCAAGCCTTGTGCATAATTAACTGGATCACTTGAATCTGGTGGGGTTTACTAAACAGATTTTTTATAATTGAATGCTTTGAAGATAAGACCACTACGGTTCAAAGATTTGTGATGGGACATCTACCACATGATTGAGCTAGACTATTGATTCTATGATCTAAACCTTCTTTTTTTTTACATGTCCTTACCAATTACATGAGCTTGATGACAAGTAGCTTAAGGCGTTTATAGCAGATGCAACTTGAAGAACTGTTGGCACAGACCGGAGGCTGTGCAGGTTCAGAGGAGGTGGATGTCGTGCTGCTCCGCTCCCATGATAATAAAATGAGCAAAGGGATGCCAATCAGGTGTATTTGAATCCTACATGATTATTCAACAGTTATAAGGGCTTGCTAACAAGCCAATTCTAAGTTAAAAGTGTGCAAGATGCAGCTCTAAGGGCCAAAAGATGTCTTGGTAATGCTAAAGTTGTCATAAAGTATGCTTGAAGTGGTCATATAGCTGAGATTTTATTAATCAAAGTTGAAGTACTCAAAGTGCTCTACAGGCCTGTCTTTACGGCTCGTCAATCGGAGTACAAATAAGAAGTTATGACAATTTTAATTTGAGTCAGTAGCAGATCTGTACCAGATTGGTAACAGCTGATGAAAGGTCAGAGATGATAGGGATGCATGGGTCCAAAGTGCTCACTTCCAGGAGCATGTCGGTCTTTCCAATTTGTGAATCGGGGTTTCGGATGGCAAGATATGGCCAGTTTAAGTATCACCAAGGGCTGGTTTCGAAGCGCCCTAGTCGCCTTGATCAGTCAAGTTCATCTGGTAATTTTTGAGCTTCAGATAGATTCTGGGAAATGGAGCCGTCAGAGCAAAATTGGTGGCAACTGAAGGCCCATCTCCATTAACAAGGTATTTTCAAGTTGGCCAGTATACAAGCTAAATGCAGTGCAGTGCGGATATGTACGCCAAATGTGGTTGATACGAAACCATTTTGCCTTGACGGACACTTATACTTGCATCTTGAAAGCTATGGTGGCATTCAATGCACTAGAGCGGCAACAAATTCAAGGTGATATTTTTAGTCAGGAATGTTGGAAAATGAAGTCGTGCAAGGCTTTGCTTTGGTCGATATGTATGCCAAATGTGGTGCCCTTAAAGAAGCCAAGGGCCGCCCACTAAACTGTGGCCAACCAAGGGCCATGGGCGAAATGTGAGCCAAATGTGATGCCCATCAAACATTGGCCAACGGCCACAACCTAGGCCACCCAAAATGGGCTAGGCCGCCCAATATTAAAAGGGGCAGGGCCGTCCAAGGGACGCCCACAAGACCCTACTATATCAAATGGGTGTGAAGCCATAAATAAAAAAGCATGGCATGAAGAAAAAGATGGTGCAGGTAGTGTGGAGGAAGGATGAACGAGTCGCGCAATCCAAACGGGTGCTCAAACAAGCTCGGCAAAGAAACAAAAATCAAAAGCCTTGATGATCACGAGCTCTAAGCCAAAGCACGAATCTTATAAAACCATCATTATCATAATCTCTCTAATCCGAATCCTAAGCTATCTAAACTGCCTGAACCCGTTCAAACCCGGAATTAAGCCGGTAACCTTAAACCCAATCTGACCATGTAAGGCCATTGGAAGTCAAAGCTCATAAAGCCATAGCGAGAAGAAGCAGAAGGAAAACGAATCAGTTCAAGTAGTTCAAGCAGTTCAATAATGATTGTCTCAAGTAGCACCTAGATTAAGACAGGTTAAACCTTGTAAAGAGCATAAACTCCTCCATTAACATTTGATTAAGCAGAGATACTGTTGATTATTTGGTATAAGTTGAATTGTCTATTTTAAGCTCTGTTCCCATTAATTGTGTTTGCTGCAACTCTTTTCCTTGCACCTCTCATAGCCAGGGGCCCTGTGCCTTCTCGGCTCACTTTTCGAATACAAATCCCACAACAGCGGGGATCACAAGGGGAGTAGTATGGGAGGAGAGAGAAGTGCCACTAAAGAAAACAAGCAATCACTTGGTAGAGGAGTTTTATGTTGTGGATAAATCTCTCTCTGCAAAGTTCGTGGTGCTAGTCAAAGATGATACAGTCTCAAATCTGAGTGGTGTGGGAACTCCTTTGGTGGATGTTACATACATAACCCTACTAGTCCAAGCAAGGAACAACTCACTGCAGGACTAAAACTAGGTAAGGAGAAAAGTCATTTTTTAATGCAACAACAATTCCCAACACCTTGGCAAAGCTTCTTTCAAAGATAGTGGAAACCATAGCAATGTCACTGACACCCACGATGACACATGCATAGTTGTCTCCAAGTGTGACAAATCCAATAGTCCTCATAGGTGGTAAACCATTCTCTGTGCGGAGTAGCATGCAAAGAAGCACCCGAATCAAGTATCCAAGTGTGTGACACCTCACCGCTAACAAGCAATTCAATTTGCAATGAACTCTGCAATGATAGAGATTCATGTGCATCAAAGAACACATCATCAATCTCTGTCAACATATTGATATCTTGCGCATCACAATCATCTGAAACCACATTGATTTCTTCAATTTTCACTGAGCTCTTTGACTTCTCCTCTTTACCATCATTATCTTTACTTTTGTCTTTTCCCTTATCATGCTTCCAAGCATACAATATTTTTCATGTGACCATATTTCTCACAATAATGGCATTGCATATTTTTATAATGTCCATGATTCCAAGCATGACAATCTTTTTCATGTGACCATATTTCTCACAATAATGGCATTGCATATTTTTATAATGTCCATGAGACTTTGACCTATCAAAGTATGAGTCCCTCTTGCCATCTTTACTTGCATCATGCTACTTAGCATGACCCTTTATTTGCTTCCTATCTTCTGCACATAGTGAGCTTCACCATGATTCTTCCTTTATTTGCTTCCTATCTTCTGCACATAGTGAGCTTCACCATGATGCAAGCTATCCAAAGACTTTCATTGCATTTCCTCAGACAAAAGAGAACTAGTGAAATCATTATACAATAGTGTACCATTAGGTACATAGTTACTTATCACAGTGCAAAATATATCCCATGATGGAGGTAATGACCAAAGTAAAAAGATAGCTTTCATCTCATCATCCATATTCATGCACTGTGCACGTATCTAAACAAACAAAGAGTCAAAATCATTGATATGGATGGCAACACTAGCAGACTCCTACATATGAAGGTTGAACAATTTTTGCATTAAGAAAACTTTATTGCTAGCCGTGTCCTTTTCATAGGTATTGCAAAGCTTTTGCCATACTGCGTAAGCAGACTCACATTTCAACATAGAAAAGTAAACACATTCGGAAAGATGCAATCTAATAGTAGACCTGCATAGTTAATCCAACTCATCCAACTGAAACTGAGTCATGTCCATTTGCTTAGTTCTTTCCTTGTACATGATAGGCAACTTTTGCTTCTTTTGGACAAGAACATCTTGCATTTGGTTTTTCCAAAGAGCAAAGTTTGTACCATGAAACTTCTTTATGTCATGACATCACGCTCTTTAAGCAACACCTTGGCAAACTATAAGCCCAAAATTTTTGGTAAAATTTTGACAGAGTCTCATTTGTTTTTGGGAGCAAATATCAACCAAAATAGAGACCAAAAGTGCCAAGAAAAAGTGACCAAATAGCAAGAACAAGTGAGAGTATTAGCTATGCATAAACTGTCAAACCGACATACCAAAGGCCATCATGTCTAACAAGCACCTAGTCCTCTCTATACATATCCTATGGTGAGGACACAAAGGGGGATCTCTAGCTACCTATATCATTGAAAGTATCTCCACATTTGAGAATACCCCAGCTCAAGAAAACCTCACCACGACCCTCTCAAGGTAGGATATGCAATAAACGTATAGCCAAGTCTCAAAAATGGTCTTTTGGACCAAATCTCAGAAATGGTCTTTCGGACCAACTCTCAGAAATGGTTGGGACTATCATATATGCCAAATATGGCTCCACAAAAGCGTACGATGGCAGTATCACAAATAACATACAATCCTCACTGCTAATCACAGGATATGCGCACAAACAGACGACAAAAAAATGCAAGCAATATGCCAAAAAAACTCCCACCTGATGAGAACTGTGGGAGTAGACCAAAATTGTGGTCAAATCTTCCAAAGAAATGCTCTCAAAAGAGCATACCTGTAATGTACATAATAGCCATAGCGGATGGCAGATCAGAAAAGATTATCAAATCCCAACTCTGGAATCAACTGTGCATAAAATAGTCTAATTGAGCAAGCCTACTAATAACCTGGACACATAAACCATGTCAGGCTCTCAATGCATCAAAACCTGTGTGCATAAAGCTCCAAAATCATTGCCAAAATGCTCCTAGAAGATAACCTCTGTATCTTGTCTGATGTCGAGAAAACTATGCCAAAAACTAATGCATAAATGATCAAAATCTGAGATGCAACCACTACCAAAAATACGACACCTGTAAAGCTATGTATAACTGAGAATTTCAGCCCTCTGTATGCATGAAAACAACATCCCAAATAGCAATCCAATTGATTGAATATTCAGCTCACAATGGTGTCAAAGTATCCTGCAAGTGTCTTGCATAACAGCAAGACAAATTGGCAACCGCAAGATATCTACTGCATCTCCTGTATGTGGCCACAAGTGGACCTCAAACAAGTGCTACCAACTCTTTGAGAATCTGACCACACAAATCATACATCGTATCCTCCCACCTGTGAGCAAACTTGCGGCCAATACCATTCTCACATCCGAGAGCAAACCATGTGTGGAATCCTCGACACACAATAAACAGCTGCTGCTGCAAAAATTTTAGAGGTCAAAATCAATCCAAATGGACATCACCATTGCGTCCAAAGCATGCAAAAACCCCAGGCTACACCCTAACCTTGCATAAATCACATTTTGTATGCAAAAGTTACGCAAAAGACACTGTTTTGGAGCTCGAAAAATGACCTTCAAAAATGGAAATTTGCATTCTTCTTGCAAGTATGGCTGCAAAAAAGCATACACAGTTGCAATACACCCACCTCTCAAGCTTGGGAATATCCCTGTAGCTTCCATGAGCACAAGTGGTTGCTCACCTATCTCAAGCTTCCATCGAAAACGAGCTCACCATATCCAAAAGCTCACTTCTCTATAGCACTCCATATGTCGCGAAGCCAAAGCTCTGATACCAATTTTTGGATTGAGTGTAGGAACGGTAAGAGAGAGTGCAAGAGAGAAGAGAGTATGCAGACACATGTGAGGGTGAGCCTTGCCCTCCTATACAACACACACTATATTGAGATAGATGTGTATGGCTCGTAATGTATTACCTATACAATTGGATAAAAGAAACTGTAAGTGAGTTAGTGACGGAGTTATTGATGGTCGTAGTGACAAAGCACATGAAGCCTTGAAGGTTGAGCATCACGCAGTAGACGGACATGTGGGGGTGTATGAGGTGCACATAAAGGATGAGCCATACTGCACATGCCTGAATTTCAACGATAGTGAGGCCAGGAAAAACTCTTATTTGGCTTGCAAGCACTTGTACTTCATTTTCTTGAGAGTGCTTGGATTGAGCCAAAATGAAAACATGTTCATACATCAATCCGCGCTAAGCAAAGTAGATGTCTACAATGCTCTTAGCCATGAACACATATCCAAACTTAGAGTAAAGCCCCATGATTATACAGTTTTGTAACACATTTTCCACCATGTATTGAAGCTGGTAAAGTTGATATGAATTGGGTAGGTGTTAGACCTTTGGTGAAGATGTTTTGGATTATTTTAGATTATAAATCATTCTGTCTCTCCTTTTGTTAGTATTAATAATGATGTAAATTAATTTAGGTGTATACTTCTATGTGTGTGACATGGAGAGAGAGAGAGAGAGAGAGAGAGAGAGAGAGAGAGAGAGAGAGGAGAGAGAGAGAGAGAGATTGTGCAAAAGGGTATGAGGTTGCTAAAATGTCACATCAGTAAAGAAAGTAATGAAAGAGAGAGATGAGAGAGGCCAAGATCAACAGAGGATCACGAGAGAGAGAGAGAGAGAGGTAGCAAAAAGCGATGGTGATGACGATGTTTGATCGAGGTTTCTTTGCAAGGGAAAAACTTAGAGAGAGAGAGAGAGAGAGAGAGAGAGAGAGAATTCTATTATCGTCTTTGGAGGTCAAATATGACCTATAGGACCAAATGAACATGTCACGTGGTGTGAGTGTAGGTCATAAGTGACTCTCGATGCTCAAAAATGATTGAAGTGAGCATCGCAATAGAGAGTCCACATCGTGGTTGTTTGGGAGAGGAAGGTATGTAGGGAAAGCCAGTGGTGGCTGAATATATGGAGAAAAGAGGACCTAATGTGTCCAAAAGCTGAGCACTCAAGTAGGGTGTGGTACTCACTCTCTCACACTTGACGAGGGAATAAGGTGCAAAGTCGATGAGACTCCTCGACAGTGCCCCAACGTTTTGTCTCGCAACATAGAAAATGGGAGCCAAGATGAATGGAGGCAATGGTGTGGATTTCACTCAATGGGATGGGCTCAAGGATGTAGGGATGGGTTCGGTTACCTCATTCAGAGAAGAAGAGAGATTTGTACTTTGAAGCAACGTGTGTGGGGTAATGGTTGAATCGAGAACCTCCAGAT
The DNA here is from genome assembly GCF_014529385.1 of Adiantum capillus-veneris. NCBI lineage: Eukaryota > Viridiplantae > Streptophyta > Polypodiopsida > Polypodiales > Pteridaceae > Adiantum > Adiantum capillus-veneris. The sequence goes on along the minus strand of NC_140942.1, from coordinate 134,110,206 downwards.
TTCTCCCAAGCCGTGATACATTGGTGTTGTAAGAAGACCTCATTAAGTTGGGAGTCGATCAACGCATCCTTGACCAAGAGGTCGAGGGTAGCTCTAGTGAGCAAGAATGTGGCAAGAAATTTAGGTCAAAAAATCTCTCTCTTTGTCTCTCTCTCAAAGTGTCAAATGAGATCTAATTTTCCCATCCTGCTTATTGATGAGTACGCGTGTGCGTGTACGGAGTGTGTGCAAGAGAAGGGAAGAAGAGAAATGGGGAAGGGGGAGATACACGGGCAGCCACTATGTGGGTTAGTGGAGAAGAAAGAGAGGAGTCAACTCTACCTCTTTTTCTCCCTATATTGATTAGGAGAAATCAAGTGTACAAGGGTGCTTTCCCACGGCCACCTGGCCTACACCCCAACAACCTCCTACTTGAAGGTCATGGTGGCCAATAGTGGCATTAGTATAGTTAGTCTATACAAAATTGATGAAGCATTGCCGAGGCTTCATCCTACACCCATAAGTTCTATACAATGTGTAAATCGCTCTGAGGCTAGGCTCTTTGTGAGAGCATCTGCGGGGTTGTCGTCAGTGTGAACCTTGACAAGCTCGATACGCTTGCCAGCCAATGCATCTCGTATGACATGGTATCTGACCTCTATGTGTTTCGACTTTGAGTGAAACACTGGATTCTTTGCTAAAGCAATGGCACTCTGACTATCACAATGTAGTGCTGGAACCTCGTGAATGCCCAAATCTCCCACTAGACGAGCCAACCATATGGATTCCTTGCTGGCGTCAGATGCAGCAACATATTCTGCCTCAGTGGTAGATGAAGACGTGCAATCTTGGAGACACGATCTCCAAGAGATAGCTGCTCCAGCAAACATGAACACATAGCCAGATGTGGATCTTCTACGATCCACGCAACCCGCATAATCCGCATCTGTGTAACCTACAATAGATGCATCACTGTTTTCGAAGCGTAAACACTTGCTAGCTGTACCTTTCAAATATCTGAGGATTTTCTTCACTGCTTCCCAATGCTTCTAGCCAGGGTTTGCCATGTACCTACTAACCACTCCCACTGCATGTGCAATGTATGGTCTTGTGGCTACCATAGTGTACATCAAACTACCAACTGCTGAAGAATATGGTACTTTCTCCATTTCCTCTTTCTCAGCCACTGTCTTGGGAGAGTCTTCCTTGCTAATTTTGGAGTATGCTTGCATTGGGGTACTCAATGACTTCCCCCCCTGCATACTAAAACGTTGCAAGACTTTGTGAATGTACTTTTCTTGAGATAATTCAAGAATTCCACGTTGCCTGTCTCTCTTGATGTGCATACCAAGAAAGTGATTGACATCTCCCAAATCCTTCATGGAAAACTGAGTGCTTAGCATCTTTTTCAACTTATTGATTTCATCAATTGATTTGCCTGCGATAAGCATATCATCTACATACAAGATCAAGATGATTAAAGAACCATTGTTCAACCTTTTTGTGTATAAGCAGTGATCCTCTTGACTTCTTATGTAACCCTTAGACTGCATGAATTTGTCGAATTTTTGATACCATTGCCTTGAACCTTGCTTGAGGCCATAGAGTGCCTTTTTAAGTCTACAAACCAATTCTATCCTCGTTGGTTTTTGGGTTTCACATACGAATCCCTCTGGTTGTTTCATGTAGACATCTTCATCTAGATCCCCGTGAAGAAATGTTGTGTTCACATCCATTTGGACAAGTTCCATGTCGTGGATAGCAACCAAGCCAAGCACGGTGCGAAGTGTAGTCATCTTGACTACTGGAGAGAAAATCTCATCAAAATCCACACCTTTTTGTTTCTTGAAACCCTTGGCAACTAGACGAGCCTTGTATCTAGGCTCGGGATCTTCCGTTGTATACTTCTTTTTGTATACCCACTTGCAAGGTAAATCATTTTTGCCTTTTGGTAATTCAACCAAATCCCATGTCTCATTAGCCACAATCGAATTGTATTCTGATTGCATAGCCTGCTCCCACTTAACGCTATCCTCCATTTGTATAGCTTCTTTGTAGCAGGTTGGCTCTCCACTGTCAGTGACCAAAATGTGGTGTATACTCGACTCAAACCGCTCGGGCCCACGTGATACTCTCTCAGAGCGTCTCAGTGCCTGACTGCTGGACTCTGCTCTCTCCGGAGCAATAGTAGTATCTTGCACTTGAGGAGTGGGTGCAACACTACTGAACTGAGTTGGTTCGGAGGCTACATCCTCAAAACAAACACGTCTATACTCAACATCTTTGATGGGCTTCTTGTGCATTTTTGACTCATTGAAAATCACATGTGAGCTACGAATGACTTTGTTTGATTCAGGGTGCCAGAGACGATATCCCATCTCTCCGTTTGCGCCATATCCAATAAAGATGCATTTGTGTGATCTGGGATCTAACTTCCAACGAAGTTCTTTGGGCACATGTGCATATGCCTCGCATCCAAATACACGTAGATGCTCATAGCTTGGCCTTTTGCCAATCCATAATTCCTCTGGAATTTTGAAATTCAAAGGAGAACTAGGTGACCTGTTGATGATGTGCACTGCTGTCAGAACAGCTTCCCCCCAAAATTTGGGACTAAGATTCGCCATAGACATCATAGAGATAACTCGCTCTTGAATTGTACGATTCATTCTTTCAGCTATCCCATTTTGTGCAGGTGTGTATGGAGCAGTAAACTGCCGCCGAATGCCTCTTCTATTGCAAAAATCCTTGAACTCTGTGGAGACGTATTCTCCACCATGTTCGTGCGAAAAGCTTTGAGCTTTGTTCCTGATTGGTTCTCAACCATGGCGAGGAATTTTGGAAATGTCAAAAAGACTTCTTCCTTACGCTTAAGGAGATACACCCACACCTTTCTGGTAGAATCATCTATGAATGTGAGAAAGTAGTTCGCCCCCCCTAGAGTTTTATGTGGCATTGGACCACACAAATCACTGTGCACCAAGTCTAGAGGTTCGCCTAGTTTCTTATTCAATCGCGATGATGTCAATCTAGTATGTTTGCCATACAGACAATGCTCACACAATGGAAAGTTCGTGTAATCTAACACAGGTAAGCATCCAAAACGCTGAAGTGTTTTCCTTCCCTTTTGGCTAATGTGCCCTAGCCGGCTATGCCACAACTCAGGAGACGACAGCTCGGCAACATAGATAGAGTGTTCGTCGACACTCGAAACAAACAAAGAGTACAGGGATCCATTTTTATTGCCTTTCATCATGATAAGGTTGTTCTTGCAGATCATCCAAGAACGATTACCAAAAACTGTAGTGTAGACAAGATCATCCAATTGCCCTATAGAAAGAAAGCTTTTTGTAAGCTTGGGCACATGTCTGACATTCTGTAGCACAAAAGTAGTGCCATTATGCATCTGAAGTTTCACATCACCAATGCCAATAATGTCAAGCTCATAGGAATCACCAAGCTTGACTATTTCATGCATGGATGCGTAAGAGGAAAACCACTCTCTATGCGGTGTGACATGAAAACTTGCACCAGAATCAAGGATCCAATTCTGTGCATAACATTCATCCTGTGCAACCAAAGCATCTGGAGTGAAATCTGAAGTGAAAATGAGAACATCTGAGGCATCTTCCGTCACCTTGGCATGAATCTCTGTGGACATAATGAGCATCACTGGAGGAGGAGCATCCTCTATTGCAGTGGTAGGCATGGGAGACTCAACAATATTGAGCTCCTCAATCTTTACTGTACTTTTTCCTTTGCCAGAATTATCCTTTTGCATGTTTTTTTGATCTCTTAGGAAACTGCGACAATCCTTTTTGCAATGACCCTTCTTGTGGCAATAGTAACACTCTACATTTTTGGCATTGCGGTCTCTACTTTGGTTCCTGTGTCTGCTAGGACTACGAGGATTTCGCTCTCTACTTTTGCTTTTGTATTTGTTCCTGTCACGGCCTCTTGCCTTTGTTGAACTGCCAGCCATATATGCATCTCCATGACGAATCTCTTCAGTGAGCAAAGCATCTGTGATAGCATTGAACTCTAACTTGCCATTCGGAGCTGAATTGCTAATGGCTGTGCAAAAGATATCCCATGAACTGGGTAGAGAGCATAATAAGAAGATAGACTTGAGTTCATCGTCAAACTCCTTAAAGCCCTGAGATGTCAGTTGACTGAACAAGGAGTTGAACTCATTTAAATGACTGGAAACTGTGCTACCTTCTTTCATGTTGAGCTTCATAAGCTTTTTCATGAGAAAAACTTTGTTGGATGCACTTCTGCTCTCCCATGTTGAACATAAGCTATCCCAAAGTTCCTTGGTTGTTTTCTTCCCTATGATAGTGAAGAAGACTGACTCGGCTAGGTGTAGATGTATCGTAGCCATGGCTTTTGCATCCAAAAGCTCCCACTGAGCTTGTGTATAATCATCATCCTCTCCGCACTCTTTCAACGGTTCTGAGAGGCCTTTGTTTATCAAAACATCTTTCATGCGCTCTTTCCACATGGTGAAGTTGCTACCATCGAACTTCCGAATGAAATACTCCTCCTTTTCTGAAGAGGAAGCCATCGCTGATAAGAGGGTTTGAGAGGTGCCAAACTATGGCGAGAAGCTGTAGAAATTTGGGCAGAGTAACCTTTGTATCGGGAGTAAAATCTCAACCGAAATAGACTCAAAAGTGCCAACAATGGAAGTCACGACTCGCTAGAAGTAAATCCGGCAGAGTTTCCTTTGTATGAGGAGTAAAAACTCAACTCAAAATTCATATAAATGTGCCAACTGCACTAACTGGGCATCTGCTACACAAAACAACTGCTATGTGAGTGCCAACTCGGCGTCAAAAGCATAAATAACCGTCTAGATACATATCCTATGGCGAGGGTACCATAAAGGGGAACTCCAGCTACCTCTATCATCGAAAGTGTCTCAACATTCGAGCACACCCTAGCTCAAAGAAAACCTCACGCTATCGACCCTCCAAAGGCTAATGCAGACACAAATGGACTAGCCACAGTCTCAGAAAGGGCTCTTCCGGTCTAAGTCTCAGAAACGGCCGGGAAAAACTGCCAAAATAGCCAAAAATGGCTCCACACGTAGTATAGTGGGCAGTGTCCGCAACTCAACGTACATGAGTAAAACCGCGCTCAAACAGGCACCAAGAACTGCTGCATGCAGTGAAAGTGATCCCTACGGGGATATTTGCGCTCAAAAGAGCTCAGTAGCACTAGGTGTGCTCACAACAAAATGCATCTGTCAACGCATGTGTCCGCACAGAATCTGCTGTCGAAATGACTGCCAAATCGCCTGTGAAAGCGCTGTGTCTGGTAACCTGGAGAATCTGTGAGTGAATGGGTTGAAAAACCCCCTGTAACATGTAACCTGCGTGTCGGTGTCGCTATGTGCCGATTTCTGCCGCCGGGCAGAAATATGCTAGTCAAATAGCCGCCAAAGGTTTCGTATCCGTAAACTATGTCGTACTGCGCGATCAGTGCGCTCGGTGCCGATGTCGGGTGTCACTTCTCTATGATAGAGGTACCTCACCCGCGCATGTCGCAAGCACGGTCGTCGATCGCGAGAACCCTCTCGTGTGGGGAAGCACCCGGTGTCTAGGTCGGATGTCGGAGATCCGCCGCAATGAGGAGTGTCGAGCCGGTGCGCATGAGCGGTGTCGATGTCGATGTCGCCTTCCACCGCATGAGCGGTGTCGATGTCGATGTCGCCTTCCACCGTCGGGCGGAAGTGGCTAGCCAAGTAGCCGTAAAACGCCAATGCTCGAGCGGCCTATACCGAGTCGGATCGGTATCGATCGCAGATTTTGCTCGATTTGAGAAGATTGCTCTCAAATTTGTCAGACTCGGTTGCTTGTGCTCGAACGCAAGCACGGTGTCAAGCTCTCTCTCTCACTCTCTCTATCTCACAAGCTTTTCACGCAATGAGAGAATGTGTGTCTATCTCTCTATCCCAGAAGCTGCAAATTTTTGAGAAGCTTCCTTTTTACGAGCTCGAGGAGAGGATTCGGGGTTGGAGCATCAAAAATGGGATTTGTCGGGGGCTCTGTGTGGGAATGAACCCATGCACACAAAAAATTTTATGGCTAAAAACAAATCGATTTTTTTTTTCTTTACTGCTAAGTCTGTGGCAGCGCTGATGAGCAAGCACACACAGTGTTTTTGTGTGTGTGTGTGTGTGTGTAGCGCTGCCCGGCAATTCGACCTTGCTTGTTGTTGCAAGTGTTTGTCCTTACTGCATCACTCACTGCCGAGATGCTCCCCCTTGCAAAGCTCCACCTGATGCACCCGATTCTGCCCTCTGTTGCTCTGCAGCATGACCTTGCTCGCGACTTTCTTCACTTCCCAACCATGCCTTGCTTACGTGTCTGCTCTCTCTCTCTCTCTTTGCTCCCTTGCTTCCTTCGACTCAATTCCAATTCCCCCAAGCCCTGTTCACGGTGTCAATACTTGCCCTCAATTTGAGTCGTTCTACCTGCTTGGCTCCTTGCTTCAAGCTCTTGAGCTTATCTCACTCCTCTGCTTGTGAGTCCGGGTTGCTTGACCTATTGCTGCTTGCCTCAAATTGCCTCTCGCAGAGAGTGTGTGTGTGTGTGTATCCCGAGTCTGCTCCTCCTTTTCACTGCTCAACTCCCTAGCAATGGCAGTGCTGCCTGTATACACACTGGTGCTTGGAATTGCTTATGAGAGAGAGAGAGAGAGAGAGAGAGTGTGTGTGTGTGTGTGTGTGTGTGTGTGTGTGTGAGAGAGCACCACACAACCATACACATTTCCCCTCCCCTGCAGCTTCAATGCCCAAGCTTGCCAATGCTCTGGCCACTCAAAAATTATCTCCCAATCGCTCCTTGCTCACGGGCCAAGCTCCTCGCTTCAATTGCTTGCCTCAATGTCGCCTTTCTCACAAATTGGATTGCATCAAGTTCTTCAGCTCGAATCTCTGCTACCGATTCAAGTTGGTTTGCAAACTCCCTAATATCTTGACCGATTGCTTTTTGCAAAGCCTTTTGAGCTTGTACACTCCCAAGCTCCTCTGTTCATGCCCGAGAGGGGTTGCGCGTGTCGGATAGCCTGGATCTACCCGATCTCCTCAGATCCGTGCCGGATCTGCCCCGAATCAGCCCAATTTGGTGTCGTGAAGCATCGAGAGCTCCGACCGAGCTCCACCCTCATTGAGAGATCACCGCCATCGCCTAGCCGTAGCTCTAATACCAATTGATGAGTGCGCGTGTGCGTGTACGGAGTGTGTGCAAGAGAAAGGAAAAAGAGAAATGGGGAAGGGGGAGATACACGGGCAGCCACTATGTGGGTTAGTGGAGAAGAAAGAGAGGAGTCAACTCTACCTCTTTTTCTCCCTATATTGATTAGGAGAAATCAAGTGTACAAGGGTGGTTTCCCACGGCCACCTGGACTACACCCCAACACTTATGTGTGTCCGACTTACCAAGAGTGCAATTTGCATATACCTTAGTTGGCCACATTTTCCATGTCATACCACCTGCAACTCAGACGGCTCGTCGTTTGGACCCCTGGTCATCATTTGTGATTTTATAATTTTGGTCGGTTTGAGGTTAGCCCAAAATTCAATTTGTGTCGAAAGCACTCTGTATTTTTCATGCTCAAAACTCTAGCTTTGTAGGTTCGTCATTTGTTTTCAGAACTTGATTTTGAATTTTTTGGCTCTTCTTATTAATTTTTTTATCATTATTAGGTTAAAAAGAAAAGAAAATTACTTAACATTATTATTACTTGGCCAAAAAGTTTGCCAAAATTATTCCTCACACTAGCATGTACATACTCTTAGTCTCTGTATCTCTTTCATTAAAATTTGTCGATATGGCTCATTGCTTTGCCAAATAAGAGTGAAAAATTGCTAGAAGTGGGAAAAAAACAAAAATTAAAAGCATCAAACACACTTTATACAACATACACATAATCTCTCAATCATCTTGCAATGTGCTACATCAGCCACTTTAGCCATTGTTGTTACTCCCCCCTTTCCATTCTGAGTCACGATGAAGGTCTGTGCATGGTGCATGGGCAAAAACAACGTGTCTATGCATGGCCGTGTAAGGTGGCCCTATCATGTTTAAAGAAGAGATGCATTGGGTAACACAGTGTAGTGCCAGATGTAGGTCCTGAGAACAAACTGTTCATTGGTTTTTGATAGCAAGGTTTCCTCCTGTGCGCGTTTTTCAAATAGAATTTGTTGAAGCTTGGATGCCCTTTCTTTGATTGTTGGTTTTGTGATTAGTCATTGTGTGGCCGAGAGATTATTGGTTTGTTCGATAGGGATACATTTTAGGGTTTTTTGTGAAGGTTGCGTCAAGATCGAGTTGTTTGTTGGTTTTGTCACCATTCCCATTTGGATGTTGTTGATTTTTGTGGTAGCTCCACTTTGGATTTTGACACCCATTGCAGTTGGTTGATCCTATTGTAGCCTGAATTGGTCAATTTAAGTTCTGTTGTTGGTTTGGTTTAGCTTTGTTGGTTTTAGCACTTAAAATTTGTTTGATGGTGAGGACAGGCATCTAGTTACAAGCAATGTCTTGGGAATCCATAACTATCTTGGTTTGGATACCATGATTGATTTTTGGATCCATACTTTGGTAATTCAATTTGCTTAATTACTGATAAGTAGTCCAGGTTTGAAATCAAGAAGATCTTCCTCATTTCCACAGTTATTGATTTCTTTTGTTCATTCCATATGTGATCTGTTTGAGCGAATGGTGTAACATAAGATTGATCTTTTTCTGTGGTTGTATAATTTTATTCCACGTTGTTGAGTTGTCTATTGAAGTAACAAATTGAAAAATCCATGTTGTTTTCTCCAAGTTGATCCAAGATACATCTAATAGCATAAGCCAATGCATCAACATGGATGTGAAAAATCTTGTCCCATTTAGGAGCTCTCAAAATTGAAGCAGAAATAAGTTTTTGCTTCAATTGTTGAAATGATTTTCCACATTCCTCGTTCCATTCAAGCTTCGTGAGATGAGTGCATAGGGAGGTTTTGCAATGATGGCATACATGTAAATGAACCTGCAATAATATCCACAATGGCACATGAAGGCTTGTACCATTCTAACTTTTGTTGGTATGGGAAGAGCAACAATCACTTGTATCTTTTTAAGATCAGTGGAAATTCCATTTTTGGACACAATATGTCTATAATCTTGCCCTATCTTACCATTAAAACGCGCTTTTTAGGGTTTAGGAAGGTTTGCTACATTTTTCATTTTTCAAAGAATTTCTTTAAGTGATCGACATGTTCATTTCTGTGAAGAGAATGCACACACATGTCACACATGTAGATCTCTAAGAATTGTCTTAGATATTCCTTGAAGGCATGACTCATCAACCTTTGGAATGTGACAGGCACATTGGTTAGTCTAAATGGCATTATCCTATATAAAAATATGCCACATTTTTTAGCAAAGATAGTTTTGTGTTGATCCTCCAGCTTGACCATGAGTTGGTTATAGTATGAAAAGCCATTGATAGCCGGCTTTCGGACAATCAAAGAAAAAAAAGAGAAAAAACTCATTTCCCCCCCCCCCCCCCCCCCCACTCTCAGTACCCCCCCACCGTAACTCATCTTTCCCTTCCTGCCCCACGGGCATTAGATAAAACTCTCGCACTCTCTCCCCCCCATTTTCTTTACATACCATCCTCCCCCTCTTTCCCCCCCCCCCCCCCGTTACCCTCCCCGGCCATGCAGAAATTAGGAAGAAACCCCCCCAACCCCTCTCTCGTGCTCCCTCGGTGTGAGCCGCGTGAGACCACCCCCCCCCTCCCTCTTCCCCACCCTCCTTCGGCCTCATTCTCTCCCCCCCGGCCCGCGGATATATTCCCCCCACCATTGACTTAGTTGTCCTTCGTCCTTAAGCCCATGCAAGACACACCACCCTCCCCCTCTCCCTCTCACCCACACAAACCCATGCCCCGCCATACCCCCTCTCTCCCTCACTCTCCCTCACACACTCTCTCTATCCCTTATCCCCTCACCCCTCTCCCTCTCACGCCTTGCGGCAGCAAGCCAACTCTCTCTCTCTCTCTCTTTCTCATTCGGATGCCGCCAGCGTAAATATCTCTCTCTCTCTCCTTGCGGCAACAGCCACACACACACACACTCACCCACACACACACACCCCACCACACCTTCCCCCCACTCTCTCCTCTCTCCCATGCGCAGTCCGCAGCATACCACTCACTCACACACTCTCTCTCTCTCGCGCGCAGTCCGCAGCATACCACACACACTCGCCTTTCGGCAGCAGTTGAAACACACACACACACACACACACACACACACACACACACACACACACACACACACACCCCACCACACTCCTCCCCCCTCTCCTTCCGCCATGCGCAAACAGTCCGCCATCCGCCACGGGAAAAAAAAAAGAGAAAAAATATATATAACTTATATAACCCCCCCCCCCCTTTCCCGTGTTCCCACGCACGCATGCGCACATACATATACATATACGCACTCACCCACAAAAAAAAGATATACACACACGCATGCTCCCACACATACATACATACACACATGCATAAACGCCTACAACATCGGCAAACGGAAGAACAAGGATCCAAAGCACACGCCGCCAACGACAAAAATAGAAAATACGCCGAAGGCATGCCCCGGCCGACTCCGAAAAGAAGTACCCTCGCCACCAACGCACCGGCAGCTCGCCATTCGCCGGCAACACGCAACCTCGATGCCATCTCAGTAATTTTAGGTTATTTTACCATTATCTTCAGTTTTCACCCAAGCCATTGTAAATTTCCCTTTTGTAAATATCCTCTCTCTAGGTGAGGATAACAAAGGCCCACCTAGAGATTCCCATATTTTAATAACCATCCCCAAAACAAAGCAAGGTTCAACCACTCCGGGCCCACCACTTGCTTTGTCTCCCCGATTAAGATTACCCTAACCACACTAGGATTACCATAATCCAAGCAGCCAACACCTATAAATTGGCACTGAGAGGTCACTATCGGGGGGGGGGGCAACTTATGTGGAACCAAGCATTGGGTAGAGTGTAGTGGGAGGGATTGACACCATCAGCATCACGGGGAGAGGGTTTAGGGTCTTGTGTGTTAGGTTTGCCTTGGAAATTGCACCATGTGAAGGGACTCACACCCATCTCTCGACTCCAATGGTCGATGCACACACGTATGCACGCTCTTGGCAATGAACATTTGCAGTCATTGAGTCGCCCTAGAGAACGCACCAAGTAGGTTGCACCATCTCTTCCCCCTACCTCTCTACCACCACGGTATGCCACCTTGTAAATATTGCAGAAATAACTCACCCTCACACCCCCGAGGTTGTTTTTTATCAATTGCGAGTGTTCTCTCTCTCTCTCTCTCTCTCTCTCTCTCTCTCTCTCTCTCTCTCTCTCTCTCTCTCTCTCTCTCTCTCTCTCTCTCTCTCTCTCTCTCTCTCTCTCTCTCTCTCTCTCTCTTTCTCTTTCTCTCTCTCTCTGTGTAGGCTTGCGCTATTCATATCATCGTGGGCTTTGCGTCCTAGCCTCTCAAAGCTAGGTGGTGCCCCCTGTTTGCTTTACCGTGGCAGGCTCGAGGCGAGCCATTCGTCCCTCGGCGTTTTAGAGGCCGTCGGGGTTCGGGGTTTGCTTTGCGTCCATCATTTGGTGCCCCCACTGAGGAGGGATTTTCTAAGACCCCTTCAGTTTACAATGCTGAAAGTGACGCCCACTATCAATCATGGACGAGTGGCTAAAGGAATTTTCTAACTGGACGACGGAAGAAGAAGAGACGAAGGAGGCCCTAGCCGCCTTCATTGAGGTGCTGCTGTCAGGCTGCAGTTTATCAATATTCAAGAGGTAAATTCTCCATCTCGTATCGCTCGTTCTAACTATAAATCGAAAGCATCAGGCAGGAGATTGGTGAGGTGCCATCACTATTGTCAACCAAGGCACACGGTTAATGAGTGCCAGCAACGAAGGCAGCGGAAGGGTTGAAGTCTTCTACATTGACATTCATCGCAAGGAGGTCATTCACGTCAAGGAAGGAGAGCAGACGGTAAGGCCTCTTTTCCCTAAAGAGACAGCAGTCAAAGATAAAACCCCGAAGTGGCCTAAAGGGGCTTCTCGAGCCAAGGGCAAGGAGAAAATAGGCTAGCATCTAGCCAAGCAAGTGCTTCAAGCTCAGAGAGCCGGGTTGTACCCACTTTGTCAAAGAAGAAGTCACCCGAAGGAAAGCGGCGGAAGGTCGCCTACTGATTTTTACGATGCATGCGAGTGCTACCAATCCACTTCGACAATCCAGAAGAAGAAGTGGTGAGAAGATTCCCATGTCCTAGAGAGGAGTGGTTCGGCTACTGCTCTCGCTGTTTTGGGAAGCGAGTGGAGGACCTTCCTCCCCTCCGTGTACAACTTATCCTGAAGAAGCTCTCTACCACGGGAGAGACCCAGTGGGCTAGAGATGAGCTGCAGCTGAATGGAGGAGAATTCATGCAACACACTGATAACGGAAATTACCTACAATTGCTGTTAGCCAAGAGACTGGGAGTGGTCAAACGCAACGCCATCACCCCGTACGTGCTGAGCAACGAAGGAAGGGTAGAACCCATGAAAGGTGATGACCTCGTGTGGATGTGCCGACTCATCAACACTGGCACGGTAAGAGTGTAAGTAGGTATTTCCCGTTCAAATTCCTGCAGCATATGCATGTAAACATCTATGTGGATAGGAAAGTCTTCTACCAACAGAAGATCATCTACCTATTTGGTGCGGCAGTACTAGGAGAAATCATCAATTCCCCGAACCCCATCATTCTCCCCATACTAGATTACCATCATTCCTTTAATGTCTCTACTTTTATCCTGTTTTAGCCTATCCATTCGCCCTTGAAAGAAACCCCTATGAGCAGTTGCTGTTGATGTAAAAAAAAAAAAGAGAAAAAAAAAAGGTTTGTAATTTCTCGAGTCACCACCATGGCAAGTGTGTCTTTCCCCACGTTCAATGGAAAGAAGGGAGAAGATCTCACCACCGACTTTTTGGATGATTTTGACATTGCTTGTGTCGTCTCCAACAAAGATGACGACGCTTCACGACTTAGAATTTTTCCTCTACTGATGAAAGTAGAGGCCAAGTCTTGGTAAAATGCATTGCCCCAGGCTACCAAGAATGCATGGGATGTGTTAAGGGATGCTTTTGTAAAGAGGTTTGGTGGAGGCACAACCTCGGAGAAGCTATGGCAGCTATTGACAGAATTAAAGCAGGCAGGCCTGCTGGAGTACACCACCTATGAATCAAAGTTTGTGGACCTATGGGAGAGATGGGTTTCCACACTGGACGAAGGCGAAGGAGCGCCTAATTTCCTGAAGAAGGACCGTTTCATTGTTGGTCTATGGTTGCTGCTTAGAGAGAAGGTGAAGGGAAGGTTTCCTGCAACATATGAGTTGGCAGTCGAAGTAGCCCGCCTTAAAGACAAGAAGCTGCGCATGCAAGCAAGAGTAAACGAGTCAGAGAAAACAAGCTCGGCCCGACCAACCCCAGTGTATGCAATAGCCAACCATAGAGTCCAACCACAGAAGACAGCAGACGAGCAGCAAGACCTGCTGAGTCGCATCACCACCCAACTAGAGAGTTTATATGTGCATCTGGTGCAACAAGGGCATGCATCTGGCAGAAATCCAGAACAAGAAAGAGGACAACGAAGGCAGAACCCAGAATACCACTGTTACAATTGCGGAGAAGACGGCCATGGAATGTACTACTGCCCACACCCAAGAAGGCAGAACTTTAATAGAGGGGGGAGACAGAATCAGATCTCTCCGCCAAGAGTAAGACCACCACCAAGACAGCCAGGACCAATCCCAGCAATCCAAATCCTGCGACCACCTATACAACAGCAACCACCACCCCACCCTCTCATTCTGCCACTACCCCCACCACCTGCGATGAGTGTCATTAGCTTAGAGGCTAAAGGGAAGGCGAAGGTAGAAGAGTCAGCTCGAGAGAAGCACAAAGGAAAAGCGAAGTGGATGCTATGGGAGTGAAACGTGCGAGGCACGAGGAGGCATCTCAAAAGGAAGAGAAAATGAAAGGAAAAGCCGAGTCTAGCAAACAAGCAGCTAAACCACGGCGGAAGATAGACATAGTGGACTTCTCACTAGGTGAGGAGGCACAACCCTATGACTTAGTTCAGGATGTGTTAATGCAGGGCCCGAAGATAACGTGGCCCCAATTACTCCACCTTGCACCCATAATGAGGAGGCAATGGACGAAGATGGTAAGTACCAGGAAATCAAAACCACGGATAGCTGGGGCTATCTCTGGGAGGGATCTCGACGACATCTTGCCAACCATGGACGCTCACATCAAAGGGCAGCGGATTTCAAACGTCTACATAGATGGTGGCGCGCAAATATGCGTCATGAGTGAAAAGATGATGCACCATCTAGGTTTAGAGGTAAGTAGGCCAGCACCCTGCCGAGCCAACATGGCAAACAATGTAAGAGTAAAATGCATAGGCATTGTAAATGCGGTTAAAGTAAAAGCATTCAATACGGAAGGGGAGGTAGACATCTTTGTCATGCCACACAAAGGAGAGGGCTACCCCATCATTCTTGGAAGGCCTTGGCTTATGGCCATGGAAGCAAAACAAGACTGGAGCACCGGGATGATCCAGATGAAGGATGCTAAAGGGAAGTCCATATTCTACGACATGAGGACTGGGAAGCAGCGCAATATGATTTTGGAGGCTTCAGAAGACGAGTCCACCAGCGACTCCTCGTCTACCTCAGGAGAAGGCACAACCACCACCGACGGGAGTGACAGTAGCATCGAAGTAATGGGAGTCGTTCTTAAAGACCCAAACAGATTAACACAATCTGAAGAAACCTCAGCAAACGAAGAGGGACCATCAGGTAAGCAGTCATTGGAGGATGCAAGTAAGCTACAAAAAATGCTCTCAAATGAGTTAACCAATGAAGAGAGGAAGGAGTATGTCTCTATGTTAGGCAACTTCACTACTTTGTTCATTGATGGCTATGATAAGATCATAGGAATTACAGTAGTGCAGCACCACATAAAACTCAAGGAAGGCAGTAAACCCGTAGTACAGAAGCTCAGAAGACTTGGAGTGATTCAACAAGAGGCATTGCTTAAAGAAGTAAGGAGTTTGCTACAAGCAGGTTTCATCTATCCTGTTGAAGACTCAGAATGGGTCTCCCCAGTAGTAGTCACACCAAAAAAAAATGGTAAATGGAGAGTCTGTGTGGATTATAAACCTCTCAATGCAGCCACGAAGAGGGACCATTTCCCCCTCCCATTACAGGATGAAATACTCAATGAAGTGGCAGGTCACGAACGCTACACAGTATGCGACGGCTACTCAGGATACTTCCAGATTAGCATTGCGGAGGAGGATCAGAAGAAGACAACCTTCATCACACCTTGGGGATGTTTCGCCTACAGAGTGATGCCATTTGGCCTCACCAACGCCCCAGCCACATTTCAACGCTATGTGACCTTTGTTTTCCAACCCTACTTTGGAACATCAATACGGGTTTTCATAGATGATTTTTGCATCTATAGCTCACGAGCCCTTCATCTAAGCAAAGTCTATGATGGCTTAACCAGGCTACAAACCCTGGGTGGCCAACTCAACGTGGACAAGTGTCACATTGGTGAGAGCAAGTTCACTCTCCTTGGTCACGTAATTTCAGCAAAAGAAATCGAGGCTGACCCTAGCAAAATTCAGGCTCTAGTATCTTTATCATCTCCCACCACCGCCAAGCAGTTGGTTTCTTTCCTTCAGAAGGTAAGATATTTAAGCAGGTTCATTCACCTGCTATCTCAAGTGGTCCTTCCCCAACAACAACTCACCCAAAGGGATGTTTTCTCATGGAGTGAAGAGAATGAACAGCAGTTCACTGAGGTAAAGCAAGTCCTATCTAAGCTTCCCACTATTTCACCCCCCAAGTGGGACGAGCCATTCTATGTGAACCCTAGTGTGGGAAATGATACTCTAGGAGCAGTACTAATGCAAAAGGATCCCAAAACTTCTTTCATGCGCCCTATTTACTTCTCTAGTCGGGTCATGACCGCATCATAGAAGGGATTCACCGAAGTAGAACACATAGTTTTGGCACTGATGTTTGCTACCACGAAATTTCGCTCCTATCTCTTGCCTAGACCATTTGTAATCCTGACAATGGAAGAGATTTTTCCTTATGTAATGCGACACATGGAGGTCTCATCTAGGATCTCAAAGTGGTTAATTAGACTACAAGAGTTTGATTACACCATGCAAGTAGAAAACTCCACTAGGGCTAATCTAGCAGGAATTCTCACTCATCGCCACTACGAGAGGAAGCTGAAGGTCAACACGGAAGCAAAGGAAGGAACACCAGTTAAAGAGAGCCCTAAGCTAGAGAGAGCTCACTCTCTTTTCTTTGACGGATCATACAAGAGAACAATGGATCAGTTTGCAGCAGGCATGTTCATTTTCAATGAACAAAAGGAAAGAGTATTCTCCATGGGGCAGTTATCACACTCCCACTCTAACAATGAGGCAAAATATGCATCCCTAATCCTTGGGCTGGAACAATGTATTTCACACAAAATTCAGCGCTTGAATGTGTTCGGCGACGCTTTACTTTTGATAAGGCAGATAAATGGCACCTGGGAGTGCAAGAATCAGGTTTTACTTGGTCAACTTCGCCAAGTTAAGGACCTTCTGAAGAAGTTTGAAGCGGTAAGACTCTTCCACATTCCCAGAGCAGAAAATCAAGAGGCAGATGCACTAGCTAAAGAAAGAATACAAGATGCTTCCATAGGAGCAATCAAATTAAAGCTACCCCTCTTTCAAGGCAGTGACGCTATGCCTGATATCATCAGCTTCCTGAATACAGGGGAATGTCCAACAGGACACACGAAAGGCCAAAAACAATGGCTGGTAAGGAAGGCTACTAGGTACCGCCTTATAGACGACCACTTGTATTGTAAGGGCAAAGATCAAATTCTCAGGCGGGTGCCAACCTCCAGTGAAATCACCGAGGTAATCTCAAGCTGCCATGACGGCGTCTGCGGTGGTCATTTTGCTCTAGATATCACCAATAGGAAGATTCTACAAGCACGATACTTTTGGCCTAGTTTGAACAGAGATGTACACCATTGGTGTAAAACATGTAAGACCTGTCAAGTGGCCAGTGATCGCACGCTAACCTACGAGCCACAAACCCCTATCATTTTATACAAAGGGCCCAATCAGGTAAACTATACATCATTGTGGGGGTAGACTACATGACGCGATGGGAAGAAGCAACGGCCACCACCCGCATTACAGCCCAAGAGGTGGCAAAGTCCATTTTTGAGCATATCGTTTGCCGTTTTGGAACTCCTCTTGAGATAATATCAGATAGAGGACCAGGATTCAGAGGTGATGTGGTAGGAGAACTGATGAAGAAGTTAGGCATCACACGTCCACATTCCACACCATACTATCCACAATGCAATGGTCTGGTAGAGAAAGTAAATGGAATGATTTGCAAGATCATCACCAAACAGGTGAAAAACCATACGGGAGATTGAGATAAACATCTCATGGCAGCTCTTTGGGCCTACAGAACAACGTTCCCAACATCACTAGGTTTCACCCCTTTCCATCTAGTTTATGGGAAGGAGGCAATTCTACCCATTGAGGTACAAATAGCCAGCTTACGAGTCTTGGCCAGCCAAACCCACCGTCCAATCGTAAACCTTAGAAACCACATCTTGGATCTAGAGAGACTACAACTGAATAGGGAAGAAGCAATCAATCACTATGCGGCACAGGCAGAAAGAAGCCGACTCACTTTCAATCAAGGGCTTAAAGAGAAAGGACTGGAAAAAGGCATGTTAGTGCTGCGATATGACAACAGATTTGATACCAGGAAGGATAAGAAATTTCAGCCCAGATGGGAAGGACCATTCATCATCAAGAAACGCTACGACAATGGCAGCTATAAGCTGATGGAGGCAGATGGGAGAATTCACAAGACTAGAGTCAATGGATGGAGACTGAGAAGGTATTTTCTTAGTTTTGACCCAGAATTCGTGCTAGACATTCCAGAAGAGGGAGAACCCTCTAACTCTACA